>NW_025727719.1:0-722635 GCF_021461385.2 Schistocerca piceifrons | reverse complement strand
ATAACTAGTGTCAATGGAATGGTTCAAAACATAGTCAGTAAGAAAACTCAGTCTTCTTGTACTTAAGTCGGCATTATGCCTTTTGTATTTAATTCCGATGCAATTTCTGTGTTTCATCGTCAATAAGAAGGTCCAAGGGATACAGTAAACCTGGAGTGAAGCATCGGAATCTATAACTAGTGTCAATGGAATGGTTCAAGACATAGTCGGTAAGAGGAGTCAGTCTTCTTGTACTTAAGTCGGCATTGTGCCTTTTCTTTTTAATTCCGTTTCAATTTCTTTGTTGCATCGTCAATAAGAAGGTCCAAGGGATATAGTAAAAGTGGAGTGAAGCATCGGAATCTATTACTAGTGTCACAGGAATGGTTCAAAACATACACAGTAAGAAGAGTCAGAATTCTTGTACTTACGTCGACATTGTGCCTTTTCTATTTAATTCCGATGCAATTTCTGTGTTTCATCGTCAATAAGAAGGTCAGAGGGATACAATAAACATGAAGTGAAGCATCGGAATCTATAACTAGTGTCACATAAATGGTTCAAAACATAGTCAGTAAGAAGAGTCAGTCTTCTTGTACTTAAGCCGGCATTGTGCCTTTTCTATTTAATTCCGATGCAATTTCTGTGTTTCATCGTCAATAAGAAGGTCAGAGGGATACAGTAATCCTGAAGTGAAGCATCGGAATCTATAACTAGTGTCACAGGAATGGTTCAAAACATAGTCAGTAAGAAGAGTCAGTCTTCTTGTACTTAAGTCGGCATTGTGCCTTGTCTATTTAATTCCGATGCAATTTCTGTGTTTCATCGTCAATAAGAAGGTCCCAGGGATATAGTAAACCTGGAGTGAAGCATCGGAATCTATAACTAGTGTCACCGGAATGGTTCAAAACAAAGTCAGTAAGAAGAGTCAGTCTGCCTGTCCTTAAGTCGGCATTGTGCCTTTTGTATTTAATTCCGATGCAATTTCTGTGTTCCACCGTCAATAAGAAGGTCCAAGGGATACAGTAAACCTGAAGTGAAGCTTCGGAATCTATAGCTAGTGTCACAGGAATGCTTCAAAACATAGTCGGTAAGAAGAGTCAGTCTTCTTGTCCTTATGTCGGCATTGGGCCTTTTGTAATTAATTCCGATGCAATTTCTGTGTTTCATCGTCAACAAAAAGGTCCAAGGGATAGAGTAAACCTGGAGTGAAGCATCGGAATCTATAACTAGTGTCAATGGAATGGTTCAAAACATAGACAGTAAGAAGAGTCAGCCTTCTTGACCCTAATTCTGCTTTGTGCCTTTTGTATTTAATTCCGATGCAATTTCTGTGTTTCATCGTCAATAAGAAAGTCCAAGGTATGCAGTAAACCTGATGTGAAGCATCGGATCTATAACTGGTGTCACAGGAATGGTTCAAAACATAGTCAGTAAGAAGAGTCAGGTTTTTGTCCTTAAGTCGGCATTCTGCCTTTTCTACTTAATTCCGATGCAATTTCTATGTTTCATCGTCAATAAGAAGGTCCAAGGGATACAGCAAACCTGGAGTGAAGCATCGGAATCTATAACTAGTGTCAATGGAATGGTTCAAGACATAGTCGGTAAGAGGAGTCAGTCTTCTTGTACTTAAGTCGGCATTGTGCCTATTCTTTTTAATTCCGATGCAATTTCTGTGTTTCATCGTCAACAAGAAGGTCCAAGGGATACAGTAAACCTGGAGTGAAGTATCGGAATCTATAACTAGTGTCACAGGAATAATTCAAAACATAGTAAGTAAGAAGAGTCATTCTTCTTGTACTTAAGTCGGCATTGTGCCTTTTTTTTTTAATTCCGATGCAATTTCTGTGTTTCATCGTCAATAAGAAGGTCCAAGGGATACAGTAAACCTGGAGTGAAGCATCGGAATCTATAACTAGTGTCACAGGAATGGTTCAAAACATAGACAGTAAGAAGAGTCAGTCTTCTTGACCTTAATTCTGCTTTGTGCCTTTTGTATTTACTTCCGATGCAATTTCTGTGTTTCATCGTCAATAAGAAGGTCAGAGGGGTACAGTAAACCTGAAACCTGAAGTGAAGCATCGGAAACTATAGCTAGTGTCACAGGAATGGTTCAAAACATAGACAGTAAGAAGAGTCAGTCTTCTTGTACTTAATTCTGCTTTGTGCCTTTTGTTTTTAATTCCGATGCAATTTCTGTGTTTCATCGTCAATAAGAAGGTCCAAGGGATCCAGTAAACCTGAAGTGAACCATGGGGGTCTATAACTAGTGTCACAGGAATCGTTCAAATCATAGTCAGAAAGGAGAGTCAGTCTTCTTGTACTTAAGTCGGCATTGTGCCTTTTGTATTTAATTCCGATGCAATTTCTGTGTTTCATCGTCAATAAGAAGGTCAGAGGGATACAGTAATCCTGAAGTGAAGCATCGGAATCTATAACTAGTGTCACAGGAATGGTTCAAAACATAGTCAGTAAGAAGAGTCAGTCTTCTTGTATTTAAGTCGGCATTGTGCCTTGTCTATTTAATTCCGATGCAATTTCTGTGTTTCATCGTCACTAAGAAGGTCCAAGGTATACAGTAAACCTGAAGTGAAGCTTCGGAATCTGTAGCTAGTGTCACAGGAATGCTTCAGAACATAGTCAGTAAGAAGAGTCAGTCTTCTTGTCCTTATGTCGGCATTGTGCCTTTTGTAATTAATTCCGATGCAATTTCTGTGTCATCGTCAATAAGAAGGTCCAAGGGATACAGTAAACCTGGATTGAAGCATCGGAATCTATAACTAGTGTCACAGGAATGGTTCAAAACATAGACAGTAGGAAGAGTCAATCTTCTTGACCTTAATCTGCTTTGTGCCTTTTGTTTTTAATTCCGATGCAATTTCTGTGTTTCATCGTCAATAAGAATGTCCAAGGTATACAGTAAACCTGAAGTGAAGCATCGGAATCTATAACTAGTGTCACAGGAATGGTTGAAAACATAGTCAGTAAGATGAGTCAGTCTTCTTGTACTTAAGTCGGCATTGTGCCTTTTCTTTTTAATTCCGATGCAATTTCTGTGTTTCATCGTCAACAAGAAAGTTTAAGGGATACTGTAAACCTGGAGTGAAGCATCGGAATCTATAACTAGTGTCACAGGAATGGTTCAAAACATAGTCAGTAAGAAGAGTCAGTCTTCTTGTACTTAAGTCGGCATTGTGCCTTTTCATTTAATTCCGAAGCAATTTCTGTGTTTCATCGTCAATAAGAAGGTCAGAGGGATTCAATGAACCTGAAGTGAAGCATCGGAATCTATAACTAGTGTCACAGGAATGGTTCAAAGCAAAGTCAGTAAGAAGAGTCAGTCTTCTTGTCCTTAAGCCGGCTTTGTGCCTTTTGTATTTAATTCCGATGCAATTTCTGTGTTTCATCGACAATAAGAAGGTCCAAGGGATACAGTAAACATGGAGTGAAGCATCGGAATCTATAACTAGTGTCAATGGAATGGTTCACAACATAGTCAGTAAGAAAACTCAGTCTTCTTGTACTTAAGTCGGCATTATGCCTTTTGTATTTAATTCCGATGCAATTTCTGTGTTTCATCATCAATAAGAAGGTCCAAGGGATATAGTAAACCTGGAGTGAAGCATCGGAATCTGTAACTAGTGTCACAGGAATGGTTCAAAACATAAACAGTAAGAAGAGTCAGTCTTCTTGCACTTACGTCGACATTGTGCCTTTTCAATTCAATTCCGATGCAATTTCTGTGTTTTATCGTCAATAACAATAAACCTGAAGTGAAGCATCGGAATCTATAACTAATGTCACAGGAATGGTTCAAAACAAAGTCAGTAAGAAGAGTCAGTCTTTTTGTCCATAAGTCGGCATTATGCCTTTTGTATTTAATTCCGATGCAATTACTGTGTTTCATCGTCAATAAGAATGTCCAAGGTATACAGTAAACCTGAAGTGAAGCATCGGATCTATAACTAGTGTCACAGGAATGGTTCAAAACATAGTCAGTAAGAAGAGTCAGGTTTTTGTCCTTAAGTCGGCATTGTGCCTTTTCTATTTAATTCCGATGCAATTTCTGTGTTTCATCGTCAATAAGAAGGTCCAAGGGATACAGTAAACCTGGAGTGAAGCATCGGAATCTATAACTAGTGTCACAGGAATGGTTCAAAACATAGTCAGTAAGATGAGTCAGTCTTCTTGTACTTAGGTCGGCATTGTGCCTTTTCTTTTTAATTCCGATGCAATTTCTGTGTTTCATCGTCAACAAGAGAGTTTAAGGGATACAGTAAACCTGGAGTGAAGCATCGGAATCTATAACTAGTGTCACAGGAATGGTTCAAAACATAGTCAGTAAGAAGAGTCAGTCTTCTTGTACTTAAGTCGGCATTGTGCCTTTTCATTTAATTCCGAAGCAATTTCTGTGTTTCATCGTCAATAAGAAGGTCAGAGGGATTCAATGAACCTGAAGTGAAGCATCGGAATCTATAACTAGTGTCACAGGAATGGTTCAAAGCAAAGTCAGTAAGAAGAGTCAGTCTTCTTGTCCTTAAGCCGGCTTTGTGCCTTTTGTATTTAATTCCGATGCAATTTCTGTGTTTCATCGACAATAAGAAGGTCCAAGGGATACAGTAAACATGGAGTGAAGCATCGGAATCTATAACTAGTGTCAATGGAATGGTTCAAAACATAGTCAGTAAGAAAACTCAGTCTTCTTGTACTTAAGTCGGCATTATGCCTTTTGTATTTAATTCCGATGCAATTTCTGTGTTTCATCGTCAATAAGAAGGTCCAAGGGATACAGTAAACCTGGAGTGAAGCATCGGAATCTATAACTAGTGTCAATGGAATGGTTCTAGACATAGTCGGTAAGAGGAGTCAGTCTTCTTGTACTTAAGACGGCATTGTGCCTTTTCTTTTGAATTCCGATGCAATTTCTGTGTTTCATCGTCAATAAGAAGGTCCAAGGGATACAGTAAACCTGGAGTGAAGCATCGGAATCTATAACTAGTGTCACAGGAATGGTTCAAAACATAGACAGTAAGAAGAGTCAGTCTTCTTGACCTTAATTCTGCTTTGTGCCTTTTGTATTTAATTCCGATGCAATTTCTGTGTTTCATCGTCAACAAGAAGGTCCAAGGTATACAGTAAACCTGAAGTGAAGCATCGGATCTATAACTAGTGTCACAGGAATGGTTCAAAACATAGTCAGTAAGAAGAGTCAGGTTTTTGTACTTAAGTCGGCATTGTGCCTTTTCTATTTAATTCCGATTTAATTTCTGTGTTTCATCGTCAATAAGAAGGTCAGAGGGATACAGTAAACCTGAAGTGAAGCATCGGAATCCATATCTGGTGTCACAGGAATGGTTCAAAACATAGTCAGTAAGAAGAGTTAGTCTTCTTGTACTTAAGTCGGCATTGTGCCTTTTGTATTTAATTCCGATGCAATTTCTGTGTTTCATCGTCACTAAGAAGGTCCAAGGGATGCAGTAAACCTGGAGTGAAGCATCGGAATCTATAACTAGTGTCACAGGAATGGTACAAAACATAGTCAGCAAGAAGAGTCAGTCTTCTTCTACTTATGTCGGCATTGTGCCTTTTCTATTTAATTCCGACGCAATTTCTGTGTTTCATCGTCAATAAGAAGGTCAGAGGGATACAATAAACCTGAAGTGAGCATCGGAATCTATAACTAGTGTCACAGGAATGGTTAAAAGCAAAGTCAGTAAGAAGAGTCAGTCTTCTTGTCCTGATGTCGGCATTGTGCCTTTTGTAATTTATTCCGATGCAATTTCTGTGTTTCATCGTCAATAAGAAGGTCCAAGGGATACAGTAAACCTGGAGTGAAGCATCGGAATCTATAACTAGTGTCACAGGAATGGTACAAAACATAGTCAGCAAGAAGAGTCAGTCTTCTTGTACTTATGTCGGCATTCTGCCTTTTGTAATTAATTCCGATGCAATTCCTGTGTTTCATCGTCAATAAGAAGGTCCAAGGGATATAGTAAACCTGGAGTGAAGCATCGGAATCTACAACTAGTGTCAATGGAATGGTTCAAACATAGTCACCAAGGAGAGTCAGTCTTCTTGTACTTATGTCGGCATTGTGCCTTTTCTATTTAATTCCGATGCAATTTCTGTGTTTCATCGTCAAAAAGAAGGTCCCAGGGATATAGTAAACCTGGAGTGAAGCATCGGAATCTATAACTAGTGTCACAGGAATGGTTCAAAACATAGTCAGTAAGAAGAGTCAGTCTTCTTGTACTTAAGTCGGCATTGTGCCTTTTCTATTTCATTTAGATGCAATTTCTGTGTTTCATCGTCAATAAGAAGGTCCAAGGGATACAGTAAACATGGAGTGAAGCATCGGAAACTATATCTAGTGTCAATGGAATGGTTCAAAACATAGTCAGTAAGAAGAGTCAGTCTTCTTGTACTTAAGTCGGCATTGTGCCTTTTCTATTTAATTCCGATGCAATTTCTGTGTTTCATCGTCAATAAGATGGTCCAAGGGATATAGTAAACCTGGAGTGAAGCATCGGAATCTATAACTAGTGTCACAGGAATGGTTCAAAACATAGACAGTAAGAAGAGTCAGTCTTCTTGTACTTACGTCGACATTGTGCCCTTTCAATTTAAATCCCATGCAATTTCTGTAATTCATCGTCTATAAGAAGGTCCTAGGGATACAGTAAACCTGAAGTGAAGTTTCGGAATCTATAGCTAGTGTCACAGGAATGGTTCAAATCATAGACAGTAAGAAGAGTCAGTCTTCTTGTACTTAATTCTGCTTTGTGCCTTTTGTATTTAATTCCGATGCAATTTCTGTGTTTCATCGTCAATAAGAAGGTCCAAGGGATACAGTAAACCTGAAGTGAAGCATCGGGGTCTATAACTAGTGTTACAGGAATCGTTCAAAACATAGTCAGAAAGGAGAGTCAGTCTTCTTGTACTTAAGTCGGCATTGTGCCTTTTGTATTTAATTCCGATGCAATTTCTGTGTTTCATCGTCCTTAAGAAGGTCCAAGGGATACAGTAAACCTGAGGTGAAGCATCGGAAGCTATAACTAGTGTCACATAAATGGTTCAAAACATAGTCAGTAAGAAGAGTCAGTCTTCTTGTACTTAAGCCGGCATTGTGCCTTTTCTATTTAATTCCAATGCAATTTCTGTGTTTCATCGTCAATAAGAAGGTCAGAGGGATACAGTAATTCTGAAGTGAAGCATCGGAATCTATAACTAGTGTCACAGGAATGGTTCAAAACATAGTCAGTAAGAAGAGTCAGTCTTCTTGTACTTAAGTCGGCATTGTGCCTTGTCTATTTAATTCCGATGCAATTTCTGTGTTTCATCGTCAATAAGAAGGTCCCAAGGATATAGTAAACATGGAGTGAAGCATCGGAATCTATAACTAGTGTCACAGGAATGGTTCAAAACAAAGTCAGTAAGAAGAGTCAGTCTGCTTGTCCTTAAGTCGGCATTGTGCCTTTTGTATTTAATTCCGATCCAATTTCTGTGTTCCATCGTCAATAAGAAGGTCCAAGGGATACAGTAAACCTGAAGTGAAGCTTCGGAATCTATAGCTAGTGTCACAGGAATGCTTCAAAACATAGTCGGTAAGAAGAGTCAGTCTTCTTGTCCTTATGTCGGCATTGTGCCCTTTGTAATTAATTCCGATGCAATTTCTGTGTTTCATCGTCAACAAAAAGGTCCAAGGGATAGAGTAAACCTGGAGTGAAGCATCGGAATCTATAACTAGTGTCACAGGAATGGTTCAAAACATAGACAGTAAGAAGAGTCAGCCTTCTTGACCCTAATTCTGCTTTGTGCCTTTTGTATTTAATTCCGATGCAATTTCTGTGTTTCATCGTCAATAAGAAAGTCCAAGGTATACAGTAAACCTGATGTGAAGCATCGGATCTATAACTAGTGTCACAGGAATGGTTCAAAGCATAGTCAGTAAGAAGAGTCAGGTTTTTGTCCTTAAGTCGGCATTGTGCCTTTTCTACTTAATTCCGATGCAATTTCTATGTTTCATCGTCAATAAGAAGGTCCAAGGGATACAGTAAACCGGGAGTGAAACATCGGAATCTATAACTAGTGTCACAGGAAAAGGTTCAAAACATAGGCAGTAAGAAGAGTCAGTCTTCTTGAACTTAAGTCGGCATTGTGCCTATTCTTTTTAATTCCGATGCAATTTCTGTGTTTCATCCTCAACAAGAAGGTCCAAGTGATACAGTAAACCTGGAGTGAAGTATCGGAATCTATAACTAGTGTCACAGGAATGGTTCAAAACATAGTCAGTAAGAAGAGTCAGTCTTCTTGTACTTAAGTCGGCATTGTGCCTTTTTTTTTAATTCCGATGCAATTTCTGTGTTTCATCGTCAATAAGAAGGTCCAAGGGATACAGTAAACCTGAAGTGAAGCTTCGGAATCTATAGCTAGTGTCACAGGAATGCATCAAAACATAGTCAGTAAGAAGAGTCAGTCTTCTAGTCCTTGTGTCATCATTGTGCCTTTTGTAATTAATTCCGATGCAATTTCTGTGTTTCATCGTCAATAAGGAGGTCCAAGGGATACAGTAAACCTGGAGTGAAGCATCGGAATCTATAACTAGTGTCACAGGAATGGTTCAAAACATAGACAGTAAGAAGAGTCAGTCTTCTTGACCTTAATTCTGCTTTGTGCCTTTTGTATTTAATTCCGATGCAATTTCTGTGTTTCATCGTCAATAAGAAGGTCCAAGGTATACTGTAAGCCTGAAGTGAAGCATCGGATCTATAACTAGTGTCACAGGAATGGTTCAAAACATAGTCAGTAAGAAGAGTCAGGTTTTTTTACTTAAGTCGGCATTGTGCCTTTTCTATTTAATTCCGATGCAATTTCTGTGTTTCATCGTCAATACGAAGGTCCAAGGGATACAGTAAACCTGGAGTGAAGCATCGGAATCTATAACTAGTGTCAATGGAATGGTTCAAGACATAGTCAGTAAGAGGAGTCAGTCTTCTTGTACTTAAGTCGGCATTCTGCCTTTTCTTTTTAATTCCGATGCAATTTCTGTGTTTCATCGTCAATAAGAAGTTCCAAGGGATATAGTAAAACTGGAGTGAAGCATCGGAATCTATAACTAGTGGCACAGGAATGGTTCAAAACATAGACAGTAAGAAGAGTCAGACTTCTTGTACTATCGTCGACATTGTGCCTTTTCTATTTAATTCCGATGCAATTTCTGTGTTTCATCGTCAATAAGAGGGGCCAAGGGATACAGTAAACCTGGAGTGAAGCATCGGAAACTATAACTAGTGTCACAGGAATGGTTCAAATTATAGTAAGAAGAGTCAGTCTTCTTGTACTTACGTCGGCATAGTGCCTTTTCTATTCAATTCCGATGTAATTTGTGTGTTTCATCGTCAATAAGAAGGTCCAAGGGATACAGTAAACCTGGAGTGTAGCATTGGAATTTATAACTAGTGACATAGGAATGGTTCAAAACATAGACAGTAAGAAGAGTCAGTCTTCGTGTACTTAAGTCGGCATTTTGCCTTTTGTATTTAATTCCGATGCAATTTCTGTGTCTCCTCGTCAATAAGAAGGTCACAGGGGTACAGTAAACCTGAAGTGAAGCATCGGAATCTATAAATAGTGTCAATGAAATATTTCAAAACATAGACAGTAAGATGAGTCAGTCTTCTTGTACTTAAGTCGGCATTGTGCCTTTTGTATTTAATTCCGATGCAGTTTCTGTGTTTCATCGTCAATAAGAAGGTCAGAGGGGTACAGAAAACCTGAAGTGAAGCATCGGAATCTATAGCTAGTGTCACAGGAATGGTTCAAAACAAAGTCAGTAAGAAGAGTCAGTCATCTTGTTCTTAAGTCGGCATTGTGCATTTGTATTTAATTCCGATGCAATTTCTGTGTTTCATCATCAATAAGACGGTACAAGGGATACAGTAAGCCTGGAGTGAAGCATCGGAATTTATAACTAGTGTCACAGGAATGGTGCAAAACATAGACAGTAAGAAGAGTCAGTCTCCTTGTACTTAATTCTGCGCTGTGCCTATTGTATTTAATTCCGATGCAATTTCTGTGTTTCATCGTCAATAAGAATGTCCAAGGGATACAGTAAACCTGAAGTGTAGCATCGGAGTTTATAACTAGTGTCATAGGAATGGTTCAAAACATTGTCAGTAAGAAGAGTCAGTCTTCTTGTACTTAAGTCAGCATTGGGCCTTTTCTATTTAATTCCGATGCAATTTCTGTGTTTCCTCGTCAATAAGTAGGACCAAGGGATACAGTAAACCTGGAGTGAAGCATCGGAGTCTATAACTAGTGTCACAGGACTGGTTCAAAAATAGACAGTAAGAAGAGTCAGTCTTCTTGAACTTAATTCGGCATTGTGCCTTTTGTATTTAATTCCGATGCAATTTCTGTGCTTCATCGTCAATAAGAAGGTCAGAGGTACACAGTAAACCTGAAGTGAAGCATCGGAATCCATAACTAGTGTCACAGGAATGGTTCAAAACATAGTCAGTAAGAAGAGTTAGTCTTCTTGTACTTAAGTCGGCATTGTGCCTTCTGTATTTAATTGCGATGCAATTTCTGTGTTTCATCGTCAATGAGAAGGTCCAAGGGAAACAGTAAACCTGGAGTAAAGCATCGGAATCTATAACTAGTGTCACAGGAATATTTCAAAACATAGACAGTAGGAAGAGTCAGTCTTCTTGTACTTAAGTCGGCATTGTGCAGTTTCTATTTAATTCCGATGCAATTTCTGTGATTCATCGTCTATAAGAAGGTCCTAGGGATACAGTAAACCTGAAGTGAAGCTTCGGAATCTATAGCTAGTGTCACAGGAATGGTTCAAAACATAGTCAGAAAGAGAAGTCAGTCTTCTTGTACTTAATTCTGCTTTGTGCCTTTTGTATTTAATTCCGATGCAATTTCTGTGTTTCATCGTCAATAAGAAGGTCTGAGGGGTACAGTAAACCTGAAACCTGAAGTGAAGCATCGGAATCTATAGCTAGTGTCACAGGACTGTTTCAAAACATAGTAAGAAGAGTCAGTCTTCTTGAACTTAATTCGGCATTGTGCCTTTTGTATTTAATTCCGATGCAATTTCAGTGCTTCATCGTCAATAAGAAGGTCAGAGGGACACAGTAAACCTGAAGTGAAGCATCGGAATCCATAACTAGTGTCACAGGAATGGTTCAAAACATAGTCAGTAAGAAGAGTTAGTCTTCTTGTACTTAAGTCGGCGTTGTGCCTCTTGTATTTAATTCCGATGCAATTTCTGTGTCTCATCGTCAATAAGAAGGTCCAAGGGATACAGAAAACCTGGAGTGAAGCATCTGAATCTGTAACTAGTGTCACAGGAATGGTTCAAATCATAGACAGTAAGAAGAGTCAGTCTTCGTGTACTTCAGTCGGCATTTTGCCTTTTGTATTTAATTCCGATCCAATTTTTGTGTTTCATCGTCAATGAGAAGGTCCAAGGGATACATTAAACCTGAAGTAAAGCATCGGGGTCTATAACTAGTGTCACAGGAATCGTTCAAAACATAGTCAGAAAGCAGAGTCAGTCTTCTTGTACTTAAGTCGGCATTGTGCCTTTTGTATTTAATTCCGATGCAATTTCTGTGTTTTATCGTCAATAAGAAGGTCCAAGGTATACAGTAAACCTGAAGTGAGGCATCGGATCTATAACTAGTGTCACATAAATGGTTCAAAACATAGACAGTGAGAAGAGTCAGTCTTCTTGACCTTATTTTTGCTTTGTGCCTTTTGTATTTAATTCCGATGCAATTTCTGTGTTTCATCGTCAATAAGAAGGTCCAAGGTATACAGTAAGCCTGAAGTGAAGCATCGGGGTCTATAACTAGTGTCACAGGAATGGTTCAAAACATAGTCAGTAAGAAGAGTCAGGTTCTTGTACTTAAGTCGGCATTGTGCCTTTTCTATTTAATTCCGATGCAATTTCTGTGTTTCATCGTCAATACGATGGTCCAAGGGATACAGTAAACCTGGAGTGAAGAATCGGAATCTATAACTAGTGTCAATGCATTGGTTCAAGACATAGTCAGTAAGAGGAGTCAGTCTTCTTGTACTTAAGTCGGCATTGTGCCTTTTCTTTTTAATTCCGATGCAATTTCTGTGTTTCATCGTCTATAAGAAGGTCCAAGGGATATAGTAAAACTGGAGTGAAGCATCGGAATCTATTACTAGTGTCACAGGAATGGTTCAAAACATAGACAGTAAGAAGAGTCAGACTTCTTGTACTTACGTCGACATTGTGCCTTTTCTATTTAATCCCGATGCAATTTCTGTGTTTCATCGTCAATATAAAGGTCAGAGGGATACAATAAACATGAAGTGAAGCATCGGAATCTGTAGCTAGTGTCACAGGAATGGTTCAAAACATAGTCAGTACGCAGAGTCAGTCTTCTTGTCCTTAAGTCGGCATTGTGCCTTTTGTAATTAATTCCGATGCAATTTCTGTGTTTCATCGTCAATAAGAAGGTCCAAGGGATACAGTAAGCCTGAAGTGAAGCATCGGATCTATAACAAGTGTCACAGGAATGGTTCAAAACATAGTCAGTAAGAAGAGTCGGGTTTTTGTACTTAAGTCGGCATTGTGCCTTTTCTATTTAATTCCCATGCAATTTCTGTGTTTCATCGTCAATAAGAAGGTCCAAGGGATACAGTAAACCTGGAGTGAAGCATCAGAAACGATAACTAGTGTCAATGGAATGGTTCAAGACATAGTCAGTAAGAGGAGTCAGTCTTGTTGTACTTAAGTCGGCAAGGTGCCTTTTCTATTTAATTCCGATGTAATTTGTGTGTTTCATCGTCAATAAGAAGGTCCAAGGGATACAGTAAACCTGGAGTGTAGCATTGGAATCTATAAGTAGTGACACAGGAATGGTTCAAATTATAGTAAGAAGAGTCAGTCTTCTTGTACTTACGTCGGCATAGTGCCTTTTCTATTTAATTCCGATGCAATTTGTGTGTTTCATCGTCAATAAGAAGGTCGAAGGGATACAGTAAACCTGGAGTGTAGCATTGGAATCTATAACTAGTGACACAGGAATGGTTCAAAACATAGACAGTAAGAAGAGTCAGTCTTCGTGTACTTAAGTCGGCATTTTGCCTTTTGTATTTAATTCCGATGCAATTTCTGTGCTTCATCGTCAATAAGAAGGTCAGAGGGGTACAGTAAACCTGAAGTGAAGCATCGGAATCTATAACTAGTGTCAATGAAATATTTCAAAACATAGACAGTAAGATGAGTCAGTCTTCTTGTACTTAAGTCGGCATTGTGCCTTTTGTATTTAATTCCGATGCAGTTTCTGTGTTTCATCGTCAATGAGAAGGTCAGAGGGGTACAGAAAACCTGAAGTGAAGCATCGGAATCTATAGCTAGTGTCACAGGAATGGTTCAAAACATAGTCAGTAAGAAGAGTCAGTCATCTTGTTCTTAAGTCGGCATTGTGTCTTTTGTATTTAATTCTGATGCAATTTCTGTGTTTCATCATCAATAAGAAGGGCCAAGGGATACAGTAAACCTGGAGTGAAGCATTGGAATCTATAACTAGTGTCACAGGAATGGTTCAAAACATAGACCTTAAGAAGAGTCAGTCTCCTTGAACTTAATTCAGCGCTGTGCCTTTTGTATTTAATTCCGATGCAATTTCTGTGCTTCATCGTCAATAAGAATGTCCAAGGGATACAGTAAACCTGAAGTGTAGCATCGGAATTTATAACTAGTGTCACAGGAATGGTTCAAAACATAGTCAGAAAGAAGAGCCAGTCTTCTTGTACTTAAGTCGGCATTGTGCCTTTTCTATTTAATTCCGATGCAATTTCTGTGCTTCATCGTCAATAAGAATGTCCAAGGGATACAGTAAACCTGACGTGTAGCATCGGAATTTATAACTAGTGTCACAGGAATGGTTCAAAACATAGTCAGTAAGAAGAGTTAGTCTTCTTGTACTTAAGTCGGCATTGTGCTTTTTGTATTTAATTCCGATGCAATTTCTGTGTTTCATCGTCAATAAGAAGGTCCAAGGGATACAGTAAACCTGGAGTGAAGCATCGGAATCTATAACTAGTGTCACAGGAATATTAAAAACATAGACAGTAGGAAGAGTCAGTCTTCTTGTACTTAAGTCGGCATTGTGCCGTTTGTATTTAATTCCGATGCAATTTCTGTATTTCATCGTCAATAAGAAGGTCCAAGGTATACAGTAAACCTGAAGTGAAGCATCGGATCTATAACTAGTGTCACAGGAATGGTTCAAAACGTAGTCTGTAAGAAGAGTCAGTCTTCTTGTACTTAAGTCGGCATTGTGCCTTTTCTATTTCATTCCGATGCAATTTCTGTGTTTCATCGTCAATAAGAAGGTCCAAGGGATACAGTAAACATGGAGTGAAGCATCGGAATCAATAACTAGTGTCAATGGAATGGTTCAAAACATAGTCAGTAAGAAGAATCAGTCTTCTTGTACTTAAGCCGGCATTGTGCCTTTTCTATTTAATTCCGATGCAATTTCTGTGTTTCATCATCAATAAGAAGGTCAAGGTATATAGTAAACCTGGAGTGAAGCATCTGAATCTATAACTAGTGTCACAGGAATGGTTCAAAACATAGACAGTAAGAAGAGTCAGTCTTCTTGTACTTACGTCGACATTGTGCCCTTTCTATTTAAATCCGATGCAATTTCTGTAATTCATCGTCTATAAGAAGGTCCTAGGGATACAGTAAACCTGAAGTGAAGCTTCGGAATCTATAGCTAGTGTCACAGGAATGGTTCAAAACATAGACAGTAAGAAGAGTCAGTCTTCCTGTACTTGATTCTGCTTTGTGCCTTTTGTATTTAATTCCGATGCAATTTCTGTGTTTCATCGTCAATAAGAAACTCAGAGGGGTACAGTAAACCTGAAACCTGAAGTGAAGCATCGGAATCTATAGCTAGTGTCACAGGAATGGTTCAAAACATAAACAATAAGAAGAGTCAGTCTTCTTGCACTTAATTCTGCTTTGTGCCTTTTGTATTCAATTCCGATGCAATTTCTGTGTTTCATCGTCAATAAGAAGGTCCAAGGGATACAGTAAACCTGAAGTGAAGCATCGGAATTTATATCTAGTGTCACAGGAATGGTTCAAAACATAGACAGTAAGAAGAGTCAGTCTTCTTGTACTTAAGTCGGCATTGTGCCTTTTGTATTTAACTCCGATGCAATTTCTGTGTTTCATCGTCAATAAGAAGGTCAGAGGGATACAGTAGTCTTGAAGTGAAGCATCGGAATCTATAACTAGTGTCACAGG
Source organism: Schistocerca piceifrons (assembly GCF_021461385.2). Lineage (NCBI taxonomy): Eukaryota > Metazoa > Arthropoda > Insecta > Orthoptera > Acrididae > Schistocerca > Schistocerca piceifrons. The sequence continues at coordinate 707,343 of NW_025727719.1, read as the reverse complement.
AATGGTTCAAAACATAGTCAGTATGAATATTCAGTCTTATTGTACTTAAGTCATCATTGTGCAGTTTCTATTTAATTCTGATGCAATTTCTGTGTTTCATCGTCAATATGAAGGTCCAAGGGATACAGTAAACCTGGAGTGAAGCATCGGAATCTATAACTAGTGTCACAGTATTGGTTCAAATCATAGACAGTAAGAAGAGTCAGACTTCTTTTTCTTAAGTCTGCATTGTGCCTTTTGTATTTAATTCCGGTGCAATTTCTGTGTTTCATCGTCAATAACAAGGTCAGAGGGATACAATAAACCTGAAGCATCGGAATCTATAACTAGTGTCACAGGAATGGTTCAAAACAAAGTCAGTAAGAAGAGTCAGTCTTCTTGTCCTTAAGTCGGCCTTGTGCATTTTGTATTTAATTCCGATGCAATTTCTGTGTTTCATCGTCAATAAGAAGGTCCAAGGGATACAGTAAACCTGGAGTGTAGCATCGGAATCTATAACTAGTGTCACAGGAATGGTTCAAAACATAGACAGTAAGAAGAGTCAGTCTTCGTGTACTTAAGTCGGCATTTTGCCTTTTGTATTTAATTCCGACGCAATTTCTGTGTTTCATCGTCAATAAGAAGGTCCAAGGGATACAGTAAACCTGAGGTGAAGCATCGGAATCTATAACTAGTGTCACAGGAATGGTTCAAAACATAGTCAGTAAGAAGAGTCAGTCTTCTTGTACTTAAGTCGGCATTGTACCTTTTCTATTTAATTCCGATGCAATTTCTGTGTTTCATCGTCAATAACAAGGTCCAAGGGATACAGTAAACCTGGAGTGAAGCATCGGAATCTATAACTAGTGTCAATGGAACGGTTAAATCATAGACAGTAAGAAGAGTCAATCTTCTTGTACTTAAGTCGGCATTGTGCCTTTTGTATTTAATTCCGATGCAATTTCTGTGTTTCATCGTCAATAAGAAGGTCAGAGGTGTACAGTAAACCTGAAGTGAAGCATCGGAATCTATAGTTAGTGTCACAGGAATGGTTCAAAACATAGTCAATAAGATGAGTCAGTCTTCTTGTCCTTAAGTCGGCATTGTGGCTTTTGTATATAATTCCGAAGAAATTTCTGTGTTTCATCTTCAATAAGAAGGTCCAAGGGATACAGTAAACCTGGAGTGATGCATCGGAATCTATAACTAGTGTCAATGGAATGGTTCAAGGCATAGTCAGTAAGAGGAGTCAGTCTACTTGTACTTAAGTCGGCATTGTGCCTTTTCTTTTTAATTCCGATGCAATTTCTGTGTTTCATCGTCAATAAGAAGGTCCAAGGGATACAGTAAACCTGGACAGAAGCATCGGAATCTATAACTAGTGTCACAGGAATGGTTCAAATCATAGACAGTAAGAAGAGTCAGACTTCTATTACTTATGTCGGCATTGTGCCTTTTGTATTAAATTCCGAAGCAATTTCTGTGTTTCTTCGTCACTATGAAAGTCCAAGGGATACAGTAGACCTGGAGTGAAGCATCCGAGTCTATAACTAGTGTCACAGGAGTGGTTCAAAAATAGACAGTAAGAAGAGTCAGACTTCTTGAACTTAATTCGGCATTGTGCCTTTTGTATTTAATTCCGATGCAATTTCTGTGTTTCATCGTCAATATGAAGGTCAGAGGGATACAGTAAAAATGAAGTGAAGCATCGGAATCCATAACTAGTGTCACAGGAATATTTCAAATATAGACAGTCAGATGAGTCAGTCTTCGTGTACTTCAGTCAGCAATTTGCCTTTTGTATTTAATTTCGATGCAATTTCTGTGTTTCATCGTCAATAAGAGGGGCCAAGGGATACAGTAAACCTGGAGTGAAGCATCGGAAACTATAACTAGTGTCACAGGAATGGTTCAAACATAGACAGTAAGAAGAGTCAGTCTTCTTGTACTTACGTCGGCATAGTGCCTTTTCTATTTAATTCCGATGTAATTTGTGTGTTTCATCGTCAATAAGAAGGTCCAAGGGATACAGTAAACCTGGAGTGTAGCATCGGAATCTATAACTAGTGACACAGGAATGGTTCAAAACATAGACAGTAAGAAGAGTCAGTCTTCGTGTTCTTATGTCGGCATTTTGCCTTTTGTATTTAATTCCGATGCAATTTCTGTGTTTCATCGTCAATAAGAAGGTCAGAGGGGTACAGTAAACCTGAAGTGAAGAACCGGTATCTATAACTAGTGTCAATGAAATATTTCAAAACATAGACAGTAAGATGAGTCAGTCTTCTTGTACTTAAGTCGGCATTGTGGCTTTTGTATTTAATTCCGATGCAGTTTCTGTGTTTCATCGTCAATAAGAAGGTCAGAGGGGTACAGTAAACCTGAAGTGAAGCATCGGAATCTATAGCTAGTGTCACAGGAATGGTTCAAAACATAGTCAGTAAGAAGAGTCTATCATCTTGTTCTTAAGTCGGCATTGTGTCTTTTGTACTTAATTCCGATGCAATATCTGTGTTTCATCATCAATACGAAGGTCCAAGGGATACAGTAAACCTGGAGTGAAGCATCGGAATCTATAACTAGTGTCACAGGAATGGTTCAAACCATAGACAGTAAGAAGAGTCAGTCTCCTTGTACTTAATTCTGCACTGTGCCTTTTGTATTTAATTCCGATGCAATTTCTGTGTTTCATCGTCAATAAGAATGTCCAAGGGATACAGTAAACCTGAAGTGTAGCATCGGAATTTATAACTAGTGTCACAGGAATGGTTCAAAACATAGTCAGTAAGAAGAGTCAGTCTTCTTGTACTTAAGTCGGCATTGTGCCTTTTCTATTTAATTCCGATGCAATTTCTGTGTTTCATCGTCAATAAGAAGGTCCAAGGGATATAGTAAACCTGGAGTGAAGCATCGGAATCTATAACTAGGGTCACAGGAATGGTTCAAAACATAGACAGTAAGAAGAGTCAGTCTTCTTGTACGTACGTCGACATTGTGCCCTTTCTATTTAAATCCCATGCAATTTCTGTGTTTCATCGTCCTTAAGAAGGTCCAAGGGATACAGTAAACCTGAGGTGAAGCATCGGAATCTATAACTAGTGTCACATAAATGTTTCAAAACATATTTAGTAAGAAGAGTCAGTATTCTTGTACTTAAGCCGGCATTGCGCCTTTTCTATTTAATTCCGATGCAATTTCGGTGTTTCATCGTCAATATGAAGGTCAGAGAGATACAGTAATCCTGAAGTGAAGCATCGGAATCTATAACTAGTGTCACAGGAATGGTTCAAAACATAGACAGTAAGAAGAGTCAGTCTCCTTGTACTTAATTCTGCGCTGTGCCTTTTGTATTTAATTCCGATGCAATTTCAGTGTTTCATCGTCTATAAGAATGTCCAAGGGATACAGTAAACCTGAAGTGTAGCATCGGAATTTATAACTAGTGTCACAGGAATGGTTCAAAACATAGTCAGTAAGAAGAGTCAGTCTTCTTGTACTTAAGTCGGCATTGTGCCTTTTCTATTTAATTCCGATGCAATTTCTGTGTGTCATCGTCAATAAGAAGGACCAAGGGATACAGTAAACCTGGAGGGAAGCATCGAGTCCATAACTAGTGTCACAGAACTGGTTCAAAAATAGACAGTAAGAAGAGTCAGTCTTCTTGAACTTAATTCAGCATTGTGTCTTTTGTATTTATTTCCGATGCAATTTCTGTGTTTCATCGTCAATAAGACGGTCAGAGGGATACTGTAAACCTGAAGTGAAGCATCGGAATCCATAACTAGTGTCACAGGAATGGTTCAAATCATAGTCAGTAAGAAGAGTCAGTCTTCTTGTACTTACGTCGACATTGTGCCCTTTCTATTTAAATCCGATTCAATTTCTGTAATTCATCGTCTATAAGAAGGTCCTAGGGATACAGTAAACCTGAAGTGAAGCTTCGGAAACTATAGCTAGTGTCACAGGAATGGTTCAAAACATAGACAGTAAGAAGAGTCAGTCTTCTTGTACTTAATTCTGCTTTGTGCCTTTTGTATTTAATTCCGATGCAATTTCTGTGTTTCATCGTCAATAAGAAGGTCAGAGGGGTACAGTAAACCTGAAACCTGAAGTAAAGCTTCGGAATCTATAGCTAGTGTCACAGGAATGGTTCAAAACATAGACAGTAAGAAGAGTCAGTCTTCTTGCACTTAATTCTGCTTTGTGCAGTTTCTATTTAATTCTGATGCAATTTCTGTGTTTCATCGTCAATATGAAGGTCCAAGGGATACAGTAAACCTGGTGTGAAGCATCGGAATCTATAACTAGTGTCACAGGAATGGTTCAAATCATAGACAGTAAGAAGAGTCAGACTTCTTTTTCTTAAGTCTGCATTGTGCCTTTTGTATTTAATTCCGGTGCAATTTCTGTGTTTCATCGTCAATAACAAGGTCAGAGGGATACAATAAACCTGAAGCATCGGAATCTGTAACTAGTGTCACAGGAATGGTTCAAAACAAAGTCAGTAAGAAGAGTCAGTCTTCTTGTTCTTAAGTCGGCATTGTGCCTTTTGTACTTAATTCCGAAGAAATTTCTGTGTTTCATCATCAATAAGAAGGTACAAGGGATACAGTAAACCTGGAGTGAAGCATCGGAATCTATAACTAGTGTCAATGGAATGGTTCAAGACATAGTCAGTAAGAGGAGTCAGTCTTCTTGTACTTAAGTCGGCATTGTGCCTTTTCTTTTTAATTCCGATGCAATTTCTGTGTTTCATTGTCAATAAGAAGGTCCAAGGGATATAGTAAACCTGGACTGAAGCATCGGAATCTATAACTAGTGTCACAGGAATGGTTCAAATCATAGACAGTAAGAAGAGTCAGACTTCTTTTACTTATGTCGGCATTGTGCCCTTTGTATTTAATTCCGATGCAATTTCTGTGTTTCTTCGTCACTAAGAAGGTCCAAGGGATACAGTAAACGTGGAGTGAAGCATCGGAGTCTATAACTAGTGTCACAGGAGTAGTTCAAAAATAGACAGTAAGAAGAGTCAGTCTTCTTGAACTTAATTCGGCATTGTGCCTTTTGTATTTAATTCCGATGCAATTTCTGTGTTTCATCGTCAATATGAAGGTCAGAGGGATACAGTAAAAATGAAGTGAAGCATCGGAATCCATAACTAGTGTCACAGTAATGGTTCAAAACATAGTCAGTAAGAAGAGTTAGTCTTCTTGTACTTAAGTCGGCGTTGTGCCTTTTGTATTTAATTCCGATGCAATTTTTGTGTCTCATCGTCAATAAGAAGGTCCAAGGGATACAGTAAACCTGGAGTGAAGCATCTGAACCTGTAACTAGTGTCACAGGAATGGTTCAAATCATAGACAGTAAGAAGAGTCAGACTTCGTGTACTTCAGTCGGCAATTTGCCTTTTGTACTTAATTCCGATGCAATTTTTGTGTTTCATAGTCAATGAGAAGGTCAGAGGGATACATTAAACCTGAAGTAAAGCATCGGGGTCTATAACTAGTGTCACAGGAATCGTTCAAAACATAGTCAGAAACGAGAGTCAGTCTTCTTGTACTTAAGTCGGCATTGTGCCTTTTGTATTTAATTCCGATGCAATTTCTGTGTTTCATCGTCCTTAAGAAGGTCCAAGGGATACAGTAAACCTGAGGTGAAGCATCGGAATCTATAACTAGTGTCACAGGAATGGTTCAAAACATAGTCAGTAAGAAGAGTCAGTCTTCTTGTACTTAAGCCGGCTTTGTGCCTTTTCTATTTAATTCCGATGCAATTTCTGTGTTTCATCGTCAGTAAGAAGGTCAGAGGGATACAGTAATCCTGAAGTGAAGCATCGGAATCTATAACTAGTGTCACAGGAATGGTTCAAAACATAGTCAGTAAGAAGAGTCAGTCTTCTTGTACTTAAGTCGGCATTGTGCCTTTTCTATTTAATTCCGATGCAATTTCTGTGTTTCATCGTCTATAAGAGGGGCCAAGGGATACAGTAAACCTAGAGTGAAGCATCGGAAACTATAACTAGTGTCACAGGAATGGTTCAAAGCATAGACAGTAAGAAGAGTCAGTCTTCTTGTACTTACGTCGGCATAGTGCCTTTTCTATTTAATTCCGATGTATTTTGTGTGTTTCATCGTCAATAAGAAGGTCCAAGGGATACAGTAAACCTGGAGTGTAGCATCGGAATCTATAACTAGTGACACAGCAATGGTTCAAAACATAGACAGTAAGAAGAGTCAGTCTTCGTGTACTTAAGTCGGCATTTTGCCTTTTGTATTTAATTCCGATGCAATTTCTGTGTCTCATCGTCAATAAGAAGGTCAGAGGGGTACAGTAAACCTGAAGTGAAGAATCGGAATCTATAACTAGTGTCAATGAAATATTTCTAAACATAGACAGTAAGATGAGTCAGTCTTCTTGGACTTAAGTCGGAATTATGCCTTTTGTATTTAATTCCGATGCAGTTTCTGTGTTTCATCGTCAATAAGATGGTCACAGGGGTACAGTAAACCTGAAGTGAAGCATCGAAATCTATAGCTAGAGTCACAGGAATGGTTCAAAACATAGTCAGTAAGAAGAGTCAGTCATCTTGTTCTTAAGTCGGCATTGTGTCTTTTGTATTTAATTCCGATGCAATATCTGTGTTTCATCATCAATACGAAGGTCCAAGGGATACAGAAAACCTGGAGTGAAGCATCGGAATCTATAACTAGTGTCACAGGAATGGTTCAAAACATAGACTGTAAGAAGAGTCAGTCTCCTTGTACTTAATTCTGCACTGTGCCTTTTGTATTTAATTCCGATGCAATTTCTGTGTTTCATCGTCAATAAGAATGTCCAAGGGATACAGTAAACCTGAAGTGTAGCATCGGAATTTATAACTAGTGTCACAGGAATGGTTCAAAACATAGTCAGTAAGAAGAGTCAGTCTTCTTGTACTTAAGTCGGAATTGTGCCTTTTCTATTTAATTCCGATGCAATTTCTGTGTTTCATAGTCAATAAGAAGGACCAAGGGATACAGTAAACCTGGAGTGAAGCATCGGAGTCTATAACTAGTGTCACAGGACTGGTTCAAATATAGACAGTAAGAAGAGTCAGTCTTCTTGAACTTAATTCGGCATTGTGCCTTTTGTATTTAATTCCAATGCAATTTCTGTGTTTCATCGTCAATAAGAAGGTCAGACGGATACAGTAAACTTGAAGTGAAGCATCGGAATCCTGAACTAGTGTCACAGGAATGGTTCAAAACATAGTCAGTAAGAAGAGTTAGTCTTCTTGTACATAAGTCGGCATTGTGCCTTTTGTATTTAATTTCGGTGCAATTTCTGTGTTTCATCGTCAATAAGAAGGTCCAAGGGATACAGTAAACCTGGAGTGAAGCATCGGAATCTATAACTAGTGTCACAGGAATGGTTCAAAACATAGTCAGTAAGAAGAGTCACTCTTCTTGTACTTAGGTCGGCATTGTGCCTTTTCTATTTCATTCCGATGCATATTCTGTGTTTCATCGTCAATAAGAGGGTCCAAGGGATACAGTAAACATGGAGTGAAGCATCGGAATCTATAACTAGTGTCAATGGAATGGTTCAAAACATAGTCAGTAAGAAGAGTCAGTCTTCTTATACTTAAGTCGGCATTGTGCCTTTTCTATTTAATTCCGATGCAATTTCTGTGTTTCATCGTCAATAAGAAGGTCCAAGGGATACAGTAAACCTGAAGTGAAGCAACGGAATTTATAACTAGTGTTACAGGAATGGTTCAAAACTTAGACAGTAAGAAGAGTCAGTCTTCTTGTACTTAAGTCGGCATTGTGCTTTTCTATTTAATTCCGATGCAATTTCTGTGTTTCATCGTCAATAAGGAGGTCCAAGGGATACAGTAAACCTGGAGTGAAGCATCGGAGTCTATAACTAGTGTCACAGGACTGGTTCAAAACATAGACAGTAAGAAGAGTCAGTCTTCTTGTACTTAAGTCGGCATTGTGCCTTTTGTATTTAATTCCGATGCAATTTCTGTGTTTCATCGTCCTTAAGAAGGTCCAAGGGATACAGTAAACCTGAGGTGAAGCATCGGAATCTATAACTAGTGTCACAGGAATGGTTCAAATCATAGTCAGTAAGAAGAGTCAGTCTTCATGTACTTAAGTCGGCATTTTGCCTTTTCTATTTAATTCCGATGCAATTTCTGTGTTTCATCGTCAGTAAGAAGGTCAGAGGGATACAGTAATCCTGAAGTGAAGCATCGGAAACTATAACTAGTGTCACAGGAATGGTTCAAAACATAGTCAGTAAGAAGAGTCAGTCTTCTTGTACTTAAGTCGGCATTGTGCCTTTTCTATTTAATTCCGATGCAATTTCTGTGTTTCATTGTCAATAAGAAGGGCCAAGGGATACAGTAAACCTGGAGTGAAGCATCGGAAACTATAACTAGTGTCACCGGAATGGTTCAAAACATAGACAGTAAGAAGAGTCAGTCTTCTTGTACTTACGTCGGCATTTTGCCTTTTGTATTTAATTCCGATGCAATTTCTGTGTTTCATCGTCAATAAGAAGGTCAGAGGGGTACAGTAAACCTGAAGTGAAGCATCGGAATCTATAACTAGTGTCAAAGAAATATTTCAAAACATAGGCAGTAAGATGAGTCAGTCTTCTTGTACTTAAGTCGGCATTGTGCCTTTTGTATTTAATTCCGATGCAGTTTCTGTGTTTCATCGTCAATAAGAAGGTCAGAGGGGTACAGTAAACCTGAAGTGAGGCATCGGAATCTATAGCTAGTGTCACAGGAATGGTTCGAAACATAGTCAGTAAGAAGAGTCAGTCATCTTGTTCTTAAGTCGGCATTGTGCCTTTTGTATTTAATTCCGATGCAATATCTGTGTTTCATCATCAATAAGAAGGTCCAAGGGATACAGTAAACCTGGAGTGAAGCATCGGAATCTATAACTAGTGTCACAGGAATGGTTCAAAACATAGACAGTAAGAAGAGTCAGTCTCCTTGTACTTAATTCTGCACTGTGCCTTTTGTATTTAATTCCGATGCAATTTCTGTGTTTCATCTTCAATAGGAATGTCCAAGGGATACAGTAAACCTGAAGTGTAGCATCGGAATTTATAACTAGTGTCACAGGAATGGTTCATAACATAGTCAGTAGGAAGAGTCAGTCTCCTTGTACTTATGTCGGCATTGTGCCTTTTCTATTTAATTCCGATGCAATTTCTGTGTTTCATCGTCAATAAGAAGGGCCAAGGGATACAGTAAACGTGGAGTGAAGCATCGGAGTCTATAACTAGTGTCACAGGACTGGTTCAAAAATAGACAGTAAGAAGAGTCAGTCTTCTTGAACTTAATTCGGGATTGTGAATTTTGTATTTAATTCCCATGCAATTTCTGTGTTTCATCGTCAATAAGAAGGTCAGAGGGATACAGTAAACCTGAAGTGAAGCATCGGAATCCATAACTAGTGTCAATGGAATGGTTCAAAACATAGTCAGTAAGAAGAGTCAGTCTTCTTGTACTTATGTCGGCATTGTGCCTTTGGAATTTAATTCCGATGCAATTTCTGTGTTTCATCGTCAATAAGAAGGTCCAAGGGATGTAGTAAACCTGGAGTGAAGCATCGGAATCTATAACTAGTGTCACAGGATTGGTTCAAAACATAGACAGTAAGAAGAGTCAGTCTTCTTGTACTTACGTCGACATTGTGCCCTTTCTATTTAAATCCGATGCAATTTCTGTAATTCATCGTCTATAAGAAGGTCCAAGGGATTCAGTAAACCTGAAGTGAAGCTTCGGAATCTATAGCTAGTGTCACAGGAATGGTTCAAAACATAGACAGTAAGAAGTGTCAGTCTTCTTGTACTTAATTCTGCTTTGTGCCTTTTGTATTTAATTCCGATGCAATTTCTGTGTTTCATCGTCAATAAGAAGGTCAGAGGGGTACAGTAAACCTGAAACCTGATGTGAAGCATCGGAATCTATAGCTAGTGTCACAGGAATGGTTCAAAACATAGACAGCAAGAAGAGTCAGTCTTCTTGTACAAAAGTCGGCACTGTGCCTTTTGTATTTAACTCCGATGCAATATCTGTGTTCATCGTCAATAAGAAGGTCAGAGGGATACAGTAATCCTGAAGTGAAGCATCTAAACCTATAACTAGTGTCACAGGAATGGTTCAAACATAGTCAGTAAGAATATTCAGTCTTATTGTACTTAAGTCATCATTGTGCATTTTCTATTTAATTCTGATGCAATTTCTGTGTTTCATCGTCAATATGAAGGTCCAAGGTATACAGTAAACCTGGAGTGAAGCATCGGAATCAATAACTAGTGTCACAGGAATGGTTCAAATCATAGACAGTAAGAAGAGTCAGACTCCTTTTTCTTAAGTCGGCATTGTGCCTTTTGTATTTAATTCCGGTGCAATTTCTGTGTTTCATCGTCAATAAGAAGGTCAGAGGGATACAATAAACCTGAAGCATCGGAATCTATAACTAGTCTCACAGGAATGGTTCAAAACAAAGTCAGTAAGAAGAGTCAGTCTTCTTGTCCTTAAGTCGGCATTGTGCCTTTTGTATTTAATTCCTATGCAATTTCTGTGTTTCATCGTCAATAAGAAGGTCCAAGGGATACAGTAAACCTGGAGTGTAGCATCGGAATCTATAACTAGTGTCACAGGAATGGTTCAAATCATAGACAGTAAGAAGAGTCAGTCTTCGTGTACTTAAGACGGCATTTTGCCTTTTGTATTTAATTCCGATGCAATTTCTGTGTTTCATCGTCAATAAGAAGGTCCAAGGGATACAGTAAACCTGAGGTAAAGCATCGGAATCTATAACTAGTGTCACAGGAATGGTTCAAAAGCATAGTCAGTAAGAGGAGTCAGTCTTCTTGTCCTTAAGTCGGCATTGTGCTTTTTGTATTTAATTCCGATGCAATTTCTGTGTTTCATCGTCAATAAGAAGGTCAGAGGGGTACAGTAAACCTGAAGTAATGCATCGGAATCTATAGCTAGTGTCACAGGAATGGTTCAAAACATAGACAGTAAGAAGAGTCAGTCTCCTTGTACTTAATTCTGCACTGTGCCTTTTGTATTTAATTCCGATGCAATTTCTGTGTTTCATCTTCAATAGGAATGTCCATGGGATACAGTAAACCTGAAGTGTAGCATCGGAATTTATAACTAGTGTCACAGGAATGGTTCAAAACATAGTCAGTAAGAAGAGTCAGTCTTCTTGTACTTAAGTCGGCATTGTACCTTTTCTATTTAATTCCGGTGCAATTTCTGTGTTTCATCGTCAATAAGAAGGTCAGAGGGGTACAGTAAACCTGAAGTAATGCATCGGAATCTATAGCTAGTGTCACAGGAATGGTTCAAATCATAGTCAGTAAGATGAGTCAGTCTTCTTGTCCTTAAGTCGGCATTGTGCCTTTTGTATTTAATACCGATGCTATTTCTGTGCTTCATCGTCAATAAGAAGGTCCAAGTGCTACAGTAAACCTCAAGAGAAGCATCGGAATCTATAACGGGTGTCACAGGAATGGTTCAAAACATAGTCAGTAGGAAGAGTCGGTTTTCATGTACATAAGTCGGCATTGTGCCTTTGTATTTAATTCCGATGCATTTTCTGTGTTTCATCGTCAATAAGAAGGTCCAAGGGATACAGTGAACCTGAAGTGAAGCATCGGAATCTATAACTAGTGTCACAGGAATGGTTCAAAACATAGCCAGTAGGAAGAGTCTGTCTTCTGTACTTAAGTCGGCATTGTGTCGTTTGTATTTAATTCCGATGCAATTTCTGTGTTTCATCGTCATTAAGACGGTCAGAGGGATACAGTAAACCTGAAGTGAAGCATCGGAATCCATAACTAGTGTCACAGGAATGGTTCAAAGCATAGTCAGTAAGAAGAGTTAGTCTTCTTGTACCTAATTCTGCTTTGTGCCTTTTGTATTTAATTCCGATGCAATTTCTGTGTTTCATCGTCAATAAGAAGGTCAGAGGGGTACAGTAAACCTGAAACCTGAAGTGAAGCATCAGAATCTATAGCTAGTGTCACAGGAATGGTTCAAAACATAGACAGTAAGTAGAGTCATCCTTCTTGTACTTAATTCTGCTTTGTGCCTTTTGTATTTAATTCCGATGCAATTTCTGTGTTTCATCGTCAATAAGAAGGTCCAAGGGATACATTAAACCTGAAGTGAAGCATCGGAATTTATAACTAGTGTCACAGGAATGGTTCAAATCACAGACAGTAAGAAGAGTCAGTCTTCTTGTACTTAAGTCGGCATTGTGCCTTTTGTATTTAACTCCGATGCAATTTCTGTGTTTCATCGTCAATAAGAAGGTCAGAGGGATACAGTAATCCTGAAGTGAAGCATCGGAATATATAACTAGTGTCACAGGATTGGTTCAAAACATAGTCAGTAAGAATATTCAGTCTTATTGTACTTAAGTCATCATTGTGCATTTTCTATTTAATTCTGATGCAATTTCTGTGTTTCATCGTCAATATGAAGGTCCAAGGGATACAGTAAACCTGGAGTGAAGCATCGGAATCTATAACTAGTGTCACAGGAATGGTTCAAATCATAGACAGTAAGAAGAGTCAGACTTCTTTTTCTTAAGTCGGCATTGTGCCTTTTGTATTTAATTCCGGTGCAATTTCTGTGTTTCATCGTCAATAAGAAGGTCAGAGGGATACAATAAACCTGAAGCATCGGAATCTATAAATAGTGTCACAGGAATGATTCAAAACAAAGTCAGTAAGAAGAGTCAGTCTTCTTGTCTTTAAGTCGGCATTGTCCCTTTTGTATTTTTATTCCGATGCAATTTCTGTGTTTCATCGTCAATAAGAAGGTCCAAGGGATACAGTAAACCTGGAGTGTAGCATCGGAATCTATAACTAGTGTCACAGGAATGGTTCAAAACATAGACAGTAAGAAGAGTCAGTCTTTGTGTACTTAAGGCGGCATTTTGCCTTTTGTATTTAATTTCTGTGCAATTTCTGTGTTTCATCGTTAATAAGAAGGTCCAAGGGATACAGTAAACCTGAGGTGAAGCATCGCAATCTATAACTAGTGTCACAGGAATGGTTCAAATCATAGTCAGTAAGAAGAGTCAGTCTTCGTGTACTTCAGTCGGCGTTTTGCCTTTTGTATTCAATTCCGATGCAATTTTTGTGTTTCATCGTCAATAAGAAGGTCCAAGGGATACAGTAAACGTGGAGTGAAGCATCGGAATCTATAACTAGTGTCACAGGAATGGTTCAAAACATAGTCAGTGGGAAGATTCGGTCTTCATGTACTTAAGTCGGCATTGTGCCTTTTGTATTTAATTCCGATGCATTTTCTGTGTTTCATCGTCAATAAGAGGGTCCAAGGGATACAGTAAACCAGGAGTGAAGCATCGGAATCTATAACTAGTGTCACAGGAATGGTTCAAAACATAGACAGTAAGAAGAGTCAGTCTTCTTGTACTTAATTCGGCATTGTCCTTTTGTATTTAATTCCGATGCAATTTCTGTGTTTCAACGTCAATAAGAAGGACCAAGTTGTACAGTAAACCTCAAGTGAAGCATCGGAATCTATAACGGGTGTCACAGGAATGGTTCAAAACATAATCAGTAGGAAGAGTCGGTTTTCATGTACATAAGTCGGCATTGTGCCTTTGTATTTAATTCCGATGCATTTTCTGTGTTTCATCGTCAATAAGAAGGTCCAAGGGATACAGTAAACCTGAAGTGAAGCATCGGAATCTATAACTAGTGTCACAGGAATGGTTCAAAACATAGACAGTAAGAAGAGTCAGTCTTCTTGCACTTACGTCGACATTGTGCCCTTTCTATTTACATCCGATGCAATTTCTGTAATTCATCGTCTATAAGAAGGTCCAAGGGATGCAGTAAACCTGAAGTGAAGCTTCGGAATCTAAAGCTAGTGTCACAGGAATGGTTCAAAACATAGACATTAAGAAGAGTCAGTCCTCTTGTACTTAATTCTGCTTTGTGCCTTTTGTATTTAATTCCGATGCAATTTCTGTTTTTCATCGTCAATAAGAAGGTCAGAGGGGTACAGTAAACCTGAAACCTGAAGTGAAGCATCGGAATCTATAGCTAGTGTCACAGGAATGGTTCAATACATAGACAGTAAGTAGAGTCAGTCTTCTTGTACTTAATTCTGCTTTGTGCCTTTTGTATTTAATTCCGATGCAATTTCTGTGTTTCATCGTCAATAAGAAGGTCCAAGGGATACAGTAAACCTGAAGTGAAGCATCGGAATTTATAACTAGTGTCACAGGAATGGTTCAAATCACAGACAGTAAGAAGAGTCAGTCTTCTTGTACTTAAGTCGGCATTGTGCCTTTTGTATTTAACTCCGATGCAATTTCTGTGTTTCATCGTCAATAAGAAGGTCAGAGGGATACAGTAATCCTGAAGTGAAGCAATGGCATCTATAACTAGTGTCACAGGAATGGTTCAAAACATAGTCAGTAAGAATATTCAGTCTTATTGTACTTAAGTCATCATTGTGCATTTTCAATTTAATTCTGATGCAATATCTGAGTTTCATCGTCAATATGAAGGTCCAAGGAATACAGTAAACCTGGAGTGAAGCATCGGAATCTATAACTAGTGTCACAGGAATGGTTCAAATCATAGACAGTAAGAAGAGTCAGACTACTTTTTCTTAAGTCGGCATTGTGCCTTTTGTATTTAATTGCGGTGCAATTTCTGTGTTTCATCGTCAATAAGAAGGTCAGAGGGATACAATAAGCTTGAAGCATCGGAATCTATAACTAGTGTCAGAGGAATGGTTCAAAACAAATTCAGTAAGAAGAGTCAGTCTTCTTGTCCTTAAGTCGGCATTGTGCCTTTTGTATTTAATTCCGATGCAATTTCTGTGTTTCATCGTCAATAGGAAGGTCCAAGGGATACAGTAAACCTGGAGTGTAGCATCGGAATCTATAACTAGTGTCACAGGAATGGTTCAAACATAGACAGTAAGAAGAGTCAGTCTTCTTGTCCTTAAGTCGGCATTGTGCCTTTTGTATTTAATTACGATGCAATTTCTGTGTTTCATCGTCAATAAGAAGGTCCAGGGATACAGTAAACCTGAGGTGAAGCATCGGAATCTATAACTAGTGTCACAGGAATGGTTCAAAACATAGTGAGTAAGAAGAGTCAGTCTTCTTGTACTTGAGTCGGCATTGTACCTTTTCTATTTAATTCCGATGCAATTTCTGTGTTTCATCGTCAATAACAAGGTCCAAGGGATACAGTAAACCTGGAGTGAAGCATCGGAATCTATAACTAGTATCAATGGAATGGTTCAAATCATAGACAGTAAGAAGAGTCAGTCTTCTTGTACTTAAGTCGGCATTGTGCCTTTTGTATTTATTTCCGATGCAATTTCTGAGTTTCATCGTCAATAAGAGGTCCAAGGGATATAGTAAACCTGGAGTGAAGCTTCGGAATCTATAACTAGTGTCATAGGAATGGTTCAAAACATAGACAGTAAGAAGAGTCAGTCTTCTTTTACTTACGTCGACATTGTGCCCTTTCTATTTAAATCCGATACAATTTCTGTAATTCATCGTCTATAAGAAGGTCCAATGGATACAGTAAACCTGAAGTGAAGCTTCGGAATCTAAAGCTAGTGTCACAGGAATGGTTCAAACATAGACAGTAAGAAGAGTCAGTCTTCTTGTACTTAATTCTGCTTTGTGCCTTTTGTATTTAATTTCGATGCAATTTCTGTGATTCATCGTCAATAAGAAGGTCAGAGGGTTACAGTAAACCTGAAACCTGAAGTGAAGCTTCGGAATCTAAAGCTAGTGTCACAGGAATGGTTAAAACATAGACAGTAAGAAGAGTCAGTCTTCTTGTACTTAATTCTGCTTTGTGCATTTTGTATTTAATTCCGATGCAATTTCTGTGTTTCATCGTCAATACGAAGGTCCAAGGGATACAGTAAACCTGAAGTGAAGCATCGGAATTTATAACTAGTGTCACAGGAATGGTTCAAATCACAGACAGTAAGAAGAGTCAGTCTTCTTGTAGTTAAGTCGGCATTGTGCCTTTTGTATTTAACTCCGATGCGATTTCTGTGTTTCATCGTCAATAAGAAGGTCAGAGGGATACAGTAATCCTGAAGTGAAGCATCGGAATCTATAACTAGTGTCACAGGAATGGTTCAAAACATAGTCAGTAAGAATATTCAGTCTTATTGTACTTAAGTCATCATTGAGCATTTTTTATTTAATTCTGATGCAATTTCTGTGTTTCATCGTCAATATGAGGGTCAAAGGGATACAGTAAACCTGGAGTGAAACATCGGAAACTATAACTAGTGTCACACTAATGGTTCAAATCATAGACAGTAAGAAGAGTCAGACTTCTTTTTCTTAAGTCGGCATTGTGCCTTTTGTATTTAATTCCGGTGCAATTTCTGTGTTTCATCGTCAATAAGAAGGTCAGAGGGATACAATAAACCTGAAGCATCGGAATCTATAACTAGTGTCACAGGAATGGTTCAAAACAAAGTCAGTAAGAAGAGTCAGTCTTCTTGTACCTAATTCTGCTTTGTGCCTTTTGTATTTAATTCCGATGCAATTTCTGTGTTTCATCGTCAATAAGAAGGTCAGAGGGGTACAGTAAACCTGAAACCTGAAGTGAAGCATCAGAATCTATAGCTAGTGTCACAGGAATGGTTCAAAACATAGACAGTAAGTAGAGTCATCCTTCTTGTACTTAATTCTGCTTTGTGCCTTTTGTACTTAATTCCGATGCAATTTCTGTGTTTCATCGTCAATAAGAAGGTCCAAGGGATACATTAAACCTGAAGTGAAGCATCGGAATTTATAACTAGTGTCACAGGAATGGTTCAAATCACAGACAGTAAGAAGAGTCAGTCTTCTTGTACTTAAGTCGGCATTGTGCCTTTTGTATTTAACTCCGATGCAATTTCTGTGTTTCATCGTCAATAAGAAGGTCAGAGGGATACAGTTAACCTGAAGTGAAGCATCGGAATCTATAGCTAGGGTCACAGGATTGGTTCAAAACATAGTCAGTAAGAATATTCAGTCTTATTGTACTTAAGTCATCATTGTGCATTTTCTATTTAATTCTGATGCAATTTCTGTGTTTCATCGTCAATATGAAGGTCCAAGGGATACAGTAAACCTGGAGTGAAGCATCGGAATCTATAACTAGTGTCACAGGAATGGTTCAAATCATAGACAGTAAGAAGAGTCAGACTTCTTTTTCTTAAGTCGGCATTGTGCCTTTTGTATTTAATTCCGGTGCAATTTCTGTGTTTCATCGTCAATAAGAAGGTCAGAGGGATACAATAAACCTGAAGCATCGGAATCTATAAATAGTGTCACAGGAATGATTCAAAACAAAGTCAGTAAGAAGAGTCAGTCTTCTTGTCTTTAAGTCGGCATTGTCCCTTTTGTATTTTTATTCCGATGCAATTTCTGTGTTTCATCGTCAATAAGAAGGTCCAAGGGATACAGTAAACCTGGAGTGTAGCATCGGAATCTATAACTAGTGTCACAGGAATGGTTCAAAACATAGACAGTAAGAAGAGTCAGTCTTTGTGTACTTAAGGCGGCATTTTGCCTTTTGTATTTAATTTCTGTGCAATTTCTGTGTTTCATCGTTAATAAGAAGGTCCAAGGGATACAGTAAACCTGAGGTGAAGCATCGCAATCTATAACTAGTGTCACAGGAATGGTTCAAAATATAGTGAGTAAGAAGAGTCAGTCTTCTTGTACGTAAGTCGGCATTGTGCCTTTTGTATTTAATTCCGATGCAATTTCTGTGTTTCATCGTCAATAAGAAGGTCAGAGGGGTACAGTAAACCTGAAGTGATGCATCGTAATCTATAGCTAGTGTCACAGCAATGGTTCAAAACATAGTCAGTAAGATGAGTCAGTCTTCTTGTCCTTAAGTCGGCATTGTGCCTTTTGTATTTAATTCCGAAGAAATTTCTGTGTTTCATCATCAATAAAAAGGTCCAAGGGATACAGTAAACCTGGAGTGAAGCATCGGAATCTATAACTAGTGTCACAGGAATGGTTCAAATCATAGTCAGTAAGAAGAGTCAGTCTTCGTGTACTTCAGTCGGCATTTTGCCTTTTGTATTCAATTCCGATGCAATTTTTGTGTTTCATCGTCAATAAGAAGGTCCAAGGGATACAGTAAACGTGGAGTGAAGCATCGGAATCTATAACTAGTGTCACAGGAATGGTTCAAAACATAGTCAGTGGGAAGATTCGGTCTTCATGTACTTAAGTCGGCATTGTGCCTTTTGTATTTAATTCCGATGCATTTTCTGTGTTTCATCGTCAATAAGAGGGTCCAAGGGATACAGTAAACCAGGAGTGAAGCATCGGAATCTATAACTAGTGTCACAGGAATGGTTCAAAACATAGACAGTAAGAAGAGTCAGTCTTCTTGTACTTAATTCGGCATTGTCCTTTTGTATTTAATTCCGATGCAATTTCTGTGTTTCAACGTCAATAAGAAGGACCAAGTTGTACAGTAAACCTCAAGTGAAGCATCGGAATCTATAACGGGTGTCACAGGAATGGTTCAAAACATAATCAGTAGGAAGAGTCGGTTTTCATGTACATAAGTCGGCATTGTGCCTTTGTATTTAATTCCGATGCATTTTCTGTGTTTCATCGTCAATAAGAAGGTCCAAGGGATACAGTAAACCTGAAGTGAAGCATCGGAATCTATAACTAGTGTCACAGGAATGGTTCAAAACATAGACAGTAAGAAGAGTCAGTCTTCTTGCACTTACGTCGACATTGTGCCCTTTCTATTTACATCCGATGCAATTTCTGTAATTCATCGTCTATAAGAAGGTCCAAGGGATGCAGTAAACCTGAAGTGAAGCTTCGGAATCTAAAGCTAGTGTCACAGAAATGGTTCAAAACATAGACATTAAGAAGAGTCAGTCCTCTTGTACTTAATTCTGCTTTGTGCCTTTTGTATTTAATTCCGATGCAATTTCTGTTTTTCATCGTCAATAAGAAGGTCAGAGGGGTACAGTAAACCTGAAACCTGAAGTGAAGCATCGGAATCTATAGCTAGTGTCACAGGAATGGTTCAAAACATAGACAGTAAGTAGAGTCAGTCTTCTTGTACTTAATTCTGCTTTGTGCCTTTTGTATTTAATTCCGATGCAATTTCTGTGTTTCATCGTCAATAAGAAGGTCCAAGGGATACAGTAAACCTGAAGTGAAGCATCGGAATTTATAACTAGTGTCACAGGAATGGTTCAAATCACAGACAGTAAGAAGAGTCAGTCTTCTTGTACTTAAGTCGGCATTGTGCCTTTTGTATTTAACTCCGATGCAATTTCTGTGTTTCATCGTCAATAAGAAGGTCAGAGGGATACAGTAATCCTGAAGTGAAGCAATGGAATCTATAACTAGTGTCACAGGAATGGTTCAAAACATAGTCAGTAAGAATATTCAGTCTTATTGTACTTAAGTCATCATTGTGCATTTTCAATTTAATTCTGATGCAATATCTGAGTTTCATCGTCAATATGAAGGTCCAAGGAATACAGTAAACCTGGAGTGAAGCATCGGAATCTATAACTAGTGTCACAGGAATGGTTCAAATCATAGACAGTAAGAAGAGTCAGACTACTTTTTCTTAAGTCGGCATTGTGCCTTTTGTATTTAATTGCGGTGCAATTTCTGTGTTTCATCGTCAATAAGAAGGTCAGAGGGATACAATAAACTTGAAGCATCGGAATCTATAACTAGTGTCAGAGGAATGGTTCAAAACAAATTCAGTAAGAAGAATCAGTCTTCTTGTCCTTAAGTCGGCATTGTGCCTTTTGTATTTAATTCCGATGCAATTTCTGTGTTTCATCGTCAATAGGAAGGTCCAAGGGATACAGTAAACCTGGAGTGTAGCATCGGAATCTATAACTAGTGTCACAGGAATGGTTCAAACATAGACAGTAAGAAGAGTCAGTCTTCTTGTCCTTAAGTCGGCATTGTGCCTTTTGTATTTAATTACGATGCAATTTCTGTGTTTCATCGTCAATAAGAAGGTCCAGGGATACAGTAAACCTGAGGTGAAGCATCGGAATCTATAACTAGTGTCACAGGAATGGTTCAAAACATAGTGAGTAAGAAGAGTCAGTCTTCTTGTACTTGAGTCGGCATTGTACCTTTTCTATTTAATTCCGATGCAATTTCTGTGTTTCATCGTCAATAACAAGGTCCAAGGGATACAGTAAACCTGGAGTGAAGCATCGGAATCTATAACTAGTATCAATGGAATGGTTCAAATCATAGACAGTAAGAAGAGTCAGTCTTCTTGTACTTAAGTCGGCATTGTGCCTTTTGTATTTATTTCCGATGCAATTTCCGAGTTTCATCGTCAATAAGAGGTCCAAGGGATATAGTAAACCTGGAGTGAAGCTTCGGAATCTATAACTAGTGTCATAGGAATGGTTCAAAACATAGACAGTAAGAAGAGTCAGTCTTCTTTTACTTACGTCGACATTGTGCCCTTTCTATTTAAATCCGATACAATTTCTGTAATTCATCGTCTATAAGAAGGTCCAATGGATACAGTAAACCTGAAGTGAAGCTTCGGAATCTAAAGCTAGTGTCACAGGAATGGTTCAAACATAGACAGTAAGAAGAGTCAGTCTTCTTGTACTTAATTCTGCTTTGTGCCTTTTGTATTTAATTTCGATGCAATTTCTGTGATTCATCGTCAATAAGAAGGTCAGAGGGTTACAGTAAACCTGAAACCTGAAGTGAAGCTTCGGAATCTAAAGCTAGTGTCACAGGAATGGTTAAAACATAGACAGTAAGAAGAGTCAGTCTTCTTGTACTTAATTCTGCTTTGTGCATTTTGTATTTAATTCCGATGCAATTTCTGTGTTTCATCGTCAATACGAAGGTCCAAGGGATACAGTAAACCTGAAGTGAAGCATCGGAATTTATAACTAGTGTCACAGGAATGGTTCAAATCACAGACAGTAAGAAGAGTCAGTCTTCTTGTAGTTAAGTCGGCATTGTGCCTTTTGTATTTAACTCCGATGCGATTTCTGTGTTTCATCGTCAATAAGAAGGTCAGAGGGATACAGTAATCCTGAAGTGAAGCATCGGAATCTATAACTAGTGTCACAGGAATGGTTCAAAACATAGTCAGTAAGAATATTCAGTCTTATTGTACTTAAGTCATCATTGAGCATTTTTTATTTAATTCTGATGCAATTTCTGTGTTTCATCGTCAATATGAGGGTCAAAGGGATACAGTAAACCTGGAGTGAATCATCGGAATCTATAACTAGTGTCACACTAATGGTTCAAATCATAGACAGTAAGAAGAGTCAGACTTCTTTTTCTTAAGTCGGCATTGTGCCTTTTGTATTTAATTCCGGTGCAATTTCTGTGTTTCATCGTCAATAAGAAGGTCAGAGGGATACAATAAACCTGAAGCATCGGAATCTATAACTAGTGTCACAGGAATGGTTCAAAACAAAGTCAGTAAGAAGAGTCAGTCTTCTTGTACCTAATTCTGCTTTGTGCCTTTTGTATTTAATTCCGATGCAATTTCTGTGTTTCATCGTCAATAAGAAGGTCAGAGGGGTACAGTAAACCTGAAACCTGAAGTGAAGCATCAGAATCTATAGCTAGTGTCACAGGAATGGTTCAAAACATAGACAGTAAGTAGAGTCATCCTTCTTGTACTTAATTCTGCTTTGTGCCTTTTGTACTTAATTCCGATGCAATTTCAAAAGGCACAATGCCAACTTAAGTACAAGAAGACTGACTCTTCTTACGCTTTGAACCATTCCTGTGACACTACCTATAGATTCCGAAGCTTCACTTCAGGTTTACTGTATCCCTTGGACCTTCTTATTGACGATGAAACACAGAAATTGCATCGGAATTAAATACGGAAAGGCACAATGCCGACTTAAGGACAAGAAGCATCGGAATCTAAAGCTAGTGTCACAGGAATGGTTAAAACATAGACAGTAAGAAGAGTCAGTCTTCTTGTACTTAATTCTGCTTTGTGCATTTTGTATTTAATTCCGATGCAATTTCTGTGTTTCATCGTCAATACGAAGGTCCAAGGGATACAGTAAACCTGAAGTGAAGCATCGGAATTTATAACTAGTGTCACAGGAATGGTTCAAATCACAGACAGTAAGAAGAGTCAGTCTTCTTGTAGTTAAGTCGGCATTGTGCCTTTTGTATTTAACTCCGATGCGATTTCTGTGTTTCATCGTCAATAAGAAGGTCAGAGGGATACAGTAATCCTGAAGTGAAGCATCGGAATCTATAACTAGTGTCACAGGAATGGTTCAAAACATAGTCAGTAAGAATATTCAGTCTTATTGTACTTAAGTCATCATTGTGCATTTTCTATTTAATTCTGATGCAATTTCTGTGTTTCATCGTCAATATGAAGGTCCAACCTATAGAGTAAACCTGGAGTGAAGCATCGGAATCTATAACTAGTGTCACAGGAATGTTTCAAATCACAGACAGTAAGAAGAGTCAACTTCTTTTACTTAAGTCGGCTTTGTGCCTTTTGTATTTTATTCCGATGCAATTTCTGTGTTTCATCGTCAATAAGAAGGTCAGAGGGATACAGTAAACCTGAAATAAAGCATCGGAATCTATAGCTAGTGTCACAGGAATGGTTCAAAACATAGTCAGTAAGAGGAGTCAGTCTTCTTGTCCTTAAGTCGGCATTGTGCCTTTTTTATTTAATTCCGATGCAATTTCTGTGTTTCTTCGTCAATAAGAAGGTCCAAGGGATACAGTAATCCTGGAGAGCAGCATCGGAAGCTATAACTAGTGTCACAGGAATGGTTCAAAGCAAAGTCAGTAAGAAGTGTCAGTCTTCTTGTCCTTAAGTGGCCATTGTGTCTTTTGTATTTAATTCCGGTGCAATTTCTGTGTTTCGTCGTCAATAAGAAGGACCAAGGGATACAGTAAACCTGGAGTGAAGCATCGGAATCTATAACTAGTGTCACAGGAATGGTTCAGAACATAGTCAGTAAGGAGAGTCAGTCTTCTTGTACTTAATTCTGCTTTGTGCATTTTGTATTTAATTCCGATGCAATTTCTGTGTTTCATCGTCAATAAGAAGGTCCAAGCGATACAGTAAACCTGAAGTGAAGCATCGGAGTTTATAACTAGTGTCACAGGAATGGTTCAAAACATAGTCAGTAAGGAGTGTCAGTCTTCCTGTACTTACGTCAGCATTGTGCTTTTTGTATTTATTTCCGATGCAATTTCTGTGTTTCATCGTCAATAAGAAGGACCAAGGGATACAGTAAATCTGGAGTGATGCATCGGAATCAATAACTAGTGTCACAGGAATAGTTCAAATCATAGACAGTAAGAAGAGTCAGTCTTCTTGTACTTAAGTCTGCATTGTGCGTTTTGTATTTAATTCCGATGCAATTTCTGTGTATCATCGTCAATAAGTAGGTCCAAGGGATACAGTAAACCTCAAGTGAAGCATCGGAATCTATAACGGGTGTCACAGGAATGGTTCAAAACATAGTCAGTAGGAAGAGTCAGTCTTCATGTACTTCAGTCGGCATTGTGCCTTTTGTATTTAATTCCGATGCATTTTCTGTGTTTCATCGCCAATAAGATGGTCCAAGGGATACTGTAAACCTGAAGTGAAGAATCGGAATTTATAACTAGTGTCACAGGAATGGTTCAAAACATAGTCAGTAAGGAGAGTCAGTCTTCTTGTACTTAAGTCGGCATTGTGCCTTTTGTATTTAATTCCGATGCAATTTCTGTGTTTCATCGTCAATAAGAAGGACCAAGGGATACAATAGACCTGGAGTGAAGCATCGGAATCTATAACTAGTGTCACAGGAATGGTTCAAAACATAGACAGTCAGAAGAGTCAGTGTTCTTGTACTTAAGTCGGCATTGTGCCTTTTCTATTTAATTCCGATGCAATTTCTGTGTTTCATCGTCAGTAAGAATGTCCAAGAGATATAGTAAACCTGGAGTGAAGCATCGGAATCTATAACTAGTGTCACAGGAATGGTTCAAAACATAGACAGTAAGAAGAGTCAGTCTTCTTGTACTTACGTCGACATTGTGCCTTTTCTATTTAATTCCGATGCAATTTCTGTGTTACATCGTCAATAAAAAGGACAGAGGAATACAATAAAGCTGAAGTGAAGCAACGGAATCTATAGCTAGTGTCACAGGAATGGATCAAAACATAGCCAGTAAGAAGAGTCAGTCTTCTTGTCCTTAAGTCGGCATTGTGCCTTTTGTAATTAATTCCGATGCAATATCTGTGTTTCATCGTCAATAAGAAGCTCCAAGCGATACAGTAAACCTGGAGTGAAGCATCGGAATCTATAACTGGTGTCACAGGCATGGTTCAAATCATAGTCAGTAAGAAGAGTCAGTCTTTGTGTACTTAAGGCGGCATTTTGCCTTTTGTATTTAATTTCTGTGCAATTTCTGTGTTTCATCGTTAATAAGAAGGTCCAAGGGATACAGTAAACCTGAGGTGAAGCATCGCAATCTATAACTAGTGTCACAGGAATGGTTCAAAATATAGTGAGTAAGAAGAGTCAGTCTTCTTGTACGTAAGTCGGCATTGTGCCTTTTGTATTTAATTCCGATGCAATTTCTGTGTTTCATCGTCAATAAGAAGGTCAGAGGGGTACAGTAAACCTGAAGTGATGCATCGTAATCTATAGCTAGTGTCACAGCAATGGTTCAAAACATAGTCAGTAAGATGAGTCAGTCTTCTTGTCCTTAAGTCGGCATTGTGCCTTTTGTATTTAATTCCGAAGAAATTTCTGTGTTTCATCATCAATAAGAAGGTCCAAGGGATACAGTAAACCTGGAGTGAAGCATCGGAATCTATAACTAGTGTCACAGGAATGGTTCAAATCATAGTCAGTAAGAAGAGTCAGTCTTCGTGTACTTCAGTCGGCATTTTGCCTTTTGTATTCAATTCCGATGCAATTTTTGTGTTTCATCGTCAATAAGAAGGTCCAAGGGATACAGTAAACGTGGAGTGAAGCATCGGAATCTATAACTAGTGTCACAGGAATGGTTCAAAACATAGTCAGTGGGAAGATTCGGTCTTCATGTACTTAAGTCGGCATTGTGCCTTTTGTATTTAATTCCGATGCATTTTCTGTGTTTCATCGTCAATAAGAGGGTCCAAGGGATACAGTAAACCAGGAGTGAAGCATCGGAATCTATAACTAGTGTCACAGGAATGGTTCAAAACATAGACAGTAAGAAGAGTCAGTCTTCTTGTACTTAATTCGGCATTGTCCTTTTGTGTTTAATTCCGATGCAATTTCTGTGTTTCAACGTCAATAAGAAGGACCAAGTTGTACAGTAAACCTCAAGTGAAGCATCGGAATCTATAACGGGTGTCACAGGAATGGTTCAAAACATAATCAGTAGGAAGAGTCGGTTTTCATGTACATAAGTCGGCATTGTGCCTTTGTATTTAATTCCGATGCATTTTCTGTGTTTCATCGTCAATAAGAAGGTCCAAGGGATACAGTAAACCTGAAGTGAAGCATCGGAATCTATAACTAGTGTCACAGGAATGGTTCAAAACATAGACAGTAAGAAGAGTCAGTCTTCTTGCACTTACGTCGACATTGTGCCCTTTCTATTTACATCCGATGCAATTTCTGTAATTCATCGTCTATAAGAAGGTCCAAGGGATGCAGTAAACCTGAAGTGAAGCTTCGGAATCTAAAGCTAGTGTCACAGGAATGGTTCAAAACATAGACATTAAGAAGAGTCAGTCCTCTTGTACTTAATTCTGCTTTGTGCCTTTTGTATTTAATTCCGATGCAATTTCTGTTTTTCATCGTCAATAAGAAGGTCAGAGGGGTACAGTAAACCTGAAACCTGATGTGAAGCATCGGAATCTATAGCTAGTGTCACAGGAATGGTTCAAAACATAGACAGTAAGTAGAGTCAGTCTTCTTGTACTTAATTCTGCTTTGTGCCTTTTGTATTTAATTCCGATGCAATTTCTGTGTTTCATCGTCAATAAGAAGGTCCAAGGGATACAGTAAACCTGAAGTGAAGCATCGGAATTTATAACTAGTGTCACAGGAATGGTTCAAATCACAGACAGTAAGAAGAGTCAGTCTTCTTGTACTTAAGTCGGCATTGTGCCTTTTGTATTTAACTCTGATGCAATTTCTGTGTTTCATCGTCAATAAGAAGGTCAGAGGGATACAGTAATCCTGAAGTGAAGCAATGGAATCTATAACTAGTGTCTCAGGAATGGTTCAAAACATAGTCAGTAAGAATATTCAGTCTTATTGTACTTAAGTCATCATTGTGCATTTTCAATTTAATTCTGATGCAATATCTGAGTTTCATCGTCAATATGAAGGTCCAAGGAATACAGTAAACCTGGAGTGAAGCATCGGAATCTATAACTAGTGTCACAGGAATGGTTCAAATCATAGACAGTAAGAAGAGTCAGACTACTTTTTCTTAAGTCGGCATTGTGCCTTTTGTATTTAATTGCGGTGCAATTTCTGTGTTTCATCGTCAATAAGAAGGTCAGAGGGATACAATAAACTTGAAGCATCGGAATCTATAACTAGTGTCAGAGGAATGGTTCAAAACAAATTCAGGAAGAAGAGTCAGTCTTCTTGTCCTTAAGTCGGCATTGTGCCTTTTGTATTTAATTCCGATGCAATTTCTGTGTTTCATCGTCAATAGGATCGTCCAAGGGATACAGTAAACCTGGAGTGTAGCATCGGAATCTATAACTAGTGTCACAGGAATGGTTCAAACATAGACAAAAAGAAGAGTCAGTCTTCTTGTCCTTAAGTCGGCATTGTGCCTTTTGTATTTAATTACGATGCAATTTCTGTGTTTCATCGTCAATAAGAAGGTCCAGGGATACAGTAAACCTGAGGTGAAGCATCGGAATCTATAACTAGTGTCACAGGAATGGTTCAAAACATAGTGAGTAAGAAGAGTCAGTCTTCTTGTACTTGAGTCGGCATTGTACCTTTTCTATTTAATTCCGATGCAATTTCTGTGTTTCATCGTCAATAACAAGGTCCAAGGGATACAGTAAACCTGGAGTGAAGCATCGGAATCTATAACTAGTGTCAATGGAATGGTTCAAATCATAGACAGTAAGAAGAGTCAGTCTTCTTGTACTTAAGTCGGCATTGTGCCTTTTGTATTTATTTCCGATGCAATTTCTGAGTTTCATCGTCAATAAGAGGTCCAAGGGATATAGTAAACCTGGAGTGAAGCTTCGGAATCTATAACTAGTGTCATAGGAATGGTTCAAAACATAGACAGTAAGAAGAGTCAGTCTTCTTTTACTTACGTCGACATTGTGCCCTTTCTATTTAAATCCGACACAATTTCTGTAATTCATCGTCTATAAGAAGGTCCAATGGATACAGTAAACCTGAAGTGAAGCTTCGGAATCTAAAGCTAGTGTCACAGGAATGGTTCAAACATAGACAGTAAGAAGAGTCAGTCTTCTTGTACTTAATTCTGCTTTGTGCCTTTTGTATTTAATTTCGATGCAATTTCTGTGATTCATCGTCAATAAGAAGGTCAGAGGGTTACAGTAAACCTGAAACCTGAAGTGAAGCTTTTTATTTAATTCTGATGCAATTTCTGTGTTTCATCGTCAATATGAGGGTCAAAGGGATACAGTAAACCTGGAGTGAAACATCGGAATCTATAACTAGTGTCACACTAATGGTTCAAATCATAGACAGTAAGAAGAGTCAGACTTCTTTTTCTTAAGTCGGCATTGTGCCTTTTGTATTTAATTCCGGTGCAATTTCTGTGTTTCATCGTCAATAAGAAGGTCAGAGGGATACAATAAACCTGAAGCATCGGAATCTATAACTAGTGTCACAGGAATGGTTCAAAACAAAGTCAGTAAGAAGAGTCAGTCTTCTTGTCCTTAAGTCGGCATTGTGCCTTTTGTATTTAATTCCGATGCAATTTCTGTGTTTCATCGTCAATAAGAAGGTCCAAGGGATACAGTAAACCTGGAGTGAAGCATCGGAATCTATAACTAGTGTCACAGGAATGGTTCAAATCATAGACGGTAAGAAGAGTCAGTCTTCTTGAACTTAAATCGGCATTGTGCCTTTTGTATTTAATTCCGATGCAATTTCTGTGTTTCATCGTCAATAAGAAGGTCAGAGGGATACAGTAAACCTGAAGTGAAGCATCGGAATCCATAACTAGTGTCACAGGAATGGTTCAAAACATAGTCAGTAAGAAGAGTTAGTCTTCTTTTACTTAAGTCGGCGTTGTTCCTTTTGTATTTAATTCCGATGCAATTTCTGTGTAGCATCGTCAATAAGAAGGTCCAAGGGATACAGTAAACCTGGAGTGAAGCATCGGAATCTGTAACTAGTGTCACAGGAATGGTTCAAATCATAGACAGTAAGAAGAGTCGGTCTTCATGTACTTCTGTCGGCATTTTGCCTTTTGCATTTAATTCCGATGCAATTTTTGTGTTTCATCGTCAATGAGAAGGTCCAAGGGATACAGTAAACCTGAAGTGAAGCATCGGGATCTATAACTAGTGTCACAGGAATCGTTCAAAACATAGTCAGTAAGAAGAGTCAGTCTTCCTGTACTTATGTCGGCATAGTGCCATTTCTCTTTAATTCCGATGCAATTTCTGTGTTTCATCGTCAATAAGGTCAGAGGGATACATTAAACCTGAAGTGAAGCATCGGAATTTATAACTAGTGTCACAGGAATGGTTCCAATCATAGTCAGTAAGGAGAGTCAGTCTTCTTGTACTTAAGTCGGCATTGTGCCTTTTGTATTTAATTTCGATGCAATTTCTGTGTTTCATCGTCAATAAGAAGGACCAAGGGATACAGTAGACCTGGAGTGAAGCATCGGAAACTATAACTAGTGTCACAGGAATGGTTCAAAACATAGTCAGTAAGAAGAGTCAGTCTTCTTGTCCTTAAGTCGGCATTGTGCCTTTTGTAATTAATTCCGATGCAATTTCTGTAATTCATCGTCAATAAGAAGGTCCAAGGGATACAGTAAACCTGGAGTGAAGCATCGGAGTCTATCACTAGTGTCACAGGACTGGTTCAAAAATAGACAGTAAGGAGAGTCATTCTTCTTGAACTTAATTCGGCATTGTGCCTTTTGTATTTAATTCCGATGCAATTTCTGTGTTTCATCATCAATAAGAAGGTCAGATGGATACAGTAAACCTGAAGTGAAGCATCGGAATCCATAACTAGTGTCACAGGAATGGTTCAAAACATAGTCAATAAGACGAGTTAGTCTTCTTGTACTTAAGTCGGCGTTGTGCCTTTTGTATTTAATTCCGATGCAATTTCTGTGTATCATCGTCAATAAGAAGGACCAAGGGATACAGTAAACATGGAGTGAAGCATCGGAATCTATAACTAGTATCAATGGAATGGTTCAAATCATAGACAGTAAGAAGAGTCAGTCTTCTTGTACTTAAGTCGGCATTGTGCATTTTGTATTAAATTCCGATGCAATTTCTGTGTTTCATCGTCAATGAGAAGGTCTAAGGGATACAGTAAACTTGGAGTGAAGCATCGGAATCCGTAACTAATGTCACAGGAATGGTTCAAATCATAATCAGTAAGAAGAGTCAGTCTTCGTGTACTTCAGTCGGCAATTTGCCTTTTGTATTTAATTCCGATGCAATTTTTGTGTTTCATCGTCAAGAAGAAGATCCAAGGGATACAGCAAACCTGGAGTGAAGAATCGGAATCTATTACTAGCGTCACAGGTATGGTTCAATACATAGTCAGTTGGATGATTCGGTCTTCATGTACTTAAGTCGGCATTGTGCCTTTTGTATTTAATTCCGATGCATTTTCTGTGTTTCATCGTCAACAAGAGGGTCCAAGGGATACAGTAAACCAGGAGTGAAGCATCGGAATCTATAACTAGTGTCACAGGAATGGTTCAAAACATAGACAGTAAGAAGAGTCAGTCTTCTTGTACTTAATTCGGCATTGTGCCTTTTGTATTTAATTCCGATGCAATTTCTGTGTTTCATCGTCAATAAGAAGGTCCAAGGGATACAGTAAACCTCAAGTGAAGCATCGGAATCTATAACGGGTGTCACATTAATGTTTCAAAGCATAGTCAGTAGGAAGAGTCGGTCTTCATGTACATAAGACGGCACTGTGCCTTTTGTATTCATTTCCGATGCATTTTCTGTGTTTCATCGTCAATAAGAAGGTCCAAGGGATACAGTAAACCTGAAGTGAAGCATCGGAATCTATAACTGGTGTCACAGGAATGGTTCAAAACATAGACAGTAGGAAGGGTCAGTCTTCTTGTACTTAAGTCGGCATTGTGCCGTTTGTATTTAATTCCGATGCAGTTTCTGTGTTTCATCGTCAATAAGAAGGTCCAAGGTATGCAGTAAACCTGAAGTGAAGCATCGGATTTATAACTAGTGTCACAGGAATTTTTCAAAACATAGTAAGAAGAGTCAGTCTTCTTGTACTTAAGTCAGCAATGTGCTTTTTCTATTTAATTCCGATGCAATTTCTGTGTTTCATCGTCAATAAGAAGGTCCAAGGGATACAGTAAACATGGAGTGAAGCATCGGAATCTATAACTAGTGTCAATGGAATGGTTCAAAACATATTCAGTAAGATGAGTCAGTCTTCTTGTACTTAAGTCGGCATTGTACCTTTTCTATTTAATTCCGATGCCATTTCTGTGTTTCATCGTCAATAAGAAGGTCCAAGGGATACAGAAAACCTGAAGTGAAGCATCGGAATTTAAAACTAGTGTCTCAGGAATGGTTCAAAATATAGACAGTAAGAAGAGTCAGTCTTCTTGTACTTAAGTCATCATTGTGCCTTTTGTATTTAACTCCGATCCAATTTCTGTGTTTCATCGTCAATAAGAAGGTCATAGGGACACAGTAATCCTGAAGTAAATCATTGGAATCTATAACTAGTGTCACAGGAATGGTTCAAAACATAGTCAGTAAGAATAGTCAGTCTTATTGTACTTAAGTTATCATTTTGCATTTTCTATTTAATTCTGAGGCAATTTCTGTGTTTCATCGTCAATATGAAGGTCCGAGGCATACAGTAATCCTGGAGTGAAGCATCGGAATCCATAACTAGTGTCACAGGAATGGTTCAAATCATAGACAGTAAGAAGAGTCAGACTTCTTTTACTTAAGTCGGCATTGAGCCTTTTATATTTAATTCCGGTGCAATTTCTGAGTTTCATCGTCAATAAGAAGGTCCAAGGGATATCGTAAACCTGGAGTGAAGCATCGGAGTCTTTAACTAGTGTCACAGGACTGGTTCAAAAATAGACAGTAAGAAGAGTCAGTCTTCTTGAACTTAATTCGGCATTGTGCCTTTTGTATTTAATTCCGATGTAATTTCTGTGTTTCATCGTCAATAAGAAGGACCAAGGGATACAGTAAACCTGAAGTGAAGCATCGGATTTTATAACTAGTGTCACAGGAATGGTTCAAAAGATAGTCAGTAAGGAGAGTCAGTCTTCTTGTACTTAAGTCGTCATTGTGCCTTTTGTATTTAATTCCGATGCAATTTCTGTGTTTCATCGTCCATAAGAAGGACCAAGGGATACAGTAAACCTGGAGTGAAGCATCGGAATCTGTAACTAGTGTCACAGGAATGGTTCAAACCATAGACAGTAAGAAGAGTCAGTCTTCGTGTACTTCAGTCGGCATTTTGCCTTTTGTATTTAATTCCGATGCAATTTTTGTGTTTCATCGTCAATGAGAAGGTCCAAGGGATACAGTAAACCTGGAGTCAAGCATCGGAATCTATAACTAGTGTCAATGGTATGGTTCAAAACATAGACAGTAAGAAGAGTCAGTCTTCTTGTACTTACGTCGGCATTGTGCCTTTTGTATTTAATTCCGATGCAATTTCTGTGTTTCATCGTCAATAAGAAGGTCAGAGGGATACAGTGAACCTGAAGTGAAGCATCGGAATCTATAGCTAGTGTCACAGGAATGGTTCAAAACATAGTCAGTAAGAAAAGTCAGTCTTCTCTTCCTTAATCCGGCATTGTGCCCTTTGTATTTAATTCCGATGCAATTTCTGTGTTTCATCGTCCATAAGATGGACCAAGGGATAAAGTAAACCTGGAGTGAAGCATCGGAATCTATAACTAGTGTCATAGGAATGGTTCAAAACATAGTCAGTAAGAATAGTCAGTCTTATTGTACTTAAGTCATCATTGTGCATTTTCTATTTAATTCTGATGCAATTTCTGTGTTTCATCGTCAATATGAAGGTCCAACCTATAGAGTAAACCTGGAGTGAAGCATCGGAATCTATAACTAGTGTCACAGGAATGGTTCAAATCACAGACAGTAAGAAGAGTCAACTTCTTTTACTTAAGTCGGCTTTGTGCCTTTTGTATTTTATTCCGATGCAATTTCTGTGTTTCATCGTCAATACGAAGGTCAGAGGGATACAGTAAACCTGAAATAAAGCATCGGAATCTATAGCTAGTGTCACAGGAATGGTTCAAAACATAGTCAGTAAGAGGAGTCAGTCTTCTTGTCCTTAAGTCGGCATTGTGCCTTTTTTATTTAATTCCGATGCAATTTCTGTGTTTCTTCGTCAATAAGAAGGTCCAAGGGATACAGTAATCCTGGAGAGCAGCATCGGAAACTATAACTAGTGTCACAGGAATGGTTCAGAACATAGTCAGTAAGGAGAGTCAGTCTTCTTGTACTTTAGACGGCATTGTGCAATTTGTATTTAATTCCGATGCAATTTCTGTGTTTCGTCGTCAATAAGAAGGACCAAGGGATACAGTAAACCTGGAGTGAAGCATCGGAATCTATAACTAGTGTCACAGGGATGGTTCAAACATAGACAGTAAGAAGAGTCAGTCTTCTTGTACTTAAGTCGGCATTGTGCCTTTTCTATTTAATTCCGATGCAATTTCTGTGTTTCATCGTCAATAAGAAGGTCAGAGGGATACAGTAATCCTGAAGTGAAGCATCGGAATCTACAACTAGTGTCACAGGAATGGTTCAAAGCATAGTCAGTAAGAAGAGTCAGTCTTCTTGTACTTAAGTCGGCATTGTGCCTTTTCTATTTAATTCCGATGCAATTTCTGTGTTTCATCGTCAATAAGAAGGTCAGAGGGATACAATAAACGTGAAGTGAAGCATCGGAAGCTATAACTAGTGTCACAGGAATGGTTCAAAGCAAAGTCAGTAAGAAGTGTCAGTCTTCTTGTCCTTAAGTGGCCATTGTGTCTTTTGTATTTAATTCCGGTGCAATTTGTGTGTTTCGTCGTCAATAAGAAGGACCAAGGGATACAGTAAACCTGGAGTGAAGCATCGGAATCTATAACTAGTGTCACAGGAATGGTTCAGAACATAGTCAGTAAGGAGAGTCAGTCTTCTTGTACTTAATTCTGCTTTGTGCATTTTGTATTTAATTCCGATGCAATTTCTGTGATTCATCGTCAATAAGAAGGTCCAAGCGATACAGTAAACCTGAAGTGAAGCATCGGAGTTTATAACTAGTGTCACAGGAATGGTTCAAAACATAGTCAGTAAGGAGTGTCAGTCTTCCTGTACTTACGTCAGCATTGTGCTTTTTGTATTTATTTCCGATGCAATTTCTGTGTTTCATCGTCAATAAGAAGGACCAAGGGATACAGTAAATCTGGAGTGATGCATCGGAATCAATAACTAGTGTCACAGGAATAGTTCAAATCATAGACAGTAAGAAGAGTCAGTCTTCTTGTACTTAAGTCTGCATTGTGCGTTTTGTATTTAATTCCGATGCAATTTCTGTGTATCATCGTCAATAAGTAGGTCCAAGGGATACAGTAAACCTCAAGTGAAGCATCGGAATCTATAACGGGTGTCACAGGAATGGTTCAAAACATAGTCAGTAGGAAGAGTCAGTCTTCATGTACTTCAGTCGGCATTGTGCCTTTTGTATTTAATTCCGATGCATTTTCTGTGTTTCATCGCCAATAAGATGGTCCAAGGGATACTGTAAACCTGAAGTGAAGAATCGGAATTTATAACTAGTGTCACAGGAATGGTTCAAAACATAGTCAGTAAGGAGAGTCAGTCTTCTTGTACTTAAGGCGGCATTGTGCCTTTTGTATTTAATTCCGATGCAATTTCTGTGTTTCATCGTCAATAAGAAGGTCCAAGGGATACAGTAAACCTGAAGTGAAGCATCGGAATTTATAACTAGTGTCACAGGAATGGTTCAAAACATAGTCAGTAAGGAGAGTCAGTCTTCTTGTACTTAAGTCGGCATTGTGCCTTTTGTATTTAATTCCGATGCAATTTCTGTGTTTCATCGTCAATAAGAAGGACCAAGGGATACAATAGACCTGGAGTGAAGCATCGGAATCTATAACTAGTGTCACAGGAATGGTTCAAAACATAGACAGTCAGAAGAGTCAGTGTTCTTGTACTTAAGTCGGCATTGTGCCTTTTCTATTTAATTCCGATGCAATTTCTGTGTTTCATCGTCAGTAAGAATGTCCAAGAGATATAGTAAACCTGGAGTGAAGCATCGGAATCTATAACTAGTGTCACAGGAATGGTTCAAAACATAGACAGTAAGAAGAGTCAGTCTTCTTGTACTTACGTCGACATTGTGCCTTTTCTATTTAATTCCGATGCAATTTCTGTGTTACATCGTCAATAAAAAGGACAGAGGAATACAATAAAGCTGAAGTGAAGCATCGGAATCTATAGCTAGTGTCACAGGAATGGTTCAAAACATAGCCAGTAAGAAGAGTCAGTCTTCTTGTCCTTAAGTCGGCATTGTGCCTTTTGTAATTAATTCCGATGCAATTTCTGTGTTTCATCGTCAATAAGAAGCTCCAAGCGATACAGTAAACCTGGAGTGAAGCATCGGAATCTATAACTAGTGTCACAGGAATGGTTCAAAACATAGTCAGTAAGAATAGTCAGTCTTAATGTACTTAAGTCATCATTGTGCATTGTCTATCTAATTCTGATGCAATTTCTGTGTTTCATCGTCAATATGAAGGTCCAACCGATACAGTAAACCTGCAGTGAAGCATCGGAATCTATAACTAGTGTCACAGGAATGGTTCAAATCACAGACAGTAAGAAGAGTCAGTCCTCTTGTACTTAAGTCGGCATTGTGCCTTTTCTATTTAACTCCGATGCAGTGTCTGTGTTTCATCGTCAATAAGAAGGCCAGAGGGATACAGTAAACCTGGAGTGAAGCATCGGAATCTATAACTTGTGTCACAGGAATGGTTCAAAACATAGACAGTAAGAAGAGTCAGTCTTCTTGTACTTAATTCTGCTTTGTGCATTTTGTATTTAATTCCGATGCAATTTCTGTGTTTCATCCTCAATAAGAAGGTCCAAGCGATACAGTAAACCTGAAGTGAAGCATCGGAGTTTATAACTAGTGTCACAGGAATGGTTCAAAACAAAGTCAGTAAGAAGAGTCAGTCTTCTTGTCCTTAAGTCGGCATTGTGCCTTTCCGTATTTAATTCCGATGCAATTTCTGTGTTTCATCGTCAATAAGAAGGTCCAAGGGATACAGTAAACCTGAAGTGAAGCTTCGGAATCTATAGGTAGTGTCACAGGAATGGTTCAAAGCGTAAGAAGAGTCAGTCTTCTTGTACTTAAGTTGGCATTGTGCCTTTTGTAATTAATTTCGATGCAATTTCTGTGTCTCATCGTCAATAAGAAGGTCCAAGGGATACAGTAAACCTGGAGTGAAGCATCGGAATCTATAACTAGTGTCACAGGAATGGTTCAAATCACAGACAGTAAGAAGAGTCAACTTCTTTTACTTAAGTCGGCTTTGTGCCTTTTGTATTTTATTCCGATGCAATTTCTGTGTTTCATCGTCAATAAGAAGGTCAGAGGGATACAGTAAACCTGAAATAAAGCATCGGAATCTATAGCTAGTGTCACAGGAATGGTTCAAAACATAGTCAGTAAGAGGAGTCAGTCTTCTTGTCCTTAAGTCGGCATTGTGCCTTTTTTATTTAATTCCGATGCAATTTCTGTGTTTCTTCGTCAATAAGAAGGTCCAAGGGATACAGTAATCCTGGAGAGCAGCATCGGAAACTATAACTAGTGTCACAGGAATGGTTCAGAACATAGTCAGTAAGGAGAGTCAGTCTTCTTGTACTTTAGACGGCATTGTGCAATTTGTATTTAATTCCGATGCAATTTCTGTGTTTCGTCGTCAATAAGAAGGACCAAGGGATACAGTAAACCTGGAGTGAAGCATCGGAATCTATAACTAGTGTCACAGGGATGGTTCAAACATAGACAGTAAGAAGAGTCAGTCTTCTTGTACATAAGTCGGCATTGTGCCTTTTCTATTTAATTCCGATGCAATTTCTGTGTTTCATCGTCAATAAGAAGGTCAGAGGGATACAGTAATCCTGAAGTGAAGCATCGGAATCTACAACTAGTGTCACAGGAATGGTTCAAAGCATAGTCAGTAAGAAGAGTCAGTCTTCTTGTACTTAAGTCGGCATTGTGCCTTTTCTATTTAATTCCGATGCAATTTCTGTGTTTCATCGTCAATAAGAAGGTCAGAGGGATACAATAAACGTGAAGTGAAGCATCGGAAGCTATAACTAGTGTCACAGGAATGGTTCAAAGCAAAGTCAGTAAGAAGTGTCAGTCTTCTTGTCCTTAAGTGGCCATTGTGTCTTTTGTATTTAATTCCGGTGCAATTTGTGTGTTTCGTCGTCAATAAGAAGGACCAAGGGATACAGTAAACCTGGAGTGAAGCATCGGAATCTATAACTAGTGTCACAGGAATGGTTCAGAACATAGTCAGTAAGGAGAGTCAGTCTTCTTGTACTTAATTCTGCTTTGTGCATTTTGTATTTAATTCCGATGCAATTTCTGTGTTTCATCGTCAATAAGAAGGTCCAAGCGATACAGTAAACCTGAAGTGAAGCATCGGAGTTTATAACTAGTGTCACAGGAATGGTTCAAAACATAGTCAGTAAGGAGTGTCAGTCTTCCTGTACTTACGTCAGCATTGTGCTTTTTGTATTTATTTCCGATGCAATTTCTGTGTTTCATCGTCAATAAGAAGGACCAAGGGATACAGTAAATCTGGAGTGATGCATCGGAATCAATAACTAGTGTCACAGGAATAGTTCAAATCATAGACAGTAAGAAGAGTCAGTCTTCTTGTACTTAAGTCTGCATTGTGCGTTTTGTATTTAATTCCGATGCAATTTCTGTGTATCATCGTCAATAAGTAGGTCCAAGGGATACAGTAAACCTCAAGTGAAGCATCGGAATCTATAACGGGTGTCACAGGAATGGTTCAAAACATAGTCAGTAGGAAGAGTCAGTCTTCATGTACTTCAGTCGGCATTGTGCCTTTTGTATTTAATTCCGATGCATTTTCTGTGTTTCATCGCCAATAAGATGGTCCAAGGGATACTGTAAACCTGAA
Organism: Schistocerca piceifrons; assembly: GCF_021461385.2. Classification (NCBI taxonomy): domain Eukaryota; kingdom Metazoa; phylum Arthropoda; class Insecta; order Orthoptera; family Acrididae; genus Schistocerca; species Schistocerca piceifrons. The sequence continues at coordinate 669,859 of NW_025727719.1, read as the reverse complement.
GTGAAGAATCGGAATTTATAACTAGTGTCACAGGAATGGTTCAAAACATAGTCAGTAAGGAGAGTCAGTCTTCTTGTACTTAAGGCGGCATTGTGCCTTTTGTATTTAATTCCGATGCAATTTCTGTGTTTCATCGTCAATAAGAAGGTCCAAGGGATACAGTAAACCTGAAGTGAAGCATCGGAATTTATAACTAGTGTCACAGGAATGGTTCAAAACATAGTCAGTAAGGAGAGTCAGTCTTCTTGTACTTAAGTCGGCATTGTGCCTTTTGTATTTAATTCCGATGCAATTTCTGTGTTTCATCGTCAATAAGAAGGACCAAGGGATACAATAGACCTGGAGTGAAGCATCGGAATCTATAACTAGTGTCACAGGAATGGTTCAAAACATAGACAGTCAGAAGAGTCAGTGTTCTTGTACTTAAGTCGGCATTGTGCCTTTTCTATTTAATTCCGATGCAATTTCTGTGTTTCATCGTCAGTAAGAATGTCCAAGAGATATAGTAAACCTGGAGTGAAGCATCGGAATATATAACTAGTGTCACAGGAATGGTTCAAAACATAGACAGTAAGAAGAGTCAGTCTTCTTGTACTTACGTCGACATTGTGCCTTTTCTATTTAATTCCGATGCAATTTCTGTGTTACATCGTCAATAAAAAGGACAGAGGAATACAATAAAGCTGAAGTGAAGCATCGGAATCTATAGCTAGTGTCACAGGAATGGTTCAAAACATAGCCAGTAAGAAGAGTCAGTCTTCTTGTCCTTAAGTCGGCATTGTGCCTTTTGTAATTAATTCCGATGCAATTTCTGTGTTTCATCGTCAATAAGAAGCTCCAAGCGATACAGTAAACCTGGAGTGAAGCATCGGAATCTATAACTAGTGTCACAGGAATGGTTCAAAACATAGTCAGTAAGAATAGTCAGTCTTAATGTACTTAAGTCATCATTGTGCATTGTCTATCTAATTCTGATGCAATTTCTGTGTTTCATCGTCAATATGAAGGTCCAACCGATACAGTAAACCTGCAGTGAAGCATCGGAATCTATAACTAGTGTCACAGGAATGGTTCAAATCACAGACAGTAAGAAGAGTCAGTCCTCTTGTACTTAAGTCGGCATTGTGCCTTTTCTATTTAACTCCGATGCAGTGTCTGTGTTTCATCGTCAATAAGAAGGCCAGAGGGATACAGTAAACCTTTAGTGAAGCATCGGAATCTATAACTTGTGTCACAGGAATGGTTCAAAACATAGACAGTAAGAAGAGTCAGTCTTCTTGTACTTAATTCTGCTTTGTGCATTTTGTATTTAATTCCGATGCAATTTCTGTGTTTCATCCTCAATAAGAAGGTCCAAGCGATACAGTAAACCTGAAGTGAAGCATCGGAGTTTATAACTAGTGTCACAGGAATGGTTCAAAACAAAGTCAGTAAGAAGAGTCAGTCTTCTTGTCCTTAAGTCGGCATTGTGCCTTTCCGTATTTAATTCCGATGCAATTTCTGTGTTTCATCGTCAATAAGAAGGTCCAAGGGATACAGTAAACCTGAAGTGAAGCTTCGGAATCTATAGGTAGTGTCACAGGAATGGTTCAAAGCGTAAGAAGAGTCAGTCTTCTTGTACTTAAGTTGGCATTGTGCCTTTTGTAATTAATTTCGATGCAATTTCTGTGTCTCATCGTCAATAAGAAGGTCCAAGGGATACAGTAAACCTGGAGTGAAGCATCGGAATCTATAACTAGTGTCACAGGAATGGTTCAAATCACAGACAGTAAGAAGAGTCAACTTCTTTTACTTAAGTCGGCTTTGTGCCTTTTGTATTTTATTCCGATGCAATTTCTGTGTTTCATCGTCAATAAGAAGGTCAGAGGGATACAGTAAACCTGAAATAAAGCATCGGAATCTATAGCTAGTGTCACAGGAATGGTTCAAAACATAGTCAGTAAGAGGAGTCAGTCTTCTTGTCCTTAAGTCGGCATTGTGCCTTTTTTATTTAATTCCGATGCAATTTCTGTGTTTCTTCGTCAATAAGAAGGTCCAAGGGATACAGTAATCCTGGAGAGCAGCATCGGAAACTATAACTAGTGTCACAGGAATGGTTCAGAACATAGTCAGTAAGGAGAGTCAGTCTTCTTGTACTTTAGACGGCATTGTGCAATTTGTATTTAATTCCGATGCAATTTCTGTGTTTCGTCGTCAATAAGAAGGACCAAGGGATACAGTAAACCTGGAGTGAAGCATCGGAATCTATAACTAGTGTCACAGGGATGGTTCAAACATAGACAGTAAGAAGAGTCAGTCTTCTTGTACATAAGTCGGCATTGTGCCTTTTCTATTTAATTCCGATGCAATTTCTGTGTTTCATCGTCAATAAGAAGGTCAGAGGGATACAGTAATCCTGAAGTGAAGCATCGGAATCTACAACTAGTGTCACAGGAATGGTTCAAAGCATAGTCAGTAAGAAGAGTCAGTCTTCTTGTACTTAAGTCGGCATTGTGCCTTTTCAATTTAATTCCGATGCAATTTCTGTGTTTCATCGTCAATAAGAAGGTCAGAGGGATACAATAAACGTGAAGTGAAGCATCGGAAGCTATAACTAGTGTCACAGGAATGGTTCAAAGCAAAGTCAGTAAGAAGTGTCAGTCTTCTTGTCCTTAAGTGGCCATTGTGTCTTTTGTATTTAATTCCGGTGCAATTTGTGTGTTTCGTCGTCAATAAGAAGGACCAAGGGATACAGTAAACCTGGAGTGAAGCATCGGAATCTATAACTAGTGTCACAGGAATGGTTCAGAACATAGTCAGTAAGGAGAGTCAGTCTTCTTGTACTTAATTCTGCTTTGTGCATTTTGTATTTAATTCCGATGCAATTTCTGTGTTTCATCGTCAATAAGAAGGTCCAAGCGATACAGTAAACCTGAAGTGAAGCATCGGAGTTTATAACTAGTGTCACAGGAATGGTTCAAAACATAGTCAGTAAGGAGTGTCAGTCTTCCTGTACTTACGTCAGCATTGTGCTTTTTGTATTTATTTCCGATGCAATTTCTGTGTTTCATCGTCAATAAGAAGGACCAAGGGATACAGTAAATCTGGAGTGATGCATCGGAATCAATAACTAGTGTCACAGGAATAGTTCAAATCATAGACAGTAAGAAGAGTCAGTCTTCTTGTACTTAAGTCTGCATTGTGCGTTTTGTATTTAATTCCGATGCAATTTCTGTGTATCATCGTCAATAAGTAGGTCCAAGGGATACAGTAAACCTCAAGTGAAGCATCGGAATCTATAACGGGTGTCACAGGAATGGTTCAAAACATAGTCAGTAGGAAGAGTCAGTCTTCATGTACTTCAGTCGGCATTGTGCCTTTTGTATTTAATTCCGATGCATTTTCTGTGTTTCATCGCCAATAAGATGGTCCAAGGGATACTGTAAACCTGAAGTGAAGAATCGGAATTTATAACTAGTGTCACAGGAATGGTTCAAAACATAGTCAGTAAGGAGAGTCAGTCTTCTTGTACTTAAGGCGGCATTGTGCCTTTTGTATTTAATTCCGATGCAATTTCTGTGTTTCATCGTCAATAAGAAGGTCCAAGGGATACAGTAAACCTGAAGTGAAGCATCGGAATTTATAACTAGTGTCACAGGAATGGTTCAAAACATAGTCAGTAAGGAGAGTCAGTCTTCTTGTACTTAAGTCGGCATTGTGCCTTTTGTATTTAATTCCGATGCAATTTCTGTGTTTCATCGTCAATAAGAAGGACCAAGGGATACAATAGACCTGGAGTGAAGCATCGGAATCTATAACTAGTGTCACAGGAATGGTTCAAAACATAGACAGTCAGAAGAGTCAGTGTTCTTGTACTTAAGTCGGCATTGTGCCTTTTCTATTTAATTCCGATGCAATTTCTGTGTTTCATCGTCAGTAAGAATGTCCAAGAGATATAGTAAACCTGGAGTGAAGCATCGGAATATATAACTAGTGTCACAGGAATGGTTCAAAACATAGACAGTAAGAAGAGTCAGTCTTCTTGTACTTACGTCGACATTGTGCCTTTTCTATTTAATTCCGATGCAATTTCTGTGTTACATCGTCAATAAAAAGGACAGAGGAATACAATAAAGCTGAAGTGAAGCATCGGAATCTATAGCTAGTGTCACAGGAATGGTTCAAAACATAGCCAGTAAGAAGAGTCAGTCTTCTTGTCCTTAAGTCGGCATTGTGCCTTTTGTAATTAATTCCGATGCAATTTCTGTGTTTCATCGTCAATAAGAAGCTCCAAGCGATACAGTAAACCTGGAGTGAAGCATCGGAATCTATAACTAGTGTCACAGGAATGGTTCAAAACATAGTCAGTAAGAATAGTCAGTCTTAATGTACTTAAGTCATCATTGTGCATTGTCTATCTAATTCTGATGCAATTTCTGTGTTTCATCGTCAATATGAAGGTCCAACCGATACAGTAAACCTGCAGTGAAGCATCGGAATCTATAACTAGTGTCACAGGAATGGTTCAAATCACAGACAGTAAGAAGAGTCAGTCCTCTTGTACTTAAGTCGGCATTGTGCCTTTTCTATTTAACTCCGATGCAGTGTCTGTGTTTCATCGTCAATAAGAAGGCCAGAGGGATACAGTAAACCTTTAGTGAAGCATCGGAATCTATAACTTGTGTCACAGGAATGGTTCAAAACATAGACAGTAAGAAGAGTCAGTCTTCTTGTACTTAATTCTGCTTTGTGCATTTTGTATTTAATTCCGATGCAATTTCTGTGTTTCATCCTCAATAAGAAGGTCCAAGCGATACAGTAAACCTGAAGTGAAGCATCGGAGTTTATAACTAGTGTCACAGGAATGGTTCAAAACAAAGTCAGTAAGAAGAGTCAGTCTTCTTGTCCTTAAGTCGGCATTGTGCCTTTCCGTATTTAATTCCGATGCAATTTCTGTGTTTCATCGTCAATAAGAAGGTCCAAGGGATACAGTAAACCTGAAGTGAAGCTTCGGAATCTATAGGTAGTGTCACAGGAATGGTTCAAAGCGTAAGAAGAGTCAGTCTTCTTGTACTTAAGTTGGCATTGTGCCTTTTGTAATTAATTTCGATGCAATTTCTGTGTCTCATCGTCAATAAGAAGGTCCAAGGGATACAGTAAACCTGGAGTGAAGCATCGGAATCTATAACTAGTGTCACAGGAATGGTTCAAATCATAGACGGTAAGAAGAGTCAGTCTTCTTGAACTTAAATCGGCATTGTGCCTTTTGTATTTAATTCCGATGCAATTTCTGTGTTTCATCGTCAATAAGAAGGTCAGAGGGATACAGTAAACCTGAAGTGAAGCATCGGAATCCATAACTAGTGTCACAGGAATGGTTCAAAACATAGTCAGTAAGAAGAGTTAGTCTTCTTTTACTTAAGTCGGCGTTGTTCCTTTTGTATTTAATTCCGATGCAATTTCTGTGTAGCATCGTCAATAAGAAGGTCCAAGGGATACAGTAAACCTGGAGTGAAGCATCGGAATCTGTAACTAGTGTCACAGGAATGGTTCAAATCATAGACAGTAAGAAGAGTCGGTCTTCGTGTACTTCTGTCGGCATTTTGCCTTTTGCATTTAATTCCGATGCAATTTTTGTGTTTCATCGTCAATGAGAAGGTCCAAGGGATACAGTAAACCTGAAGTGAAGCATCGGGATCTATAACTAGTGTCACAGGAATCGTTCAAAACATAGTCAGTAAGAAGAGTCAGTCTTCTTGTACTTAAGTCGGCATAGTGCCATTTCTCTTTAATTCCGATGCAATTTCTGTGTTTCATCGTCAATAAGAAGGTCCAAGGGATACAGTAAACCTGGAGTGAAGCATCGGAATCTATAAATAGTGTCAATGGTATGGTTCAAAACATAGACAGTAAGAAGAGTCAGTCTTCTTGTACTTAAGTCGGCATTGTGCTTTTGTATTTAATTCCGATGCAATTTCTGTGTTTCATCGTCAATAAGGTCAGAGGGATACATTAAACCTGAAGTGAAGCATCGGAATTTATAACTAGTGTCACAGGAATGGTTCCAATCATAGTCAGTAAGGAGAGTCAGTCTTCTTGTACTTAAGTCGGCATTGTGCCTTTTGTATTTAATTTCGATGCAATTTCTGTGTTTCATCGTCAATAAGAAGGACCAAGGGATACAGTAGACCTGGAGTGAAGCGTCGGAAACTATAACTAGTGTCACAGGAATGGTTCAAAACATAGTCAGTAAGAAGAGTCAGTCTTCTTGTCCTTAAGTCGGCATTGTGCCTTTTGTAATTAATTCCGATGCAATTTCTGTATTTCATCGTCAATAAGAAGGTCCAAGGGATACAGTAAACCTGGAGTGAAGCATCGGAGTCTATCACTAGTGTCACAGGACTGGTTCAAAAATAGACAGTAAGAAGAGTCATTCTTCTTGAACTTAATTCGGCATTGTGCCTTTTGTATTTAATTCCGATGCAATTTCTGTGTTTCATCATCAATAAGAAGGTCAGATGGATACAGTAAACCTGAAGTGAAGCATCGGAATCCATAACTAGTGTCACAGGAATGGTTCAAAACATAGTCAATAAGACGAGTTAGTCTTCTTGTACTTAAGTCGGCGTTGTGCCTTTTGTATTTAATTCCAATGCAATTTCTGTGTATCATCGTCAATAAGAAGGACCAAGGGATACAGTAAACCTGGAGTGAAGCATCGGAATCTGTAACTAGTGTCACAGGAATATTTCAAATCATAGACAGTAAGAAGAGTCGGTCTTCGTGTATTTCAGTCGGCATTTTGCCTTTTGTATTTAATTCCGATGCAATTTTTGTGTTTCATCGTCAATAAGAAGGTCCGAGGGATACAGTAAACCTGGAGTGAAGCATCGGAATCTATAAATAGTGTCAATGGTATGGTTCAAAACATAGACAGTAAGAAGAGGCAGTCTTCTTGTACTTAAATCGGCAATGTGCATTTTGTATTTAATTCCGATGCAATTTCTGTGTTTCATCGTCAATAAGAAGGTCAGAGGGATACAGTAAATCTGAAGTGAAGCATCGGAATCTATAGCTAGTGTCACAGGAATGGTTTAAAGCATAGTCAGTAAGAGGAGTCAGTCTTCTTGTCCTTCAGTCGGCAATGTGCCTTTTGTATATAATTCCGATGCAATTTCTGTGTTTCATCGTCAATAAGAAGGTCCAAGGGATACGGTAAACCTGGAGTGAAGCATCGGAATCTGTAACTAGTGTCACAGTAATGGTTCAAAACATATACAGTAAGAAGAGTCAGTCTTCTTGTTCTTAATTCGGCATTGTGCCTTTAGTATTTAACTCCGATGCAATTTCTGTGTTTCATCGTCAATAAGAAGTTCCAAGGGATACAGTAAACATCAAGTGAAGCGTCGGAATCTATAACGGGTGTCACAGGAATGGTTCAAAACATAGTCAGTAGGAAGAGTCGGTCTTCTTGAACTTAAGTCGGCATTCTGCCTTCTGTATTTAATTCCGATCCATTTTCTGTGTTTCATCGTCAATAAGAAGGACCAAGGGATACAGTAAATCTGGAGTGATGCATCGGAATCAATAACTAGTGTCACAGGAATAGTTCAAATCATAGACAGTAAGAAGAGTCAGTCTTCTTGTACTTAAGTCTGCATTGTGCGTTTTGTATTTAATTCCGATGCAATTTCTGTGTATCATCGTCAATAAGTAGGTCCAAGGGATACAGTAAACCTCAAGTGAAGCATCGGAATCTATAACTAGTGTCACAGGAATGGTTCAAAACATAGACAGTCAGAAGAGTCAGTGTTCTTGTACTTAAGTCGGCATTGTGCCTTTTGTATTTAATTCCGATGCAATTTCTGTGTTTCATCGTCAGTAAGAATGTCCAAGAGATATAGTAAACCTGGAGTGAAGTATCGGAATCTATAACTAGTGTCACAGGAATGGTTCAAAACATAGACAGTAAGAAGAGTCAGTCTTCTTGTACTTACGTCGACATTCTGCCTTTTCTATTTAATTCCGATGCAATTTCTGTGTTACATCGTCAATAAAAAGGTCAGAGGAATACAATAAAGCTGAAGTGAAGCATCGGAATCTATAGCTAGTGTCACAGGAATGGTTCAAAACACAGCCAGTAAGAAGAGTCTGTCTTCTTGTCCTTAAGTCGGCATTGTGCCTTTTGTAATTAATTCCGATGCAATTTCTGTGTTTCATCGTCAATAAGAAGGTCCAAGGGATACAGTAAACCTGGAGTGAAGCATCGGAATCTATAACTAGTGTCACAGGAATGGTTCAAAACATTGTCAGTAAGAATAGTCAGTCTTAATGTACTTAAGTCATCATTGTGCAGTTTCTATCTAATTCTGATGCAATTTCTGTGTTTCATCGTAAATATGAAGGTCCAACCGATACAGTAAACCTGGAGTGAAGCATCGGAATCTATAACTAGTGTCACAGGAATGGTTCAAATCACAGACAGTAAGAAGAGTCAGTCCTCTTGTACTTAAGTAGGCATTGTGCCTTTTCTATTTAACTCCGATGCAGTGTCTGTGTTTCATCGTCAATAAGAAGGCCAGAGGGATACAGTAAACCTGCAGTGAAGCATCGGAATCTATAACTTGTGTCACAGGAATGGTTCAAAACATAGACAGTAAGAAGAGTCAGTCTTCGTGTACTTAATTCTACTTTGTGCATTTTGTATTTAATTCCGATGCAATTTCTGTGTTTCATCGTCAATAAGAAGGTCCAAGCGATACAGTAAACCTGAAGTGAAGCATCGGAGTTTATAACTAGTGTCACAGGAATGGTTCAAAATTAAAGTCAGTAAGAAGAGTCAGTCTTCTTGTCCTTAAGTCGGCATTGTGCCTTTCCGTATTTAATTCCGATGCTATTTCTGTGTTTCATCGTCAATAAGAAGGTCCAAGGGATACAGTAAACCTGAAGAGAAGCTTCGGAATCTATAGGTAGTGTCACAAGAATGGTTCAAAACGTAAGAAGAGTCAGTCTTCTTGTACTTAAGTCGGCATTGTGCCTTTTGTAATTAATTTCGATGCAATTTCTGTGTTTCATCGTCAATAAGAAGGTCCAAGGGATACAGTAAACCTGGAGTGAAGCATCGGAATCTATAACTAGTGTCACAGGAATGGTTCAAAACATAGTCAGTAAGAAGAATTAGTCTTCTTGTACTTAAGTCGGCGTTGTTCCTTTTGTATTTAATTCCGATGCAATTTCTGTGTAGCATCGTCAATAAGAAGGTCCAAGGGATACAGTAAACCTGGAGTGAAGCATCGGAATCTGTAACTAGTTCACAGGAATGGTTCAAATCATAGACAGTAAGAAGAGTCGGTCTTCGTGTACTTCTGTCGGCATTTTGCCTTTTGCATTTAATTCCGATGCAATTTTTGTGTTGCATCGTCAATGAGAAGGTCCAAGGGATACAGTAAACCTGAAGTGAAGCATCGGGATCTATAACTAGTGTCACAGGAATCGTTCAAAACATAGTCAGTAAGAAGAGTCAGTCTTCTTGTACTTAAGTCGGCATAGTGCCATTTCTCTATAATTCCGATGCAATTTCTGTGTTTCATCGTCAATAAGAAGGTCCAAGGGATACAGTAAACCTGGAGTGAAGCATCGGAATCTATAAATAGTGTCAATGGTATGGTTCAAATCATAGACAGTAAGAAGAGTCAGTCTTCTTGTCCTTAAGTCGGCAATGTGCCTTTTGTATATAATTCCGATGCAATATCTGTGTTTCATCGTCAATAAGAAGGTCCAAGGGATACGGGAAACCTGGAGTGAAGCATCGGAATCTATAACTAGTATCAATGGAATGGTTCAAAACATATACAGTAAGAAGAGTCAGTCTTCTTGTACTTAATTCGGCATTGTGCCTTTAGTATTTAACTCCGACGCAATTTCTGTGTTTCATCGTCAATAAGAAGTTCCAAGGGATACAGTAAACATCAAGTGAAGCGTCGGAATCTATAACGGGTGTCACAGGAATGGTTCAAAACATCGTCAGTAGGAAGAGTCGGTCTTCTTGAACTTAAGTCGGCATTGTGCCTTTTGTATTTAATTCCGATCCATTTTCTGTGTTTCATCGTCAATAAGAAGGTCCAAGGGATACAGTAAACCTGAAGTGAAGCATCCGAATTTATAACTAGTGTCACAGGAATGGTTCAAAACATAGTCAGTAAGGAGAGTCAGTGTTCTTGTACTTAAGTTGGCATTGTGCCTTTTGTATTTAATTCCGATGCAATTTCTGTGTTTCATCGTCAGTAAGAATGTCCAAGAGATATAGTAAACCTGGAGTGAAGCATCGGAATCTATAACTAGTGTCACAGGAATGGTTCAAAACATAGACAGTAAGAAGAGTCAGTCTTCTTGTACTTACGTCGACATTGTGCCTTTTCTATTTAATTCCGATGCAATTTCTCTGTTACATCGTCAATAAAAAGGTCAGAGGAATACAATAAAGCTGAAGTGAAGCATCGGAAACTATAGCTAGTGTCACAGGAATGGTTCAAAACATAGCCAGTAAGAAGAGTCAGTCATCTTGTCCTTAAGTCGGCATTGTGCATTTTGTAATTAATTCCGATGCAATTTCTGTGTTTCATCGTCAATAAGAAGGTCCAAGGGATACAGTAAACCTGGAGTGAAGCATCGGAATCTATAACTAGTGTCACAGGAATGGTTCAAAGCATAGTCAGTAAGAGTAGTCAGTCTTAATGTACTTAAGTCATCATTGTGCAGTTTCTATCTAATTCTGATGCAATTTCTGTGTTTCATCGTAAACATGAAGGTCCAACCGATACAGTAAACCTGGAGTGAAGCATCGGAATCTATAACTAGTGTCACAGGAATGGTTCAAATCACAGACAGTAAGAAGAGTCAGACTTCGTTTACTTAAGTCGGCATTGTGACTTTTGCATTCAATTCCGATGCAATTTCTGTGTTTCATCGTCAATAAGAAGGTCCAAGGGATACAGTAAACCTGTAGTGAAGCATCGGAGTCTTTCACTAGTGTCACAGGACTGGTTCAAAAATAGACAGTAAGAAGAGTCAGTCTTCTTGAACTTAATTCGGCATTGTGCCTTTTGTATTTAATTCCGATGCAATTTCTGTGCTTCATCGTCAATAAGAAGGTCAGAGGTACACAGTAAACCTGAAGTGAAGCATCGGAATCCATAACTAGTGTCACAGGAATGGTTCAAAACATAGTCAGTAAGAAGAGTTAGTCTTCTTGTACTTAAGTCGGCATTGTGCCTTTACTATTTAATTCCGATGCAATTTCTGTGTTTCATCGTCAATACGAAGGTCCAAGGGATACAGTAAACCTGGAGTGGAGCATCGGAATCTATAAATAGTGTCAATGGTATGGTTCAAAACATTGACAGTAAGAAGAGTCAGTCTTCTTGTACTTAAGTCGGCATTGTGCCTTTTGTATTTAATTCCGATGCAATTTCTGTGTTTCATCGTCAATTAGAAGGTCAGAGGGATACAGTACACCTGAAGTGAAGCATCGTAATTTATAACTAGTGTCACAGGAATGGTTCAAAGCATAGTCAGTAAGGAGAGTCAGTCTTCTTGTACTTAATTCGGCATTGTGCCTTTTGTATTTAATTCCGATGAAATTTCTGTGTTTCATCGTCAATAAGAAGGACCAAGGGATACAGTAGACCTGGAGTGAAGCATCGGAATCTATAACTAGTGTCACAGGAGTGGTTCAAAACATAGACAGTCAGAAGAGTCAGTCTTCTTGTACTTAAGTCGGAAATATGCCTTTTGTATTTAATTCCGATGCAATTTCTGTGTTTCATCGTCAATAAGAATGTCCAAGGGATATAGTAAACCTGGAGTGAAGCATCGGAATCTATAACTAGTGTCACAGGAATGGTTCAAACATAGACAGTAAGAAGCGTCAGTCTTCTTGTGCTTACGTCGACATTGTGCATTTTCTATTTAATTCCGATGCAATTTCTGTGTTTCATCGTCAACAAGAAGGTCAGAGGGATACAATAAACCTGAAGTGAAGCATCGGAATCTATAGCTAGTGTCACATGAATGGTTCAAAACATAGCCAGTAAGAAGAGTCAGTCTTCTTGTCCCTAAGTCGGCATTGTGCCTTTTGTAATTAATTCCGATGCAATTTCTGTGTTTCATCGTCAATAAGAAGGTCCGAAGGATACAGTAAACCTCGAGTGAAGCATCGGAATCTATAACTAGTGTCACAGGAATGGTTCAAAACATAGTCAGTAAGAATAGTCAGTCTTATTGTACTTAAGTCATCATTGTGCATTTTCTATCTAATCTGATGCAATTTCTGTGTTTCATCGTCAATATGAAGGTCCAACCGATACAGTAAACCTGGAGTGAAGCATCGGAATCTATAAATAGTGTCAATGGTATGGTTCAAAACATAGACAGTAAGAAGAGTCAGTCTTCTTGTACTTAAGTCGGCATTGTGCCTTTTGTATTTAATTCCAATGCAATTTCTGTGATTCATCGTCAATAAGAATGTCAGAGGGATACAGTAATCGTGAAGTGAAGCATCGGAATCTATAACTAGTGTCACAGGAATGGTTCAAAACATAGTCAGTAAGAATAGTCAGTCTTAATGTACTTAAGTCATCATTGTGCATTTTCTATCTAATTCTGATGCAATTTCTGTGTTTCATCGTCAATATGAAGGTCCAACCGATACAGTAAACCTGGAGTGAAGCATCGGAATCTATAACTAGTGTCACAGGAATGGTTCAAATCACAGACAGTAAGAAGAGTCAGTCTTCTTGTACTTAAGTCGGCATTGTGCCTTTTCTATTTAACTCCGATGCAGTGTCTGTGTTTCATCGTCAATAAGAAGGCCAGAGGGAAACAGTAAACCTGGAGTGAAGCATCGGAATCTATAACTTGTGTCACAGGAATGGTTCAAAGCATAGACAGTAAGAAGAGTCAGTCTTCTTGTACTTAATTCTGCTTTGTGCATTTTGTATTTAATTCCGATGCAATTTCTGTGTTTCATCGTCAATAAGAAGGTCCAAGCGATACAGTAAACCTGAAGTGAAGCATCGGAGTTTATATCTAGTGTCACAGGAATGGTTCAACACACAGTCAGTAAGGAGTGTCAGTCTTCTGGTATTTAAGTCTGCATTGTGCCTTTTGTATTTAATTCCGATGCAATTTCTGTGTTTCATCGTCAATAAGAAGGCCAGAGGGATACAATAAACCAGAAGTGAAGCATCGGAATCTATAACTAGTGTCACAGGAATGGTTCAAAACAAAGTCAGTAAGAAGAGTCAGTCTTCTTGTCTTTAAGTCGGCATTGTGCCTTTCCGTATTTAATTCCGATGCAATTTCTGTGTTTCATCGTCAATAAGAAGGTCCAAGGGATACAGTAAACCTGAAGTGAAGCTTCGGAATCTATAGGTAGTGTCACAGGAATGGTTCAAAGCGTAAGAAGAGTCAGTCTTCTTGTACTTAAGTCGGCATTGTGCCTTTTGTAATTAATTCCGATGCAATTTCTGTGTTTCATCGTCAATAAGAAGGTCCAAGGGATACAGTAAACCTGGAGTGAAGCATCGGAATCTATAACTAGTGTCACAGGAATGGTTCAAATCATAGATGGGAGGAAGAGTCAGTCTTCTTGAACTTAATTCGGCATTGTGCCTTTTGTATTTAATTCCGATGCAATTTCTGTGTTTCATCGTCAATAAGAAGGTCAGAGGGATACAGTATACCTGAAGTGAAGCATCGGAATCCATAACTAGTGTCACAGGAATGGTTCAACACACAGTCAGTAAGGAGTGTCAGTCTTCTTGTATTTAAGTCTGCATTGTGCCTTTTGTATTTAATTCCGATGCAATTTCTGTGTTTCATCGTCAATAAGAAGGCCAGAGGGATACAATAAACCAGAAGTGAAGCATCGGAATCTATAACTAGTGTCACAGGAATGGTTCAAAACAAAGTCAGTAAGAAGAGTCAGTCTTCTTGTCTTTAAGTCGGCATTGTGCCTTTCCGTATTTAATTCCGATGCAATTTCTGTGTTTCATCGTCAATAAGAAGGTCCAAGGGATACAGTAAACCTGGAGTGAAGCATCGGAATCTGTAACTAGTGTCACAGGAATGGTTCAAATCATAGACAGTAAGAAGAGTCGGTCTTCGTGTACTTCTGTCGGCATTTTGCCTTTTGCATTTAATTCCGATCCAATTTTTGTGTTTCATCGTCAATGAGAAGGTCCAAGGGATACAGTAAACCTGAAGTGAAGCATCTGGATCTATAACTAGTGTCACAGGAATCGTTCAAAACATAGTCAGTAAGAAGAGTCAGTCTTCTTGTACTTAAGTCGGCATAGTGCCATTTCTCTTTAATTCCGATGCAATTTCTGTGTTTCATCGTCAATAAGAATGTCCAAGGGATACAGTAAACCTGGAGTGAAGCATCGGAATCTATAAATAGTGTCAATGGTATGGTTCAAAACATAGACAGTAAGAAGAGTCAGTCTTCTTGTACTTAAGTCGGCATTGTGCTTTTGTAATTAATTCCGATGCAATTTCTGTGTTTCATCGTCAATAAGGTCAGAGGGATACATTAAACCTGAAGTGAAGCATCGGAATTTATAACTAGTGTCACAGGAATGGTTCAAAACATAGTCAGTAAGGAGAGTCAGTCTTCTTGTACTTAAGGCCGCATTGTGCCTTTTGTATTTAATTTCGATGCAATTTCTGTGTTTCATCGTCAATAAGAAGGACCAAGGAATACAGTAGACCTGGAGTGAAGCATCGGAAACTATAACTAGTGTAACAGGAATGGTTCAAAACATAGTCAGTAAGAAGAGTCAGTCTTCTTGTCCTTAAGTCGGCATTGTGCCATTTGTAATTAATTCCGATGCAATTTCTGTAATTCATCGTCAATAAGAAGGTCCAAGGGATACAGTATACCTGGAGTGAAGCATCGGAATCTATAACTAGTGTCACAGGAATGGTTCAAATCATTGACAGTTGGAAGAGACAGACTTCTTTTACTTAAGTCGGCATTGTGCCTTTTGTATTTAATTCCGATGCAATTTCTGTGTTTCATCGTCAATAAGAAGGTCCAAGGGATACAGTAAACCTGGAGTGAAGCATCGGAATCTGTAACTAGTGTCACAGGAATGGTTCAAATCATAGACAGTAAGAAGAGTCGTTCTTCGTGTACTTCAGTCGGCATTTTGCCTTTGTATTTAATTCCGATGCAATTTTTGTGTTTCATCGTCAATGAGAAGGTCCGAGGGATACAGTAAACCTGGAGTGAAGCATCGGAATCTCTAAATAGTGTCAATGGTATGGTTCAAAACATAGACAGTAAGAAGAGTCAGTCTTCTTGTACTTAAGTCGGCATTGTGCATTTTGTATTTAATTCCGATGCAATTTCTGTGTTTCATCGTCAATAAGAAGGTCAGAGGGATACAGTAAATCTGAAGTAAAGCATCGGAATCTATAGCTAGTGTCACAGGAATGGTTTAAAACATAGTCAGTAAGAAGAGTCAGTCTTCTTGTCCTTAAGTCGGCAATGTGCCTTTTGTATATAATTCCGATGCAATTTCTGTGTTTCATCGTCAATAAGAAGGTCCAAGGGATACGGTAAACCTGGAGTGAAGCATCGGAATCTGTAACTAGTGTCACAGTAATGGTTCAAAACATATACAGTAAGAAGAGTCAGTCTTCTTGTACTTAATTCGGCATTGTGCCTTTAGTATTTAACTCCGATGCAATTTCTGTGTTTCATCGTCAATACGAAGTTCCAAGGGATACAGTAAACATCAAGTGAAGCGTCGGAATCTATAACGGGTGTCACAGGAATGGTTCAAAACATAGTCAGTAGGAAGAGTCGGTCTTCTTGAACTTAAGTCGGCATTGTGCCTTTTGTATTTAATTCCGATCCATTTTCTGTGTTTCATCATCAATAAGAAGGTCCAAGGGATACAGTAAACCTGAAGTGAAGCATCCGAATTTATAACTAGTGTCACAGGAATGGTTCAAAACATAGTCAGTAAGGAGAGTCAGTCTTCTTGTACTTAAGTCGGCATTGTGCCTTTTGTATTTAATTCTGATGCAATTTCTGTGTTTCATCGTCAATAAGAAGGACCAAGGGATACAGTAGACCCGGAGTGCAGCATCGGAATCTATAACTAGTGTCACAGGAATGGTTCAAAACATAGACAGTCAGAAGAGTCAGTGTTCTTGTACTTAAGTCGGCATTGTGCATTTTGTATTTAATTCCGATGCAATTTCTGTGTTTCATCGTCAAAAAGAAGGACCAAGGGATACAGTAGACCTGGAGTGAAGCATCGGAATCTATAACTAGTGTCATATGGATGGTTCAAAACATAGACAGTCAGAAGAGTCAGTCTTCTTGTACTTACGTCGACATTGTGCCTATTCTATTTAATTCCGATGCGATTTCTGTGTTTCATCGTCAATAAGAAGGTCCAAGGGATATAGTAAAAATGGAGTGAAGCATCGGAATCAATAACTAGTGTCATAGGAATGGTTCAAACTATAGACAGTAAGAAGAGTCAGTCTTCTTGTACTTACGTCGACATTGTGTCTATTCTATTTAATTCCGATGCAATTTCTGTGTTTCATCGTCAGTAAGAAGGTCAGAGGGATACAATAAACCTGAAGTGAAGCCTCGCAATGTATAACTAGTGTCACAGGGATGGTTCAAAACAAAGTCAGTAAGAAGAGTCAGTCTTCTTGTCCTTAAGTCGGCATTGTGCCTTTTGTAATTAATTCCGATGCAATTTCTGTGTTTCATCGTCATTAAGAAGGTCCGAGGGATACAGTAAACCTGGAGTGAAGCATCGGAATCTATAACTAGTGTCACAGGAATGGTTCAAAACATAGTCAGTAAGAATAGTCAGTCTTATTGTACTTAAGTCATCATTGTGCATTTTCTATCTAATACTGTTGCAATTTCTGTGTTTCATCGTCAATATGAAGTTCCAACCGATACAGGAAACCTGGAGTGAAGCATCGGAATCTATAAATAGTGTCAATGGTGTGGTTCAAAACATAGTCAGTAAGAAGAGTCAGTCTTGTTGTACTTAATTCGGCATTGTGCCTTTTCTATTTAATTCCGATGCAATTTCTGTGTTTCATCGTCAATAAGAAGGTCCAAGGGATACAGTAAACCTGGAGTGAAGCATCGGTATCTGTAACTAGTGTCACAGTAATGGTTCAAAACATTGACAGTAAGATGAGTCAGTCTTCTTCTCCTCTATTCGGCATTGTGCCTTTAGTATTTAATTCCGATGCAATTTCTGTGTTTCATCGTCAATAAGAAGTTCCAAGGGATACAGTAAACATCAAGTGAAGCGTCGGAATATATAACGGGTGTCACAGGAATGGTTCTAAACATAGTCAGTAGGAAGAGTCGCTCTTCTTGTACTTAAGTCGGCATTGTGCCTTTTGTATTTAATTCCGATGCAATTTCTGTGTTTCATCGTCAATACGAATGTCAGAGGTATACAATAAACCTGAAGCGAAGCATCGGAATATATAACTAGTGTCACAGAAATGGTTCAAAGCAAAGTCAGTAACAAGAGTCAGTCTTCTTGTCCTTAAGTCGGCATTGTGCCTTTTGTATTTATATCCGATGCTATTTCTGTGTTTCATCATCAATAAGAAGGTCAGAGGGATACAGTAAAACTGAAGTGAAGCATCGGAATCCATAACTAGTGTCACAGGAATGGTTCAAAACATAGTAAGTAAGAAGAGTTAGTCTTCTTGTACTTAAGTCGGCGTTGTGCCTTTTGTATTTAATTCCGATGCAATTTCTGTGTATCATCGTCAATAAGAAGGTCCAAGGGATACAGTAAACCAGGAGTGAAGCATCGGAATCTGTAACTACTGTCACAGGAATGGTTCAAATCATAGACAGTGAGAAGAGTCGGTCTTCGTGTACTTCAGTCGACATTTTGCCTTTTGTATTTAATTCCGATGCAATTTTTGTGTTTCATCGTCAATGAGAAGGTCCAAGAGATACAGTAAACCTGAAGTGAAGCATCGGGATCTATAACTAGTGTCACAGGAATCGTTCAAACATAGTCAGTAAGAAGAGTCAGTCTTCTTGTACTTAAGTCGGCATAGTGCCTTTTCTATTTAATTCCGATGCAATTTCTGTGTTTCATCGTCAATAAGAAGGTCCAAGGGATACAGTAAACCTGGAGTGAAGCATCGGAATCTATAAATAGTGTCAATGGTATGTTTCAAAACATAGACAGTAAGAAGAGTCAGTCTTCTTGTACTTAAGTCGGCATTGTGCCTTTTGAATTTAATTCCGATGCAATTTCTGTGCTTCATCGTCAATAAGAAGGTCAGAGGGATACAGTAAACCTGAAGTGAAGCATCGGAATCTATAGCTAGTGTCACAGGAATGGTTCAAAACATAGTCAGTAAGAAGAGTCAGTCTTGTTGTACTTAATTCGGCATTGTGCCTTTTCTATTTAATTCCGATGCAATTTCTGTGTTTCATCGTCAATAAGAATGTCAGAGGGTTACAATAAACCTGAAGCGACGCATCGGAATAAATAACTAGTGTCACAGAAATGGTTCAAAGCTAAGTCAGTAAGTGGAGTCAGTCCTCTTGTCCTTAAGTCAGCACTGAGCCTTTTGTATTTAATTCCGATGCAATTTCTGTGTTTCATCGTCAATAAGAAGGTCCAAGGGATACAGTAAACCTGGAGTGAAGCATCGGAATGTATAAATAGTGTCAATGGTATGGTTCAAAACATAGACAGTAAGAAGAGTCAGTCTTCTTGTACTTAAGTCGGCATTGTGCCTTTTGTATTTAATTCCGATGCAATTTCTGTGTTTCATCGTCAATAAGAAGGTCAGAGGGATACAGTAAACCTGAAGTGAAGCATCGGAATCTATAGCTAGTGTCACAGGAATGGTTCAAAACATAGTCAGTAAGAAGAGTCAGTCTTCTTGTCCTTAAGTTGTCATTGTGCCTTTTGTATATAATTCCGATGCAATTTCTGTGTTTCATCGTCAATAAGAAGGTCCAAGGGATACAGTAAATCTGGAGTGAAGCATCGGAATCTGTAACTAGTGTCACAGTAATGGTTCAAAACATAGACAGTAAGAAGAGTCAGTCTTCTTGTACTTATTTCGGCATTGTGCCTTTTGTATTTATTTCCGATGCATTTTCTGTGTTTCATCGTCAATAAGAAGGTCCAAGGGATACTGTAAACCTGAAGTAAAGCATCGGAATTTATAACGATTGTCACAGGAATGGTTCAAAACATAGTCTGTAAGGAGAGTCAGTCTTCTTGTACTTAAGTCGGCATTGTGCCTTTTGTATTTAATTCCGATGCAATTTCTGTGTTTCATCGTCAATAAGAAGGACCAAGGGATACAGTAGACCTGGAGTGAAGCATCGGAATCTATAACTAGTGTCACTGGGATGGTTCAAAACATAGACAGTCAGAAGAGTCAGTCTTCTTGTACTTAAGTCGGCATTGTGCCTTTTCTATTTAATTCCGATGCAATTGCTGTGTTTCATCGTCAATAAGACTGTCAGAGGGATACAGTAATCCTGAAGTGAAGCATCGGAATCGATAACTAGTGTCACAGGAATGGTTCAAAACATAGTCAGTAAGAAGAGTTAGTCTTCTTGTACTTAAGTCGGCGTTGTGCCTTTTGTATTTAATTCCGATGCAATTTCTGTGTTTCATCATCAATAAGAAGGTCAGAGGGATACAGTAAATCTGAAGTGAAGCATCGGAATCCATAACTAGTGTCACAGGAATGGTTCAAAACATAGTCAGTAAGAAGAGTTAGTCTTCTTGTACGTAAGTCGGCGTTGTGCCTTTTGTATTTAATTCCGATGCAATTTCTGTGTATCATCGTCAATAAGAAGGTCCAAGGGAGACAGTAAACCTGGAGTGAAGCATCGGAATCTGTAACTACTGTCACAGGAATGGTTCAAATCATAGACAGTGAGAAGAGTCGGTCTTCGTGTACGTCAGTCGGCATTTTGCCTTTTGTATTTAATTCCGATGCAATTTTTGTGTTTCATCGTCAATGAGAAGGTCCAAGAGATACAGTAAACCTGAAGTGAAGCATCGGGATCTATAACTAGTGTCACAGGAATCGTTCAAAACATAGTCAGTAAGAAGAGTCAGTCTTCTTGTACTTAAGTCGGCATAATGCCTTTTCTATTTTATTCCGATGCAATTTCTGTGTTTCATCGTCAATAAGAAGGTCCAAGGGATACAGTAAACCTGGAGTGAAGCATCGGAATCTATAAATAGTGTCAATGGTATGGTTCAAAACATAGACAGTAAGAAGAGTCAGTCTTCTTGTACTTATGTCGGCATTGTGCCTTTTGTATTTAATTCCGATGCAATTTCTGTGTTTCATCGTCAATAAGAAGGTCAGAGGCATACAGTAAACCTGAAGTGAAGCATCGGAATCTATAGCTAGTGTCACAGGAATGGTTCAAAACATAGTCTGTAAGAAGAGTCAGTCTTCTTGTCCTTAAGTCGGCATTGTGCCTTTTGTATATAATTCCGATGCAATTTCTGTGTTTCATCGTCAATAAGAAGGTCCAAGGGATACAGTAAACGTGGAGTGAAGCATCGGAATCTTTAACTAGTGTCCCAGTAATGGTTCAAAACATAGACAGTAAGAAGAGTCAGTCTTCTTGTACTTAATTCGGCATTGTGCCTTTAGTATTTAATTCCGATGCAATTTCTGTGTTTCATCGTCAATAAGAAGTTCCAATGGATACAGTAAACATCAAGTGAAGCGTCGGAATCTACAACGGGTGTCACAGGAATGGTTCAAAACATAGTCAGTAGGAAGAGTCGGTCTTCTTGTACTTAAGTTGGCATTGTGCTTTTTGTATTTAATTCCGATGAATTTTCTGTGTTTCATCGACAATAAGAAGGTCCAAGGGATACAGTAAACCTGAAGTGAAGCATCGGAATTTGTAACTAGTGTCACAGGAATGGTTCAAAACATAGTCAGTAAGGAGAGTCAGTCTTCTTGTACTTAAGTCGGCATTGTGCCTTTTGTATTTAATTCCGATGGAATTTCTGTGTTTCATTGTCAATAAGAAGGACCAAGGGATACAGTAGACCTGGAGTGAAGCATCGGAATCTATAACTAGTGTCACATGGATGGTTCAAAGCATAGACAGTCAGAAGAGTCAGTCTTCTTGTACTTATGTCGGCATTGTGCCTTTTCTATTTAATTCCGATGCAATTTCTGTGTTTCATCGTCAATAAGACGGTCCGAGGGATACAGTACACCTGAAGGGAAGCATCGGAATCTATAACTAGCGTCACAGGAATGGTTCAAATCATAGACAGTTGGAAGAGTCAGTCTTGTTGTACTTAATTCGGCATTGTGCCTTTTCTATTTAATTCCGATGCAATTTCTGTGTTTCATCGTCAATAAGAATGTCAGAGGGTTACAATAAACCTGAAGCGAAGCATCGGAATCTATAACTAGTGTCACAGAAATGGTTCAAAACAAAGTCAGTAAGAAGAGTCAGTCTTCTTGTCCTTAAGTCGGCATTGTGCCTTTTGTATTTAATTCCGATGCAATTTCTGTGTTTCATCGTGAATAAGAAGGTCCAAGAGATACAGTAAAGGTGGAGTGAAGCATCGGAATCTATAACTAGTGTCACAGGAATGTTTCAAAACATAGACAGTAACAAGAGTTAGTCTTCTTGTACTTAATTCTGCTTTGTGCATTTTGTATTTAATTCCGATGCAATATCTGTGTTTCAACGTCAATAAGAAGGTCCAAGCGATACAGTAAACCTGAAGTAATGCATCAGAGTTCATAACTAGTGTCACAGGAATGGTTCAAAACATAGTCAGTAAGGAGTGTCAGTCTTCTTGAACTTAAGTCGGCATTGTGCCTTTTGTATTTAATTCCGATGCAATTTCTGTGTTTCATCGTCAATAAGAAGGTCCAAGGGATACAGTAAACCTGGAGTGAAGCATCGGAATCAATAACTAGTGTCACAGGGATGGTTCAAAACATAGTCAGTAAGAAGAGTCAGTCTTCTTGTACTTAAGTCGGCATTGTGCATTTTCTATTTAATTCCGATGCAATTTCTGTGTTTCATCGTCAATAAGAAGGTCCAAGGGATACAGTAAACCTGGAGTGAAGCATCGGAATCAATAACTAGTGTCAATGGAATGGTTCAAAACATAGTCATTAACAAGAATCAGTCTTCTTGTACTTACGTCGGCGTTGTGCCTTTTCTATTTAATTCCGATGCAATTTCTGTGTTTCATCGTCAATAAGAAGGTCCAAGGGATATAGTAAACCTGGAGTGAAGCATCGGAATTTATAATTAGTGTCACAGGAATATTTCAAAACATAGACAGTAAGAAGAGTCAGTCTTCTTGTACTTACGTCGACATTGTGCCTATTCTATTTAATTCCGATGCAATTTCTGTGTTTCATCGTCAATAAGAAGGTCCAAGGGATACAGTAAACCTGGAGTGAAGCATCGGAATCTATAAATAGTGTCAATGGTATGGTTCAAAACATAGACAGTAAGAAGAGTCAGTCTTCTTGTACTTATGTCGGCATTGTGCCTTTTGTATTTAATTCCGATGCAATTTCTGTGTTTCATCGTCAATAAGAAGGTCAGAGGCATACAGTAAACCTGAAGTGAAGCATCGGAATCTATAGCTAGTGTCACAGGAATGGTTCAAAGCATAGTCTGTAAAAAGAGTCAGTCTTCTTGTCCTTAAGTCGGCATTGTGCCTTTTGTATATAATTCCGATGCAATTTCTGTGTTTCATCGTCAATAAGAAGGTCCAAGGGATACAGTAAACGTGGAGTGAAGCATCGGAATCTTTAACTAGTGTCCCAGTAATGGTTCAAAACATAGACAGTAAGAAGAGTCAGTCTTCTTGTACTTAATTCGGCATTGTGCCTTTAGTATTTAATTCCGATGCAATTTCTGTGTTTCATCGTCAATAAGAAGTTCCAATGGATACAGTAAACATCAAGTGAAGCGTCGGAATCTACAACGGGTGTCACAGGAATGGTTCAAAACATAGTCAGTAGGAAGAGTCGGTCTTCTTGAACTTATGTTGGCATTGTGCTTTTTGTATTTAATTCCGATGAATTTTCTGTGTTTCATCGACAATAAGAAGGTCCAAGGGATACAGTAAACCTGAAGTGAAGCATCTGAATTTATAACTAGTGTCACAGGAATGGTTCAAAACATAGTCAGTAAGTAGAGTCAGTCTTCTTGTACTTAAGTCGGCATTGTGCCTTTTGTATTTAATTCCGATGGAATTTCTGTGTTTCATTGTCAATAAGAAGGACCAAGGGATACAGTAGACCTGGAGTGAAGCATCGGAATCTATAACTAGTGTCACATGGATGGTTCAAAGCATAGACAGTCAGAAGAGTCAGTCTTCTTGTACTTATGTCGGCATTGTGCCTTTTCTATTTAATTCCGATGCAATTTCTGTGTTTCATCGTCAATAAGACGGTCCGAGGGATACAGTACACCTGAAGGGAAGCATCGGAATCTATAACTAGCGTCACAGGAATGGTTCAAATCATAGACAGTTGGAAGAGTCAGTCTTGTTGTACTTAATTCGGCATTGTGCCTTTTCTATTTAATTCCGATGCAATTTCTGTGTTTCATCGTCAATAAGAATGTCAGAGGGTTACAATAAACCTGAAGCGAAGCATCGGAATCTATAACTAGTGTCACAGAAATGGTTCAAAACAAAGTCAGTAAGAAGAGTCAGTCTTCTTGTCCTTAAGTCGGCATTGTGCCTTTTGTATTTAATTCCGATGCAATTTCTGTGTTTCATCGTCAATAAGAAGGTCCAAGAGATACAGTAAAGGTGGAGTGAAGCATCGGAATCTATAACTAGTGTCACAGGAATGTTTCAAAACATAGACAGTAACAAGAGTTAGTCTTCTTGTACTTAATTCTGCTTTGTGCATTTTGTATTTAATTCCGATGCAATATCTGTGTTTCAACGTCAATAAGAAGGTCCAAGCGATACAGTAAACCTGAGGTAATGCATCAGAGTTTATAACTAGTGTCACAGGAATGGTTCAAAACATAGTCAGTAAGGAGTGTCAGTCTTCCTGAACTTAAGTCGGCATTGTGCCTTTTGTATTTAATTCCGATGCAATTTCTGTGTTTCATCGTCAATAAGAAGGTCCAAGGGATACAGTAAACCTGGAGTGAAGCATCGGAATCAATAACTAGTGTCACAGGGATGGTTCAAAACATAGTCAGTAAGAAGAGTCAGTCTTCTTGTACTTAAGTCGGCATTGTGCATTTTCTATTTAATTCCGATGCAATTTCTGTGTTTCATCGTCAATAAGAAGGTCCAAGGGATACAGTAAACCTGGAGTGAAGCATCGGAATCAATAACTAGTGTCAATGGAATGGTTCAAAACATAGTCATTAACAAGAGTCAGTCTTCTTGTACTTACGTCGGCGTTGTGCCTTTTCTATTTAATTCCGATGCAATTTCTGTGTTTCATCGTCAATAAGAAGGTCCAAGGGATATAGTAAACCTGGAGTGAAGAATCGGAATTTATAATTAGTGTCACAGGAATATTTCAAAACATAGACAGTAAGAAGAGTCAGTCTTCTTGTACTTACGTCGACATTGTGCCTATTCTATTTAATTCCGATGCAATTTCTGTGTTTCATCGTCAATAAGAAGGTCAGAGGGATACAATAAACCTGAAGTGAAGCATCGGAATGTATAACTAGTGTCACAGGAATGGTTCAAAACAAAGTCAGTAAGAAGAGTCAGTCTTCTAGTCCTTAAGTCGGCATTGTGCCTTTTGTATTTAATTCCGATGCAATTTCTGTGTTTCATCATCAATAAGATGGTCTAAGGGATACAGTAAACCTGAAGTGAGGCTTCGGAATCTATAGCTAGTCTCACAGGAATGGTTCAAAACATAGTTAGAAGAGTTAGTCTTCTTGTACTTAATTCGGCATTGTGCCTTTTGTAATTAATTCCGATCCAATTTCTGTGTTTCATCGATTAATAAAAAGGTCCAAGGGATACAGTAAACCTGGAGTGACGCATCGGAATCTATAACTAGTGTCACAGGAATGGTTCAAAACTAAGTCAGTAAGAGGAGTCAGTCCTCTTGTCCCTAAGTCGGCATTGTGCCTTTTGTATTTAATTCCGATGCAATTTCTGTGCTTCATCGTCAATAAGAAGGTCCAAGGGATACAGTAAACCTGAAGTGAAGCATTGGGATCTATAACTAGTGTCACAGGAATCGTTCAAAACATAGTCAGTAAGAAGAGTTAGTCTTCTTGTACTTAAGTCGGCGTTGTGCCTTTTGTATTTAATTCCGATGCAATTTCTGTGTTTCATCGTCAATACGAAGGTCCAAGGGATACAGTAAACCTGGAGTGAAGCATCGGAATCTATAAATAGTGTCAATGGTATGGTTCAAATCATAGACAGTAAGAAGAGTCAGTCTTCTTGCACTTAAGTCGGCATTGTGCCTTTTGTATTTAATTCCGATGCAATTTCTGTGTTTCATCGTCAATAAGAAGGTCAGAGGGATACAGTAAACGTGAAGTGAAGCATCGGAATCTATAGCTAGTGTCACAGGAATGGTTCAAAACATAGTCAGTAAGAAGAGTCAGTCTTCTTGTCCTTAAGTCGGCATTGTGCCTTTTGTATATAATTCCGATGCAATTTCTGTGTTTCATCGTCAATAAGAAGGTCCAAGGGATACAGTAAACCTGGAGTGAAGCATTGGAATCTGTAACTAGTGTCACAATAATAGTTCAAAACATAGACAGTAAAAAGAGTCAGTCTTCTAGTAATTAAGTCGGCATTGTGCCTTTTGTAATTAATTCCGATGCAATTTCTGTTTTTCATCGTTTAATAAGACGGTCCAAGGGGTACAGTAAACCTGGAGTGACGCATCGGAATCTATAACTAGTGTCACAATAATGGTTCAAAACTAAGTCAGTAAGAGGAGTCAGTCCTCCTGTCCTTAAGTCGGCATTGTGCCTTTTGTTTCATCGTCAATAATAATGTCCAAGGGATATAGTAAACCTGGAGTGAAGCACCGGAATGTATAACTAGTGTCAGAGGAATGGTTCAAAACATAGTCAGTAAGAATAGTCAGTCTTATTGTACTTAAGTCATCATTGTGCATTTTCTATTTAATTCTGATGCAATTTCTGTGTTTCATCGTCAATATGAAGGTCCAACCGATACAGTAAACCTGGAGTGAAGCATCGGAATCTATAACTAGTGCCACAGGAATGGTTCAAATCATAGACAGTAAGAAGAGTCAGACTTCTTTTACTTAAGTCGGCATTGTGCCTTTAGTATTTAATTCCGATGCAATTTCTGTGTTTCATCATCAATAAGAAGGTCAGAGGGATACAGTAAACCTGAAGTGAAGCATCGGAATCCATAACTAGTGTCACAGGAATGGTTCAAAACATAGTCAGTAAGAAGAGTTAGTCTTCTTGTACTTAAGTCGGCGTTGTGCCTTTTGTATTTAATTCCGATGCAATTTCTGTGTTTCATCGTCAATAAGAAGGTCCAAGGGATACAGTAAACCTGGAGTGAAGCATCGGAATCTGTATGTAGTGTCACAGGAATGGTTCAAATCATAGACAGTAAGAAGAGTCGGTCTTCGTCTACTTTACTCGGCATTTTGCCTTTTGTATTTAATTCCGATGCAATTTTTGTGTTTCATCGTCAATGAGAAGGTCCAAGGGATACAGTAAACATCAAGTGAAGCATCGGGATCTATAACTAGTGTCACAGGAATCGTTCAAAACATAGTCAGTAAGAAGAGTCAGACTTCTTGTAATTAAGTCGGCATTGTGCCTTTTGTATTTAATTCCGATTCTATTTCTGTGTTTCATCGTCAATAAGAAGGTCAGAGGGATACAGTAAACCTGAAGTGAAGCATCGGAATCTATAGCTAGTGTCACAGGAATGGTTCAAAACATAGTCAGTAAGAAGAGTCAGTCTTCTTGTCCTTAAGTCGGCATTGTGCCTTTTGTATATAATTCCGATGCAATTTCTGTGTTTCATCGTCAATAAGAATGTCCCAGGGATACAGTAAACCTGGAGTGAAGCATCGGAATCTGTAACTAGTATCACAGTAATGGTTCAATACATAGACAGTAAGAAGAGTCAGTCTTCTTGTACTTAATTCGGCATTGTGCCTTTTGTATTTAATTCCGATGCAATTTCTGTGTTTCATCGTCAATAAGAAGGTCCAAGGGATACTGTAACAAACAAGTGAAGCGTCGGAATTCATAACGGGTGTCACAGGAATGGTTAAAAACATAGTCAGTAGGAAGAGTCGGTCTTCTTGTACTTAAGTCGACATTGTGCCTTTTGTAATTAATTGCGATGCATTTTCTGTGTTTCATCGTCAATAAGAAGGTCCAAGGGATACAGTAAACCTAAAGTGAAGCATCGGAATTTATAACTAGTGTCACAGGAATGGTTCAATACATAGTCAGTAGGGAGAGTCAGTCTTCTTGTACTTAAGTCGGCATTGTGCCTTTTGTATTTAATTCCGATGCAATTACTGTGTTTCATGGTCAATAAGAAGGACCAAGGGATACAGTAGACTTGGAGTGAAGCATCGGAATCTATAACTAGTGTCACAGGAATAATTCAAAGAAAAGTCAGTAAGAAGAGTCAGTCTTCTTGTCCTTAAGTCGGCATTGTGCCGTTTGGAATTAATTCCGATGCAATTTCTGTGTTTCGTCGTCAATAAGAAGGTCCAAGGTATACAGTAAACCTGAGGTGAAGCATCGGAATCTATACCTAGTGTCACAGGAATGGTTCAAAAGCATAGTCAGTAAGAAGAGTCAGACGTCTTGTCCTTAAGTCGGCATTGTGCCTTTTGTATTTAATTCCGATGCAATTTCTGTGTTTCATCGACAATAAGAAGTTCCAAGGGATACACTAAAACCCGGAGTGAAGCAACGGAATCTATAACTAGTGTCACAGGAATGGTTCAAAACATAGACAGTAAGAAGAGTCAGTCTTCTTGTACTTAATTCTGCATTGTGCCTTTTGTATTTAATTCCGATGCAATTTCTGTGTTTCATCGTCAATAAGAAGGTCCAAGGGATACAGTAAACCTGGAGTGAAGCATCGGAATCTGTAACTAGTGTCACAGGAATGGTTCAAATCATAGACAGTAAGAGGAGTCAGTCTTCGTGTACTTCAGTCGGCATTTTGCCTTTTGTATTTAATTCCGATGCAATTTTTGTGTTTCATCGTCATTAAGAAGGTCAGAGGGATACAGTAAACCCGAAGTGAAGCATCGTAATCCATAATTAGTGTCACAGGAATGGTTCAAATCATAGTCAGTAAGAAGAGTCAGTCTTCTTGTCCTTAAGTCGGCATTCTGCCTTTTGCATTTAATTCCGATGCAATTTCTGTGTTTCATCGTCAATAGGAAGGTCCAAGGGATACAGTAAACCTGGAGTGAAGCATCGGACTTTGTAACTAGTGTCACAGGAATGGTTCAAATCATAGTCAGTAAGAAGAGTCAGTCTTGTTGTACTTAAGTCGGCATTGTGCCTTTTCTATTTAATTCCGATGCAATTTCTGTGTTTCATCGTCAATAAGAATGTCAGAGGGATACAATAAACCTGAAGCGAAGCATCGGAATCTATAACTAGTGTCACAGAAATGGTTCAAAACAAAGTCAGTAAGAAGAGTCAGTCTTCTTGTCCTTAGGTCGGCATTGTGCCTTTTGTATTTAATTCCGATGCAATTTCTGTGTTTCATCGACAGTAAGAAGTTCCAAGGGATACAGTAAAACCTGGAGTGAAGCATCGGAATCTATAACTAGTGTCACAGAAATGGTTCAAAGCAAAGTCAGTAGGAAGAGTCAGTCTTCTTGTACATAAGTCGGCATTTTGCCTTATGTATTTAATTCCGATGCAATTTCTGTGTTTCGTCGTCAATAGGAAGGTCCAAGGTATACAGTAAACCTGAGGTGAAGCATCGGAATCTACAGCTAGTGTCACAGGAATGGTTTAAAACATAGTCAATAAGAAGAGTAAGTCGTCTTGTCCTTAAGTCGGCATTGTGCCTTTTGTATTTAATTCCGATGCAATTTCTGTGTTTCATCGACACTAAGAAGGACCAAGGGATACAGTAAACCTGGAGTGAAGCATCGGAATCTATAACTAGTGTCACTGGGATGGTTCAAAACATAGACAGTCAGAAGAGTCAGTCTTCTTGTACTTAAGTCGGCATTGTGCCTTTTCTATTTAATTCCGATGCAATTTCTGTGTTTCATCGTCAATAAGACTGTCAGAGGGATACAGTAATCCTGAAGTGAAGCATCGGAATCGATAACTAGTGTCACAGGAATGGTTCAAAACATAGTCAGTAAGAAGATTCAGTCTTGTTGTACTTAAATCGGCATTGTGCCTTTTCTATTTAATTCCGATGCAATTTCTGTGTTTCATCATCAATAAGAAGGTCAGAGGGATACAGTAAATCTGAAGTGAAGCATCGGAATCCATAACTAGTGTCACAGGAATGGTTCAAAACATAGTCAGTAAGAAGAGTTAGTCTACTTGTACTTAAGTCGGTGTTGTGCCTTTTGTATTTTATTCCGATGCAATTTCGGTGTATCATCGTCAATAAGAAGGTCCAAGGGAGACAGTAAACCTGGAGTGAAGCATCGGAATCTGTAACTACTGTCACAGGAATGGTTCAAATCATAGACAGTGAGAAGAGTCGGTCTTCGTGTACGTCAGTCGGCATTTTGCCTTTTGTATTTAATTCCGATGCAATTTTTGTGTTTCATCGTCAATGAGAAGGTCCTAGAGATACAGTAAACCTGAAGTGAAGCATCGGGATCTATAACTAGTGTCACAGGAATCGTTCAAAACATAGTCAGTAAGAAGAGTCAGTCTTCTTGTACTTAAGTCGGCATAGTGCCTTTTCTATTTTATTCCGATGCAATTTCTGAGTTTCATCGTCAATAAGAAGGTCCAAGGGATACAGTAAACCTGGAGTGAAGCATCGGAATCAATAAATAGTGTCAATGGTATGGTTCAAAACATAGACAGTAAGAAGAGTCAGTCTTCTTGTACATATGTCGGCATTGTGCCTTTTGTATTTAATTCCGATGCAATTTCTGTGTTTCATCGACAATAAGAAGGTCAGAGGCATACAGTAAACCTGAAGTGAAGCATCGGAATCTATAGCTAGTGTCACAGGAATGGTTCAAAACATAGTCTGTAAGAAGAGTCAGTCTTCTGGTCCTTAAGTCGGCATTGTGCCTTTTGTATATAATTCCGATGCAATTTCTGTGTTTCATCGTCAATAAGAAGGTCCAAGGGATACAGTAAACGTGGAGAGAAGAATCGGAATCTGTAACTAGTGTCCCAGTAATGGTTCAAAACATAGACAGTAAGAAGAGTCAGTCTTCTTGTACTTAAGTCGGCGTTGTGCCTTTTGTATTTAATTCCGATGCAATTTCTGTGTTTCATCGGAATAAGAAGGTCCAAGGGATACAGTAAACCTGGAGTGAAGCATCGGAATCTGTATCTAGTGTCACAGGAATGGTTCAAATCATAGACAGTAAGAAGAGTCGGTCTTCGTGTACTTCAGTCGGCATTTTGCCTTTTGTATTTAATTCCGATGCAATTTTTGTGTTTCATCGTCAATGAGAAGGTCCAAGGGATACATTAAACCTGAAGTGAAGCATCGGGATCTATAACTAGTGTCACAGGAATCGTTCAAAACATAGTCAGTAAGAAGAGTCAGACTTCTTGTAATTAAGTCGGCATTGTGCCTTTTGTATTTAATTCCGATTCTATTTCTGTGTTTCATCGTCAATAAGAAGGTCAGAGGGATACAGTAAACCTGAAGTGAAGCATCGGAATCTATAGCTAGTGTAACAGGAATGGTTCAAAACATAGACAGTCAGAAGAGTCAGTCTTCTTGTACTTATGTCGGCATTGTGCCTTTCTATTTAATTCCGATGCAATTTCTGTGTTTCATCGTCAATACGAATGTCAGAGGGATACAGTAATCCTGAAGTGAAGCATCGGAATCGATAACTAGTGTCACAGGAATGGTTCAAGACATAGTCAGTAAGAAGAGTCAGTCTTGTTGTACTTAATTCGGCATTGTTCCTTTTCTATTTAATTCCGATGCAATTTCTGTGTTTCATAGTCAATACGAATATCAGAGGGTTACAATAAACCTGAAGCGAAGCATCGGAATTTATAACTAGTGTCACAGAAATGGTTCAAAACAAAGTCAGTAAGAAGAGTCAGTCTTCTTGTCCTTAAGTCGGCATTGTGCCTTTTGTATTTAATTCCGATGCAATTTCTGTGTTTCATCGTCAATAAGAAGGTCCAAGGGATACAGTAAACGTGGAGTGAAGCATCGGAATCTATAACTAGTGTCACAGGAATGTTTCAAATCATATACAGTAAGAAGAGTTAGTCTTCTTGTACTTAATTCTGCTTTGTGCATTTTGTATTTAATTCCGATGCAATATCTGTGTTTCAACGTCAATAAGAAGGTCCAAGCGATACAGTAAACCTGAAGTAAAGCATCTGAGTTTATAACTAGTGTCACAGGAATGGTTCAAAACATAGTCAGTAAGGAGTGTCAGTCTTCTTGTACTTAAGACGGCATTGTGCCTTTTGTATTTAATTCCGATGCAATTTCTGTGATTCATCGTCAATAAGAACGACCAAGGGATACAGTACAATTGGAGTGAAGCATCG
The DNA here is from genome assembly GCF_021461385.2 of Schistocerca piceifrons. Taxonomy (NCBI): domain Eukaryota; kingdom Metazoa; phylum Arthropoda; class Insecta; order Orthoptera; family Acrididae; genus Schistocerca; species Schistocerca piceifrons. The sequence continues at coordinate 638,094 of NW_025727719.1, read as the reverse complement.
GAATCAATAATTAGTGTCACAGGGATGGTTCAAAACATAGTCAGTAAGAAGAGTCAGTCTTCTTGTACTTAAGTCGGCATTGTGCATTTTCTATTTAATTCCGATGCAATTTCTGTGTTTCAGCGTCAATAAGAAGGTCCAAGGGATACAGTAAACCTGGAGTGAAGCATCGGAATCTATAACTAGTGTCAATGGAATGGTTCAAAACATAGTCATTAAGAAGAGTCAGTCTTCTTGTACTTACGTCGGCATTGTGCCTTTTCTATTTAATTCCGATGCAATTTCTGTGTTTCATCGTCAATAAGAAGGTCCAAGGGATATAGTAAACCTGGAGTGAAGCATCGGAATTTATAATTAGTGTCACAGGAATATTTCATAACATAGACAGTAAGAAGAGTCAGTCTTCTTGTACTTACGTCGACATTGTGCCTATTCTATTTAATTCCGATGCAATTTCTGTGTTTCATCGTCAATAAGAAGGTCAGAGGGATACAATAAACCTGAAGTGAAGCATCGGAATGTATAACTAGTGTCACAGGAATGGTTCAAAACAAAGTCAGTAAGAAGAGTCAGTCTTCTAGACCTTAAGTCGGCATTGTGCCTTTTGTAATTAATTCCGATGCAATTTCTGTGTTTCATCATCAATAAGAAGGTCTAAGGGATACAGTAAACCTGAAGTGAAGCTTCGGAATCTATAGCTAGTGTCACAGGAATGGTTCAAAACATAGTTAGAAGAATTAGTCTTCTTGTACTTAAGTCGGCATTGTGCCTTTTGTAATTAATTCCGATCCAATTTCTGTGTTTCATCTTTTAATAAGAAGGTCCAAGGGATACAGTAAACCTGGAGTGACGCATCGGAATCTATAACTTGTGTCACAGGAATGGTTCAAATCTAAGTCAGTAAGAGGAGTCAGTCCTCTTGTCCTTAAGTCGGCATTGTGCCTTTTGTATTTAATTCCGATGGAATTTCTGCGTTTCATCGTCAATAAGAAGGTCCAAGGGATACAGTAAACCTGAAGTGAAGCATCGGGATCTATAACTAGTCTCACAGGAATCGTTCAAAACATAGTCAGTAAGAAGAGTCAGTCTTCTTGTACTTAAGTCGGCATAGTGCTTTTTCTATTTAATTCCGATGCAATTTCTGTGTTTCATCGTCAATAAGAAGGTCCAAGGGATACAGTAAACCTGGAGTGAAGCATCGGAATCTATAAATAGTGTCAATGGTATGGATCAAAACATAGACAGTAAGAAGAGTCAGTCTTCTTGCACTTAAGTCGGCATTGTGCCTTTTGTATTTAATTCCGATGCAATTTCTGTGTTTCATCGTCAATAAGAAGGTCAGAGGGATACAGTAAACCTGAAGTGAAGCATCGGAATCTATAGCTAGTGTCACAGGAATGGTTCAAAACATAGTCAGTAAGAAGAGTCAGTCTTCTTGACCTTAAGTCGGCATTGTGCCTTTTGTATATAATTCCGATGCAATTTCTGCGTTTCATCGTCAATAAGAAGGTCCAAGGTATACAGTAAACCGGGAGTGAAGCATTGGAATCTGTAACTAGTGTCTCAATAATGGTTCAAAACATAGACAGTAAGAAGAGTCAGTCTTCTAGTACTTAATTCGGCATTGTGCCTTTAGTATTTAATTCCGATGCAATTTCTGTGTTTCATCGTCAATAAGAAGTTCCAAGGGATACAGTAAACATCAAGTGAAGCGTCGGAATCTATAACGGGTGTCACAGGAATGATTCAAAGCATAGTCAGTAGGAAGAGTCGGTCTTCTTGTACTTAAGTCGGCATTGTGCCTTTTGTATTTAATTCCGATGCATTTTCTGTGTTTCATCGTCAATAAGAAGGTCCAAGGGATACAGTAAACCTGAAGTGAAGCATCGGAATTTATAACTAGTGTCACAGGAATCGTTCAAAACATAGTCAGTAAGGAGAGTCAGTCTTCTTGTACTTAAGTCGGCATTGTGCCTTTTGTATTTAATTCCGATGCAATTTCTGTGTTTCATCGTCAATACGAGGGACCAAGGGATACAGTAGACCCGGAGTGAAGCATCGGAATCAATAACTAGTGCCACAGGAATGGTTCAAATCATAGACAGTAAGAAGAGTCAGACTTCTTTTACTTAAGTCGGCATTGTGCCTTTAGTATTTAATTCCGATGCAATTTCAGTGTTTCATCATCAATAAGAAGGTCAGAGGGATACAGTAAACCTGAAGTGAAGCATCGGAATCTATAACTAGTGTCAATGGAATGGTTCAAAACATAGACAGTAAGAAGAGTCAGTCTTCTAGTACTTAAGTCGGCATTGTGCCTTTTGTAATTAATTCCGATGCAATTTCTGTGTTTCATCGTTTAATAAGACGGTCCAAGGGGTACAGTAAACCTGGAGTGACGCATCGGAATCTATAACTAGTGTCACAATAATGGTTCAAAACTAAGTCAGTAAGAGGAGTCAGTCCTCTTGTCCTTAAGTCGGCATTGTGCCTTTTGTTTCATCGTCAGTAATAATGTCCAAGGGATATAGTAAACCTGGAGTGAAGCATCGGAATCTATAACTAGTGTCAGAGGAATGGTTCAAAACATAGTCAGTAAGAATAGTCAGTCTTATTGTACTTAAGTCATCATTGTGCATTTTCTATTTAATTCTGATGCAATTTCTGTGTTTCATCGTCAATATGAAGGTCCAACCGATACAGTAAACCTGGAGTGAAGCATCGGAATCTATAACTAGTGCCACAGGAATGGTTCAAATCATAGACAGTAAGAAGAGTCAGACTTCTTTTACTTAAGTCGGCATTGTGCCTTTAGTATTTAATTCCGATGCAATTTCAGTGTTTCATCATCAATAAGAAGGTCAGAGGGATACAGTAAACCTGAAGTGAAGCATCGGAATCTATAACTAGTGTCAATGGAATGGTTCAAAACATAGTCAGTAAGAAGAGTTAGTCTTCTTGTATTTAAGTCGGCGTTGTGCCTTTTGTATTTAATTCCGATGCAATTTCTGTGTTTCATCGGAATAAGAAGGTCCAAGGGATACAGTAAACCTGGAGTGAAGCATCGGAATCTGTATCTAGTGTCACAGGAATGGTTCAAATCATAGACAGTAAGAAGAGTCGGTCTTCGTCTACTTCAGTCGGCATTTTGCCTTTTGTATTTAATTCCGATGCAATTTTTGTGTTTCATCGTCAATGAGAAGGTCCAAGGGATACATTAAACCTGAAGTGAAGCATCGGGATCTATAACTAGTGTCACAGGAATCGTTCAAAACATAGTCAGTAAGAAGAGTCAGACTTCTTGTAATTAAGTCGGCATTGTGCCTTTTGTATTTAATTCCGATTCTATTTCTGTGTTTCATCGTCAATAAGAAGGTCAGAGGGATACAGTAAACCTGAAGTGAAGCATCGGAATCTATAGCTAGTGTAACAGGAATGGTTCAAAACATAGTCAGTAAGAAGAGTCAGTCTTCTTGTCCTTAAGTCGGCATTGTGCCTTTTGTATTTAATTCCGATGCAATTTCTGTGTTTCATCGTCAATAAGAATGTCCCAGGGAAACAGTAAACCTGGAGTGAAGCATCGGAATCTGTAACTAGTATCACAGTAATGGTTCAATACATAGACAGTAAGAAGAGTCAGTCTTCTTGTATTTAATTCGGCATTGTGCCTTTTGTATTTAATTCCGATGCAATTTCTGTGTTTCATCGTCAATAAGAAGGTCCAAGGGATACTGTAACCAACAAGTGAAGCGTCGGAATCTATAACGGGTGTCACAGGAATGGTTCAAAACATAGTCAGTAGGAAGAGTCGGTCTTCTTGTACTTAAGTCGGCATTGTGCCTTTTGTATTTAATTCCGATGCATTTTCTGTGTTTCATCGTCAATAAGAAGGTCCAAGGGATACAGTAAACCTAAAGTGAAGCATCGGAATTTATAACTAGTGTCACAGGAATGGTTCAATACATAGTCAGTAGGGAGGGTCAGTCTTCTTGTACTTAAGTCGGCATTGTGCCTTTTGTATTTAATTCCGATGCAATTTCAGTGTTTCATCGTCAATAAGAAGGACCAAGGGATACAGTAGACTTGGAGTGAAGCATCGGAATCTATAACTAGTGTCACAGGGATGGTTCAAAACATAGACAGTAAGAAGAGTCAGTCTTCTTGTACTTAAGTCGGCATTGTGCCTTTTCTATTTAATTCCGATGCAATTTCTGTGTTTCATAGTCAATAAGAAGGTCAGAGGGATACAGTAATCCTGAAGTGAAGCATCGGAATCGATAACTAGTGTCGCAGGAACGGTTCAAAACATAGTCAGTAAGAAGAGTCAGTCTTGTTGTACTTACGTCGGCATTGTGCCTTTTCTATTTAATTCCGATGCAATTTCTGTGTTTCATCGTCAATAAGAATGTCCGAGGATTACAATAAACCTGAAGCGAAGCATCGGAATCTAAACTAGTGTCACAGAAATGGTTCAAAACAAAGTCAGTAAGAAGAGTCAGTCTTCTTGTCCTTAAGTCGGCATTTTGCCTTTCGTATTTAATTCCGATGCAATTTCTTGTTTCATCGTCAATAAGAAGGTCCAAGGGATACAGTAATCCTGGAGTGAAGCATCGGAATCAATAACTAGTGTCACAGGAATGGTTCAAAAGATAGCCAGGAAGGTGTGTCAGTCTTCTTGTACTTAAGTCGGCATTGTGCCTTTTGTATTTAATTCAGATGCAATTTCTGTGTTTCATCGTCAATAAGAAGGACCAAGGGATACAGTAAACCTGGAGTGAAACATCAGAATCTATAACTAGTGTCACAGGGATTGTTCAAAACATAGACAGTAAGAAGAGTCAGACTTCTTGTACTTAAGTCGGCATTGTGCCTTTTCTATTTAGTTCCGATGCAATTTCTGTTTTTCAAAGTCAATAAGAAGGTCAGAGGGATACAGTAATCCTAAAGTGAAGCATCGGAACCTATAACTAGTGTAACAGGCATGGTTCAAAACATAGTCAGTAAGAAGAGTCAGTCTTCTTGTACTTAAGTCGGCATTGTGCATTTTCTATTTAATTCCGATGCAATTTCTGTGTTTCATCGTCAATAAGAAGGTCCAAGGGATACTGTAAACCTGGAGTGTAGCATCGGAATCTGTAACTAGTGTCACAGGAATAGTTCAAAGCAAAGTCAGTAAGAAGAGTCAGTCTTCTTGTCCTTAAGTCGGCATTGTGCCGTTTGGAATTAATTCCGATGCAATTTCTGTGTTTCGTCGTCAATAAGAAGGTCCAAGGTATACAGTAAACCTGAGGTGAAGCATCGGAATCTATACCTAGTGTCACAGGTATGGTTCAAAACATAGTCAGTGAGAAGAGTCAGTCGTCTTGTCCTTAAGTCGGCATTGTGCCTTTTGTATTTAATTCCGATGCAATTTCTGTGTTTCATCGACAGTAAGAAGTTCCAAGGGATACACTAAAACCTGGAGTGAAGCAACGGAATCTATAACTAGTGTCACAGGAATGGTTCAAAACATAGACAGTAAGAAGAGTCAGTCTTCTTGTACTTAATTCTGCATTGTGCCTTTTGTATTTAATTCCGATGCAATTTCTGTGTTTCATCGTCAATAAGAAGGTCCAAGGGATACAGTAAACCTGGAGTGAAGCATCGGAATCTGTAACTAGTGTCACAGGAATGGTTCAAATCATAGACAGTAAGAAGAGTCAGTCTTCGTGTACTTCAGTCGGCATTTTGCCTTTTGTATTTATTTCCGATGCAATTTTTGTGTTTCATCGTCATTAAGAAGGTCAGAGGGATACAGTAAACCCGAAGTGAAGCATCGTAATCCATAATTAGTGTCACAGGAATGGTTCAAATCATAGTCAGTAAGAAGAGTCAGTCTTCTTGTCCTTAAGTCGGCATTGTGCCTTTTGTATTTAATTCCGATGCAATTTCTGTGTTTCATCGTCAATAGGAAGGTCCAAGGGATACAGTAAACCGGGAGTGAAGCATCGGACTTTGTAACTAGTGTCACAGGAATGGTTCAAAACATAGTCAGTAAGAAGAGTCAGTCTTGTTGTACTTAAGTCGGCATTGTGCCTTTTCTATTTAATTCCGATGCAATTTCTGTGTTTCATCGTCAATAAGAATGTCAGAGGGATACAATAAACCTGAAGCGAAGCATCGGAATCTATAACTAGCGTCACAGAAATGGTTCAAAACAAAGTCAGTAAGAAGAGTCAGTCTTCTTGTCCTTAAGTCGGCATTGTGCCTTTTGTATTTAATTCCGATGCAATTTCTGTGTTTCATCGACAATAAGAAGTTCCAAGGGATACAGTAAACCTGGAGTGAAGCATCGGAATCTATAACTAGTGTCACAGAAATGGTTCAAAGCAAAGTCAGTAAGAAGAGTCAGTCTTCTTGTACTTAAGTCGGCATTTTGCCTTATGTATTTAATTCCGATGCAATTTCTGTGTTTCGTCGTCAATAGGAAGGTCCAAGGTACACAGTAAACCTGAGGTGAAGCATCGGAATCTATAGCTAGTGTCACAGGAATGGTTTAAAACATAGTCAGTAAGAAGAGTAAGTCGTCTTGTCCTTAAGTCGGCATTGTGCCTTTTGTGTTTAATTCCGATGCAATTTCTGTGTTTCATCGACAATAAGAAGGACCAAGGGATACAGTAAACCTGGAGTGAAGCATCGGAATCTATAACTAGTGTCACTGGGATGGTTCAAAACATAGACAGTCAGAAGAGTCAGTCTACTTGTACTTAAGTCGGCATTGTGCCTTTTCTATTTAATTCCGATGCAATTTCTGTGTTTCATCGTCAATAAGACTGTCAGAGGGATACAGTAATCCTGAAGTGAAGCATCGGAATCGATAACTAGTGTCACAGGAATGGTTCAAACATAGTCAGTAAGAAGATTCAGTCTTGTTGTACTTAAGTCGGCATTGTGCCTTTTGTATATAATTCCGATGCAATTTCTGTGTTTCATCGTCAATAAGAAGGACCAAGGGATACAGTAGACCTGGAGTGAAGCATCGGAATCTATAACTAGTGTCACATGGATGGTTCAAAGCATAGACAGTCAGAAGAGTCAGTCTTCTTGTACTTATGTCGGCATTGTGCCTTTCTATTTAATTCCGATGCAATTTCTGTGTTTCATCGTCAATAGGAATGTCAGGAGGTTACAATAAACCTGAAGCGAAGCATCGGAATCTATAACTAGTGTCACAGAAATGGTTCAAAACAAAGTCAGTAAGAAGAGTCAGTCTTCTTGTCCTTAAGTCGGCATTGTGCCTTTTGTATTTAATTCCGATGCAATTTCTGTGTTTAATCGTCAATAAGAAGGTCCAAGGGATACAGTAAACGTGGAGTGAAGCATCGGAATCTATAACTAGTGTCACAGGAATGTTTCAAAACATAGACAGTAAGAAGAGTTAGTCTTCTTGTACTTAATTCTGCTTTGTGCATTTTGTATTTAATTCCGATGCAATATCTGTGTTTCAACGTCAATAAGAAGGTCCAAGCGATACAGTAAACCTGAAGTAAAGCATCGGAGTTTATAACTAGTGTCACAGGAATGGTTCAAAACATAGTCAGTAAGGAGTGTCAGTCTTCTTGTACTTAAGTCGGCATTGTGCCTTTTGTATTTAATTCCGATGCAATTTCTGTGTTTCATCGTCAATAAGAACGACCAAGGGATACAGTAAACCTGGAGTGAAGCATCGGAATCAATAATTAGTGTCACAGGGATGGTTCAAAACATAGTCAGTAAGAAGAGTCAGTCTTCTTGTACTTAAGTCGGCATTGTGCATTTTCTATTTAATTCCGATGCAATTTCTGTGTTTCATCGTCAATAAGAAGGTCCAAGGGATACAGTAAACCTGGAGTGAAGCATCGGAATCTATAACTAGTGTCAATGGAATGGTTCAAAACATAGTCATTAAGAAGAGTCAGTCTTCTTGTACTTACGTCGGCTTTGTGCCTTTTGTATTTAATTCCGATGCAATTTCTGTGTTTCATCGACAATAAGAAGTTCCAAGGGATACAGTAAACCTGGAGTGAAGCATCGGAATCTATAACTAGTGTCACAGAAATGGTTCAAAGCAAAGTCAGTAAGAAGAGTCAGTCTTCTTGTACTTAAGTCGGCATTTTGCCTTATGTATTTAATTCCGATGCAATTTCTGTGTTTCGTCGTCAATAGGAAGGTCCAAGGTACACAGTAAACCTGAGGTGAAGCATCGGAATCTATAGCTAGTGTCACAGGAATGGTTTAAAACATAGTCAGTAAGAAGAGTAAGTCGTCTTGTCCTTAAGTCGGCATTGTGCCTTTTGTGTTTAATTCCGATGCAATTTCTGTGTTTCATCGACAATAAGAAGGACCAAGGGATACAGTAAACCTGGAGTGAAGCATCGGAATCTATAACTAGTGTCACTGGGATGGTTCAAAACATAGACAGTCAGAAGAGTCAGTCTACTTGTACTTAAGTCGGCATTGTGCCTTTTCTATTTAATTCCGATGCAATTTCTGTGTTTCATCGTCAATAAGACTGTCAGAGGGATACAGTAATCCTGAAGTGAAGCATCGGAATCGATAACTAGTGTCACAGGAATGGTTCAAACATAGTCAGTAAGAAGATTCAGTCTTGTTGTACTTAAGTCGGCATTGTGCCTTTTGTATATAATTCCGATGCAATTTCTGTGTTTCATCGTCAATAAGAAGGACCAAGGGATACAGTAGACCTGGAGTGAAGCATCGGAATCTATAACTAGTGTCACATGGATGGTTCAAAGCATAGACAGTCAGAAGAGTCAGTCTTCTTGTACTTATGTCGGCATTGTGCCTTTCTATTTAATTCCGATGCAATTTCTGTGTTTCATCGTCAATAGGAATGTCAGGAGGTTACAATAAACCTGAAGCGAAGCATCGGAATCTATAACTAGTGTCACAGAAATGGTTCAAAACAAAGTCAGTAAGAAGAGTCAGTCTTCTTGTCCTTAAGTCGGCATTGTGCCTTTTGTATTTAATTCCGATGCAATTTCTGTGTTTAATCGTCAATAAGAAGGTCCAAGGGATACAGTAAACGTGGAGTGAAGCATCGGAATCTATAACTAGTGTCACAGGAATGTTTCAAAACATAGACAGTAAGAAGAGTTAGTCTTCTTGTACTTAATTCTGCTTTGTGCATTTTGTATTTAATTCCGATGCAATATCTGTGTTTCAACGTCAATAAGAAGGTCCAAGCGATACAGTAAACCTGAAGTAAAGCATCGGAGTTTATAACTAGTGTCACAGGAATGGTTCAAAACATAGTCAGTAAGGAGTGTCAGTCTTCTTGTACTTAAGTCGGCATTGTGCCTTTTGTATTTAATTCCGATGCAATTTCTGTGTTTCATCGTCAATAAGAACGACCAAGGGATACAGTAAACCTGGAGTGAAGCATCGGAATCAATAATTAGTGTCACAGGGATGGTTCAAAACATAGTCAGTAAGAAGAGTCAGTCTTCTTGTACTTAAGTCGGCATTGTGCATTTTCTATTTAATTCCGATGCAATTTCTGTGTTTCATCGTCAATAAGAAGGTCCAAGGGATACAGTAAACCTGGAGTGAAGCATCGGAATCTATAACTAGTGTCAATGGAATGGTTCAAAACATAGTCATTAAGAAGAGTCAGTCTTCTTGTACTTACGTCGGCTTTGTGCCTTTTCTATTTAATTCCGATGCAATTTCTGTGTTTCATCGTCAATAAGAAGGTCCAAGGGATATAGTAAACCTGGAGTGAAGCATCGGAATTTATAATTAGTGTCACAGGAATATTTCAAAACATAGTCAGTAAGAAGAGTCAGTCTTCTTGTACTTACGTCGACATTGTGCCTATTCTACTTAATTCCGATGCAATTTCTGTGTTTCATCGTCAATAAGAAGGTCAGAGGGATACAATAAACCTGAAGTGAAGCATCGGAATGTATAACTAGTGTCACAGGAATGGTTCAAAACAAAGTCAGTAAGAAGAGTCAGTCTTCTAGTCCTTAAGTCGGCATTGTGCCTTTTGTATTTAATTCCGATGCAATTTCTGTGTTTCATCATCAATAAGAAGGTCTAAGGGATACAGTAAACCTGAAGTGAAGCTTCGGAATCTATAGCTAGTGTCACAGGAATGGTTCAAAACATAGTTAGAAGAGTTAGTCTTCTTGTACTTAAGTCGGCATTGTGCCTTTTGTAATTAATTCCGATCCAATTTCTGTGTTTCATCGTTTAATAAGAAGTTCCAAGGGATACAGTAAACCTGGAGTGACGCATCGGAATCTATACTAGTGTCACAGGAATGGTTCAAAACTAAGTCAGTAAGAGGAGTCAGTCCTCTTGTCCTTAAGTCGGCATTGTGCCTTTTGTATTTAATTCCGATGCAATTTCTGTGTTTCATCGTCAATAAGAAGGTCCAAGGGATACAGTAAACCTGGAGTGAAGCATTGGAATCTGTAACTAGTGTCACAATAATGGTTCAAAACATAGACAGTAAGAAGAGTCAGTCTTCTAGTACTTAATTCGGCATTGTGCCTTTAGTATTTAATTCCGATGCAATTTCTGTGTTTCATCGTCACTAAGAAGTTCCAAGGGATACAGTAAACATCAAGTGAAGCGTCGGAATCTATAACGGGTGTCACAGGAATGATTCAAAGCATAGTCAGTAGGAAGAGTCAGTCTTCTTGTACTTAAGTCGGCATTGTGCCTTTTGTATATAATTCCGATGCATTTTCTGTGTTTCATCGTCAATAAGAAGGTCCAAGGGATACAGTAAACCTGAAGTGAAGCATCGGAATTTATAACTAGTGTCACAGGAATCGTTCAAAACATAGTCAGTTAGAAGAGTCAGACTTCTTCTACTTAAGTCGGCATTGTGCCTTTTGTAATTAATTCCGATGCAATTTCTGTGTTTCATCGTTTAATAAGACGGTCCAAGGGGTACAGTAAACCTGGAGTGACGCATCGGAATCTATAACTAGTGTCACAATAATGGTTCAAAACTAAGTCAGTAAGAGGAGTCAGTCCTCTTGTCCTTAAGTCGTCATTGTGCCTTTTGTTTCATCGTCAATAATAATGTCCAAGGGATATAGTAAACCTGGAGTGAAGCATCGGAATCTATAACTAGTGTCAGAGGAATGGTTCAAAACATAGTCGGTAAGAATAGTCAGTCTTATTGTACTTAAGTCATCATTGTGCATTTTCTATTTAATTCTGATGCAATTTCTGTGTTTCATCGTCAATATGACGGTCCAACCGATACAGTAAACCTGGAGTGAAGCATCGGAATCTATAACTAGTGCCACAGGAATGGTTCAAATCATAGACAGTAAGAAGAGTCAGACTTCTTTTTTTTAAGTCGGCATTGTGCCTTTAGTATTTAATTCCGATGCAATTTCTGTGTTTCATCATCAATAAGAAGGTCAGAGGGATACAGTAAACCTGAAGTGAAGCATCGGAATCCATAAATAGTGTCACAGGAATGGTTCAAAACATAGTCAGTAAGAAGAGTTAGTCTTCTTGTACTTAAGTCGGCGTTGTGCCTTTTGTATTTAATTCCGATGCAATTTCTGTGTTTCATCGTCAATAAGAAGGCCCAAGGGATACAGTAAACCTGGAGTGAAGCATCAGAATTTGTATCTAGTGTCACAGGAATGTTGCTAATCATAGACAGTAAGAAGAGTCGGTCTTCGTGTACTTCAGTCGGCATTTTGCCTTTTGTATTTAATTCCGATGCAATTTTTGTGTTTCATCGTCAATGAGAAGGTCCAAGGGATACAGTAAACCTGAAGTGAAGCATCGGGATCTGTAACTAGTGTCACAGGAATCGTTCAAAACATAGTCCGTAAGAAGAGTCAGACTTCTTGTACTTAAGTCGGCATTGTGCCTTTTGTATTTAATTCCGATTCTATTTCTGTGTTTCATCGTCAATAAGAAGGTCAGAGGGATACAGTAAACCTGAAGTGAAGCATCGGAATCTGTAACTAGGATCACAGTAATGGTTCAAAACATAGACAGTAAGAAGGGTCAGTCTTCTTGTACTTAATTCGGCATTGTGCCTTTTGTATTTAATTCCGATGCAATTTCTGTGTTTCATCGTCAATAAGAAGGTCCAAGGGATACTGTAACCAACAAGTGAAGCGTCGGAATCTATAACGGGTGTCACAGGAATGGTTCAAAACATAGTCAGTTGGAAGAGTCGGTCTTCTTGTACTTAAGTCAGCATTGTGCCTTTTGTATTTAATTCCGATGCATTTTCTGTGTTTCATCGTCAATAAGAAGGTCCAAGGGATACAGTAAACCTAAAGTGAAGCATCGGAATTTATAACTAGTGTCACAGGAATGGTTCAATACATAGTCAGTAGGGAGAGTCAGTCTTCTTGTACTTAAGTCGGCATTGTGCCTTTTGTATTTAATTCCGATGCAATTTCTGTGTTTCATCGTCAATAAGAAGGACCAAGGGATACAGTAGACTTGGAGTGAAGCATCGGAATCTATAACTAGTGTCACAGGGATGGTTCAAAACATAGACAGTAAGAAGAGTCAGTCTTCTTGTACTTAAGTCGGCATTGTGCCTTTTCTATTTAATTCCGATGCAATTTCTGTGTTTCACAGTCAATAAGAAGGTCAGAGGGATACAGTAATCCTGAAGTGAAGCATCGGAATCGATAACTAGTGTCGCAGGAACGGTTCAAAACATAGTCAGTAAGAAGAGTCAGTCTTGTTGTACTTACGTCGGCATTGTGCCTTTTCTATTTAATTCCGATGCAATTTCTGTGTTTCATCGTCAACAAGAATGTCCGAGGGATACAATAAACCTGAAGCGAAGCATCGGAATCTAAACCAGTGTCACAGAAATGGTTCAAAACAAAGTCAGTAAGAAGAGTCAGTCTTCTTGTCCTTAAGTCGCCATTTTGCCTTTTGTATTTAATTCCGATGCAATTTCTTGTTTCATCGTCAATAAGAAAGTCCAAGGGATACAGTAATCCTGGAGTGAAGCATCGGAATCTATAACTAGTGACACAGGAATGTTTCAAAACATAGACAGTAAGAAGAGTCAGTCTTCTTGTACTTAATTCTACTTTGTGCATTTTGTATTTAATTCCGATGCAATTTCTGTGTTTCATCGTCAATAAGAAGGTCCAAGCGATACAGTAAACCCGAAGTGAAGCATCGGAATCTATAACTAGTGTCACAGGAATAGTTCAAAGCAAAGTCAGTAAGAAGAGTCAGTCTTCTTGTCCTTAAGTCGGCATTGTGCCTTTTGTATTTAATTCCGATGCAATTTCTGTGTTTCATCGACAATAAGAAGTTCCAAGGGATACACTAAAACCTGGAGTGAAGCAACGGAATCTATAACTAGTGTCACAGGAATGGTTCAAAACATAGACAGCAAGAAGAGTCAGTCTTCTTGTCCTTAAGTCGGCATTGTGCCTTTTGTATTTAATTCCGATGCAATTTGTGTGTTTCATCGTCAATAGGAAGGTCCAAGGGATACAGTAAACCTGGAGTGAAGCATCGGACTTTGTAACTAGTGTCACAGGAATGTTTCAAATCATAGTCAGTAAGAAGAGTCAGTCTTGTTGTACTTAAGTCGGCATTGTGCCTTTTCTATTTAATTCCGAAGCAATTTCTGTGTTTCATCGTCAATAAGAATGTCAGAGGGATACAATAAACCTGAAGCGAAGCATCGGAATCTATAACTAGTGTCACAGAAATGGTTCAAAACAAAGTCAGTAAGAATAGTCAGTCTTCTTGTACTTAAGTCGGCATTGTGCCTTTTGTATTTAATTCCGATGCAATTTCTGTGTTTCATCGACAATAAGAAGTTCCAAGGGATACAGTAAAACCTGGAGTGAAGCATCGGAATCTATAACTAGTGTCACAGAAATCGTTCAAAGCAAAGTCAGTAAGAAGAGTCAGTCTTCTTGTACTTAAGTCGGCATTTTGCCTTAGGTATTTAATTCCGATGCAATTTCTGTGTTTCGTCGTCAATAGGAAGATCCAAGGTATACAGTAAACCTGAGGTGAAGCATCGGAATCTATAGCTAGTGTCACAGGATTGGTTAAAACATAGTCAGTAAGAAGAGTAAGTCGTCTTGTCCTTAAGTCGGCATTGTGCCTTTTGTATTTAATTCCGATGCAATTTCTGTGTTTCATCGACAATAAGAAGGACCAATTGATACAGTAAACCTGGAGTTAAGCATCGGAATCTATAACTAGTGACACAGGGATGGTTCAGAACATAGACAGTAAGAAGAGTCAGTCTTCTTGTACTTAAGTCGGCATTGTGCCTTTTGTATTAAACTCCGATGCAATTTCTGTGTTTCATCGTCAATAAGAAGGTCAGAGGGATACAGTAATCCTGAAGTGAACCATCGGAATCTGTAACTAGTGTCACAGGAACGGTTGAAAACATAGTCAGTAAGAAGAGTCAGTCTTCATGTACTTAGGTCGGAATGTGCCATTTGTATTAATTTCCGATGCAATTTCTGTGTTTCATTGTCAATAAGAAGGACCAAGCGATACAGTAAACCTGGAGTTAAGCATCGGAATCTATAACTAGTGACACAGGGATGGTTCAGAACATAGACAGTAAGAAGAGTCAGTCTTCTTGTACTTAAGTCGGCATTGTGCCTTTTGTATTAAACTCCGATGCAATTTCTGTGTTTCATCGTCAATAAGAAGGTCAGAGGGATACAGTAATCCTGAAGTGAAGCATCGGAATCTATAACTAGTGTCACAGGAATGGTTCAAAACATAGTCAGTAAGAAGAGTCAGTCTTCTTGTACTTAAAACGGCATTGTGCCTTTTCTATTAAATTCCGATGAAATTTCTGTGTTTTATTGTTAATAAGAAGGTCCAAGGGATACAGTAAACCTGGAGTGAAGCATCGGAATCTATAACTAGTGGCACAGGAATGGTTCAAAACGTAGACAGTAAGAAGAGTCAGTCTCCTTGTGCTTAATTCTGCACTGTGCCTTTTGTATTTAATACCGATGCAATTTCTGTGTTTCATCGTCAATAAGAAGGTCCAAGGGATACAGTAAACCTGAAGTGAAGCATCGGAATTTGTAACTTGTATCACAGGAATGGTTCAAAACATAGTCAGTAAGAAGAGTCAGTCTTCTTGTACTTAAGTCGGCATTGTGCCTTTTGTATTTAACTCCGATGCAATTTCTGCGTTTCATCGTCAATAAGAAGGTCAGAGGGATACAGTAATCCTGAAGTGAAGCATCGGAATCTATAACTAGTGTCACAGGAATGGTTCAAATCATAGTCAGTAAGAATAGTCAGTCTTCTTGTACTTAAGTCATCATTGTGCATTTTCTATTTAATTCTGATGCGATTTCTGTGTTTCATCGTCAATATGAAGGTCCAAGGGATACAGTAAACCTGGAGTGAAGCATCGGAATCTATAACTAGTGTCACTGGAATGGTTCAAATCATTGACAGTAGGAAGAGTCAGATCTCTTTTACTTAAGTCTTCATTGTGCCTTTTGTATTTAATTCCGATGCAATTTCTGTGTTTCATCGTCAATAAGAAGGTCCAAGGGATACTGTAACAATCAAGTGAAGCGTCGCAATCTATAACGGGTGTCACAGGAATGGTTCAAAACATAGTCAGTAGGATGAGTCGGTCTTCTTGTACTTAAGTCGGCATTGTGCCTTTTGTACTTAATTCCGATGCATTTTCTGTGTTTCATCGTCAATAAGAAGGTCCAAGGGATACAGTAAACCTAAAGTGAAGCATCGGAATTTATAACTAGTGTCACAGGAATGGTTCAATACATAGTCAGTAGGGAGAGCCAGTCTTCTTGTACTTAAGTCGGCATTGTGCCTTTTGTATTTAATTCAGATGCAATTTCTGTGTTTCATCGTCAATAAGAAGGACCAAGGGATACAGTAGACCTGGAGTGAAGCATCGGAATCTATAACTAGTGTCACAGGAATGTTTCAAAACATAGACAGTTAGAAGAGTCAGTCTTGTTGTACTTCATTCTTCTTTGTGCATTTTGTATTTAATTCCGATGCATTTTCTGTGTTTCATCGTCAATAAGAAGGTCCAAGCGATACAGTAAACCTGAAGTGAAGCATCGGAATTTATAACTAGGGTCACAGGAATGGTTCAAAACATAGCCAGGAAGGTGTGTCAGTCTTCTTGTACTTAAGTCGGCATTGTGCCTTTTGTATTTAATTCCGATGCAATTTCTGTGTTTCATCGTCAATATACGGACCAAGGGATACAGTAAACCTGCAGTGAAACATCGGAATCTATAACTAGTGTCACAGGGATGGTTCAAAACATAGACAGTAAGAAGAGTCAGACTTCTTGTACTTAAGTCGGCATTTTGCCTTTTCTGTTTAGTTCCTATGCAATTTCTGTGTTTCAAAGTCAATAAGAAGGTCAGAGGGATACAGTAATCCTGAAGTGAAGCATCGGAATCTATAACTAGTGTCACAGGAATGGTTCAAAACATAGTCAGTAAGAAGAGTCAGTCTTCTTGTACTTAAGTCGGCATTGTGCCTTTTCTATTTAATTCCGATGCAATTTCTGTGTTGCATCGTCAATAAGAAGGTCCAAGGGATACTGTAAACCTGGAGTGAAGCATCGGAATCTTTAACTAGTGTCACAGGAATGGTTCAAAACATAGACAGTAAGAAGAGTCAGTCTTCTTGTACATACGTCGACATTGTGCCTTTTCTATTTAATTCCGATGCAATTTCTGTGTTTCATCGTCAATAAGAAGGTCAGAGGTATACAATAAACCTGAAGTGAAGCATCGGAATCTATAACTAGTGTCACAGGAATAGTTCAAAGCAAAGTCAGTAAGAAGCGTCAGTCTTCTTGTCCTTAAGTCGGCATTGTGCCGCTTGGAATTAATTCCGATGCAATTTCTGTGTTTCGTCGTCAATAAGAAGGTCCAAGGTATACAGTAAACCTGAGGTGAAGCATCGGAATCAATAGCTAGTGTCACAGGAATGGTTCAAAACATAGTCAGTAAGAAGAGTCAATCGTCTTGTCCTTAAGTCGGCATTGTGCCTTTTGTATTTAATTCCGATGCAATTTCTGTGTTTCATCGACAAAAAGAAGTTCCAAGGGATACACTAAAACCTGGAGTGAAGCAACGGAATCTATAACTAGTGTCACAGGAATGGTTCAAAACATAGACAGTAAGAAGAGTCAGTCTTCTTGTACTTAATTCTGCATTGTGCCTTTTGTATTTAATTCCGATGCAATTTCTGTGTTTCATCGTCAATAAGAAGGTCCAAGGGATACAGTAAACCTGGAATGAAGCATCGGAATCTGTAACTAGTGTCACAGGAATGGTTCAAATCATAGACAGTAAGAAGAGTCCGTCTTCGGGCACTTCAGTCGGCATTTTGCCTTTTGTATTTAATTCCGATGCAATTTTTGTGTTTCATCGTCAATAAGAAGGTCAGAGGGATACAGTAAACCCGAAGTGAAGCATCGGAATCCATAATTATTGTCACATGAATGGTTCAAATCATAGTCAGGAAGAAGAGTTAGTCTTCTTGTACTTAAGTCGGCATTGTGCCATTTGTATTTAATTCCGATGCAATTTCTGTATTTCCTCGTCAATAGGAAGGTCCAATTGATACAGTAAACCTGGAGTGAAGCATTGGAATTTGTAACTAGTGCCATAGGAATGGTTCATAACATAGACAGTAAGAAGAGTCAGTCTTCGTGTACTTCAGTCGGCAATTTGCCTTTTGTATTTAATTCCGATGCAATTTTTGTGTTTCATCGTCAATAAGAAGGTCAGAGGGATACAGTAATCCTGAAGTGAAGCATCGGAATCGATAACTAGTGTCACAGGAATGGTTCAAAACATAGTCAGTAAGAAGAGTCAGTCTTGTTGTACTTAAGTCGGCATTGTGCCTTTTATATTTAATTCCGATGCAATTTCTGTGTTTCATCGTCAATAAGAATGTCAGAGGTATACAATAAACCTGAAGTGAAGCATCGGAATCTATAACTAGTGTCACAGAAATGGTTCAAAACAAAGTCAGTAAGAAGAGTCACTCTTCTTGCCCTTAAGTCGGCATTGTGCCTTTTGAATTTAATTCCGATGCAATTTCTGTGTTTCATCGACAATAAGAAGTTCCAAGGGATACAGTAAAACCTGGAGTGAAGCATAGGAATCTATAACTAGTGTCACATAAATGGTTCAAAACAAAGTCAGTAAGATGAGTCAGTCTTCTTGTACTTAAGTCGGCATTTTGCCTTATGTATTTAATTCCGATGCAATTTCTGTGTTTCGTCGTCAATAGGAAGGTCCAAGGTATACAGTAAACCTGAGGTGAAGCATCGGAATCTGTAACTAGTGTCACAGGAATGGTTCAAATCATAGACAGTAAGAAGAGTCAGTCTTCGGGCACTTCAGTCGGCATTTTGCCTTTTGTATTTAATTCCGATGCAATTTCTGTGTTTCATCGTCAATACGAAGGTCCAAGCGATACAGTAAACCTGAAGTGAAGCATCGGAATTTATAACTAGGGTCACAGGAATGGTTCAAAACATAGCCAGGTAGGTGTGTCAGTCTTCTTGTACTTAAGTCGGCATTGTGCCTTTTGTATTTAATTCCGATGCAATTTCTGTGTTTCATCGTCAATAAGAAGGACCAAGGGATACAGTAAACCTGGAGTGAAACATCGGAATCTATAACTAGTGTCACAGGGATGGTTCAAAACATAGACAGTAAGAAGAGTCAGACTTCTTGTACTTAAGTCGGCAATGTGCCTTTTCTATTTAGTTCCGATGCAATTTCTGAGTTTCAAAGTCAATAAGAAGGTCAGAGGGATACAGTAATCCTGAAGTGAAGCATCGGAATCTATAACTAGTGTCACAGGAATGGTTCAAAACATAGTCAGTAAGAAGAGTCAGTCTTCTTGTACTTATGTCGGCATTGTGCCTTTTCTATTTAATTCCGATGCAATTTCTGTGTTGCATCGTCAATAAGAAGTTCCAAGGGATACTGTAAACCTGGAGTGAAGCATCGGAATCTTTAACTAGTGTCACAGGAATGGTTCAAAACATAGACAGTAAGAAGAGTCAGTCTTCTTGTACTTACGTCGACATTGTGCCTTTTCTATTTAATTCCGATGCAATTTCTGTGTTTCATCGTCAATAAGAAGGTCAGAGGTATACAATAAACCTGATGTGAAGCATCGGAATCTATAACTAGTGTCACAGGAATAGTTCAAAGCAAAGTCAGTAAGAAGAGTCAGTCTTCTTGTCCTTAAGTCGTCATTGTGCCGCTTGGAATTAATTCCGATGCAATTTCTGTGTTTCGTCGTCAATAAGAAGGTCCAAGGTATACAGTAAACCTGAGGTGAAGCATCGGAATCAATAGCTAGTGTCACAGGAATGGTTCAAAACATAGTCAGTAAGAAGAGTCAATCGTCTTGTCCTTAAGTCGGCATTGTGCCTTTTGTATTTAATTCCGATGCAATTTCTGTGTTTCATCGACAAAAAGAAGTTCCAAGAGATACACTAAAACCTGGAGTGAAGCAACGGAATCTATAACTAGTGTCACAGAAATGGTTCAAAACATAGACAGTAAGAAGAGTCAGTCTTCTTGTACTTAATTCTGCATTGTGCCTTTTGTATTTAATTCCGATGCAATTTCTGTGTTTCATCGTCAATAAGAAGGTCCAAGGGATACAGTAAACCTGGAGTGAAGCATCGGAATCTGTAACTAGTGTCACAGGAATGGTTCAAATCATAGACAGTAAGAAGAGTCAGTCTTCGGGCACTTCTGTCGGCATTTTGCCTTTTGTATTTAATTCCGATGCAATTTTTGTGTTTCATCGTCAATAAGAAGGTCAGAGGGATACAGTAAACCCGAAGTGAAGCATCGGAATCCATAATTAGTGTCACAGGAATGGTTCAAATCATAGTCAGTAAGAAGAGTTAGTCTTCTTGTACTTAAGTCGGCATTGTGCCATTTGTATTTAATTCCGATGCAATTTCTGTATTTCCTCGTCAATAGGAAGGTCCAATTGATACAGTAAACCTGGAGTGAAGCATTGGAATTTGTAACTAGTGTCACAGGAATGGTTCAAAACATAGACAGTAAGAAGAGTCAGTCTTCGTGTACTTCAGTCGGCAATTTGCCTTTTGTATTTAATTCCGATGCAATTTTTGTGTTTCATCGTCAATAAGAAGGTCAGAGGGATACAGTAATCCTGAAGTGAAGCATCGGAATCGATAACTAGTGTCACAGGAATGGTTCAAAACATAGTCAGTAAGAAGAGTCAGTCTTGTTGTACTTAAGTCGGCATTGTCCTTTTATATTTAATTCCGATGCAATTTCTGTGTTTCATCGTCAATAAGAATGTCAGAGGTATACAATAAACCTGAAGCGAAGCATCGGAATCTATAACTAGTGTCACAGAAATGGTTCAAAACAAAGTCAGTAAGAAGAGTCAGTCTTCTTGCCCTTAAGTCGGCATTGTGCCTTTTGAATTTAATTCCGATGCAATTTCTGTGTTTCATCGACAATAAGAAGTTCCAAGGGATACAGTAAAACCTGGAGTGAAGCATAGGAATCTATAACTAGTGTCACATAAATGGTTCAAAACAAAGTCAGTAAGATGAGTCAGTCTTCTTGTACTTAAGTCGGCATTTTGCCTTATGTATTTAATTCCGATGCAATTTCTGTGTTTCGTCGTCAATAGGAAGGTCCAAGGTATACAGTAAACCTGAGGTGAAGCATCGGAATCTATAGCTAGTGCCACAGGAATGGTTTAAAACATAGTCAGTAAGAAGAGTAAGTCGTCTTGTCCTTAAGTCGGCATTGTGCCTTTTTATTTAATTCCGATGCAATTTCTGTGTTTCATCAACAATTAGAAGTTCCAAGGGATACACTAAAACCTGGAGTGAAGCAACGGAATCTATAACTAGTGTCACAGGAATGGTTCAAAACATAGACAGTAAGAAGAGTCAGTCTTCTTGTACTTAATTCTGCATTGTGCCTTTTGTATTTAATTCCGATGCAATTTCTGTGTTTCATCGTCAACAAGAAGGTCCAAGGGATACAGTAAACCTGAAGTGAAGCATCGGAATTTGTAACTTGTATCACAGGAATGGTTCAAATCATAGTCAGTAAGAAGAGTCAGTCTTCTTGTACTTAAGTCGGCATTGTACCTTTGCTATTTAATTCCGATGCAATTTCTGTGTTTCATCGACAATAAGAAGGTCCAAGGGATACAGTAAACCTGGAGTGTAGCGTCGGAATCTATAACTAGTGTCAATGGAATGGTTCAAAACATAGACAGTAAGAAGAGTCAGTCTTCTTGTACTTAAGTCGGCATTTTGATTGTTGTATTTAATTCCGATGCAATTTCTGTGTTTCATCGTCAATAAGAAGGTCCAAGGGATACAGTAAACCTGGAGTGTAGCGTCGGAATCTATAACTAGTGTCACAGGAATGGTTCAAAACAAAGACAGTAAGAAGGGTCAGTCTTCTTGTACTTCAGTCGGCATTTTAATTGTTGTATTTAATTCCGATGCAATTTCTGTGCTTCATCGTCAACAAGAAGGTCCAAAGGATACAGTAAACCTGACGTGAAGCTTCGGAATCTATAACTAGTGTCACAGGGATGATTCAAAACGTAGACAGTAAGAAGAGTCAGTCTTCTTCTACTTATGTCGGCACTGTGCGTTTTGTATTTAATTCCGATGCAATTTCTGTGTTTCATCGTCAATAACAAGGTCCAAGGGATACAGTAAACCTGAAGTGAAGCATCGGAATCTATAGCTAGTGTTACTGGAATGGTTCAAAACATAGACAGTAAGAATAGTCAGTCTCCTAGTACTTAATTCTGCACTGTGCCTTTTGTATTTAAATCCGATGCAATTTCTGTGTTTCATCGTCAATAAGAAGGTCAAAGGGATACAGTAAACCTCAAGTGAAGCATCGGAATTGATAACTAGTGTCACAGGAATGGTTCAAAACATAGTCAGTAAGGAGAGTCAGTCTTCTTGTACTTAAGTCGGCATTGTGCCTTTTCTATTTATATTCCGATGCAATTTCTGTGTTTCATCGTCAATAAGAAGATCAGAGGGATACAGTAATCCTGAAGTGAACCATGGGAATCTATAACTAGTGTCACAGGAACGGTTGAAAACAAAGTCAGTAAGAAGAGTCAGTCTACTTGTCCTTAAGTCGGCATTGTGCCTTTCGTATTTAATTCCGATGCAATTTCAGTGTTTCATCGTCAATAAGAAGTTCCAAGGGATACAGTAAACCTGGAGTGTAGCATCGGAATCTATAACTAGTGTCACAGGAATGGTTCAAAACATAGACAGTAAGAAGAGTCAGTCTTCGTGTACTTAAGTCGGCATTTTGCCTTTTGTATTTAATTCCGATGCAATTTCTGTGTTTCATCGTCATGAAGAAGGTCCAAGATATACAGTAAACCTGAGGTGAACCATCGGAATCTATAACTAGTGTCACTGGAATGGTACAAATCATAGTCAGTAAGAAGAGTCAGTCTTCATGTACTTAGGTCGGAATGTGCCATTTGTATTAATTTCCGATGCAATTTCTGTGTTTCATTGTCAATAAGAAGGACCAAGGGATACAGTAAACCTGGAGTTAAGCATCGGAATCTATAACTAGTGACACAGGGATGGTTCAAAGCATAGACAGTAAGAAGAGTCAGTCTTCTTGTACTTAAGTCGGCATTGTGCCTTTTGTATTAAACTCCGATGCAATTTCTGTGTTTCATCGTCAATAAGAAGGTCAGAGGGATACAGTAATCCTGAAGTGAAGCATCGGAATCTATAACTAGTGTCACAGGAATGGTTCAAAACATAGTCAGTAAGAAGTGTCAGTCTTCTTGTACTTAAAACGGCATTGTGCCTTTTCTATTTAATTCCGATGAAATATCTGTGTTTTATCGTCAATAAGAAGGTCCAAGGGATACAGTAAACCTGGAGTGAAGCATCGGAATCTATAACTAGTGGCACAGGAATGGTTCGATTCATAGTCAGTAAGAATAGTCAGTCTTCTTGTACTTAAGTCATCATTGTGCACTTTCTATTTAATTTTGATGCGATTTCTGTGTTTAATCGTCAATATGAAGGTCCAAGGGATGCAGTAAACCTGGAGTGAAGCATCGGAATCTATAATTAGTGTCACTGGAATGGTTCAAAACGTAGTCAGTAAGAAGAGTCCGTCTTCTTGTACTTAAGTCGGAATTGTGCCATTCCTATTTTATTCCGATGCAATTTCTGTGTTTCATCGTCAACAAGAAGGTCCAAGGGATACAGTAAACCTGAAGTGAAGCATCGGAATTTGTAACTTGTATCACAGGAATGGTTCAAAACATAGTCAGTAAGAAGAGTCAGTCTTCTTGTACTTAAGTCGGCATTTTGATTGTTGTAATTAATTCCGATGCAATTTCAGTGCTTCATCGTCAAGAAGAAGGTCCAAAGGATACAGTAAACCTGAAGTGAAGCTTCGGAATCTATAACTAGTGTCACAGAGATGATTCAAAACATAAACAGTAAGAAGAGTCAGTCTTCTTCTACTTATGTCGGCACTGTGCCTTTTGTATTTAATTCCGATGCAATTTCTGTGTTTCATCGTCAATAAGAAGGTCCAAGGGATACTGTAAACCTGAAGTGAAGCATCGGAATCTATAACTAGTGTCACAGGGATGGTTCAAATCATAGACAGTAAGAAGAGTCAGTCTTCTTGTACCTAAGCCGGCATTGTGCCTTTTCTATTTGATTCCGATGCAATTTCTGTGTTTCATCGTCAATAAGAAGGTCAGAGGGATACAGTAATCCTGAAGTGAAACATCGGAATCTACAACTAGTGTCACAGGAATGGTTCAAAACATAGTCAGTAAGAAGAGACAGTCTTCTTGTCCTGAAGTCGGCATTGTGCCCTTTGTATTTAATTCCGATGCAATTTCTGTGTTTCATCGTCAATAAGAAGGTACAAGGGATACAGTAAACCTGGAGTGAAGCATCGGAATCTGTAACTAGTGTTACAGGAATGGTCAAAACATAGACAGTAAGAATAGTCAGTCTCCTTGTTTTTAATTCTGCACTGTGCCTTTTGTATTTAATTCCGATGCAATTTCTGTGTTTCGTCGTCAATAAGAAGGTCCAAGGGATACAGTAAACCTGAAGTGAAGCATCGGAATCTATAACTAGTGTTACAGGAATGGTTCAAAACATAGACAATAAGAATAGTCAGTCTCCTAGTACTTAATTCTGCACTGTGCCTTTTGTATTTAATTCCGATGCAATTTCTGTGTTTCATCGTCAATAAGAAGGCCAAAGGGATACAGTAAACCTCAAGTGAAGCGTCGGAATTGATAACTAGTGTCACAGGAATGGTTCAAAACATAGTCAGTAAGGAGAGTCAGTCTTCTAGTACTTAAGTCGGCATTGTGCCTTTTCTATTTAATTCCGACGCAATTTCTGTGTTTCATCGTCAATAAGAAGGACCAAGGGATACAGTAAACCTGGAGTGAAGCATCGGAATCTATAACTAGTGTCACAGGGATGGTTCAGAACATAATCCGTAAGAAGAGTCAGTCTTCTTGTACTTAAGTCGGCATTGTGCCTTTTCTATTTATATTCCGATGCAATTTCTGTGTTTCATCGTCAATAAGAAGATCAGAGTGATACAGTAATCCTGAAGTGAACCATCGGAATCTATAACTAGTGTCACAGGAACGGTTGAAAACAAAGTCAGTAAGAAGAGTCAGTCTACTTGTCCTTAAGTCGGCATTGTGCCTTTGGTATTTAATTCCGATGCAATTTCAGTATTTCATCGTCAATAAGAAGTTCCAAGGGATACAGTAAACCTGGAGTGTAGCATCGGAATCTATAACTAGTGTCACAGGAATGGTTCAAAACATAGACAGTAAGAAGAGCCAGTCTTCGTGTACTTAAGTCGGCATTTTGCCATTTGTATTTAATTCCGATGCAATTACTGTGTTTCATCGTCATGAAGAAGGTCCAAGATATACAGTAAAGCTGAGGTGAACCATCGGAATCTATAACTAGTGTCACAGGAATGGTACAAATCATAGTCAGTAAGAAGAGTCAGTCTTCTTGTACTTAATTCGGCATTGTGCCTTTTGTATTTAATTCCGATGCAATTTCTGTGTTTCATCGTCAATAAGAAGGTCAGAGGGATACAGTAAACCTGAAGCATCGGAATCTATAACTAGTGTCACAGGAATGGTTCAAACATAGTCAGTAAGAAGAGTCAGTCTTCATGTACTTAGGTCGGAATGTGCCATTTGTATTAATTTCCGATGCAATTTCTGTGTTTCATTGTCAATAAGAAGGACCAAGGGATACAGTAAACCTGGAGTTAAGCATCGGAATCTATAACTAGTGACACAGGGATGGTTCTAAACATAGACAGTAAGAAGAGTCAGTCTTCTTGTACTTAAGTCGGCATTGTGCCTTTTGTATTTAATTCCGATGAAATTTCTGTGTTTCATCGTCAATAAGAAGGTCCAAGGGATACAGTAAACCTGAAGTGAAGCATCGGAGTTTATAACTAGTGTCACAGGAATGGTTCAAAACATAGACAGTAGTAAGAGTCAATCTTATGTACTTAAGTCGGCATTGTGCCGTTTGTATTTAATTCCGATGTAATTTCTGTGTTTCATCGTCAATAAGAAGGTCCAAGGTATACAGTAAACCTGAAGTGAAGCATCGGATCTATAACTAGTGTCTCAGGAATGGTTCAAAACGTAGTCAGTAAGAAGGTTCAGTCTTCTTGTACTTAAGTCGGAATTGTGCCATTTCTATTTAATTCGATGCAATTTCTGTGTTTCATCGTCAATTAGAAGGTCCAAGGGATACAGTAAACCTGGAGTGAAGCATCGGAATCTATAACTTGTGTCAATGGAATGGCTCAAAACATAGTCAGTAAGAAGAGTCAGTCTTCTTGTACTTAAGTCGGCATTGTACCTTTTCTATTTAATTCCGATGCAATTTCTGTGTTTCATCGTCAATAACAAGGTCCAATGGATACAGTAAACCTGGAGTGAAGCATCGGAATCTATAACTAGTGTCAATGGACTGGTTCAAAACATAGACAGTAGGAAGAGTCAGTCTTCTTGTACTTAAGTCAGCATTTTGATTGTTGTATTTAATTCCGATGCAATTTCTGTGTTTCATCGACAATAAGAAGGTCCAAGGGATACAGTAAACCTGGAGTGTAGCATCGGAATCTATAACTAGTGTCACAGGAATGGTTCAAAACATAGACAGTAAGAAGAGTCAGTCTTCTTGTACTTAAGGCGGCATTTTGATTGTTGTATTTAATTCGGATGCAATTTCTGTGCTTCATCGTCAAGAAGAAGCTCCAAAGGATACAGTAAACCTGAAGTGAAACTTCGGAATCTATAACTAGTGTCACAGGGATGGTTCAAACATAGACAGTAAGAAGAGTCACTCTTCTTGTACCTAAGCCGGCATTGTGCCTTTTCTACTTAATTCCGATGCAATTTCTGTGTTTCATCGTAAATAATAAGGTCAGTGGGATACAGTAATGCTGAAGTGAAGCATCGGAATCTATAACTAGTGACACAGGGATGGTTCAAACATAGACAGTAAGAAGAGTCAGTCTTCTTTTACTTATGTTGCACTGTGCCTTTTGTATTTAATTCCGATGCAATTTCTGTGTTTCATCGTCAGTAAGAAGGTCAGAGGGATAGAATAAACCTGAAGTGAAGCATCGGAATCTATAAATAGTGTCACAGGAATGGTTCATAACAAAGTCAGTAAGAAGAGTCAGTCTTCTTGTCCTTAAGTCTGCATTTTGCCTTTTGTATTTCATTCCGATGCAATTTCTGTGTTTCATCGTCAATAAGAAGGTCCTAGGGATACAGTAAACCTGGAGTGTAGCATCGGAATCTATAACTGGTGTCACATTAATGGTTCAAAACATAGACAGTAAGAAGAGTAAGTCATCGTGTACTTAAGTTGGCATTTTGATTGTTGTATTTCATTCCGATGCAATTTCTGTGTTTCATCGTCAGTTAGAAGGTCCAAGGGATACAGTAAACCTGGAGTGAAGCATCGGAATCTATAACTAGTGTCAATGGAATGATTTAAATCATAGACAGTAAGAAGAGTCAGTCTTCTTGTACTTAAGTCGTAATTGTGCCTATTGTATTTAATTCCGATGCAATTTCTGTGTCTCATCGTCAATATCAAGGTCAGAGGGGTAAAGTAAACCTGGAGTGAAGCATCGGAGTCTATAACTAGTGGCACAAGAATGGTTCAAAAATAAACAGTAAGAAGAGTCAGTCTTCTTGTACTAAATTCGCCATTGTGCCTTTTGTATTTCATTCCGATGCAATTTCTGTGTTTCATCGTCATTAAGAAGGTCAGAGCGATACAGAAAAACTTAAGTGAAGAATCGGAATCCACAACTAGTGTCACAGGAATGGTTCAAAACATAGTCAGTAAGAAGAGTTAGTCTTCTTGTACTTAAGTAGGCATTGTGCCTTTTGTATTTAATTCCGATGCAATTTCTGTGTTTCACCGTCAATAAGAAGTTCCAAGGGATACAGTAAACCTGGAGTGTAGCATCGGAATCTATAACTAGTGTCACAGGAATGGTTCAAAACATAGACAGTAAGAAGAGCCAGTCTTCGTGTACTTAAGTCGGCATTTTGCCATTTGTATTTAATTCCGATGCAATTACTGTGTTTCATCGTCATGAAGAAGGTCCAAGATATACAGTAAACCTGAGGTGAACCATCGGAATCTATAACTAGTGTCACAGGAATGGTTCAAACATAGTCAGTAAGAAGAGTCAGTCTTCATGTACTTAGGTCGGAATGTGCCATTTGTATTAATTTCCGATGCAATTTCTGTGTTTCATTGTCAATAAGAAGGACCAAGGGATACAGTAAACCTGGAGTTAAGCATCGGAATCTATAACTAGTGACACAGGGATGGTTCTAAACATAGACAGTAAGAAGAGTCAGTCTTCTTGTACTTAAGTCGGCATTGTGCCTTTTGTATTTAATTCCGATGAAATTTCTGTGTTTCATCGTCAATAAGAAGGTCCAAGGGATACAGTAAACCTGAAGTGAAGCATCGGAGTTTATAACTAGTGTCACAGGAATGGTTCAAAACATAGACAGTAGTAAGAGTCATTCTTATGTACTTAAGTCGGCATTGTGCCGTTTGTATTTAATTCCGATGTAATTTCTGTGTTTCATCGTCAATAAGAAGGTCCAAGGTATATAGTAAACCTGAAGTGAAGCATCGGATCTATAACTAGTGTCTCAGGTATGGTTCAAAACGTAGTCAGTAAGAAGGTTCAGTCTTCTTGTACTTAAGTCGGAATTGTGCCATTTCTATTTAATTCGATGCAATTTCTGTGTTTCATCGTCAATAAGAAGGTCCAAGGGATACAGTAAACCTGGAGTGAAGCATCGGAATCTATAACTTGTGTCAATGGAATGGCTCAAAACATAGTCAGTAAGAAGAGTCAGTCTTCTTGTACTTAAGTCGGCATTGTACCTTTTCTATTTAATTCCGATGCAATTTCTGTGTTTCATCGTCAATAACAAGGTCCAATGGATACAGTAAACCTGGAGTGAAGCATCGGAATCTATAACTAGTGTCAATGGACTGGTTCAAAACATAGACAGTAGGAAGAGTCAGTCTTCTTGTACTTAAGTCAGCATTTTGATTGTTGTATTTAATTCCGATGCAATTTCTGTGTTTCATCGACAATAAGAAGGTCCAAGGGATACAGTAAACCTGGAGTGTAGCATCGGAATCTATAACTAGTGTCACAGGAATGGTTCAAAACATAGACAGTAAGAAGAGTCAGTCTTCTTGTACTTAAGGCGGCATTTTGATTGTTGTATTTAATTCGGATGCAATTTCTGTGCTTCATCGTCAAGAAGAAGCTCCAAAGGATACAGTAAACCTGAAGTGAAACTTCGGAATCTATAACTAGTGTCACAGGGATGGTTCAAACATAGACAGTAAGAAGAGTCACTCTTCTTGTACCTAAGCCGGCATTGTGCCTTTTCTACTTAATTCCGATGCAATTTCTGTGTTTCATCGTAAATAATAAGGTCAGTGGGATACAGTAATGCTGAAGTGAAGCATCGGAATCTATAACTAGTGACACAGGGATGGTTCAAACATAGACAGTAAGAAGAGTCAGTCTTCTTTTACTTATGTTGCACTGTGCCTTTTGTATTTAATTCCGATGCAATTTCTGTGTTTCATCGTCAGTAAGAAGGTCAGAGGGATAGAATAAACCTGAAGTGAAGCATCGGAATCTATAAATAGTGTCACAGGAATGGTTCATAACAAAGTCAGTAAGAAGAGTCAGTCTTCTTGTCCTTAAGTCTGCATTGTGCCTTTTGTATTTAATTCCGATGCAATTTCTGTGTCTCATCGTCAATATCAAGATCAGAGGGGTAAAGTAAACCTGGAGTGAAGCATCGGAGTCTATAACTAGTGGCACAGGAATGGTTCAAAAATAAACAGTAAGAAGAGTCAGTCTTCTTGTACTAAATTCGCCATTGTGCCTTTTGTATTTCATTCCGATGCAATTTCTGTGTTTCATCGTCATTAAGAAGGTCAGAGCGATACAGTAAACCTGAAGTGAAGAATCGGAATCCACAACTAGTGTCACAGGAATGGTTCAAAACATAGTCAGTAAGAAGAGTTAGTCTTCTTGTACTTAAGTAGGCATTGTGCCCTTTGTATTTAATTCCGATGCAATTTCTGTGTTTCACCGTCAATAAGAAGGTCCAAGGGATACAGTAAACCTGGAGTGAAGCATCGGAATGTATAACTTGTGTCACAGGGACGGTTCAAAACATAAACAGTAAGATGAGTCAGTATTCTTATACTTATTTCGGCATTGTGCTTTTTGTATTTATTTCCGATGCAATTTCTGTGTTTCATCGCCACTAAGACGGTGAGAGGGTTACAGTAATCCTGAAGTTAAGCATCGGAATCTATAACTAGTGTCACAGGAATGGTTCAAAGCATAGTCAGTAAGATGAGTCAGTCTTCTTGTAGTTAAGTCGGCATTGTGCATTTTGTATTGAATTCCGATGCAATTTCTGTGTTTCATCGTCAATAAGAAGGACCAAGGGATACAGTAAACCTGGAGTGAAACATCGGAATCTATAACTAGTGTCACAGGGATGGTTCAAAACATAGTCAGTAAGAAGAGTCGGTCTTCTTGTACTTAAGTCGGCATTGTGCCTTTTCTATTTAATTCCGATGCAATTTCTGTGTTTCATCGTCAATAAGAAGGTCCAAGGGATACAGTAAACCTTAGGTGAAGCATCGGAATCTATAACTAGTGTCACATGAATGGCTCAAAACACAGTCAGTTAGAAGAGTCAGTCTTCTTGTACTTAAGTCGGCATTGTTCCTTTTATATTTAATTCCGATGCAATTTCTGTGTTTCATCGTCAATAACAAGGTCCAAAGGATACAGTAAACCTTAGGTGAAGCATCGGAATCTATAACTAGTGTCACATGAATGGCTCAAAACACAGTCAGTTAGAAGAGTCAGTCTTCTTGTACTTAAGTCGGCATTGTTCCTTTTATATTTAATTCCGATGCAATTTCTGTGTTTCATCGTCAATAACAAGGTCCAAAGGATACAGTAAACCTGGAGTGAATCTTCTGAATATATAACTAGTGTCAATGGAATGGTTCAAAGCATAGATATTAAGAAGAGTCAGTCTTCTTGTACTTAAGTTGGCATTGTGCCTTTTGTATTTAATTCCGATGCAATTTCTGTGTTTCATCGTCAATAAGAAGTCAGAGGGATACAGTAAACCTGAATTGATGCATCCGAATCTATAGCTAGTGTCACAGGAATGGTTCAAAGCATAGTCAGTAAGAAGAGTCAGTCTTCTTGTCCTTAAGTCGGCATTGTGCCTTTTGTATTAATTTCCGTTGCAATTTCTGTGTTTCATCGTCAATATGAAGGTCCAAGGAATACAGTACACCTGGAGTGAAGCATCGGAATCTATAACTAGTGTCACAGGAATGGTTCAAAACGTAGATAGTAAGAAGAGTCAGTCTTCTTGTACTTAATTTGCATTGTGCCTTTTGTATTTAATTCCGCTGCAATTACTGTGCTTCATCGTCAATAAGAAGGTCCAAGGGATACAGTAAACCTGGAGTGAAGCATCGGAATTTATAACTAGCGTCACAGGTATGTTTCAAACCATAGTCAGTAAGAAGAGTCAATCTTCTTGTACTAAAAGTCGTCATTGTACCTTTTGTATTTAATTCCGATGCAATTTCTGTGTTTCATCGTCAATACGGATGTCAGAGGGATACAGTAATCCCGAAGTGAAGCATCGGAATCTATACCTATTTTCACAGCAATGGTACGAAACATAGTCAGCAAGAATAGTCAGCCTTCTTGTACTTAAGTCATCATTGTGGATTTTCTATTTAATTCTGATGCAATTTCTGTGTTTCATCGTCTATAACAAGGACCAAGGGATACAGTAAACCTGGAGTGAAGCATCGGAATCTATAACTAGTGTCACAGGAATGGTTCAAATAATAGACAGTAAGAAGAGTCAGACATCTTTTACTTGAGTCGGCATTGTGCCTTTTGTATTTAATTCCGATGCAATTTCTGTGTTTCATCGTCAATAACAAGGTCCAAGGGATACAGTAAACCTGGAGTGAAGCATCGGAGTCTATAACTAGTGTCACAGTACTGGTTCAAAAATAGACAGTAAGAGGAGTTAGTCTTCTTGTGCTTAATTCGGCTTTGTGCCTTTTGTATTAATTTCCGATGCAATTTCTGTGTTTCATCGTCAATATGAAGGTCCAAGGGATACAGTACACCTGGAGTGAAGCATCGGAATCTGTAAATAGTGTCACAGGAATGGTTCAAAACGTAGATAGTAAAAAGAGTCAGTCTTCTTGTACTTAATTTGCATTGTGCCTTTTGTATTTAATTCCGATGCAATTTCTGTGCTTCATCGTCAATAAGAAGTTCCAAGGGATACAGTAAACCTGGAGTGAAGCATCGGAGTCTATAACTAGTGCCACAGGACTGGTTCAAAAATAGACAGTAAGAAAAGTTAGTCTTCTTGTGCTTAATTCGGCTTTGTGCCTTTTGTATTTAATTCCGATGCAATTTCTGTGTTTCATCGGCAATAAGAAGGTCCAAGGGATACAGTAAACCTGGATTGTAGCATTGGAATCTGTAACTAGTGTCACAGGAATGGTTCACATCATAGACAGTAAGACGAGTCAGTTTTCGTGTACTTAAGTCGGCTTTTTGCTTTTTGTATTTAATTCCGATGCAATTTTTGTGTTTCATCGTCAACAAGAAGGTCCAAGGGATACAGTAAACCTGAAGTGAAGCATCGGAATCTATAACTAGTGTCACAGGAATGGTTGAAAGCATAGTCAGTAAGAGGAGTCAGTCTTCTTGTACTTATGTTGGCATTGTGCCTTTTCTATTTAATTCCGATGCAATTTCTGTGTTTCATCGTCAAATAGAAGGTCCAAGGGATACAGTAAACCTGGAGTGAAGCATCGGAATCTACAACTAGTGTCATTGGTATGGATCATAACATAGACAGTAAGAAGAGTCAGTCTTCTTGTACTTAAGTCGGCATTGTGCCTTTTGTATTTAATTCCGATACAATTTCTGTGTTTCATCGTCAATAAGAAGGTCAGAGGGATACACTAAACCTTAAGTGAAGCATCGGAATCTATAGCTAGTGTCACAGGAATGGTTCAAAACATATTCAGTAAGAAGAGTCAGTGTTCTTGTACTTAAGTCGGCATTGTGAATTTTGTATTTAATTCCGATGCAATTTCTGTGTTTCATTGTCAATATGAAGGTCCAAGGGATACAGTACACCTGGAGTGAAGCATCGGAATCTATAACTAGTGTCACCGGAATGGTTCAAAACATAGATAGTAAGAAGAGTCAGCCTACTTGTACTGAATTCTGCATTGTGCCTTTTGTATTTAATACCGATGCTATTTCTGTGCTTCATCGTCAATAAGAAGGTCCAAGGGATACAGTAAACCTAGAGTGAAGCATCGGAATCTATAACTAGTGTCACAGGAATGGTTCAAAACATAGTCAGTAAGAAGAGTCAGTCTTCTTGTACTTAAGTCGGCATTATGCCTTTGGTATTTAATTCCGATGCAATTTCTGTGTTTCATCGTCAACAAGAAGGTCCAAGGGATACAGTAAACCTGCAGTGAAGCATCGGAATCTTTAACTAGTGTCACAGGGACGGTTCATAACATAGACAGTAAGATGTGTCAGTATTCTTGTACTTAAGTCGGCATTGTGCTTTTTGTATTTATTTCCGTTGCAATTACTGTGTTTCATCGTTACTAAGAAGGTCAGAGAGGTACAGTAATCCTGAAGTTACGCATCGGAATCTATAACTAGTGTTACAATAATGGTTCAAAGCATAGTCAGTAAGAAGAGTCAGTGTTCTTGTAGTTAAGTCGGCATTGTGCCTTTTGTATTGAATTCCGATTCAATTTCTGTGTTTCGTCGTCAATAAGAAGGTCAAAGGGATACAGTAAACCTGAAGTGAAGCATCGGAATCTATAACAAGTGTCACAGGAATGGTTCAAATCATAGACAGTAAGAAGAGTCAGACTTCTTGTACTTAAGTCGACATTGTGCCTTTTCTACTTAATTCCGATGCAATTTCTGTGTTTCATTGTCAATAAGAAGGCCAGAGGGATACAATAAACCTGAAGGGAAGCATCGGAATCTATAACTAGTGTCACAGGAATGGTTCAAAAGAAAGTCAGTAAGAAGAGTCAGTCTTCTTGTCCTTAAGTCGGCATTGTGCCATTTGCATTTAATTCCGATGCAATTTCTGTGTTTCATCGCCAATAAGAAGGTCCAAGGGATACAGTAAACCTGGAGTGAAGCATCGGAATCTATAACTAGTGTCACAGTAATATTTCAAAGCATAGCCAGTGAGAAGAGTCAGACGTCTTGAACTGAAGTCGGCATTGTGCCTTATGTATTTAATTCCGATGCAATTTCTGTGTTACATCGTCAATAAGATGGTCCGAGGGATACAGTCAACCAGAAGTAAAGAATCGGAATCTATAACTAGTGTCACTGGAATGGTTCAAAATGTAAACAGTAGGAAGAGTCAGTCTTCTAGTACTTATGTCGGCATTGTGCCTTTTCTATTTATTTCCGATGCAATTTCTGTGTCTCATCGTCAATAAGACGGTCAGAGGGATACAGTACACCTGAAGTGAAGCATCGGAATCTAAAACTAGTGTCACAGGAATGGTTCAAACATAGAGAGTTGGAACAGTCAGTCTTCTCGTACTTATGTTGGCATTGTGCCTTTCGTATTTAATTCCGATGCAGTTTCTGTGTTTCACTGGCAATATGAAGGTCAGAGGGATACAGTAAAAATGTAGTGAAGCATCGGAATCTATAACTAGTGTCACAGGAATGGTTCAAATATAGACAGTAAGAAGAGTCAGTCTTCTTGTACTTAAGACGGCATTGTGCATTTGTATTTAATTCCGATGCAATTTCTGTGTTTCATCGTCAATAAGAAGGTCAGAGGGATACAGTAAAACTGAAGTGAAAGCTTCGGAATCTATAACTAGTGCCACAGGAATGGTTCAAATTATGGTCAGTAAGAAGAGTCAGTCTTCTTGTCCTTAAGTCGGCATTGTGCCTCTTGTATTAAATTCCGATGCAATTTCTGTGTTTCATCGACAATAAGAAGGTCCAAGGGATACAGTAAACCTGGAGTAAAGCATCGGAATCTATAACTAGTGTCACAGTAATATTTCAAAGCATAGACAGTAAGAAGAGTCAGACGTCTTGTACTTAAGTCGGCATTGTGCCTTATGTATTTAATTCCGATGCAATTTCTGTGTTTCATCGTCAATAAGATGGTCCGAAGGATACAGTCAACCAGAAGTGAAGCATCGGAATCTATAACTAGTGTCACTGGAATGGTTCAAAATGTAGACAGTAAGAAGAGTCACTCTTCTTGTACTTAAAACGGCATTGTGCCTTTTGTATTTATTTCCGATGCAATTTCTGTGATTCATCGTCAATAAGAAGGCCCAAAGGATATAGTAAACCTGAAGTGAAGAAACGGAATCTATAACTAGTGTCACAGGAATGGTTCAAACATAGTCAGTAAGAAGAGTCAGTCTTCTTATACTTAAGATGGCATTGTGAATTTTCTACTTAATTCCGATGCAAATTATGTGTTTCATCGTCAATAAGAAGGTCCAAGGGATATGGTAAACCTGGAGTAAAGCATCGGAATCTATAACTAGTGTGACAGGAATGGTTCAAAACATAGACAGTAAGAAGAGTCAGTCTTCTTGTACTTAAGTAGACATTGTGCCTTTTGTATTTAATTCCGATGCAATTTCTGTGTTTCATTGTCAATAAGAATATCCAACGGATACAGTAAACCTCAAGTGAAGCATCGGAATCTATAACTAGTGTCACAGGAATGGTTCAAAGCATAGTCAGTAAGAAGAGTTAGTCTTCTTGTCCTTCAATCGGCATTGTGCCTTTTGTATTTAATTCCGATGCAATTTCTGTGTTTCATCGTCAATAAGAAAGTCCAAGGTATACAGTAAACCTGAAGTGAAGCATCGGAATCTATAACTAGTGTAACAGGAATGGTTCAAAACATAGTCAGTAAGAAGAGTCTGTCTTCTTGTACTTAAGTCGGCAATGTGCCTTTTCTATTTAATTCCGATGCAATTTCTGTGTTTCATCGTAAATAAGAAGGTCCAAGGGATACAGTGAACCTGGAGTGAAGTATCGGAGTCTATAACTAGTGTCACAGGAATGGTTCAAAACATAGACAGTAAGAAGAGTCAGTCTTCTTGTACTTAAGTCGACATTGTGCCTTTTCTATTTAATTCCGATGCAATTTCTGTGTTTCATCGTCAATAAGAAGGACAGAGGGATACAATAAACATGAAGTGAAGCATCGGAATCTATAACTAGTGTCACAGAAATGGTTCAAAACAAAGTCAGTAAGAAGAGTCAGTCTTCTTGTACTTAAGTCGGCATTGTGCCTTTTGTATTTAATTCCGATGCAATTTCTGTATTTCATCTTCAATAAGAAGGTCCAAGGGATACAGTAAACCTGGAGTGTAGCATCGGAATCTGTAACTATTGTCACAGGAATGGTTCAAAACATAGTCAGCAAGAAGAGTCAGTATTCTTGTACTTAAGTCGGCATTGTACCTTTTCTATTTAATTCCGATGCAATTTCTGTGTTTCATCGTCAATATGAAGGTCCAAGGGATACAGAAAACCTGGAGTGAAGCATCGGAATCTATAACTAGTGTCAAAGGATTGGTTCAAAACATAGACAGTAGGAAGAGTCAGTCTTCTAGTACTTAAGTCGACATTGTGCCTTTTCTATTTATTTCCGATGCAATTTCTGTGTTTCATCGTCAATAAGACGGTCAGAGGGATACAGTACACCAGAAGTGAAGCATCGGAATCTATAACTAGTGTCACAGGAATGGTTCAAAACATAGACAGTTGGAACAGTCAGTCTTCTTGTACTTAAGTTGGCATTGTGCCTTTCGTATTTAATTCCGATGCAAATTCTGCGTCTCACCGGCAATAAGAAGGTCGGAGGGATACAGTAAATATGAAGTGAAGCATCGGAATCTATAACTAGTGTCGCAGGAATGGTTCAAACGTGGACAGTAAGAAGAGTCAGTCTTCTTGTACTTAAGTCGGCATTGTGCCTTTTGTATTTAATTTCGATGCAATTTCTGTGTTTCATCGTCAATAAGAAGGTCCAAGGGATAAAGTAAACCTGGAGTGAAGCATCGGAATTTATAATTAGTGTCACAGAAATGGTTCAAAATATAGACAGTAAGAAGAGTCATACGTCTCGTACTTAAGTCGGCATTGTGCCTTTTGTATTTAATTCCGATGCAATTTCTGTGTTTCATCGTCAATAGGAAGGTCCAAGGGATACAGTCAACCTGAAGTGAAGCATCGGAATCTATAACTAGTGTCACTGGAATGGTTCAAAATGTAGACAGTGAGAAGAGTCAGTCCTCTTGTACTTATGTCGGCATTGTGCCTTTTGTATTTAATTCCGATGCAATTTCTGTGATTCATCGTCCATAAGAAGGCAAAAGGGATACAGTAAAACTGAAGTGAAGAATCGGAGTCTATAACTAGTGTCACAGAAATGGTTCAAAACATAGACAGTAGAAGAGTCAGTCTTCTTGTACTTATATCGGCATTGTGCCTATTGTATTTAATTCCGATGCAATTTCTGTGTTTCATCGTCAATAAGAAGGTCCATGGGAAACAGTAAACCTGAAGTGAAGCATCGGAATCTATAACTAGTGTCAAAGGAATGGTTCAAAACATAATCAGAAAGAAGAGTCAGTCTTCTTGTCCTTAAGTCGGCATTGAGCTTTTTGTATTTTGATCCGATGCAATTTCTGTGTTTCATCGGCAATAAGGTCAGAGGGATACAGTAAACCTGAAGGGAAACATCGGAATCTATAACTAGTGTTACAGGAATGGTTCAAAACATAGACAGCAGGAAGAGTCAGTCTTCTTGTACTGAAGTCGGCATTGTGCCTTTTGTATTTAATTCCGATGCAATTTCTGTGTTTCATCGTCAACAAGAAGGTCAGAGGGATACA
Source organism: Schistocerca piceifrons (assembly GCF_021461385.2). Lineage (NCBI taxonomy): Eukaryota > Metazoa > Arthropoda > Insecta > Orthoptera > Acrididae > Schistocerca > Schistocerca piceifrons. The sequence continues at coordinate 600,374 of NW_025727719.1, read as the reverse complement.
GTAAACCTGAAGTGAAGCATCGGAATCCAAAACCAGTGTCAAAGGAATGGTTCAAAACATAGACGGAAGGATGAGTCAGTCTTCTTGTACTTAAGTCGCCATTGTGCCTTTTCAATTTAATTCCAATGCAATTTCTATGTTTCATCGTCAATAAGAAGGTCCAAGGTATACAGTAAACCTGAAGTGGAGCATCGAAATATATAACTAGTGTCACAGGAATGGTTCAAAACATAATCAGTAAGAAGAGTCAGTCTTCTTATACTTAAGTGGGCATTGTGAATTTTCTATTTAATTCCGATGCAAATTCTGTGTTTCATCGTCAATAAGAAAATCCAAGGGATACAGTAAACCTGGAGAGAAGCATCGGAATCCATAACTAGTGTGACAGGAATGGTTCAAAACATAGACAGTAAGAAGAGTCAGTCTTCTTGTACTTAAGTCGACATTGTGCCTTTTCTATTTAATTCCGATGCAATTTCTGTGTTTCATTGTCAATAAGAGGGTCAGAGGGATACAATAAACCTGAAGTGAAGCATCGGAATCTATAACTAGTGTCTTAGGAATGGTTCAAAACATAGTCAGTAAGAACAGTCAGTCTTCTTGTCCTTAAGTCGGCATTGTGCATTTTGTATTTAATTCCGATGCAATTTCTGTGTTTCATCGTCATTAAGAAGGTCCAAGGTATACAGTAAACCTTAAGTGAAACATCGGAATCTATAACTAGTGTCACAGCAATGGTTCAAAACATAGTCAGTAACAAGAGTCAGTCTTCTTGTACTTAAGTCGGCATTGTGCCTTTTCTATTTAATTCCGATGCAATTTCTGTGTTTCATCGTCAATAAGAATTTCCAAGAGATACAGTAAACCTCGAGTGAAGCATCGGAATCTATAACTAGTGTCACAGGGATGGTTCAAATCATAGACAGTAAGAAGAGTCAGTCTTCTTGTACTTAAGTCGGCATTGTGCCTTTTGTATTTAATTCCGATGCAATTTCTGTGTTTCATCGTCAATAAGAAGGTCAGAGGGATACAGTAAAACTGAAGTGAAAGCTTCGGAATCTATAACTAGTGCCACAGGAATGGTTCAAATTATAGTCAGTAAGAAGAGTTAGTCTTCTTGTCCTTAAGTCGGCATTGTGCCTCTTGTATTTAATTCGGATGCAATTTCTGTGTTTCATCGACAATAAGAGGGTCCAATAGATACTGTAAACCTGGAGTGAAGCATCGGAATCTATAACTAGTGTCACAGTAATATTTCAAAGCATAGACAGTAAGAAGAGTCAGACGTCTTGAACTTAAGTCGGCAGTGTGCCTTATGTATTTAATTCCGATGCAATTTCTGTGTTTCATCGTCAATAAGATGGTCCGAGGGATACAGTCAACCAGAAGTGAAGCATCGGAATCTGTAACTAGTGTCACTGGAATGGTTCAAAATGTAGACAGTAGGAAGAGTCAGTCTTCTAGTACTTATGTCGGCATTGTGCCTTTTCTATTTATTTCCGATGCAATTTCTGTGTTTCATCGTCAATAAGACGGTCAGAGGGATACAGTACACCTCAAGTGAAGCATCGGAATCTAAAACTAGTGTCACAGGAATGGTTTAAACATAGAGAGTTGGAACAGTCAGTCTTCTCGTACTTATGTTGGCATTGTGCCTTTCGTATTTAATTCCGATGCAGTTTCTGTGTTTCACTGGCAATATGAAGGTCAGAGGGATACAGTAAAAATGTAGTGAAGCATCGGAATCTATAACTAGTGTCACAGGAATGGTTCAAACATAGACAGTAAGAAGAGTCAGTCTTCTTGTACTTAAGTCGGCATTGTGCCTTTTGTATTTAATTCCGATGCAATTTCTGTGTTTCATCGTCAATAAGAAGGTCAGAGGGATACAGTAAAACTGAAGTGAAAGCTTCGGAATCTATAACTAGTGCCACAGGAATGGTTCAAATTATAGTCAGTAAGAAGAGTCAGTCTTCTTGTCTTTATGTCGGCATTGTGCCTCTTGTGTTTAATTCCGATGCAATTTCTGTGTTTCATCAACAATAAGAAGGTCCAAGGGATACAGTAAACCTGGAGTAAAGCATCGTAATCTATAACTAATGTCACAGTAATATTTCAAAGCATAGACAGTAAGAAGAGTCAGACGTCTTGTCCTTAAGTCGGCATTGTGCCTTTTGTATTTAAATCCGATGCAACTTCTGTGTTTCATCGTCAATAAGATGGTCCGAAGGATACAGTCAACCAGAAGTGAAGCATCGGAATCTATAACTAGTGTCACTGGAATGGTTCAAAATGTAGACAGTAAGAAGAGTCACTCTTCTTGTACTTAAGTCGGCATTGTGCCTTTTGTATTTATTTCCGATGCAATTTCTGTGATTCATCGTCAATAAGAAGGCCCACAGGATATAGTAAACCTGAAGAGCAGAAACGGAATCTATAACTAGTGTCACAGGAATGGTTCAAAACATAGTCAGTAAGAAGAGTCAGTCTTCTTATACTTAAGAGGGCATTGTGAATTTTCTATTTAATTCCGATGCAAATTCTGTGTTTCATCGTCAATAAGAAGGTCCAAGGGATATGGTAAACCTGGAGTAAAGCATCGGAATCTATAACTAGTGTGACAGAATTGGTTCAAAACATAGACAGTAAGAAGAGTCAGTCTTCTTGTACTTAAGTAGACATTGTGCCTTTTGTATTTAATTCCGATGCAATTTCTGTGTTTCATTGTCAATAAGAAGGTCCAACGGATACAGTAAACCTCAAGTGAAGCATCGGAATCCATAACTAGTGTCACAGGAATGGTTTAAAACATAGTCAGTAAGAAGAGTTAGTCTTCTTGTCCTTAAATCGGCATTGTGCCTTTTGTATTTAATTCCGATGCAATTTCTGTGTTTCATCGTCAATAAGAAAGTCCAAGGTATACAGTAAACCTGAAGTGAAGCATCGGAATCTATAACTAGTGTAACAGGAATGGTTCAAAACATCGTCAGTAAGAAGAGTCTGTCTTCTTGTACTTAAGTCGGCAATGTGCCTTTTCTATTTAATTCCGATGCAATTTCTGTGTTTCATCGTAAATAAGAAGGTCCAAGGGATACAGTGAACCTGGAGTGAAGTATCGGAGTCTATAACTAGTGTCACAGGAATGGTTCAAAACACAGACAGTAAGAAGAGTCAGTCTTCTTGTACTTAAGTCGACATTGTGCCTTTTCTATTTAATTCCGATGCAATATCTGTGTTTCATCGTCAATAAGAAGGACAGAGGGATACAATAAACATGAAGTGAAGCATCGGAATCTATAACTAGTGTCACAGAAATGGTTCAAAACAAAGTCAGTAAGTTGAGTCAGTCTTCTTGTCCTAAAGTCGGCATTGTGCCTTTTGTATTTAATTCCGATGCAATTTCTGTATTTCATCGTCAATAAGAAGGTCCAAGGGATACAGTAAACCTGGAGTGTAGCATCGGAATCTGTAACTAGTGTCGCAGGAATGGTTCAAAACATAGTCAGCAAGAAGAGTCAGTATTCTTGTACTTAAGTCGGCATTGTACGTTTTCTATTTAATTCCGATGCAAATTCTGTGTTTCATCGTCAATAACAAGGTACAAAGGATACAGTAAACCTGTAGTGAAGCATCTGAATCTATAACTAGTGTCAATGGAATGGTTCAACACATAGACAGTAAGAAGAGTCAGTCTTCTTGTACTTAAGTCGGCTTTGTGGCTTTTGTATTTAATTCCGATGCAATTTCTGTGTTTCATCGTCAATAAGAAGGTCAGAGGGATACAGTAAACCTGAAGTGATGCATCGGAATCTATAGCTAGTGTCACAGGAATGGTTCAAAACATAGTCAGTAAGAAGAGTCAGTCTTCTTGTCCATAAGTCGGCATTGTGCCTTTTGTATTTAATTCCGATGCAATTTCTGTGTTTCATCGTCAATATGAAGGTCCAAGGGATACAGAAAACCTGGAGTGAAGCATCGGAATCTATAACTAGTGTCAAAGGATTGTTTCAAAACATAGACAGTAGGAAGAGTCAATCTTCTAGTACTTAAGTCGGCGTTGTGCCTTTTCAATTTATTTCCGATGCAATTTCTATGTTTCATCGTCAATAAGACGGTCAGACGGATACAGTACACCAGAAGTGAAGCATCGGAATCTATAACTAGTGTCACATGAATGGTTCACAACATAGACAGTTGGAACAGTCAGTCTTCTTGTACTTAAGTTGGCATTGTGCCTTTCGTATTTAATTCCGATGCAATTTCTGTGTCTCACCGGCAATAAGAAGGTCGGAGGGATACAGTAAAAATGAAGTGAAGCATCGGAATCTATAACTAGTGTCGCAGGAATGGTTCAAACGTGGACAGTAAGGAGAGTCAGTCTTCTTGTACTTAAGTCGGCATTGTGCCTTTTGTATTTAATTTCGATGCAATTTCTGTGTTTCATCGTCAATAAGAAGGTCCAAGGGATACAGTAAACCTGGAGTGAAGCATCGGAATTTATAACTAGTGTCACAGTAATGGTTCAAAATATAGACAGTAAGAAGAGTCAGACGTCTCGTACTTAAGTCGGCATTGTGCCTTTTGTATTTAATTCCGATGCAATTTCTGTGTTTCATCGTCAATAGGAAGGTCCAAGGGATACAGTCAACCTGAAGTGAAGCATCGGAATCTATAACTAGTGTCACTGGAATGGTTCAAAATGTAGACAGTAAGAAGAGTCAGTCCTCTTGTACTTATGTCGGCATAGTGCCTTTTGTATTTAATTCCGATGCAATTTCTGTGATTCATCGTCCATAAGAAGGCAAAAGGGATACAGTAAAACTGAAGTGAAGAATCGGACTCTATAACTAGTGTCACAGAAATGGTTCAAAACATAGACAGTAGAAGAGTCAGTCTTCTTGTACTTAAATCGGCATTGTGCCTTTTGTATTTAATTCCGATGCAATTTCTGTGTTTCATCGTCAATAAGAAGGTCCATGGGAAACAGTAAACCTGAAGTGAAGCATCGGAATCAATAACTAGTGTCACAGGAATGGTTCAAAACATAATCAGTAAGAAGAGTTAGTCTTCTTATACTTAAGTGGGCATTGTGAATTTTCTATTTAATTCCGATGCAATTTTGTGTTTCATCGTCAATAAGAGGGTCAGAGGGATACAATAAACCTGAAGTGAAGCATCGGAATCTATAACTAGTGTCTTAGGAATGCTTCAAAACATATTCAGTAAGAACAGTCAGTCTTCTTGTCCTTAAGTCGGCATTGTGCATTTTGTATTTAATTCAGATGCAATTTCTGTGTTTCATCGTCATTAAGAAGGTCCAAGGTATACAGTAAACCTTAAGTGAAACATCGGAATCTATAACTAGTGTCACAGCAATGGTTCAAAACATAGTCAGTAACAAGAGTCAGTCTTCTTGTACTTAAGTCGGCATTGTGCCTTTTCTATTTAATTCCGATGCAATTTCTGTGTTTCATCGTCAATAAGAATTTCCAAGAGATACAGTAAACCTCGAGTGAAGCATCGGAATCTATAACTAGTGTCAAAGGGATGGTTCAAATCATAGACAGTAAGAAGAGTCAGACTTCTTCTACTTAAGTCGGCATTGTGCCTTTTGTATTTAATTCCGATGCAATTTCTGTGTTTCATCGTCAATACGGATGTCAGAGGGATACAGTAAGTGAAGCATCGGAATCTATACCTATTTTCACAGCAATGGTACGAAACATAGTCAGTAAGAATAGTCAGCCTTCTTGTACTTAAGTCATCATTGTGCATTTTCTATTTAATTCTGCTGCAATTTCTGTGTTTCATCGTCTATAACAAGGTCCAAGGGATACAGTAAACATGGAGTGAAGCATCGTAGTCTATAACTAGTGCCACAGGACTGGTTCAAAAATAGACAGTAAGAAGAGTTAATCTTGTTGTGCTTAATTCGGCATCGTGCCTTTTGTATTAATTTCCGATGCAATTTCTGTGTTTCATCGTCAATATGAAGGTCCAAGGGATACAGTACACCTGGAGTGAAGCATCTTAATCTATAACTAGTGTCACAGGAATGGTTCAAAGCGTAGATAGTAAGAAGAGTCAATCTTCTTGTACTTAAGTCGGCATTGTGCCTTTTGTATTTAATTCCGATGCAATTTCTGTGTTTCATCGTCACTAAGAAGGTCAGAGGGGTACAGTAATTCTGAAGCTAAGCATCGGAATCTATAACTAGTGTTACAATAATGGTTCAAAGCATAGTCAGTAAGAAGATTCAGTCTTCTTGTAGTTATGTCGGCATTGTGCCTTTTGTATTGAATTCCGATGCAATTTTTGTGTTTCATCGTCAATAAGAAGGTCCAAGGGATACAGTAAACCTGAAGTGAAGCATCGGAATCTATAACTAGTGTCACAGGAATGGTTCAAAACATAGACAGTAGGAAGAGAGAGTCTTCTAGTACTTAAGTCGGCATTGTGCCTTTTCTATTTATTTCCGATGCAATTTCTGTGTTTCATCGTCAATAAGACGGTCAGAGGGATACAGTACACCTGAAGGGAAGCATCGGAATCTATAACTAGCGTCACAGGAATGGTTCAAAACATAGACAGTTGGAAGAGTCAGTCTTCTTGTACTTAAGTTGACATTGTGCCTTTCGTATTTAATTCCGATGCAATTTCTGTCTTTCATCGTCAATAAGAAGGTCAGAGGGATATAGTAAAACTGAAGTGAAGCATCGGAATCTATAACTAGTGCCACAGGAATGGATCAAATTATAGTCAGTAAGGAGAGTCAGTCTTCTTGTCCTTAAGTCGGCATTGTGCCTCTTGTATTTAATTCCGATGCAATTTCTGTGTATCATCGTCAATAAGAAGGTCCAAGGGATACAGTAAACCTGTAGTGAAGCATCGGAATCTATAACTAGTGTCACAGGGACGGTTCAAAACATAAACAGTAAGATGAGTCAGTATTCTTGTACTTAATTCGGCATTGTGCTTTTTGTATTTATTTCCGATGCAATTCCTGTGTTTCATCGTCACTAAGACGGTGAGAGTGATACAGTAATCCTGATGTTAAGCATCGGAATCTATAACTAGTGTCACAGGAATGGTTCAAAGCATAGTCAGTAAGAAGAGTCAGTCTTCTTTTAGTTAAGTCGGCATTTTGCCTTTTGTATTGAATTCCGATGCAATTTCTGTGATTCATCGTTAATAACAAGGTGCAAAGGATACAGTAAACCTGGAGTGAAGCATCTGAATCTATAACTAGTGTTTATGGAATGGTTCAAAACATAGACATTAAGAAGAGTCAGTCTTCTTGTACTTAAGTCGGCATTGTGCCTTTTGTATTTAATTCCGATGCAATTTCTTAGTTTCATCGTCAATAAGAAGTCAGAAGGATACAGTAAACCTGAAGTGATGCATCGGAATCTATAGCTAGTGTCACAGGAATGGTTCAAAATGTAGATAGTAAGAAGAGTCAGTCTTCTTGTACTTAATTTGCATTGTGCCTTTTGTATTTAATTCCGATGCAATTTCTGTGCTTCATCGTCAATAAGAAGTACCAAGGGATACAGTAAACCTGGAGTGAAGCATCGGAGTCCATAACTAGTGCCACAGGACTGGTTCAAAAATAGACAGTAAGAAAAGTTAGTCTTCTTGTGCTTAATTCGGCATTGTGCCTTTTGTATTTAATTCCGATGCAATTTCTGTGTTTCATCGGCAATAAGAAGGTCCAAGGGATACAGTAAACCTGGATTGTAGCATTGGAATCTGTAACTAGTGTCACAGGAATGGTTCACATCATAGACAGTAAGAAGAGTCAGTTATCGTGTACTTAAGTCGGCTTTTTGCCTTTTGTATTTAATTCCGACGCAATTTTTGTGTTTCATCGTCAACAAGAAGGTCCAAGGGATACAGTAAACCTGAAGTGATGCATCGGAATCTATAACTAGTGTCACAGGAATGGTTGAAAACATAGTCAGTAAGAGGAGTCAGTCTTCTTGTACTTATGTTGGCATTGTGCCTTTTCTATTTAATTCCGATGCAATTTCTGTGTTTCATCGTCAAATAGAAGGTCCAAGGGATACAGTAAACCTGGAGTGAAGCATCGGAATCTACAACTAGTGTCAATGGTATGGATCATAACATAGACAGTAAGAAGAGTCAGTCTTCTTGTACTTACGTCGGCATTGTGCCTTTTGTATTTAATTCCGATACAATTTCTGTGTTTCATCGTCAATAAGAAGGTCAGATGGATACAGTAAACCTTAAGTGAAGCATCGGAATCTATAGCTAGTGTCACAGGAATGGTTCAAAACATATTCAGTAAGTAGAGTCAGTGTTCTTGTACTTAAGTCGGCATTGTGCCTTTTGTATTTAATTCCGATGCAATTTCTGTGTTTCATTGTCAATAAGAAGGTCCAACGGATACAGTAAACTTCAAGTGAAGCATCGGAATCTATAACTAGTGTCACAGGAATGGTTCAAAACAAAGTCAGTAAGAAGGAACAGTCTTCTTGTCCTTAAGTGCGCATTGTGCCTTTTGTATTTAATTCCGATGCAATTTCAGTGTTTCATCGTCTATAAGAGGGTCCAAGGGATACAGTAAACCTGGAGTGTAGCATCGGAATCTATAACTAGTGTCACAGGAATGGTTCAAAACATAGACAGTAAGAAGAGTCAGTCTTCTTGTACTGAAGTCGGCATTGTACCTTTTCTATTTAATTCCGATGCAATTTCTGTGTTTCATCGTAAATAACAAGGTATAAAGGATACAGTAAACCTGGAGTGAAACATCTGAATCTATAACTAGTGTCAATGGAATGGTTCAAAACATAGACAGTAAGAAGAGTCAGTCTTCTTGTACTTAAGTCGGCATTGTGACTTTTGTATTTAATTCCGATGCAATTTCTGTGTTTCATTGTCAATATGAAGGTCCAAGGGATACAGTACACCTGGAGTGAAGCATCCGAATCTATAACTAGTGTCACCGGAATGGTTCAAAACATAGATAGTAAGAAGAGTCAGCCTTCTTGTACTTAATTCTGCATTGTGCCTTTTGTATTTAATACCGATGCTATTTCTGTGCTTCATCGTCAATAAGAAGGTCCAAGGGATACAGTAAACCTGGAGTGAAGCATCGGCATCTATAACTAGTGTCACAGGAATGGTTCAAAACATAGTCAGTAAGAATAGTCAGTCTTCTTGTACTTAAGTCATCATTGTGCATTTTCTATTTAATTCTGACGCAATTTCTGTGTTTCATCGTCAATAAGAAGGTCAGAGGGATAGATTAAACCTGAAGTGAAGCATCGGAATCCATAACTAGTGTCACAGAAATGGTTCAAACATAGTCAGTAAGAAGAGTCAGTCTTCTTGTACTTAAGTCGGCATTATGCCTTTGGTATTTAATTCCGATGCAATTTCTGTGTTTCATCGTCAACAAGAAGGTCCAAGGGATACAGTAAACCTGCAGTGAAGCATCGGAATCTATAACTAGTGTCGCAGGGACGGTTCATAACATAGACAGTAAGATGTGTCAGTATTCTTGTACTTAAGTCGGCATTGTGCTTTTTGTATTTATTTCCGATGCAAGTTCTGTGTTTCATCGTTACTAAGAAGGTCAGAGACGTACAGTAATCCTGAAGTTACGCATCGGAATCTATAACTAGTGTTACAATAATGGTTCAAAGCATAGTCAGTAAGAAGAGTCAGTCTTCTTGTAGTTAAGTCAGCATTGTGCCTTTTGTATTGAATTCCGATGCAATTTCTGTGTTTCGTCGTCAATAAGAAGGTCCAAGGGATACAGTAAACCTGAAGTGAAGCATCGGAATCTACAACTAGTGTCACAGGAATGGTTCAAATCATAGACAGTAGGAAGAGTCAGTCTTCTAGTACTTATGTCGGCATTGTGCCTTTTCTATTTATTTCTGATGCAATTTCTGTGTTTCATCGTCAATAAGACGGTCAGAGGGATACAGTACACCTGAAGTGAAGCATCGGAATCTAAAACTAGTGTCACAGGAATGGTTCAAACATAGAGAGTTGGAACAGTCAGTCTTCTCGTACTTATGTTGGCATTGTGCCTTTCGTATTTAATTCCGATGCAGTTTCTGTGTTTCACCGGCAATAAGAAGGTCAGAGGGATACAGTAAAAATGTAGTGAAGCATCGGAATCTATAACTAGTGTCACAGGAATGGTTCAAACATAGACAGTAAGAAGAGTCAGTCTTCTTGTACTTAAGTCGGCATTGTGCCTTTTGTATTTAATTCCGATGCAATTTCTGTGTTTCGTCGTCAATAAGAAGGTCAGAGGGATACAGTAAAACTGAAGTGAAAGCTTCGGAATCTATAACTAGTGCCACAGGAATGGTTCAAATTATAGTCAGTAAGAAGTATCAGTCTTCTTGTCCTTAAGTCGGCATTGTGCATCTTGTATTTGATTCCGATGCAATTTCTGTGTTTCATCGACAATAAGAAGAACCAAGGGATACAGTAAACCTGGAGTGAAGCATCGGAATCTATAACTAGTGTCACAGTAATATTTCAAAGCATAGACAGTAAGAAGAGTCAGACGTCTTGTACTTAAGTCGGCATTGTGCCTTATGTATTTAATTCCGATGCAATTTCTGTGTTTCATCGTCAATAAGATGGTCCGAGGGATACAGTCAACCAGAAGTGAAGCATCGGAATCTATAACTAGTGTCACTGGAATGGTTCAAAATGTAGACAGTAAGAAGAGTCACTCTTCTTGTACTTAAGTCAGCATTGTGCCTTTTGTTTTTATTTCCGATGCAATTTCTGTGATTTATCGTCAATAAGAAGGCCGAAAGGATATAGTAAACCTGAAGTGAAGAAACGGAATCTATAACTAGTGTCACAGGAATGGTTCAAAACATAGTCAATAAGAAGAGTTAGTCTTCTTGTCCTTAAATCGGCATTGTGCCTTTTGTATTTAATTCCGATGCAATTTCTGTGCTTCATCGTCAATAAGAAAGTCCAAGGTATACAGTAAACCTGAAGTGAAGCATCGGAATCTATAACTAGTGTAACAGGAATGGTTCAAAACATAGTCAGTAAGAAGAGTCTGTCTTCTTGTACTTAAGTCGGCAATGTGCCTTTTCTATTTAATTCCGATGCAATTTCTGTGTTTCATTGTCAATAAGAAGGTCCAAGGGATACAGTGAACCTGGAGTGAAGTATCGGAGTCTATAACTAGTGTCACAGGAATGGTTCAAAACATAGACAGTAAGAAGAGTCAGTCTTCTTGTACTTAAGTCGACATTGTGCCTTTTCTATTTAATTCCGATGCAATTTCTGTGTTTCATCGTCAATAAGAAGGTCCATGGGAAACAGTAAACCTGAAGTGAAGCATCGGAATCTATAACTAGTGTCAAAGGAATGGTTCAAAACATAGTCAGAAAGAAGAGTCAGTCTTCTTGTCCTTAAGTCGGCATTGTGCTTTTTGTATTTTGATCCGATGCAATTTCTGTGTTTCATCGGCAATAAGGTCAGAGGGATATAGTAAACCTGAAGGGAAACATCGGAATCTATAACTAGTGTCACAGGAATGGTTCAAAACAGAGACAGCAGGAAGAGTCAGTCTTCTTGTACTGAAGTCGGCATTGTGCCTTTTGTATTTAATTCCGATGCAATTTCTGTGTTTCATCGTCAATAAGAAGGTCAGAGGGATACAGTAAACCAGAAGTGAAGCATCGGAATCCAAAACTAGTGTCAAAGGAATGGTTCAAAACATAGACGGAAGGATGAGTCAGTCTTCTTGTACTTAAGTCGGCATTGTGCCTTTTCTATTTAATTCCAGTGCAATTTCTATGTTTCATCGTCAATAAGAAGGTCCAAGGTATACAGTAAACCTGAAGTGGAGCATCGAAATATATAACTAGTGTCACAGGAATGGTTCAAAACATAATCAGTAAGAAGAGTCAGTCTTCTTATACTTAAGTGGGCATTGTGAATTTTCTATTTAATTCCGATGCAAATTCTGTGTTTCATCGTCAATAAGAAGATCCAAGGGATACAGTAAACCTGGAGTGAAGCATCGGAATCCATAACTAGTGTGACAGGAATGGTTCAAAACATAGACAGTAAGAAGAGTCAGTCTTCTTGTACTTAAGTCGGCATTGTGCCTTTTCTATTTAATTCCGATGCAATTTCTGTGTTTCATCGTCAATAAGAATTTCCAAGAGATACAGTAAACCTCGAGTGAAGCATCGGAATCTATAACTAGTGTCACAGGGATGGTTCAAATCATAGACAGTAAGAAGAGTCAGACTTCTTGTACTTAAGTCGGCATAGTGCCTTTTGTATTTAATTCCGATGCAATTTCTGTGTTTCATCGTCAATACGGATGTCAGAGGGATACAGTAAGTGAAGCATCGGAATCTATACCTATTTTCACAGCAATGGTACGAAACATAGTCAGTAAGAATAGTCAGCCTTCTTGTACTTAAGTCATCATTGTGCATTTTCTATTTAATTCTGATGCAATTTCTGTGTTTCATCGTCTATAACAAGGTCCAAGGGATACAGTAAACCTGGAGTGAAGCATCGTAGTCTATAACTAGTGTCACAGGACTGGTTCAAAAATAGACAGTAAGAAGAGTTAATCTTCTTGTGCTTAATTCGGCATCGTGCCTTTTGTATTAATTTCCGATGCAATTTCTGTGTTTCATCGTCAATATGAAGGTCCAAGGGATACAGTACACCTGGAGTGAAGCATCTTAATCTATAACTAGTGTCACAGGAATGGTTCAAAACGTAGATAGTAAGAAGAGTCAGTCTTCTTGTACTTAATTTGCATTGTGCCTTTTGTATTTAATTCCGATGCAATTTCTGTGCTTCATCGTCAATAATAAGGTCCAAGGGATACAGTAAACCTGGAGTGAAGCATCGGAATTTATATCTAGTGTCACAGGTATGGTTCAAATCATAGTCAGTAAGAAGAGTCAATCTTCTTGTACTTAAGTCGGCATTGTGCCTTTTGTATTTAATTCCGATGCAATTTCTGTGTTTCATCGTCAATAAGAAGGGCCAAGGGATGCAGTAAACCTGGAGTGAAGCATCGGAATCTATATCTAGTGTCACAGGGACGGTTCATAACATAGACAGTAAGATGAGTCAGTATTCTTGTACTTAAGTCGGCATTGTGCTTTTTGTATTTATTTCCGATGCAATTTCTGTGTTTCATCGTTACTAAGAAGGTCAGAGGGGTACAGTAATTCTGAAGTTAAGCATCGGAATCTATAACTAGTGTTACAATAATGGTTCAAAGCATAGTCAGTAAGAAGATTCAGTCTTCTTGTAGTTAAGTCGGCATTGTGCCTTTTGTATTGAATTCCGATGCAATTTCTGTGTTTCATCGTCAATAAGAAGGTCCAAGGGATACAGTAAACCTGAAGTGAAGCATCGGAATCTATAACTAGTGTCACAGGAATGGTTCAAAACATAGACAGTAGGAAGAGTGAGTCTTCTAGTACTTAAGTCGGCATTGTGCCTTTTCTATTTATTTCCGATGCAATTTCTGTGTTTCATCGTCAATAAGACGGTCCGAGGGATACAGTACACCTGAAGGGAAGCATCGGAATCTATAACTAGCGTCACAGGAATGGTTCAAAACATAGACAGTTGGAAGAGTCAGTCTTCTTGTACTTAAGTTGGCATTGTGCCTTTCGTATTTAATTCCGATGCAATTTCTGTCTTTCATCGTCAATAAGAAGGTCAGAGGGATATAGTAAAACTGAAGTGAAGCATCGGAATCTATAACTAGTGCCACAGGAATGGTTCAAATTATAGTCAGTAAGGAGAGTAAGTCTTCTTGTCCTTAAGTCGGCATTGTGCCTCTTGTATTTAATTCCGATGCAATTTCTGTGTATCATCGTCAATAAGAAGGTCCAAGGGATACAGTAAACCTGTAGTGAAGCATCGGAATCTATAACTAGTGTCACAGGGACGGTTCAAAACATAAACAGTAAGATGAGTCAGTATTTTTGTACTTAATTCGGCATTGTGCTTTTTGTATTTATTTCCGATGCAATTCCTGTGTTTCATCGTCACTAAGACGGTGAGAGGGATACAGTAATCCTGATGTTAAGCATCGGAATCTATAACTAGTGTCACAGGAATGGTTCAAAGCATAGTCAGTAAGAAGAGTCAGTCTTCTTTTAGTTAAGTCGGCATTTTGCCTTTTGTATTGAATTCCGATGCAATTTCTGTGATTCATCGTTAATAACAAGGTGCAAAGGATACAGTAAACCTAGAGTGAAGCATCTGATTCTATAACTAGGGTCAATGGAATGGTTCAAACATAGACATTAAGAAGAGTCAGTCTTCTTGTACTTAAGTCGGCATTGTGCCTTTTGTATTTAATTCCGATGCAATTTCTTAGTTTCATCGTCAATAAGAAGTCAGAAGGATACAGTAAACCTGAAGTGATGCATCGGAATCTATAGCTAGTGTCACAGGAATGGTTCAAAATGTAGATAGTAAGAAGAGTCAGTCTTCTTGTACTTAATTTGCATTGTGCCTTTTGTATTTAATTCCGACGCAATTTCTGTGCTTCATCGTCAATAAGAAGTACCAAGGGATACAGTAAACCTGGAGTGAAGCATCGGAATCTGTAACTAGTGTCACAGGAATGGTTCAAAACATAGTCAGCAAGAGGAGTCTGTATTCTTGTACTTAATTTGCATTGTGCCTTTTGTATTTAATTCCGACGCAATTTCTGTGCTTCATCGTCAATAAGAAGTACCAAGGGATACAGTAAACCTGGAGTGAAGCATCGGAATCTATAACTAGTGTCACAGTAATATTTCAAAGCATAGACAGTAAAAAGAGTCAGACGTCTTGTACTTAAGTCGGCAATGTGCCTTATGTATTTAATTCCGATGCAATTTCTGTGTTTCATCGGCAATAAGATGGTCCGAGGGATACAGTCAACCAGAAGTGAAGCATCGGAATCTATAACTAGTGTCACTGGAATGGTTCAAAATGTAGACAGTAAGAAGAGTCACTCTTCTTGTACTTAAGTCAGCATTGTGCCTTTTGTTTTTATTTCCGATGCAATTTCTGTGATTCATCGTCAATAAGAAGGCCCAAAGGATATAGTAAACCTGAAGTGAAGAAACGGAATCTATAACTAGTGTCACAGGAATGGTTCAAAACATAGTCAATAAGAAGAGTTAGTCTTCTTGTCCTTAAATCGGCATTGTGCCTTTTGTATTTAATTCCGATGCAATTTCTGTGTTTCATCGTCAATAAGAAAGTCCAAGGTATACAGTAAACCTGAAGTGAAGCATCGGAATCTATAACTAGTGTAACAGGAATGGTTCAAAGCATAGTCAGTAAGAAGAGTCTGTCTTCTTGTACTTAAGTCGGCAATGTGCCTTTTCTATTTAATTCCGATGCAATTTCTTTGTTTCATTGTCAATAAGAAGGTCCAAGGGATACAGTGAACCTGGAGTGAAGTATCGGAGTCTATAACTAGTGTCACAGGAATGGTTCAAAACATAGACAGTAAGAAGAGTCAGTCTTCTAGTACTTAAGTCGACATTGTGCCTTTTCTATTTAATTCCGATGCAATTTCTGTGTTTCATCGTCAATAAGAAGGACAGAGGGATACAATAAACATGAAGTGAAGCATCGGAATCTATAACTAGTGTCACAGAAATGGTTCAAAATAAAGTCAGTAAGAAGAGTCAGTCTTCTTGTCCTTAAGTCGACATTGTGCCTTTTGTATTTAATTCCGATGCAATTTCTGTGTTTCATCGTCAATAAGAAGGTCCAAGGGATACAGTAAACCTGGAGTGTAGCATCGGAATCTGTAACTAGTGTCACAGGAATGGTTCAAAACATAGTCAGCAAGAGGAGTCAGTATTCTTGTACTTAAGTCGGCATTGTACCTTTTCTATTTAATTCCGATGCAAATTCTGTGTTTCATCGTCAATAACAAGCTACAAAGGATACAGTAAACCTGTAGTGAAGCATCTGAATCTATAACTAGTGTCAATGGAATGGTTCAAAACATAGACAGTAAGAAGAGTCAGTCTTCTTGTACTTAAGTCGGTTTTGTGCCTTTTGTATTTAATTCCGATGCAATTTCTGTGTTTCATCGTCATAAAGAAGGTCAGAGGGATACAGTAAACCTGAAGTGATGCATCGGAATCTATAGCTAGTGTCACAGGAATGGTTCAATACATAGTCAGTAAGAAGAGTCAGTCTTCTTGTCCATAAGTCGGCATTGTGCCTTTTGTATTTAATTCCGATGCAATTTCTGTGTTTCATCGTCAATATGAAGGTCCAAGGGATACAGTACACCTGGAGTGAAGCATGGGAATCTATAACTAGTGTCAAAGGATTGGTTCAAAACATAGACAGTAGAAAGAGTCAGTCTTCTAGTACTTAAGTCGGCATTGTGCCTTTCCTATTTATTTCCGAAGCAATTTCTGTGTTTCATCGTCAATAAGACGGTCAGAGGGATACAGTACACCAGAAGTGAAGCATCGGAATCTATAACTAGTGTCACAGGAATGGTTCACAACATAGACAGTTGGAACAGTCAGTCTTCTTGTACTTAAGTTGGCATTGTGCCTTTCGTATTTAATTCCGATGCAATTTCTGTGTATCACCGGCAATAAGAAGGTCGGATCGATGCAGTACAAATGAAGTGAACCATCGGAATCTATAACTAGTGTCACAGGAATGGTTCAAACGTGGACAGTAAGAAGAGTCAGTCTTCTTGTACTTAAGTCGGCATTGTGCCTTTTGTATTTAATTCCGATGCAATTTCTGTGTTTCATCGTCAATAAGAAGGTCCAAGGGATACAGTCAACCTGAAGTGAAGCATCGGAATCTATAACTAGTGTCACTGGAATAGTTCAAAATGTAGACAGTAAGAAGAGTCAGTCTTCTTGTACTTATGTCGGCATTGTGCCTTTTGTATTTAATTCCGATGCAATTTCTGTGATTCATCGTCCATAAGAAGGCAAAAGGGATACAGTAAAACTGAAGTGAAGAATCAGACTCTATAACTAGTGTCACAGAAATGGTTCAAAACATAGACAGTGGAAGAGTCAGTCTTCTTGTACTTAAATCGGCATTGTGCCTTTTGTATTTAATTCCGATGCAATTTCTGTGTTTCATCGTCAATAAGAAGGTCCATGGGAAACATTAAACCTGAAGTGAAGCATCGGAATCTATAACTAGTGTCAAAGGAATGGTTCAAAACATAGTCAGAAAGAAGAGTCAGTCTTCTTGTCCATAAGTCGTCATTGTGGTTTTTGTATTTTGATCCGATGCAATTTCTGTGTTTCATCGTCAATAAGAGGGTCCGAGGGATACAATAAACCTGAAGTGAAGCATCGGAATCTATAACTAGTGTCTTAGGAATGGTTCAAAACATAGTCAGTAAGAATAGTCAGTCTTCTTGTCCTTAAGTCGGTATTGTGCATTTTGTATTTAATTCCGATGCAATTTCTGTGTTTCATCGTCATTAAGAAGGTCCAAGGTATACAGTAAACCTTAAGTGAAACATCGGAATCTATTACTAGTGTCACAGCAATGGTTCAAAACATAGTCAGTAACAAGAGTCAGTCTTCTTGTACTTAAGTCGGCATTGTGCCTTTTCTATTTAATTCCGATGCAATTTCTGTGTTTCATCGTCAATAAGGATTTCCAAGAGATACAGTAAACCTCGAGTGAAGCATCGGAATCTATAACTAGTATCAGAGGAATGGTTCAAAACATAGACAGTAAGAAGAGTCAGTCTTCTTGTACTTAAGTCGGCATTGTGCCTATTCAATTTCATTCCGATGCAATTTCTGTGTTTCATCGTCAATAAGAAGGTCAGAGGGATACAATGAACCTGGAGTGTAGCATCGGAATCTATAATTAGTGTCACAGGAATGGTTCAAACCTTAGACAGTAAGAAGAGACAGTCCTCGTGTACTTAAGTCGGCATTTTGCTTTTTGTATTTAATTCCGATGCAATTTCTGTGTTTCATCGTCAATAAGAAGGTCCAAGGGATACAGTAAACCTGAAGTGAAGCATCGGAATCTATAACTAGTGTCACAGGAATGGTTCAAAAGATAGTCAGTAAGAAGAGTCAGTCTTCCTGTACTTAAGTCGGCATTGTACGTTTTCTATTTAATTCCGATGCAATTTCTGTGATTCATCGCCAATAACAAGGTCAAAGGGATACACTAAACCTGGAGTGAAGCATCGGAATCTATAACTAGTGTCAATGGAATGGTTCAAAACATGGACAGTAAGAAGCGTCAGTCTTCTTGTACTTAAGTCGGCATTGTGCCTTTTGTATTTAATTCCGATGATATTTCTGTGTTTTATAGTCAATAAGAAGGACCAAGAGATACAGTAAACCTGGAGTGAAGCATCGGAATCTATAAATAGTGTCACAGGGATGGCTCAAAACATAGACAGTAAGAAGAACCAGTCTTCTTGTACATAAGTTGGCATTGTGCCTTTTGTGTTTAATTCCGATGCAATTTCTATGTTTCATCGTCAATAAGAAGGTCAGAGGGATACAATAATCCTGAAGTGAAGCATCGGAATCTATAACTAGTGTCACAGGAATGGTTCAAACATAGTCAGTAAGAATAGTCAGTCTTCTTGTACTTAAGTCATCATTGTGCATTTTATATTTAATTCTGATGCAATTTCTGTGTTTCATCGTTACTAAGAAGGTCCAAGGGATACAGTAAACCTGGATTGAAGCATCGGAATCTATAACTAGTGTCACAGGAATGGTTCAAATCATAGACAGTAAGAAGAGTCAGACTTCTTTTCCTTAAGTCGGCATTGTGCCCTTTGTATTTAATTCCGACGCAATTTCTGTGTTTCATCGTCAATAAGAAGGTCCAGGAAATACAGAAAACCTGGAGTGAGGCATCGGAGTGTATAACTAGTGTCACAGGAGTGGTTCAAAAATTGACAGTAAGAAGGGTCAGTGTTCTTGTACTTAAGTCGGCATTGTGCCTTTTGTATTTAATTCCGATGCAATTTCTGTGTTTCATCGTCAATAAGAAGGTCCAAGGGATACAGTCAACCTGAAGTGAAGCATCGGAATCTATAACTAGTGTCACTGGAATAGTTCAAAATGTAGACAGTAAGAAGAGTCAGTCTTCTTGTACTTATGTCGGCATTGTGCCTTTTGTATTTAATTCCGATGCAATTTCTGTGATTCATCGTCCATAAGAAGGCAAAAGGGATACAGTAAAACTGAAGTGAAGAATCAGACTCTATAACTAGTGTCACAGAAATGGTTCAAAACATAGACAGTGGAAGAGTCAGTCTTCTTGTACTTAAATCGGCATTGTGCCTTTTGTATTTAATTCCGATGCAATTTCTGTGTTTCATCGTCAATAAGAAGGTCCATGGGAAACATTAAACCTGAAGTGAAGCATCGGAATCTATAACTAGTGGCAAAGGAATGGTTCAAAACATAGTCAGAAAGAAGAGTCAGTCTTCTTGTCCATAAGTCGTCATTGTGCTTTTTGTATTTTGATCCGATGCAATTTCTGTGTTTCATCGTCAATAAGAGGGTCAGAGGGATACAATAAACCTGAAGTGAAGCATCGGAATCTATAACTAGTGCCTTAGGAATGGTTCAAAACATAGTCAGTAAGAATAGTCAGTCTTCTTGTCCTTAAGTCGGTATTGTGCATTTTGATTTTAATTCCGATGCAATTTCTGTGTTTCATCGTCATTAAGAAGGTCCAAGGTATACAGTAAACCTTAAGTGAAACATCGGAATCTATTACTAGTGTCACAGCAGTGGTTCAAAACATAGTCAGTAACAAGAGTCAGTCTTCTTGCACTTAAGTCGGCATTGTGCCTTTTCTATTTAATTCCGATGCAATTTCTGTGTTTCATCGTCAATAAGGATTTCCAAGAGGTACAGTAAACCTCGAGTGAAGCATCGGAATCTATAACTAGTATCAGAGGAATGGTTCAAAACATAGACAGTAAGAAGAGTCAGTCTTCTTGTACTTAAGTCGGCATTGTGCCTATTCAATTTAATTCCGATGCAATTTCTGTGTTTCATCGTCAATAAGAAGGTCAGAGGGATACAATGAACCTGGAGTGTAGCATCGGAATCTATAATTA
This sequence comes from Schistocerca piceifrons, assembly GCF_021461385.2. NCBI lineage: Eukaryota > Metazoa > Arthropoda > Insecta > Orthoptera > Acrididae > Schistocerca > Schistocerca piceifrons. The sequence goes on along the minus strand of NW_025727719.1, from coordinate 580,252 downwards.
GTGTCACAGGAATGGTTCAAACCTTAGACAGTAAGAAGAGACAGTCCTCGTGTACTTAAGTCGGCATTTTGCTTTTTGTATTTAATTCCGATGCAATTTCTGTGTTTCATCGTCAATAAGAAAGTCCAAGGGATACAGTAAACCTGAAGTGAAGCATCGGAATCTATAACTAGTGTCACAGGAATGGTTCAAAAGATAGTCAGTAAGAAGAGTCAGTCTTCCTGTACTTAAGTCGGCATTGTACGTTTTCTATTTAATTCCGATGCAATTTCTGTGATTCATCGCCAATAACAAGGTCCAAGGGATACACTAAACCTGGAGTGAAGCATCGGAATCTATAACTAGTGTCAATGGAATGGTTCAAAACATGGACAGTAAGAAGCGTCAGTCTTCTTGTACTTAAGTCGGCATTGTGCCTTTTGTATTTAATTCCGATGATATTTCTGTGTTTTATCGTCAATAAGAAGGACCAAGAGATACAGTAAACCTGGAGTGAAGCATCGGAATCTATAAATAGTGTCACAGGGATGGCTCAAAACATAGACAATAAGAAGAAGCAGTCTTCTTGTACATAAGTTGGCATTGTGCCTTTTGTGTTTAATTCCGATGCAATTTCTATGTTTCATCGTCAATAAGATGGTCAGAGGGATACAGTAATCCTGAAGTGAAGCATCGGAATCTATAACTAGTGTCACAGGAATGGTTCAAACATAGTCAGTAAGAATAGTCAGTCTTCTTGTACTTAAGTCATCATTGTGCATTTTATATTTAATTCTGATGCAATTTCTGTGTTTCATCGTTACTAAGAAGGTCCAAGGGATACAGTAAACCTGGATTGAAGCATCGGAATCTATAACTAGTGTCACAGGAATGGTTCAAATCATAGACAGTAAGAAGAGTCAGACTTCTTTTCCTTAAGTCGGCATTGTGCCCTTTGTATTTAATTCCGACGCAATTTCTGTGTTTCATCGTCAATAAGAAGGTCCAAGAAATACAGAAAACCTGGAGTGAGGCATCGGAGTGTATAACTAGTGTCACAGGACTGGTTCAAAAATTGACAGTAAGAAGGGTCAGTGTTCTTGTACTTAATTCGGCATTGTGCCTTTTGAATTTGATTCCGATGCCATTTCTGTGTTTCATCGTCAATAAGAAGGTCAGAGGGATACAGTAAACCTGCCGCGAAACATCGGAATCTATAACTAGTGTCACAGTAATGGTTCAAAATATAGACAGTAAGAAGAGTCAGACGTCTTGTACTTAAGTCGGCATTGTGCGTTTTGTATTTACTTCCGATGCAATTTCTGTGTTTCATCGTCAATAAGTATGTCCAAGGGAAACAGAAATCCTGAAGTGAAGCATCGGACTCTATAACTAGTGTCACAGGAATGGTTCAAAACATAGACAGTAGAAGTGTCAGTCTTCTTGTCTTTAAGTCGGCATTGTGCCTTTTGTATTTAGTTTCGATGCAATTTCTGTGTTTCATCGGCAATAAGGTCAGAGGGATACAGTAAACCTGAAGTGAACCATCGGAATCCAAAACTAGTGTCACAGGAATGGTTCAAATCATAGACAGTAGAAAGAGTCAGTCTTCTTGTACTTAAGTCGGCATTGTGCCTTTTGTATTTAATTCCGATGCAATTTCTGTGTTTCATCGTCAATAAGAAGGTGCAAGGGATACAGTAAACCGGAAGTGAAGCATCGGAATCTACAACTGGTGTCACAAGAATGGTTCAAAAGATAGACAGTAAGAAGAGTCAGTCTTCCTGTACTTAAGTCGGCATTGTGCCTTTTCTATTTAATTCCGATGCTATTTAAGTGTTTCATCGTCAATAAGAAGGTCAGAGGGATACAGTAAACCTGAAGTGAAGCATCGGAATCTATAACTTGTTTCACAGGAATGGTTCAAAGCATAGTCAGTAAGAAGAGTCAGTCTTCTTGTACTTAAGTTGGCATTGTGCCTTTCATATGTAATTCCGATGCAATTTCTGTGTTTCATCGTCATTAAAAAGGTCCAAGGGATACAGTAAACCTGGCGTGAAGCATCGGACCTATAACTAGTGTCACAGTAATGGTTCAAATCATAGACAGTAAGAAGAGTCAGACGTCTTTTACTTAAGTCGGCATTGTGCCTTTTGTATTTACTTCCGTTGCAATTTCTGTGTTTCATAGTCAATGACAAGGTCGAAGGGATACAGTAAAATTGAAGTGAAGCATCGGAATCTATAACTAGTGTCAATGGAAAGGTTCAAAGTATAGACAGTAGGAAGAGTCAGTCTTCTTGTACTTAAGTCGGCATTGTGCCTTTTCTATTTAATTCCGATGCAGTTTCTGTGTTTCATCGTCAATAAGTATGTCCAAGGGAAACAGAAATCCTGAAGTGAAGCATCGGAACCAATTACTAGTGTCACAGGAATGGTTCAAAACATAGTCAGTAAGAAGAGTCAGTCTTCTTGTCCTTCAGTCGGCATTGTGCCTTTTGTATTTCATTCCGATGCAATTTCTGTGTTTCATCGGCAATAAGGTCAGAGGGGTACAGTAAACCTGAAGTGAAGCATCGGAATCCAAAACTAGTGTCACAGGAATGGTTCAAATCATAGACAGTAGGAAGAGTCAGTCTCCTTGTACTTAAGTCGGCATTGTGCCTTTTGTATTTAATTCCGATGCAATTTCTGTGTTTCATCGCCAATAACAAGGTCCACGGGATACAGTAAACCTGGAGTGAAGCATCGGAATCTATAACTAGTGTCACAGGAATGGTTCAAAACATAGTCAGTAAGAAGAGTTCGTCTTCTTGTACTTAAGTCGGCATTGTGCCTTTTCTATTTAATTCCGATGCAATTTCTGTGTTTCATCGCCAATAACAAGGTCCACGGGATACAGTAATCCTGGAGTGAAGCATCGGAATCTATAACTAGTGTCACAGGAATGGTTCAAATCTTAGACAGTAAGAAGAGACAGTACTCGTGTACTTAAGTCTGCATTTTGCCTTTTGTATTTAATTCCGATGCAGTTTCTGTATTTCATCGTCAATAAGAAGGTCCAAGGGATACAGTAAACCAGAAGTGAAGCATCGGAATCTATAACTAGTGTCACAGGAATGGTTCAAAACATAGTCAGTAAGAAGAGTCAGTCTTCTTGTACTTAAGTCGGCATTCTACCTTTTTTATTTAATTCCGATGCAATTTCTGTGTTTCATCGCCAATAACAAGGTCCAAGGGATACAGTAAACCTGGAGTGAAGCATCGGAATCTATAACTAGTGTCAATGGAATTGTTCAAAACATAGACAGTAAGAAGCGTCAGTCTTCCTGTACTTAAGTCGGCATTGTGCCTTTTGTATTTAATTCCGATGACATTTCTGTGTTTTATCGTCAATAAGAAGGACCAAGGGATACAGTAAACCTGGAGTGAAGCATCGGAATCTATAACTAGTGTCACAGGGATGGCTCAAAACATAGACAGTAAGAAGAGTCAGTCTTCTTGTACATAAGTTGGCATTGTGCCTTTTGTATTTAATTCCGAAGCAATTTCTATGTTTCATCGTCAATAAGAAGGTCGGACGGATACAGTAATCCTGAAGTGAGGCATCGGAATCTATAACTAGTGTCACAGGAATGGTTCAAACATAGTCAGCAAGGTAGTAAGTCTTCTTGTACTTAAGTCATCATTGTGCATTTTATATTTAATTCTGATGCAATTTCTGTGTTTCATCGTTACTAAGAAGGTCCAAGGGATACAGTAAACCTGGATTGAAGCATCGGAATCTATAACTAGTGTCACAGTAATGGTTCAAAACATAGACAGTAAGAAGAGTCAGACGTCTTGTACTTAAGTCGGCATTGTGCGTTTTGTATTTACTTCCGATGCAATTTCTGTGTTTCATCGTCAAGAAGGAGGACCAAGGGATACAGTAAACCTGAAGTGAAGCATCGGACTCTATAACTAGTGTCACAGGAATGGTTCAAAACATAGACAGTAGAAGAGTCAGTCTTCTTGTCTTTAAGTCGGCATTGTGCCTTTTGTATTTAGTTCCGATGCAATTTCTGTGTTTCATCGGCAATAAGGTCAGAGGGATACAGTAAACCTGAAGTGAACCATCGGAATCCAAAACTAGTGTCACAGGAATGGTTCAAATCATAGACAGTAGGAAGAGTCAGTCTTCTTGTACTTAAGTCGGCATTGTGCCTTTTCTGTTTAATTCCGATGCTATTTAAGTGTTTCATCGTCAATAAGAAGGTCAGAGGGATACAGTAAACCTGAAGAGAAGCATCGGAATCTATAACTTGTTTCACAGGAATGGTTCAAAGCATAGTCAGTGAGAAGAGTCAGTCTTCTTGTACCTAAGTTGGCATTGTGCCTTTCATATGTGATTCCGATGCAATTTCTGTGTTTCATCGTCAATAAGAAGGTCCAAGGAATTCAGTAAACCTGGCGTGAAGCATCGGACCTATAACTAGTGTCACAGTAATGGTTCAAATCATAGACAGTAAGAAGAGTCAGACGTCTTTTACTTAAGTCGGCATTGTGCCTTTTGTATTTACTTCCGATGCAATTTCTGTGTTTCATAGTCAATGACAAGGTCCAAGGGATACAGTAAACCTGAAGTGAAGCATCGGAATCTACAACTAGTGTCAATGGAAAGGTTCAAAATATAGACAGTAGGAAGAGTCAGTCTTCTTGTACTTAAGTCGGCATTGTGCCTTTTCTATTTAATTCCGATGCAATTTCGTGTTTCATCGTCAATACGTATGCCCAAGGGAAACAGAAATCCTGAAGTGAAGCATCGGAACCAATTACTAGTGTCACAGGAATGGTTCAAATCATAGTCAGTAAGAAGAGTCAGTCTTCTTGCCCTTCAGTCGGCATTGTGCCTTTTGTATTTCATTCCGATACAATTTCTGTGTTTCATCGGCAATAAGGTCAGAGGGATACAGTAAACCTGAAGTGAAGCATCGGAATCCAAAACTAGTGTCACAGGAATGGTTCAAATCATAGACAGTAGGAAGAGTCAGTCTTCTTGTACTTAAGTCGGCATTGTGCCTTTTGTATTTAATTCCGATGCAATTTCTGTGTTTCATCGTCAATACGAAAGGTCCAAGGTATACAGTATACCTGAAGTGAAGCATCGGAATCTATAACTAGTGTCACAAGAATGGTTCAAAACATAGTCAGTAAGAAGAGTTAGTCTTCTTGTACTTAAGTCGGCCTTGTGCCTTTTCTATTTAATTCCGATGCAATTTCTGTGTTTCATTGTCAATAAGGAGGTCCAAGGGATACAGTAAACCTGGAGTGAAGCATCGGAATCTATAACTAGTGTCACAGGAATGGTTCAAAACATAGACAGTAAGAAGAGTCAGTCTTCTTCTACTTAAGTCGACATTGTGTCTTTTCTATTTAATTCCGATGCAATTACTGTGTTTCATCGACAATAAGAAGGTCAGAGGGATACAATAAACCTGAAGTGAAGCATCGGAATCTATAACTAGTGTCACAGGAATGGTTCAAACATAGTCAGTAAGAACAGTCAGTCCTCTTGACCTTAAGTCGGCATTTTGCCTTTTGTATTTAATTCCGATGCAATTTCTGTGTTTCATCGTCAATAAGAAAGTCCAAGGGAAACAGTAAACCTGATGTGAAGCATCGGAATCTATAACTAGTGTCACAGGAATGGTTCAAAACATAGTCAGTAATAAGAGTCAGTCTTCTTGTACTTAAGCCTTCATTGTGCCTTTTCTATTTGATTCTGATGCAATTCCTGTGTTTCATCGTCAATAAGAAGGTCCAAGGGATACAGTAAACCTGGAGTGTAGCATCGGAATCTATAACTAGTGTCACAGGAATGGTTCAAAACATAGACATTAAGAAGAGTCAGTCTTCTTGTACTTAAGTCGACATTGTGCCTTTTGTATTTCATTCCGATGCAATTTCTGTGTTTCATCGTCAATAAGAGGGTCAGAGGGATACAATAAACGTGAAGTGAAGCATCGGAATCTATAATAGTGTCACAGGAATGGTTCAAAACATAGTCAGTAAGAACAGTCAGTCTTCTTGTCCTTAAGTCGGCATTGTGCATTTTTATTTAATTCCGATGCAATTTCTGTGATTCATCGTCAATAAGAAGGTCCAAGGTATAAAGTAAACCTTAAGTGAAGCATCGGAATCTATAACTACTGTCACAGGAATGGTTCAATACATAGTCAGTAACAAGAGTCAGTCTTCTTGTACTTAAGTCGGCATTGTGCCTTTTCTATTTAATTCCGATGCAATTTCTGTGGTTCATCGTCAATAAGAATTTCCAAGAGATACAGTAAATCTGGAGTGAAGCATCGGAATCTATAACTAGTGACACAGGAATGGTTCAAAACATAGACAGTAAGAAGAGTCAGTCTTCTTGTACTTAAGTCGACATTGTGCCTATTCAATTTAATTCCGATGCAATTTCTGTGTTTCATCGTTAATAAGAAGGTCAGAGGGATACAATGAACCTGGAGTGTAGCATCGGAATCTATAACTAGTGTCACAGGCATGGTTCAAATCTTAGACAGTAAGAAGAGACAGTCCTCGTGTACTTAAGTCGGCATTTTGCCTTTTGTATATAATTCCGATGCAATTTCTGTGTTTCATCGTCAACAAGAAGGTCCAAGGGATACAGAAAACCTGAGGTGAAGCATCGGAATTTACAACTAGTGTCACAGGAATGGTTCAAAACATAGTCAGTAAGAAGAGTCAGTCTTCTTGTACTTAAGTCGGCATTGTACGTTTTCTATTTAATTCCGATGCAATTTCTGTGTTTCATTACCAATAACAAGGTCCAAGGGATACAGTAAACCTGGAGTGAAGCATCGGAATCTATAACTAGTGTCAATGGAATGGTTCAAAACATAGACAGTAAGAAGCGTCAGTCTTCTTGTACTTAATTCTGCATTGTGCCTTTTGTATTTAATTCCGATGCAATTTCTGTGTTTCATCGTCAATAAGAAGGTCCAAGGGATACAGTCAACCTGAAGTGAAGCATCGGAATGTATAACTAGTGTCACTGGAATGGTTCAAAATGTAGACAGTAAGAAGAGTCAGTCTTCTTGTACTTAAGTCGGCATTGTGCCTTTTGTATTTAAATCCGATGCAATTTCTGTGATTCATTGTCCATAAGAAGGCCCAAGGGATACAGTAAACCTGAAGTGAAGAATCGGACTCTATAACTAGTGTCACAGAAATGGTTCAAAACATAGACAGTAGAAGAGTCAGTCTTCTTGTACTTAAATTGGCATTGTGCCTTTAGTATTTAATTCCGATGCAATTTCTGTGTTTCATCGTCAATAAGATGGTCCAAGGGAAACAGTAAACCTGAAGTGAAGCATCGGAATCTATAACTAGTGTCACAGGATGGTTCAAAACATAGTCAGTAAGAAGAGTCAGTCTTCTTGTCCTTAAGTCGGCATTGTGCTTTTTGTATTTAGATCCGATGCAATTTCTGTGTTTCATCGGCAATAAGGTCAGAGGGATACAGTAAACCTTAAGCGAAGCATCGGAATCTATAGCTAGTGTCACAGGAATGGTTCAAAACATATTCAGTAAGAAGAGTCAGTGTTCTTGTACTTAAGTCGGCATTGTACCTTTTGTATTTAATTCCGATGCAATTTCTGTGTTTCATTGTCAATAAGAAGGTCCAACGGATACAGTAAACCTCAAGTCAAGCATCGGAATCTATAACTAGTGTCACAGGATTGGTTCAAAACAAAGTCAGTAAGAAGAAACAGTCTTCTTGTCCTTAAGTGCGCATTGTGCCTTTTGTATTTAATTCCGATGCAATTTCTGTGTTTCATTGTCAATATGAAGGTCCAAGGGATACAGTACACCTGGAGTGAGGCATCGGAATCTATAACTAGTGTCACCGGAATGGTTCAAAACATAGATAGTAAGAAGAGTCAGCCTTCTTGTACTTAATTCTGCATTGTGCCTTTTGTATTTAATACCGATGCTATTTCTGTGCTTCATCGTCAATAAGAAAGTCCAAGGGATACAGTAAACCTGGAGTGAAGCATCGGAATCTATAACTAGTGTCACAGGAATGGTTCAAAACATAGTCAGTAAGAATAGTCAGTCTTCTTGTACTTAAGTCATCATTGTGCATTTTCTATTTAATTCTGATGCAATTTCTGTGTGTCATCGTCAATAAGAAGGTCAGAGGGATAGATTAAACCTGAAGTGAAGCATCGGAATCTATAACAAGTGTCACAGGAATGGTTCAAACATAGTCAGTAGGAAGAGTCAGTCTTCTTGTACTTATGTCGGCATTGTGCCTTTTCTATTTATTTCCGATGCAATTTCTGTGTTTCATCGTCAACAAGACGGTCAGAGGGATACAGTACACCTGAAGTGAATCTAAAACTAGTGTCACAGGAATGGTTCAAAACATGGAGATTTGGAACAGTCAGTCTTCTCGTACTTATGTTGGCATTGTGCCTTTCGTATTGAATTCCGATGCAGTTTCTGTGTTTCACCGGCAATAAGAAGGTCAAAGGGATACAGTAAAAATGTAGTGAAGCATCGGAATCTATAACTAGTGTCACAGTAATATTTCAAAGCATAGACAGTAAGAAGAGTCAGACGTCTTGTACTTAAGTCGGCATTGTGCCTTATGTATTTAATTCCGATGCAATTTCTGTGTTTCATCGTCAATAAGATGGTCCGAGGGATACAGTCAACCAGAAGTGAAGCATCGGAATCTATAACTAGTGTCACTGGAATGGTTCAAAATGTAGACAGTAAGAAGAGTCACTCTTCTTGTACTTAAGTCGGCATTGTGCCTTTTGTATTTATTTCCGATGCAATTTCTGTGATTCATCGTCAATAAGAAGGCCCAAAGGATATAGTAAACCTGAAGTGAAGAAACGGAATCTATAACTAGTGTCACAGGAATGGTTCAAAACATAGTCAGTAAGAAGAGTCAGTCTTCTTATACTTAAGAGGGCATTGTAAATTTTCTAATTAATTCCGATGCAAATTCTGTGCTTCATCGTCAATAAGAAGGTCCAAGGGATACGGTAAACCTGGAGTGAAGCATCGGAATCTATAACTAGTGTGGCAGGAATGGTTCAAAACATAGACAGTAAGAAGAGTCAGTCTTCTTGTACTTAAGTCGGCTTTGTGCCTTTTGTATTTAATTCCGATGCAATTTCTGTGTTTCATCGTCCATAAGAAGGTCAGAGGGATACAGTAAACCTGAAGTGATGCATCGGAATCTATAGCTAGTGTCACAGGAATGGTTCAAAACATAGTCAGTAAGAAGAGTCAGTCTTCTTGTCCATAAGTCGGCATTGTGCTTTTTGTATTTAATTCCGATGCAATTTCTGTGTTTCATCGTCAATATGAAGGTCCAAGGGATACAGTACACCTGGAGTGAAGCATCGGAATCTATAACTAGTGTCAAACGATTGGCTCAAAACGTAGATAGTAAGAAGAGTCAGCCTTCTTGTACTTAATTCTGCATTGTGCCTTTTGTATTTAATTCCGATGCAATTTCTGTGCTTCATCGTCAATAAGAATGTCCAAGGGATACAGTAAACCTGGAGTGAAGCATCGGAATTTATAACTAGTGTCACAGGGATGGTTCAAATCTTAGACAGTAAGAAGAGTCAGTATTCTTGTACTTAAGTCGGCATTGTGCCGTTTGTATTTAATTCCGATGCAATTTCTGTGTTTCATCGTCAATAAGAAGGTAATCCTGAAGTGAAGCATCGGAATCTATAACTAATGTCACAGGAATGGTTCAAAGCATAGTCGGTAAGAAGAGTCAGTCTTCTTGAAGGTAAGTCGGCATTGTGCCTTTTGTATTGAATTCCGATGCAATTTCTGTGTTTCATCGTCAACAAGAAGGACCAAGGGATACAGTAAACCTGTAGTGAAGCATCAGAATCTATAACTAGTGTCACAGGAATGGTTCAAAACATAGACAGTAGGAAGAGTCAGTCTTCTAGTACTTAAGTAGGCATTGTGCCTTTTCTATTTATTTCCGATGCAATTTCTGGGTTTCATCGTCAATAAGACGGTCAGAGGGATACAGTACACCAGAATTGAAGCATCGGAATCTATAACTAGTGTCACAGGAATGGTTCAAAACATAGACAGTTGGAACAGTCAGTCTCCTTGTACATAAGTTTTCATTGTGCCTTTCGTATTTAATTCCGATGCAATTTCTGTGTTTCACCGGCAATAAGAAGGTCGGAGGGATACAGTAAAAATGAAGTGAAGCATCGGAATCTATAACTAGTGTCACAGGAATGGTTCAAACGTGGACAGTAAGAGGAGTCAGTCTTTTTGTACTTAAGTCGGCATTGTGCCTTTTGTATTTAATTTCGATGCAATTTCTGAGTTTCATCGTCAATAAGAAGGTCCAAGGGATACAGTAAACCTGGAGTGAAGCATCGGAATTTATAACTAGTGTCACAGTAATGGTTCAAAATATAGACAGTAAGAAGAGTCAGACTTCTCGTACTTAAGTCGGCATTGTGCCTTTTGTATTTAATTCCGATGCAATTTCTGTATTTCATCGTCAATAAGAAGGTCCAAGGGATACAGTCAACCTGAAGTGAAGCATCGGAATCTATAACTAGTGTCACTGGAATGGTTCAAAATGTAGACAGTAAGAAGAGTCAGTCTTCTTGTACTTATGTCGGCATTGTGCCTTTTGTATTTAATTCCGATGCAATTTCTGTGATTCATCGTCCATAAGAAGGCAAAAGGGATACAGTAAAACTGAAGTGAAGAATCGGACTCTATAACTAGTGTCACAGAAATGGTTCAAAACATAGACAGTAGAAGAGTCAGTCTCCTTGTACTTAAATCGGCATTGTGCCTTTTGTATTTAATTCCGATGCAATTTCTGTGTTTCATCGTCAATAAGGCGGTCCATGGGAAACAGTAAACCTGAAGTGAAGCATCGGAATCTATAACTAGTGTCACTGGAATGGTTCAAAATGTAGACAGTAAGAAGAGTCAGTCTTCTTGTACTTATGTCGTCATTGTGCCTTTTGTATTAAATTCCGATGCAATTTCTGTGATTCAAAGGAATGGTTCAAACATAGTCAGAAAGAAGAGTCAGTCTTCTTGTCCTTAAGTCGGCATTGTGCATTTTGTATTTAGATCCGATGCAATTTCTGGGTTTCATCGGCAATAAGGTCAGAGGGATACAGTAAACCTAAAGGGAAACATCGGAATCTATAACTAGTGTCACAGGAATGGTTCAAAACATAGACAGCAGGAAGAGTCAGTCTTCTTGTACTTATGTCGGCATTGTGGCTTTTGTATTTAATTCCGATGCAATTTCTGTGCTTCATCGTCAATAAGAAGGTCAGAGGGATACAGTAAACCTGAAGTGAAGCATCGGAATCCAAAACTAGTGTCACAGGAATGGTTCAAAACATAGACAGAAGGATGAGTCAGTCTTCTTGTACTTAAGTCGGCATTGTGCCTTATCTATTTAAATCCAATGCAATTTCTATGTTTCATCGTCAATAAGAAGGTCCAAGGTATACAGTAAACCTGAAGTAGAGCATCGAAATATATAACTAGTGTCACAGGAATGGTTCAAAACATAATCAGTAAGAAGAGTCAGTCTTCTTATACTTAAGTGGGCATTGTGAATTTTCTATTTAATGCCGATGCAAATTCTGTGTTTCATCGTCAATAAGAAGATCCAAGGGATACAGTAAACCTGGAGTGAAGCATCGGAATCTATAACTAGTGTCTCAGGAATGGTTCAAAACATAGACAGTAAGAAGAGTCAGTCTACTTGTACTTAAATCGACATTGTGCCTTTTCTATTTAATTCCGATGCAATTTCTGTGTTTCATCGTCAATAAGAGGGTAAGAGGGATACAATAAACCTGAAGTGAAGCATCGGAATCTATAACTAGTGTCTTACGAATGGTTCAAAGCATAGTCAGTAAGAACAGTCAGTCTTCTTGTCCATAAGTCGGCATTGTGCATTTTGTATTTAATTCCGATGCAATTTCTGTGTTTCATCGTCATTAAGAAGGTCCAAGGTATACAGTAAACCTTAAGTGAAACTTCGGAATCTATAACTAGTGTCACAGCAATGGTTCAAAACACAGTCAGTAACAAGAGTCAGTCTTCTTGTACTTAAGTCGGCATTGTGCCTTTTCTATTTAATTCCGGTGCAATTTCTGTGTTTCATCGTCAATAAGAATTTCCAAGAGATACAGTAAACCTCGAGTGAAGCATCGGAATCTATAACTAGTGTTACAGGAATGGTTCAAACATAGACAGTAAGAAGAGTCAGTCTTCTTGTACTTAAGTCGACATTGTGCCTATTCAATTTAATTCCGATGCAATTTCTGTGTTTCATCGTCAATAAGAAGGTCAGAGGGATACAATGAATCTCGAGTGTAGCATCGGAATCTATAAGTAGTGTCACAGGAATGGTTCAAACCTTAGACAGTAAGAAGAGACAGTCCTCGTGTACTTAAGTCGGCATTTTGCCTTTTGTATTTAATTGCGATTCAATTTCTGTGTTTCATCGTCAATAAGAAGGTCCAAGGGATACAGTAAACCTGAAGTGAAGCATCGGAATCTATAACTAGTGTCACAGGAATGGTTCAAAATATAGTCAGTAAGAAGAGTCAGTCTTCTTGTACTTAAGTCGGCATTGTGCCTTTTGTATTTATTTCCGGTGCAATTTCTGTGATTCATCGTCAATAAGAAGGCCCAAAGGATATAGTAAACCTGAAGTGAAGAAAAGGGATCTATAACTAGTGTCACAGGAATGGTTCAAAACATAGTCAGTAAGAAGAGTCAGTCTTCTTATACTTAAGAGGGCATTGTAAATTTTCTATTTAATTCCGATGCAAATTCTGTGTTTCATCGTCAATAAGAAGGTCCAAGGGATACGGTAAACCTGGAGTGAAGCATCGGAATCTATAACTAGTGTGGCAGGAATGGTTCAAAACATAGACAGTAAGAAGAGTCAGTCTTCTTGTACTTAAGTCGGCTTTGTGCCTTTTGTATTTAATTCCGATGCAATTTCTGTGTTTCATCGTCCATAAGAAGGTCAGAGGGATACAGTAAACCTGAAGTGATGCATCGGAATCTATAGCTAGTGTCACAGGAATGGTTCAAAACATAGTCAGTAAGAAGAGTCAGTCTCCTTGTCCATAAGTCGGCATTGTGCCTTTTGTATTTAATTCCGATGCAATTTCTGTGTTTCATCGTCAATATGAAGGTCCAAGGGATACAGTACACCTGGAGTGAAGCATCGGAATCTATAACTAGTGTCAAACGATTGGCTCAAAACATAGATAGTAAGAAGAGTCAGCCTTCTTGTACTTAATTCTGCATTGTGCCTTTTGTATTTAATTCCGATGCAATTTCTGTGCTTCATCGTCAATAAGAATGTCCAAGGGATACAGTAAACCTGGAGTGAAGCATCGGAATTTATAACTAGTGTCACAGGAATGGTTCAAAGCATAGTCAGTAAGAAGAGTCAACCTCTTTGTACTTATGTCGGAATTGTGCCTTTTGCATTTAATTCCGTTGCAATTTATGTGTTTCATCGTCAATAACAAGGGCCAAGGGATGCAGTAAACCTGGAGTGAAGCATCGGAATCTATAACTAGTGTCACAGAAATGGTTTAAATCATAGACAGTAAGAAGAGTCAGTATTCTTGTACTTAAGTCGGCATTGTGCCGTTTGTATTTAATTCCGATGCAATTTCTGTGTTTCATCGTCAATACGAAGGTCAGAGGGATACAGTAATCCTGAAGTGAAGCATCGGAATCTATAACTAATGTCACAGGAATGGTTCAAAGCATAGTCAGTAAGAAGAGTCAGTCTTCTTGAAGGTAAGTCGGCATTGTGCTTTTGTATTGAATTCCGATGCAATTTCTGTGTTTCATCGTCAACAAGAAGGTCCAAGGGATACAGTAAACCTGTAGTGAAGCATCGGAATCTATAACTAGTGTCACAGGAATGGTTCAAAACATAGACAGTAGGAAGAGTCAGTCTTCTAGTACTTAAGTAGGCATTGTGCCTTTTCTATTTATTTCCGATGCAATTTCTGTGTTTCATCGTCAATAAGACGGTCAGAGGGATACAGTACACCAGAAGTGAAGCATCGGAATCTATAACTAGTGTCACAGGAATGGTTCAAAACATAGACAGTTGGAACAGTCAGTCTCCTTGTACATAAGTTTTCATTGTGCCTTTCGTATTTAATTCCGATGCAATTTCTGTGTTTCACCGGCAATAAGAAGGTCGGAGGGATACAGTAAAAATGAAGTGAAGCATCGGAATCTATAACTAGTGTCACAGGAATGGTTCAAACGTGGACAGTAAGAGGAGTCAGTCTTCTTGTACTTAAGTCGGCATTGTGCCTTTTGTATTTAATTTCGATGCAATTTCTGTGTTTCATCGTCAATAAGAAAGTCCAAGGGATACAGTAAACCTGGAGTGAAGCATCGGAATTTATAACTAGTGTCACAGTAATGGTTCAAAATATAGACAGTAAGAAGAGTCAGACTTCTCGTACTTAAGTCGCCATTGTGCCTTTTGTATTTAATTCCGATGCAATTTCTGTGTTTCATCGTCAATAAGAAGGTCCAAGGGATACAGTCAACCTGAAGTGAAGCATCGGAATCTATAACTAGTGTCACTGGAATGGTTCAAAATGTAGACAGTAAGAAGAGTCAGTCTTCTTGTACTTATGTCGGCATTGTGCCTTTTGTATTTAATTCCGATGCAATTTCTGTGATTCATCGTCCATAAGAAGGCAAAAGGGATACAGTAAAACTGAAGTGAAGAATCGGACTCTATAACTAGTGTCACAGAAATGGTTCAAAACATAGACAGTAGAAGAGTCAGTCTTCTTGTACTTAAATCGGCATTGTGCCTTTTGTATTTAATTCCGATGCAATTTCTGTGTTTCATCGTCAATAAGGAGGTCCATGGGAAACAGTAAACCTGAAGTGAAGCATCGGAATCTATAACTAGTGTCACTGGAATGGTTCAAAATGTAGACAGTAAGAAGAGTCAGTCTTCTTGTACTTATGTCGGCATTGTGCCTTTTGTATTTAATTCCGATGCAATTTCTGTGATTCAAAGGAATGGTTCAAACATAGTCAGAAAGAAGAGTCAGTCTTCTTGTCCTTAAGTCGGCATTGTGCATTTTGTATTTAGATCCGATGCAATTTCTGGGTCTCATCGGCAATAAGGTCAGAGGGATACAGTAAACCTGAAGGGAAACATCGGAATCTATAACTAGTGTCACAGGAATGGTTCAAAACATAGACAGCAGGAAGAGTCAGTCTTCTTGTACTTAAGTCGGCATTGTGGCTTTTGTATTTAATTCCGATGCAATTTCTGTGCTTCATCGTCAATAAGAAGGTCAGAGGGATACAGTAAACCTGAAGTGAAGCATCGGAATCCAAAACTAGTGTCACAGGAATGGTTCAAAACATAGACAGAAGGATGAGTCAGTCTTCTTGTACTTAAGTCGGCATTGTGCCTTATCTATTTAATTCCAATGCAATTTCTATGTTTCATCGTCAATAAGAAGGTCCAAGGTATACAGTAAACCTGAAGTAGAGCATCGAAATATATAACTAGTGTCACAGGAATGGTTCAAAACATAATCAGTAAGAAGACTCAGTCTTCTTATACTTAAGTGGGCATTGTGAATTTTCTATTTAATTCCGATGCAAATTCTGTGTTTCATCGTCAATAAGAAGATCCAAGGGATACAGTAAACCTGGAGTGAAGCATCGGAATCTATAACTAGTGTCACAGGGATGGCTCAAATCATAGACAGTAAGAAGAGTCAGTCTTCTTGTACATAAGTTGGCATTGTGCCTTTTGTATTTAATTCCGATGCAATTTCTATGTTTCATCGTCAATAGGAAGGTCAGAGGGATACAGTAATCCTGAAGTGAAGCATCGGAATCCATAACTAGTGTCACAGGAATGGTTCAAACATAGTCAGTAAGAATAGTCAGTCTTCTTGTACTTAAGTCATCATTATGCATTTTATATTTAATTCTGATGCAATTTCTGTGTTTCATCGTTACTAAGAAGGTCCAAGGGATACAGTAAACCTGGATTGAAGCATCGGAATCTATAACTAGTGTCACAGGAACGGTTCAGTTCATAGACAGTAAGAAGAGTCAGACTTCTTTTCCTTAAGTCGGCATTGTGCCCTTTGTATTTAATTCCGATGCAATTTCTGTGTTTCATCGTCAATAAGAAGATCCAAGAGATACAGAAGACCTGGAGTGAAGCATCGGAGTCTATAACTAGTGTCACAGGACTGGTTCAAAAATTGACAGTAAGAAGGGTCAGTGTTCTTGTACTTAATTCGGCATTGTGCCTTTTGAATTTAATTCCGATGCCATTTCTGTGTTTCATCGTCAATAAGAAGGTCAGAGGGATACAGTAAACCTGAAGTGAAACATCGGAATCCATAACTAGTGCCACAGGAATGTTTCAAAACATAGTCAGTAATAAGAGTCAGTATTCTTGTACTTATGTTGGCATTGTGCTTTTTTATTTAATTCCGATGCAATTTCTGTGTTTCATCGTCAATAAGAAGGTCCAAGGGATACAGTAAACCTGAAGTAAACCATCGGAATCTACAACTAGTGTCACAGGAATGGTTCAAAGCATAGTCAGTAAGAGGAGTCAGTATTCTTGTACTTAAGTTGGCATTGTGCCTTTCGTATGTAATTCCGATGCAATTTCTGTGTTTCATCGTCAATAAGAAGGTCCAACGGATACAGAAAACCTGCCGCGAAACATCGGAATCTATAACTAGTGTCACAGTAATGGTTCAAAATATAGACAGTAAGAAGAGTCAGACGTGTTGTACTTTAGTCGGCATTGTGCGTTTTGTATTTACTTCCGATGCAATTTCTGTGTTTCATCGTCAATAAGATGGTCCAAGGGATACAGTAAACCTCAAGTGAAGCATCGGAATATGTAACTAGTGTCACTGGAATGGTTCAAAGTATAGACAGTAAAAAGGGTCAGTCTTCTTGTACTTAAGTCGGCATTGTGCCTATTGAATATAATTCCGATGCAATTTCTGTGATTCATCGTCAAGAAGAAGGACCAAGTGATACAGTAAACCTGAAGTGAAGCAACGGACTCTATAACTAGTGTCACAGGAATGGTTCCAAACATAGACAGTAGAAGAGTCAGTCTTCTTGTCTTTAAATCGGCATTGTGCCTTTTGTATTTAGTTCCGATGCAATTTCTGTGTTTCATCGGCAATAAGGTCAGAGGGATACAGTAAACCTGAAGTGAACCATCGGAATCCACAACTAGTGTCACAGGAATGGTTCAAATCATAGACAGTAGGAAGAGTCAGTCTTCTTGTACTTAAGTCGGCATTGTGCCTTTTGTATTTATTTCCGATGCAATTACTGTGTTCCATCGTCAATAAGAAGGTGCAAGGGATACAGTAAACCTGAAGTGAAGCATCGGAATCTACAACTGGTGTCACAGGAGTGGTTCAAAAGATAGACAGTAAGAAGAGTCAGTCTTCCTGTACTTAAGTCGGCATTGTGCCTTTTCTATTTAATTTCGATGCTATTTAAGTGTTTCATCGTCAATAAGAAGGTCAGAGGGATACAGTAAACCTGAAGTGAAGCATCGGAATATATAACTTGTTTCACAGGAATGGTTCAAAGCATAGTCAGTAAGAAGAGTCAGTCTTCTTGTACTTAAGTTGACATTGTGCCTTTCATATGTAATTCCGATACAATTTCTGTGTTTCATCGTCAATAAGAAGGTCCAAGGGATACAGTAAACCTGGCGTGAAGCATCGGACCTATAACTAATGTCACAGTAATGGTTCTAATCATAGACAGTAAGAAGAGTCAGACGTCTTTTACTTAAGTCGGCATTGTGCCTTTTGTATTTACTTCCGATGCTATTTCTGTGTTTCATAGTCAATGACAAGGTCCAAGGGATACAGTAAACCTGAAGTGAAGCATCGGAATCTATAACTAGTGTCAACGGAAACGTTCAAAATATAGACAGTAGGAAGAGTCAGTCTTCTTGTACTTATGTCGGCATTGTGCCTTTTCTATTTAATTCCGATGCAATTTCTGTGTTTCATCGTCAATAAGTATGTCCAAGGGAAACAGAAATCGTGAAGTGAAGCATCGGAACCAATTACTAGTGTCACAGGAATGGTTCAAAACATAGTCAGTAAGAAGAGTCAGTCTTCTTGTCCTTCAGTCGGCATTGTGCCTTTTGTATTTCATTCCGATGCAATTTCTGTGTTTCATCGGCAATAAGGTCAGAGGGATACAGTAAACCTGAAGTGAAGCATCGGAATCCAAAACTAGTGTCACAGGAATTGTTCAAATCATAGACAGTAGGAAGAGTCAGTCTTCTTGTACTTAAGTCGGAATTGTGCCCTTTGTATTTAATTCCGATGCAATTTCTGTGTTTCATCGTCAATAAGAAGGTCCAAGAGATACAGCAAACCTGGAGTGAAGCATCGGAGTCTATAACTAGTGTCACAGGACTGGTTCAAAAATTGACAGTAAGAAGGGTCAGTGTTCTTGTACTTAATTCGGCATTGTGCCTTTTGTATTTAATTCCGATGCCATTTCTGTGTTTCATCGTCAATAAGATGGTCAGAGGGATACAGTAAACCTGAAGTGAAACATCGGAATCCATAACTAGTGCCACAGGAATGGTTCAAAACATAGTCAGTAAGAAGAGTCAGTCTTCTTGTACTTAAGTCGGCATTGTGCCTTTTGTATTTAATTCCGATGCAATTTCTGTGTTTCATCGTCAATAAGAAGGTCCACGGGATACAGTAAACCTGAAGTAGAAAGTCGGAATCTACAACTAGTGTCACAGGAATGGTTCAAAGCATAGTCAGTAAGAAGAGTCAGTCTTCTTGTACTTAAGTTGGCATTGTGCCTTTCGTATGTAATTCCGATGCAATTTTTGTGTTTCATCGTCAATAAGAAGGTCCAACGGATACAGTAAACCTGCCGTGAAGCATCCGAATCTATAACTAGTGTCACAGTATTGGTTCAAACCATAGACAATAATGAGAGTCAGACGTCTTGTACTTAAGTCGGCATTGTGCCTTTTGTATTTACTTAAGATGCAATTTCTGTGATTCATCGCCAATAAGATGGTCCAAGGGATACAATAAACCTGAAGCGAAGCATCGGAATCTATAACTAGTGTCACTGGAATGGTTCAAAATATAGACAGTAAAACGGGACAGTCTTCTTGTACTTAAGTCGGCATTGTCCCTATTGTATATAATTCCGATGCAATTTCTGTGATTCATCGTCAAGAAGAAGGACCAAGGGATACAGTAAACCTGAAGTGAAGCATCGGACTGTATAACTAGTGTCACAGGAATGGTTCAAAACATAGACAGTAGAAGAGTCAGTCTTCTTGTCTTTAAGTCGGCATTGTGCCTTTTGTATTTAGTTCCGATGCAATTTCTGTGTTTCATCGGCAATAAGGTCAGAGGGATACAGTAAACCTGAAGTGAAGCATCGGAATCTACAACTAGTGTCACAGGAATGCTTCAAAAGATAGACCGTAAGAAGAGTCAGTCTTCATGTACTTAAGTCGGCATTGTGCCTTTTCTATTTAATTCCGATGCTATATCTGTGTTTCATCGTCAATGAGAAGGTCAGAGGGATACAGTAAACCTGAAGTGAAGCATCGGAATCTATAACTTGTTTCACAGGAATGGTTCTAAGCATAGTCAGTAAGAGGTGTCAGTATTCTTGTACTTAAGTTGGCATTGTGCCTTTCGTATGTAATTCCGATGCAATTTCTGTGTTTCATCGTCAATAAGAAGGTCCAAGGGATACAGTAAACCTGGCGTGAAGCATCGGAATCTATAAGTAGTGTCACAGTAATGGTTCAAATCATAGACAGTAAGAAGAGTCAGACTTCTTTTACTTAAGTAGGCATTGTGCCTTTTGTATTTCCTTCCGATGCAATTTCTGTGTTTCATAGTCAATGACAAGGTCCAAGGGATACAGCAAACCTGAAGTGAAGCATCGGAATCTATAACTAGTGTCACTGGAAAGGTTCAGAATATAGACAGTAAGAAGAGTCAGTCTTCTTGTACTTAAGTCGGCATTGTGCCTTTTCTATTTAATTCCGATGCAATTTCTGTGTTTCATCGTCAATAAAAAGGTCCAAGAGATACAGTAAACCTGGAGTGAAACATCGGAATCTATAACTAGTGTCACAGGAATGGTTCAAAACATAGACAGTAAGAAGAGTCCGTCTTCTTGTACTTAAGTCGACATTGTGTCTTTTCTATTTAATTCCGATGCAATTACTGTGTTTCATCGTCAATAAGAAGGTCAGAGGGATACAATAAACCTGAAGTGAAGCATCGGAATCTATAACTAGTGTCACAGGAATGGTTCAAAACATAATCAGTAAGAACAGTCAGTCGTCTTGTCCTTAAGTCGGCATTGTGCCTTTTATATTTAATTCCTATGCAATTTCTGTGTTTCTTCGTCAATAAGAAGGTCCAAGGGATACAGTACACCTGTAGTGTAGCATCGGAATCTATAACTAGACTCACAGGAATGGTTCAAAGCATAGTCAGTAAGAAGAGTCAGTCTTCTTGTACTTAAGTCTTCATTGTGCCTTTTCTATTTGATTCCGATGCAATTCCTGTGTTTCATCGTCAATAAGAAGGTCCAAGGGATACAGTAAACCTGGAGTGTAGCATCGGAATCTATTAGTAGTGTCACAGGAATGGTTCAAAACGTAGACAGTAAGAAGAGTCAGTCTTCTTGTACTTAAGTCGACATTGTGCCTTTTGTATTTCATTCCGATGCAATTTCTGTGTTTCATCGTCAATAAGAGGGTCAGAGGGATACAATAAATATGAAGTGAAGCATCGGAATCTATAACTAGTGTCACAGAAATGGTTCAAAACATAGTCAGTAAGAACAGTCAGTCTTCTTGTCCTTAAGTCGGCATTGTGCATTTTGTATTTAATTCCGATGCTATTTCTGTGATTCATCGTCAATAAGAAAGTCCAAGGTATACAGTAAACCTTAAGTGAAGCATCGGAATCTATAACTAGTGTCACAGGAATGGTTCAAAACATAGTCAGTAACAAGAGCCAGTCTTCTTGTACTTAAGTCGGCATTGTGACTTTTCTATTTAATTCCGATGCAATTTCTGTGGTTCATCGTCAATAAGAATTTCCAAGAGATACAGTAAACCTGGAGTGTAGCATCGGAATCTATAACTAGTTTCACAGGAATGGTTCAAAACATAGACAGTAAGAAGAGTCAGTCTTCTTGTACTTAAGTCGACATTCTGCCTATTCAATTTAATTCCAATGCAATTTCTGTGTTTCATCGTCAATAAGAAGGTCAGAGGGATACAATGAACCTGGAGTGTAGCATCGGAATCTATAACTAGTGTCACAGGAATGGTTCAAATCTTAGACAGTAAGAAGAGACAGTCCTCGTGTACTTAACTCATCATTTTGCCTTTTTTATTTAATTCCGATGCAATTTCTGTGTTTCCTCGTCAATAAGAAGGACCAAGGGATACAGTAAACCTGAAGTGAAGCATCGGAAGCTATATCTAGTGTCACAGGATCGTTTCAAACCATATACAGTATGAAGAGTCGCTCTACTTGTACTTAAGTCGGCATTGTGCCTTTTCTATTTAATTGCGATGCAATTTCTATGTTTCATCGGCAATAAGAAGGTCAGATCTATACAGTAAACCTGAAGTGAAGCATCGGAATCTATGATTAGTGGCACAGGAATGGTTCAAAACATAGTCAGTAAGGAGAGTCATTCATCTTGTACTTAAGTCGGCATTGTGCCTTTACTATTTAATTCCGATGCAATTTCTGTGTTTCATCGTCAATAAGAACGTCCAAGGGATACAGTACACCTGAAGTGAAGCATCGGAATCTATAACTAGTGTCACAGGAATGGTTCAAATCATAGACAGTAAGAGGAGTTAGTCTTCTTGTACTTAAGTCGGCATTGTGCCTTCTGTATTGAATTCCGACGCAATTTCGGTGTTTCACCGTCAATAAGAAGGTCCAAGGGATACAGTTAACCTGAAGTGAAGCATCGGAAGCTATAACTAGTGTCACAGGATCGGATCAAAACATAGACAGTATGAAGAGTCGGTCTTCTTGTACTTAAGTCGGTATTGTGCCTTTTCTATTTAATTGCGATGAAATTTCTGTGTTTCATCATCAATAAGAAGGTCAGAGGGATACAATAAACGTGAAGTGAGGCATCGGAGTCCATAACTAGTGTCACAGGAATGGTTCGAAACATAGACAGTAGGAAGAGTCAGTCTTCTTGGACTTAAGTCGGCATTGCGCCTTTTCTATTTAATTCCGATGCAATATCTGTGTTCCATCGTCAATAAGAAGGTCAGAGGGATACAGTATACCTGAAGTGAAGCATCGCAATCTATAACTAGTGTCACAGGAATGGTTCAAAACATAGTCAGTAAGAAGAGTCAGTCTTCTTGTACTTAAGTCGGCATTGTGCCTTTTCTATTTAATTCCGATGCAATTTCTGTGTTTCATCGTCAATACGAAGGTCAGAGGTATACAGTAAACATGAAGTGAGGCATCGGAATCTCTAACTAGTGTCACAGGAATGGTTCAAAACATAGTCTGTAAGAAGAGTGAGTCTTCTTGTACTTAAGTCGGCATTGTGCTTTTTGTATTTAATTCCGATGCAATATCTGTGTTTCATCGTCAATAAGAAGGCCCAAGTGATACAGTAATCCCGAAGTGAAGCTTCGGAATCTATAACTAGAGTCACAGGAATGGTTCAAAACATAGTCAGTAAGAAGAGTCATTTTTCTTGTACTTAAGTCGGCATTGTGCCTTTACTATGTAATTCCGATGCAATTTCTGTGTTTCATCGTCAACAAGAAGGTCCAAGGGATACAGTACACCTGAAGTGAAGCATCGGAATCTATAACTAGTGTCACAGGAATGGTTCAAATCATAGACAGTAAGAAGAGTTAGTCTTCTTGTACTTAAGTCGGCATTGTGCCTTTTGTATTTAATTCCGATGCAATTTCGGTGTTTCATCGTCAATAAGAAGGTCCAAGGGATACAGTAAACCTCAAGTGAAGCATCGGAAGCTATAACTAGTGTCACAGGAATGGTTCAAAACATAGACAGTAGGAACAGTCAGTCTTCTTGTACTTAAGTCGGCAATGTGCCTTTTCTATTTAATTCCGATGCAATTTCTGTGTTACATCGTCAATCAGAAGGTCCAAGGGATACAGTACACCTGAAGTGAATCATCGGAATCCATAACTAGTCTCACAGGAATGGTTCAAAACATAGTCAGTACGAAGAGTCAGTCTTCTTGTGCGTAAGTCGGCATTGTGCCTTTTGTATCTAATTCCGATGCAATTTCTGTGTTTCATCGTCAATAAGAAGGTGAGAGGGATACAGTAAACCTGAAGAGAAGAATCGGAATCTATAACTAGTGTCACAGGAATGGTTTAAACATAGATAGTAGGAAGAGTCAGACTACTTGTACTTAAGGCGTCATTGTGCCTTTTGTATATAATTCCGATGCAATTTCTGAGTTTCATCGCCAATAAGAAGGTCAGATCGAAACAGTAAACCTGAAGTGAAGCATCGGAATCTATAACTAGTGTCACAGGAATGGTTCAAAACATAGACAGTAAGAAGAGTCAGTCTTCTTGTTCTTAAGTCGGCATTGTGGCCTTTTCAAATTAATTCCGATGCTATTACTGTGTTTCATCGTCGATAAGAAGGTCAGAGGGATACAGTAAACCAGAAGTAAAGCATCTGAATCTCTAACTAGTGGCACAGGTATGGTTCAAAACATAGTCAGTATGAAGAGGCAGTCTTCTTGTACTTAAGTCGGCATTGTGCCTTTTGTATTTAATTCCGATGCAATTTCTGTGTTTCATCGTCAATAAGAAGGTCAGAGGGATACAGTAAAGCTGAAGTGAAGCATCGGATTCTATAACTAGTGTCACAGGAATGGTTCAAAACATAGTCAGTAAGAAGAGTCAGTCTTCTTTTACTTAAGTCGGCATTTGTGCATTTTGTATTTAATTCCGTTGCAATTTCTGTGTTTCATCGTCAATAAGAAGGTCCAAGAGATACAGTAAACCTGAAGTGAAGCATCGGAATCTATAACTAGTGTCACAGGAATGGTTCAAATATAGTCAGAAAGAAGAGTCAATCTTCTTGTACTTAAGTCGGCATTGTGCCTTTTGTATTTAATTCCGATGCAATTTCTGTTTCATCGTCAATAAGAAGGTCAGAGGGATACAGTAAAACTGAAGTGAAGAATCAGAATCCATAACTAGTGTCACAGGATTGGTTCAAAACATAGACAGTAAGAAGAGTCAGTCTACTTGTAGTTATGTCCGCAATGTGCCTTTTGTATTTAATTCCCATGTAATTTCTCTGTTTCATCTCAATAAGTAGGTCCAAGGGATACAGTACACCTGAAGTGAAGCATCGGAATCTATAACTAGTGTCACAGGAATGGTTCAAATCATAGACAGTAAGAAGAGTTAGTCTTCTTGTACTTAAGTCGGCATTGTGCCTTTTGTATTTAATTCCGATGCAATTTCGGTGTTTCATCGTCAATAAGAAGGTCCAAGGGATACAGTAAACCTCAAGTGAAGCATCGGAAGCTATAACTAGTGTCACAGGAATGGTTCAAAACATAGACAGTAGGAACAGTCAGGCTTCTTGTACTTAAGTCGGCAATGTGCCTTTTCTATTTAATTCCGATGCAATTTCTGTGTTACATCGTCAATCAGAATGTCCAAGGGATACAGTACACCTGAAGTGAATCATCGGAATCCATAACTAGTCTCACAGGAATGGTTCAAAACATAGTCAGTACGAAGAGTCAGTCTTCTTGTACGTAAGTCAGCATTATGCCTTTTGTATCTAATTCCGATGCAATTTCTGTGTTTCATCGTCAATAAGAAGGTGAGAGGGATACAGTAAACCTGAAGAGAAGAATCGGAATCAATAACTAGTGTCACAGGAATGGTTTAAACATAGATAGTAGGAAGAGTCAGACTACTTGTACTTAAGGCGTCATTGTGCCTTTTGTATATAATTCCGATGCAATTTCTGAGTTTCATCGCCAATAAGAAGGTCAGATCGAAACAGTAAACCTGAAGTGAAGCATCGGAATCTATAACTAGTGTCACAGGAATGGTTCAAAACATAGACAGCAGGAAGAGTAAGACTACTTGTACTTAAGTGGGCATTGTGATTATTGTATTTAATTCCGATGGAATTTCTGTGTTTCATAGTCTATAAGAACGTCGAAGTGATGCAGTACACCTGAAGTGAAGCATCGGAATCTAAAACTAGTGTCACAGGAATGGTTCAAATCATAGACAATAAGAAGAGTCACTCTTCTTGTACTTAAGTCGGCATTGTGCCTTTTGTATTTAATTCCGATGCAATTTCTGTGTTTCATTGTCAATAAGAAGGTCCAAGGGATACAGTAAACCTGAAGTGAAGCATCGGAATCTGCAACTAGCATCACAGGAATGGTTCAAAACATAGACACTAAGAAGAGTCAGTCTGCTTGTACTTAAGACTGCATTGTGCCTTTTCTATTTAATTCCGATGCAATATCTGTGTTTCATCGTCAATAAGAAGGTCAGATCGAACCAGTAAACCTGAAGTGAAGCATCGGAATCTATAACTAGTGTCACAGGAATGGTTCAAAACATAGACAGCAGGAAGAGTAAGACTACTTGTACTTAAGTGGGCATTGTGATTATTGTATTTAATTCCGATGGAATTTCTGTGTTTCATAGTCTATAAGAAGGTCGAAGGGATGCAGTACACCTGAAGTGAAGCATCGGAATCTAAAACTATTGTCACAGGAATGATTCAAATCATAGACAATAAGAAGAGTCACTCTTCGTGTACTTCAGTCGGCATTTGTGCATTTTGTATTTAATTCCGATTCAATTTCTGTGTTTCATCGTCAATAAGATTGTCAAAGAGATGCAGTAAACATGAAGTGAAACATCGGAATCTATAACTAGTGTCACAGGAATGGTTCAAAACATAGACAGTAAGAAGAGTCAGTCTTCTTGTACTTAAGTCGGCATTGTGGCCTTTTCAAATTAATTCCGATGCTATTACTGTGTTTCATCGTCGATAAGAAGGTCAGAGGGATACAGTAAACCAGAAGTAAAGCATCTGAATCTCTAACTAGTGTCACAGGTATGGTTCAAAACATAGTCAGTATGAAGAGGCAGTCTTCTTGTACTTAAGTCGGCATTGTGCCTTTTGTATTTAATTCCGATGCAATTTCTGTGTTTCATCGTCAATAAGAAGGTCAGAGGGATACAGTAAACCTGAAGTGAAGCATCGGAATCTATAACTAGTGTCACAGGAATGGTTCAAAACATAGTCAGTAAGAAGAGTCAGTCTTCTTTTACTTAAGTCGGCATTTGTGCATTTTGTATTTAATTCCGTTGCAATTTCTGTGTTTCATCGTCAATAAGAAGGTCCAAGAGATACAGTAAACCTGAAGTGAAGCATCGGAATCTATAACTAGTGTCACAGGAATGGTTCAAATATAGTCAGAAAGAAGAGTCAATCTTCTTGTACTTAAGTCGGCATTGTGCCTTTTGTATTTAATTCCGATGCAATTTCTGTTTCATCGTCAATAAGAAGGTCAGAGGGATACAGTAAAACTGAAGTGAAGAATCAGAATCCATAACTAGTGTCACAGGATTGGTTCAAAACATAGACAGTAAGAAGAGTCAGTCTACTTGTAGTTATGTCCGCAATGTGCCTTTTGTATTTAATTCCTATGTAATTTCTCTGTTTCATCTCAATAAGTAGGTCCAAGGGATACAGTACACCTGAAGTGAAGCATCGGAATCTATAACTAGTGTCACAGGAATGGTTCAAATCATAAACAGTAAGATGAGGCAGTTTTCTTGTGCTTAAGTCAGCATTGTGGCCTTTCTATTTAATTCCGATGCAATTTCTGTGTTTCATCGTCAATATGAAGGTCAGGGGGATACAGTAAACCTGAAGTGAAGCATCGGAATCTATAACTAGTGTCACAGGAATGGTTCAAATCATAGACAGTAGGAAGAGTCAGTCTTCTTGTACTTGATTCAGCATTGTGCCTTTTGCATTTATTTCCGATGCAATATCTGTGTTTCATCGTCAATAAGAAGGTCAGAGGGATACAGTAAACCTGAAGTGAAGCATCGGAACCTATAACTAGTGTCACAGGAATGGTTCAAAACATAGACAGTAGGAAGAGTCAGACTACTTGTACTTAAGGCGGCATTGTGCCTTTTGTATTTAATTCCGATGCAATTTGTGTGTTTCATCGTCTATAAGAAGGTCCAAGGGATACAGTAAACCTGAAGTGAAGCATCGGAAGCTATAACTAGTGTCACAGGATCGTTTCAAAACATATACAGTATGAAGAGTCGGTCTACTTGTACTTAAGCCGGCATTGTGCCTTTTCTATTTAATTGCGATGCAATTTCTGTGTTTCATCGCCTATAAGAAAGTCCAAGGGATACAGTAAACCAGATGTGAGGCATCGGAATCTATTACTAGTGTCATAGGAATGGTTCAAAACATAGTCATTACGAAGAGTCATTCTTCTTGTACTTAAGTCGGCATTGTGCCTATACTATTTAATTCCGATGCAATTTCTGTGTTTCATCAACAATAAGAAGGTCCAAGGGATGCAGTACACCTGAAGTGAAGCATCGGAATCTAAAACTAGTGTCACAGGAATGGTTCAAATCATAGACAGTAAGAAGTGTCAATCTTCTTGTACTTAAGTCGGCATTGTGCATTTGTATTTAATTTCGTTGCAATTTCATTGTTTCATCGTCATTAAGAAGGTCCAAGGGATACAGTAAACCTGAAGTGAAGCATCGGAATCTATAACTAGTGTCACAGGATCTGTTGAAAGCATAGACAGTATGAAGAGTCGGTCTTCTTGTACTTAAGGCGGCATTGTGCCTTTTCTATTTAATTGCGATGCAATTTCTGTGTTTCATCATCAATAAGAAGGTCAGAGGGATACAGTAAGCGTGATGTGTAGCATCGGAGTCCATAACTAGTGTCACAGGAATGGTTCAAAACATAGTCAGTAGGAGGAGTCAGTCTTATTGTACTTAAGTCGGCATTGCGCCTTTTCTATTTAATTCCGATGCAATATCTGTGTTCCATCGTCAATAAGAAGGTCAGAGGGATACAGTATACCTGAAGTGAAGCATCGGAATCTATAACTAGTGTCACAGGAATGGTTCAAAACATAGTCAGTAAGAAGAGTCAGTCTTCTCGTACTTAAGTCGGCATTGTGCCTATACTATTTAATTCCGATGCACTTTCTTTGTTTCATCAACAATAAGAAGTTCCAAGGGATGCAGTACACCTGAAGTGAAGCATCGGAATCTAAAACTAGTGTCACAGGAATGGTTCAAATCATAGACAGTAAGAAGAGTCAGTCTTCTTGTACTTAAGTCGGCATTGTGCCTTTTGTATTTAATTTCGATGCAATTTCGGTGTTTCATCGTCATTAAGAAGGTCCAAGGGATACAGTAAACCTGAAGTGAAGCATCGGAATCTATAACTAGTGTCACAGGATCGGTTCAAAACATAGACAGTATGAAGAGTCGGTCTTCTTGTACTTAAGTCGGCATTGTGCCTTTTCTATTTAATTGCGATGCAATTTCTGTGTTTCATCATCAATAAGAAGGTCAGAGGGATACAATAAACGTGAAGTGTAGCATCGGAGTCCATAACTAGTGTCACAGGAATGGTTCAAAACATAGTCAGTAGGAAGAGTCAGTCTTATTGTACTTAAGTCGGCATTGCGCCTTTTCTATTTAATTCCGATGCAATATCTGTGTTTCAACGTCAGTAAGAAGGTCAGAGGGATACAGTAAACCTGAAGTCAAGCTTCGGAATCTATAACTAGTGTCACAGGAATGGTTCAAAACATAGTCAGAAAGAAAAGTCAGTCTTCTTGTACTTAAGTCGGCATTGTGCCTTTTGTATTTAATTCCGATGCAATATCTGTGATTCATCGTCAATAAGAAGGTCAGAGGGATACAGTAAACCTGACGTGAAGCATCGGAATCTATAACTAGTGTCACAGGAATGTTTCAAATCATAGACAATAAGAAGAGTCACTCTTCTTGTACTTAAGTCGGCATTTAGCCTTTTGTATTTAATTCCGATGCAATTTCTGTGTTTCATCGTCAATAAGAAGGTCCAAGAGATACAGTAAACCTGAAGTGAAGCATCGGAATCTGTAACTAGCATCACAGGAATGGTTCAAAACAAAGACAATAAGAAGAGTCAGTCTGCTTGTACTTAAGACTGCATTGTGCCTTTTCTATTTAATTCCGATGCAATTTCTGTGTTTCATCGTCAATAAGAAGGTCAGAGGGATACAGTAAACGTGAAGTGAGGCATCGGAGTCCATAAGTAGTGTCACAGGAATGGTTCGAAACATAGTCAGTAGGAAGAGTCAGTCTTCTTGAACTTAAGTCGGCATTGCGCCTTTTCTATTTAATTCCGATGCAATATCTGTGTTCCATCGTCAATAAGAAGGTCAGAGGGATACAGTAAACCTGAAGTGAAGCATCGGAATCTATAACTAGTGTCACAGGAATGGTTCAAAACATAGTCAGTAAGAAGAGTCATTTTTCTTGTACTTAAGTCGGCATTGTGCCTTTACTATGTAATTCCGATGCAAGTTCTGTGTTTCATCGTCAATAAGAAGGTCCAAGGGATACAGTACACCTCAAGTGAAGCATCGGAAGCTATAACTAGTGTCACAGGATCGGTTCAAAACATAGACAGTATGAAGAGTCGGTCTTCTTGTACATAAGTCAGCATTTTGCCTTTTCTATTTAAATGCGATGCAATTTCTGTGTTTCATCATCAATAAGAAGGTCAGAGGGATACAGTAAACGTGAAGTGAGGCATCGGAGTCCATAAGTAGTGTCACAGGAATGGTTCGAAACATAGTCAGTAGGAAGAGTCAGTCTTCTTGAACTTAAGTCGGCATTGCGCCTTTTCTATTTAATTCCGATGCAATATCTGTGTTCCATCGTCAATAAGAAGGTCAGAGGGATACAGTATACCTGAAGTGAAGCATCGCAATCTATAACTAGTGTCACAGGAATGGTTCAAAACATAGTCAGTAAGAAGAGTGAGCCTTCTTGTACTTAAGTCGGCATTGAGTTTTTTGTATTTAATTCCGATGCAATATCTGTGTTTCATCGTCAATAAGAAGGTCCAAGTGATACAGTAATCCTGAAGTGAAGCTTCGGAATCTGTAACTAGCGTCACCGGAATGGTTCAAATCATAGACAGTAAGAAGAATCTGTTTTCTTGTACTTA
The DNA here is from genome assembly GCF_021461385.2 of Schistocerca piceifrons. NCBI lineage: Eukaryota > Metazoa > Arthropoda > Insecta > Orthoptera > Acrididae > Schistocerca > Schistocerca piceifrons. The sequence continues at coordinate 549,804 of NW_025727719.1, read as the reverse complement.
AGTCGGCATTGTGCCTTTTCTATTTCATTCCGATGCAATTTCTGTTTTTTAACCGTCACTAAGAAGGTCAGAGGGATACAGTAAACCTGAAGTGAAGCTTCGGAATCTATAAATAGTGTCAGAGGAATGGTTTAAAATATAGACAATAGGAAGAGTCAGACTACTTGTACTTAAGGCGGCATTGTGCCTTTTGTATTTAATTCCGATGCAATTTCTGTGTTTCCTCGCCAATAAGAAAGTCCAAGGGATACAGTAAACCTGAAGAGAAGCATCGGAACCTATAACTAGTGTCACAGGAATGGTTCAAAGCATAGAATGTAGGAAGAGTCAGTCTTCTTGTACTTAAGTCGGCAATGTGCCTTTTCTATTTAATTCCGATGCAATTTCTGTGTTACATCGTCAATAAGAAGGTCCAACGGATACAGTACACCTGAAGTGAATCATCGGAATCCATAACTAGTGTCACAGGAATGGTTCAAAACATAGTCAGTACGAAGAGTCAGTCTTCTTGTACGTAAGTCGGCATTGTGCCTTTTGTATCTAATTCCGATGCAATTTCTGTGTTTCATCGTCAATAAGAAGGTCAGAGGGATACAGTAAACCTGAAGTGAAGAATCGGAATGTATACCTAGTGTCACAGGAATGGTTCAAAGCATAGACAGTAGGAAGAGTCAGACTACTTGTACTTAAGTCGGCATTGTGATTTTTGTATTTAATTCCGATGCAATTTCTGTGTTTCCTCGCCAATAAGAAAGTCCAAGGGATACAGTAAACCTGAAGAGAAGCATCGGAACCTATAACTAGTGTCACAGGAATGGTTCAAATCATAGACAGTAAGAAGTGTCAATCTTCTTGTACTTAAGTCGGCATTGTGCATTTGTATTTAATTTCGTTGCAATTTCATTGTTTTATCGTCATTAAGAAGGTCCAAGGGATACAGTAAACCTGAAGTGAAGCATCGGAATCTATAACTAGTGTCACAGGATCTGTTCAAAGCATAGACAGTAAGAAGAGTCAGTCTTCTTGTACTTAAGTCGGCATTGTGCCTTTTCTATTTAATTGCGATGCAATATCTGTGTTTCATCGTCAATAAGAAGGTCTGAGGGATACAGTAAACCTGAAGTCAAGCTTCGGAATCTATAACTAGTGTCATAGGAATGGTTCAAAACATAGTCAGAAAGAAATGGCAGTCTTCTTGTACTTAAGTCGGCATTTGTGCATTTTGTATTTAATTCCGATTCAATATCTGTGTTTCATCGCCAATAAGAAGGTCCAAGGGACACAGTAAACCTGAAGTAAAGCATCTGAATCTCTAACTAGTGTCACAGGTATGGTTCAAAGCATAGTCAGTATGAAGAGGCAGTCTTCTTGTACTTAAGTCGGCATTGTGCCATTTGTATTTAATTCCGATGCAATTTCTGTGTTTCATCGCCAATAAGAAGGTCCAAGGGATACAGTAAACCTGAAGTGAAGCATCGGAATCTATAACTAGTGTCACAGGAATGGTTCAAAACATAGAGAGTAGGAAGAGTCAGACTACTTGTACTTAAGTCGGCATTGTGATTTTTGTATTTAATTCCGATGCAATTTCTGTGTTTCATCGTCTATAAGAAGGTCCAAGGGATACAGTAAACCTGAAGTGAAGCATCGGAAGCTATATCTAGTGTCACAGGATCGTTTCAAAGCATATACAGTATGAAGAGTCGGTCTACTTGTACTTAAGTCGGCATTGTGCCTTTTCTATTTAATTGCGATGCAATTTCTGTGTTTCATCGGCAATAAGAAGGTCAGAGGGATACAGTAAACCTGAAGTGAAGCATCGGAATCTATGACTAGTGGCACAGGAATGGTTCAAAACATAGTCAGTAAGAAGAGTCATTCTTCTTGTACTTAAGTCGGCATTGTGCCTTTACTATTTAATTCCGATGCAATTTCTATGTTTCATCGTCAATAAGAACGTCCAAGGGATACAGTACACCTGAAGTGAAGCATCGGAATCTATAACTAGTGTCACAGGAATGGTTCAAATCATAGACAGTAAGAAGAGTTAGTCTTCTTGTACTTCAGTCGGCATTGTGCCTTTTGTATTTAATTCCGATGCAATTTCGGTGTTTCATCGTCAATAAGAAGGTCCAAGGATACAGTAAACCTGAAGTGAAGCATCGGAAGCTATAACTAGTGTCACAGGATCGGTTCAAAACATAGCCAGTATGAAGAGTCGGTCTTCATGTACTTAAGTCGGTATTGTGCCTTTTCTATTTAATTGCGATGCAATTTCTGTGTTTCATCATCAATAAGGAGGTCAGAGGGATACAGTCAACGTGAAGTGAGGCATCGGAGTCCATAACTAGTGTCACAGGAATGATTCGAAACATAGTCAGTAGGAAGAGTCAGTCTTCTTGAACTTAAGTCGGCATTGCGCCTTTTCTATTTAATTCCGATGCAATATCTGTGTTCCATCGTCAATAAGAAGGTCAGAGGGATACAGTATACCTGAAGTGAAGCATCGCAATCTATAACTAGTGTCACAGGAATGGTTCAAAACATAGTCAGTAAGAAGAGTCAGTCTTCTTGTACTTAAGTCGGCATTGTGCCTTTTCTATTTAATTCCGATGCAATTTCTGTGTTTCATCGTCAATACGAAGGTCAGAGGTATACAGTAAACATGAAGTGAGGCATCGAAATCTCTAACTAGTGTCACAGGAATGGTTCAAAACATAGTCTGTAAGAAGAGTGAGTCTTCTTGTACTTAAGTCGGCATTGTGCTTTTTGTATTTAATTCCGATGCAATATCTGTGTTTCATCGTCAATAAGAACGTCCAAGGGATACAGTTCATCTGAAGTGAAGCATCGGAATCTATAACTAGTGTCACACGAATGGTTCAATTCATAAATAGTAAGAAGAGTTAGTCTACTTGTACTTAAGTCAGCATTGTGCACTTTCTATTTAATTCCGATGCAATTTCTGTGTTTCATCGTCAATAAGAAGGTCGGAGATATACAGTAAACCTGAAGTGAAGCATCGGAATCTATAACTTGTGTCACAGGAACGGTTCAAATCATAGACAGTAGGAAGAGTCAGTCTTCTTGTACTTGAGTCGGCATTGTGCCTTTTGCATTTAATTCCGATGCAATTTCTGTGTTTCATCATCAATAAGAAGGTCAGAGGGATACAGTAAACGTGAAGTGTAGCATCGGAGTCCATAACTAGTCTCACAGGAATGGTTCAAAACATAGTCAGTAGGAAGAGTCAGTCTTCTTGAACTTAAGTCGGCATTGCGCCTTTTCTATTTAATTCCGATGCAATATCTGTGTTCCATCGTCAATAAGAAGGTCAGAGGGATACAGTATACCTGAAGTGAAGCATCGCAATCTATAACTAGTGTCACAGGAATGGTTCAAAACATAGTCAGTAAGAAGAGTCAGTCTTCTTGTACTTAAGTCGGCATTGCGCCTTTTCTATTTAATTCCGATGCAATATCTGTGTTTCAACGTCAATAAGATGGTCAGAGGGATACAGTAAACCTGAAGTCAAGCTTCGGAATCTATAACTAGTGTCACAGGAATGGTTCAAAACATAGTCAGAAAGAAAAGGCAGTCTTCTTGTACTTAAGTCGGCATTGTGCCTTTTGTATTTAATTCCGATGCAATATCTGTGATTCATCGTCAATAAGAAGGTCAGAGGGATACAGTAAACCTGACGTGAAGCATCGGAATTTATAACTAGTGTCACAGGAATGTTTCAAATCATAGACAATAAGAAGAAGCACTCTTCTTGTACATAAGTCGGCATTGTGCCTTTTGTATTTAATTCCGATGCAATTTCTGTGTTTCATCGTCAATAAGAAGGTCCAAGGGATACAGTAAACCTGAAGTGAAGCATCGGAATCTGTAACTAGCATCACAGGAATGGTTCAAGACATAGACACTAAGAAGAGTCAGTCTGCTTGTACTTAAGACTGCATTGTGCCTTTTCTATTTAATTCCGATTCAATTTCTGTGTTTCATCGTCAACGAGAAGGTCAGAGGGATACAGTAAACCTGACGTGAAGCATCAGAATCCATAACTAGTGTCACAGGATTGGTTCAAAACATAGACAGTAGGAAGAGTCAGACTACTTGTACTTAAGACGGCATTGTGATTTTTGTATTTAATTCCGATGCAATTTCTGTGTTTCATCGTCTATAAGAAGGTCCAAGGGATACAGTAAGCCTGAAGTGCAGCATCGGAAGCTATAACTAGTGTCACAGGATCGGTTCAATACATATACATTATGAAGACTTGGTCTTCTTGTACTTAAGTCGGCATTGTGCTTTTCTATTAAATTGCGATGCAATTTCTGTGTTTCATCGGCAATAAGAAGGTCAGAGAGATACAGTAAACCTGAAGTGAAGCATCGGAATCAATAACTAGTGTCACAGGAATGGTTCACAACATAGTCAGTAAGAAGAGTCATTCTTCTTGTACTTAAGTCGGCATTGTGCCTTTACTATTCAATTCCGATGCAATTTCTGTGTTTCATCGTCAATAAGAAGGTCCAAGGGATACAGTACACCTGAAGTGAAGCATCGGAATCTATACCTAGTGTCACAGGAATCATTCAAATAATAGACAGTAAGAAGAGTCAGTCTTCTTGTACTTAAGTCGGCATTGTGCCTTTTGTATTTAATTCCGATGCAATTTCGGTGTTTCATCGTCAATAAGAAGGTCCAAGGGATACAGTAAACCTGAAGTGAAGCATCGCAAGCTATAACTAGTGTCACAGGATCGGTTCAAAACATAGACAGTATGAAGAGTCGGTCTTCTTGTACTTAAGTCGGCATTGTGCCTTTTCTATTTAATTGCGATGCAATTTCTGTGTTTCATCATCAATAAGAAGGTCAGAGGGATACAGTAAACGTGAAGTGAAGCATCGGAGCCCATAACTAGTGTCACAGGAATGGTTCGAAACATAGTCAGTAGGAAGAGTCAGTCTTCTTGTACTTAAGTCGGCATTGCGCCTTTTCTATCTAATTCCGATGCGATATCTGTGTTCCATCGTCAATAAGAAGGTCAGAAAGATACAGTATACCTGAAGTGAAGCATCGTAATCTATAACTAGTGTCACAGGAATGGTTCAAAACATAGTCAGTAAGAAGAGTGAGTCTCCTTGTACTTAAGTCGGCATTGTGCCATTTCTATTTAATTCCGATGCAATTTCTGTGTTTCATCGTCAATACGAAGGTCAGAGGTATACAGTAAACCTGAGTGAGGCATCGGAATCTCTAACTAGTGTCACAGGAATGGTTCAAAACATAGTCAGTATGAAGAGTGAGTCTTCTTGTACTTAAGTCGACACTGTGCTTTTTGTATTTAATTCCGATGTAATATGTGTGTTTCATCGTCATTAAGAAGGTCCAAGGGATCCAGTAATCCTGAAGTCAAGCTTCGGAATCTGTAACTAGCATCACAGGAATGGTTCAAATCACAGTCAGTAAGAAGAATCTGTCTTCTTGTACTTAAGTCGGCATTGTGTCTTTTCCATTTAATTCCGATGCAATTTCTGGTTTTCATCGTCACTAAGGAGGTCAGAGGGATACAGTAAACCTAAAGTGAAGCATCGGAATCTATAACTAGTGTCACAGGAATGGTTTAAAACATAGACAGTAGGAAGAATCGGACTACTTGTACTTAAGGCGGCATTGTGCCTTTTGTATTTAATTCCGATGCAATTTCTGTGTTTCATCGCCAATAAGAAGGTCCAAGGGATACAGTAACTCTGAAGTGAGGCATCGGAATCTATAACTAGTGTCACAGGAATGGTTCAAAACATAGTCAGAAAAAATAGTCAGTCTTCTTGTACTTCAGTCGGCATTGTGCGTTTTGTATTTAATTGCGATGCAATTTCTGGGTTTCATCGTCAATTAGAAGGACAGATGGATACAGTAAACCTGAAGTGAAGCATCAGAATCCATAAGTAGTGTCACAGGATTGGTTCAAATCATAGACAGTAAGAAGAGTGAGTCTACTTGTAGTTAAGTCGGCATTGTGCCTTTTGTATTTAATTCCGATGTAATTTCTGTGTTTCATCGTCAATAAGAAGGTCCAAGGGATACAGTACATCTGAAGTGAAGCATCGGAATCTATAACTAGTGTCACAGGAATGGTTCAAATCATAAACAGTAAGACGAGTCAGTTTTCTTGTACTTAAGTCAGCATTGTGCCCTTTCTATTTAATTCCGATGCAATTTCTGTGTTTCATCGTCAATATGAAGGTCAGAGGGATACAGTAAATCTGAAGTGAAGCATCGGAATCTATAACTAGTGTCACAGGAATGGTTCAAATCATAGACAGTAGGAAGAATCAGTCTTCTTGTACTTGAGTCGGCATTGTGCCTTTTGCATTTAATTCCGATGCAATTTCTGTGTTTCATCGTCAATAAGAAGGTCAGAGGCATACAGTAAACCTGAAGTGAAGCATCGGAATCTATAACTAGTGTCACAGGAATGGTTCAAAACATAGACAGTAGGAAGAGTCAGTCTTCATGTACTTAAGTCGGCATTGTGCCTTTTGCATTTAATTCCGATGCAATTTCTGTGTTTCTTCGTCAATAAGAAGGTCAGAGGGATACAGTAAACCTAAAGTGAAGCCTCGGAATCTATAACTAGTGTCACAGGAATGGTTCAAATCATAAACAGTAAGACGAGTCAGTTTTCTAGTACTTAAGTCAGCATTGTGCCCTTTCTATTTAATTCCGATGCAATTTCTGTGTTTCATCGTCAACGAGAAGGCCAGAGGGATACAGTAAACCTGACGTGAAGCATCAGAATCCATAACTAGTGTCACAGGATTGGTTCAAATCATAGACAGTAAGAAGAGTGAGTCTACTTGTAGTTAAGTCGGCATTGTGCTTTTTGTATTTAATTCCGATGTAATTTCTGTGTTTCATCGTCAATAAGAAGGTCCAAGGGATACAGTTCATCTGAAGTGAAGCATCGGAATCTATAACTAGTGTCACAGGAATGGTTCAATTCATAAACAGTAAGAAGAATCAGTCTACTTGTACTTAAGTCAGCATTGTGCACTTTCTATTTAATTCCGATGCAATTTCTGTGTTTCATCGTCAATAAGAAGGTCGGAGATATACAGTAAACCTGAAGTGAAGCATCGGAATCTATAACTAGTGTCACAGGAACGGTTCAAATCATAGACAGTAGGAAGAGTCAGTCTTCTTGTACCTGAGTCGGCATTGTGCCTTTTGCATTTAATTCCGATGCAATTTCTGTGTTTCTTCGTCAATAAGAAGGTCAGAGGGATACAGTAAACCTAAAGTGAAGCATCGGAATCCATAACTAGTGTCACAGGAATGGTTCAAACATAGACAACAGGAAGAGTCAGTCTTCTTGTACTTAAGTCGGCATTGTGCCTTTTGTATTTAATTCCGATGCTATACATATCTGTGTTTCATCGTCAATAAGAAGGTCAGATGGATACAGTAAACCTGAAGTGAAGCATCGGAACCTGTAACTAGAGTCACAGGAATGGTTCAAAACGTAGACAGTAGGAAGAGTCAGACTACTTGTACTTAAGTCGGCATTGTGATTTTTGTATTTAATTCCGATGATATTTCTGTGTTTCATCGTCAATATGAAGGTCAGAGGGATACAGTAAACCTGAAGTGCAGCATCGGAATCTATAACTAGTGTCACAGGAATGGTTCAAATCATAGACAGTGGGAAGAGTCAGTCTTCTTGTACTTGAGTCGGCATTGTGCCTTTTGCATTTAATTCCGATGCTATTTCTGTGTTTCATCGTCAATTAGAAGGTCAGAGGCATACAGTAAACCTGAAGTGAAGCATCTGAATCAATAACTAGTGTCACAGGAATGGTTCAAAACATAGTCAGTAAGAAGAGTCATTCTTCTTGTACTTAAGTCGGCATTGTGCCTTTACAATTTAATTCCGATGCAATTTCTGTGTTTCATCGTCAATAAGAAGGTCCAAGGGATACAGTACACCTGAAGTGAAGCATCGGAATCTATACCTAGTGTCACAGGAATCATTTAAATCATAGACAGTAAGAAGAGTCAGTCTTCTTGTACGTAAGTCGGCATTGTGCCCTTTGTATTTAATTCCGATGCAATTTCGGTGTTTCATCGTCAATACGAAGGTCCAAGGGATACAGTAAACCTGAAGTGAAGCATCGCAAGCTATAACTAGTGTCACAGGATCGGTTCAAAACATAGACAGTATGAAGAGTCGGTCTTCTTGTACTTAAGTCGGCATTGTGCCTTTTCTATTTAATTGCGATGCAATATCTGTGTTCCATCGTCAATAAGAAGGTCAGAAAGATACAGTATACCTGAAGTGAAGCATCGGAATCTATAACTAGTGTCACAGGAATGGTTCAAAACATAGACAGTAGGAAGAGTCAGTCTTCATGTACTTAAGTCGGCATTGTGCATTTGCATTTAATTCCGATGCAATTTCTGTGTTTCTTCGTCAATAAGAAGGTCAGAGGGATACAGTAAACCTAAAGTGAAACATCGGAATCTATAACTAGTGTCACAGGAATGGTTCAAATCATAAACAGTAAGACGAGTCAGTTTTCTTGTACTTAAGTCAGCATTGAGTCCTTTCTATTTAATTGCGATGCAATTTCTGTGTTTCACCGTCAACGAGAAGGTCAGAGGGATACAGTAAACCTGACGTGAAGCATCAGAATCCATAACTAGTGTCACAGGATTGGTTCAAAACATAGACAATAAAAAGAGTCAGTCTACTTGTTGTTAAGTCGGCATTGTGCCTTTTGTATTTAATTCCGATGTAATTTCTGTGTTTCATCGTCAATAAGATGGTCCAAGGGATACAGTTCATCTGAAGCGAAGCATCGGAATCTATAACTAGTGTCACAGGAATGGTTCAATTCATAAACAGTAAGAAGAGTCAGTCTACTTGTACTTAAGTCAGCATTGTGCACTTACTATTTAATTCCGATGCAATTTCTGTGTTTCATCGTCAATAAGAAGGTCGGAGATATACAGTAAACCTGAAGTGAAGCATCGGAATCTATAACTAGTGTCACAGGAACGGTTCAAATCATAGACAGTAGGAAGAGTCAGTCTTCTTGTACTTGAGTCGGCATTGTGCCTTTTGCATTTAATTCCGATGCAATTTCTGTGTTTCTTCGTCAATAAGAAGGTCAGAGGGATACAGTAAACCTAAAGTGAAGCATCGGAATCTATAACTAGTGTCACAGGAATGGTTCAAACATAGACAATAGGAAGAGACAGTCTTCTTGTACTTAAGTCGGCATTGTGCCTTTTATATTTAATTCCGATGCTATACATATCTGTGTTTCATCGTCAATAAGAAGGTCAGATGGATACAGTAAACCTGAAGTGAAGCATCGGAACCTATAACTAGAGTCACAGGAATGGTTCAAAACATAGACAGTAGGAAGAGTCAGACTACTTGTACTTAAGTCGGCAATGCAATTTCTGTGTTTCATCGTCAATATGAAGGTCAGAGGGATACAGTAAACCTGAAGTGAAGCATCGGAATCTATAACTAGTGTCACAGGAATGGTTCAAATCATAGACAGTAGGAAGAGTCAGTCTTCTTGTACTTGAGTCGGCATTGTGCCTTTTGCATTTAATTCCGATGCAATTTCTGTGTTTCATCGTCAATAAGAACGTCAGAGGCATACAGTAAACCTGAAGTGAAGCATCGGAATCTATAACTAGTGTCACAGGAATGGTTCAAATCATAGACAGTAGGAAGAGTCAGTCTTCATGTACTTAAGTCGGCATTGTGCCTTTTGTATTTAATTCCAATGCAATATCTGTGTTTCATATTCAATAAGAAGGTCAGATGGATACAGTAACCCTGAAGTGAAGCATCGGAATCTATAACTAGAGTCACAGGAATGGTTCAAACATAGACAGTAGGAAGAGTCAGACTACTTGTACTTAAGTCGGCATTGAGATTTTTGTATTTAATTCCGATGCAACTTCTGTGTTTCATCGTCTATAAGAAGGTCCAAGGGATACAGTAAACCTGAAGTGAAGCATCGGAAGCTATAACTAGTGTCACAGGATCGGTTCAATACATATACAGTATGAAGAGTCGGTCTACTTGTACTTAAGTCCGCATTGTGCTTTTCTATTAAATTGCGCTGCAATTTCTGTGTTTCATCGGCAATAAGAAGGTGAGAGAGATACAGTAAACCTGAAGTGAAGCATCGGAATCAATAACTAGTGTCACAGGAATGGTTCAAAACATAGTCAGTAAGAAGAGTCATTCTTCTTGTACTTAAGTCGGCATTGTGCCTTTACTATTTAATTCCGATGCAATTTCTGTGTTTCATCGTCAATAAGAAGGTCCAAGGGATACAGTAAACCTAAAGTGAAGCATCGGAATCTATAACTAGTGTCACAGGAATGGTTTAAAACATAGACAGTAGGAAGAGTCAGACTACTTGTACTTAAGGCGGCATTGTGCCTTTTGTATTTAATTCCGATGCAATTTCTGTGTTTCATCGCCAATAAGAAGGTCCAAGGGATACAGTAAATATGAAGTGAGGCATCGGAATCTATAACTAGTGTCACAGGAATAATTCAAAACATAGTCAGAAAAAATAGTCAGTCTTCTTGTACTTAAGTCGGCATTGTGCGTTTTGTATTTAATTGCGATGCAATTTCTGGGTTTCATCGTCAATTAGAAGGTCAGATGGATACAGTAAACCTGAAGTGAAGCATCAGAATCCATAACTAGTGTCACAGGATTGGTTCAAATCATAGACAGTAAGAAGAGTGAGTCTACTTGTAGTTAAGTCGGCATTGTGCCTTTTGTATTTAATTCCGATGTAATTTCTGTGTTTCATCGTCAATAAGAAGGTCCAAGGGTTACAGTACATCTGAAGTGAAGCATCGGAATCTATAACTAGTGTCACAGGAATGGTTCAAATCATAAACAGTAAGACGAGTCAGTTTCCTTGTACTTATGTCAGCATTGTGCCCTTTCTATTTAATTCCGATGCAATTTCTGTGTTTCATCGTCAATATGAAGGTCAGAGGGATACAGTAAATCTGAAGTGAAGCATCGGAATCTATAACTAGTGTCACAGGAATGGTTCAAATCATAGACAGTAGGAAGAGTCAGTCTTCTTGTACATGAGTCGGCATTGTGCCTTTTGCATTTAATTCCGATGCAATTTCTGTGTTTCATCGTCAATAAGAAGGTCAGAGGCATACAGTAAACCTGAAGTGAAGCATTGGAATATATAACTAGTGTCACAGGAATGGTTCAAAACATAGACAGTAGGAAGAGTCAGTCTTCATGTACTTAAGTCGGCATTGTGCCTTTTGTATTTAATTCCGATGCAATATCTGTGTTTCATCGTCAATAAGAAGGTCAGATGGATACAGTAAACCTGAAGTGAAGCATCGGAATCTATAACTAGAGTCACAGGAATGGTTCAAAACATTGACAGTAGGAAGAGTCAGACTACTTGTACTTAAGTCGGCATTGTGATTTTTGTATTTAATTCCGATGCAATTTCTGTGTTTCATCGTCTATAAGAAGGTCCAAGGGATACAGTAAACCTGAAGTGAAGCATCGGAAGCTATAACTAGTGTCACAGGATCGGTTCAATGCATATACAGTATGAAGAGTCGGTCTACTTGTACTTAAGTCGGCATTGTGCCTTTTCTATTAAATTGCGATGCAATTTCTGTGTTTCATCGGCAATAAAAAGGTCAGAGAGATACAGTAAACCTGAAGTGAAGCATCGGAATCTATAACTAGTGTCACAGGAATGGTTCAAAACATAGTCAGTAAGAAGAGTCATTCTTCTTGAACTTAAGTCGGCATTGTGCCTTTACTATTTAATTCCGATGCAATTTCTGTGTTTCATCGTCAATAAGAAGGTCCAAGGGATACAGTACACCTGAAGTGAAGCATCGGAATCTATAACTAGTGTCACAGGAATCATTCAAATCATAGACAGTAAGAAGAGTCAGTCTTCTTGTACTTAAGTCGGCATTGTGCCTTTTGTATTTAATTCCGATGCAATTTCGGTGTTTCATCGTCAATAAGAAGGTCCAAGGGATACAGTAAACCTGAAGTGAAGCATCGGAAGCAATAACTAGTGTCACAGGATCGGTTCAAAACATAGACAGTATGAAGAGTCGGTCTTCTTGTACTTAAGTCGACATTGTGCCTTTTCTATTTAATTGCGATGCAATTTCTGTGTTTCATCATCAATAAGAAGGTCAGAGGGATACAGTAAACGTGAAGTGAAGCATCGGAGTCCATAACTAGTGTCACAGGAATGGTTCGAAACATAGTAGGAAGAGTCAGTCTTCTTGTACTTAAGTCGGCATTGCGCCTTTTCAATTTAATTCCGATCCAATATCTGTGTTCCATCGTCAATAAGAAGGTCAGAAAGATACAGTATACCTGAAGTGAAGCATCGTAATCTATAACTAGTGTCACAGGAATGGTTCAAAGCATAGTCAGTAAGAAGAATCTGTCTTCTTGTACTTAAGTCGGCATTGTGTCTTTTCCATTTAATTCCGATGCAATTTCTGTTTTTCATCGTCACTAAGGAGGTCAGAGGGATGCAGTAACCCGAAGTGAAGCATCGGAATCTATAACTAGTGTCACAGGAATGGTTAAAAACATAGACAGTAGGAAGAATCAGACTACTTGTATTTAAGGCGCCATTGTGCCTTTTGTATTTAATTCCGATGCAATTTCTGTGTTTCATCGCCAATAAGAAGGTCCAAGGAATACAGTAAATCTGAAGTGAGGCATCGGAATCTATAACTAGTGTCACAGGAATGGTTCAAAGCATAGTCAGAAAAAACAGTCAGTCTTCTTATACTTAAGTCGGCAATGTGCGTTTTGTATTTAATTGCGATGCAATTTCTGGGTTTCATCGTCAATTAGAAGGTCTGAGGGTATAAGTAAACCTGAAGTGAAGCATCAGAATCCATAACTAGTGTCACAGGATTGGTTCAAATCATAGACAGTAAGAAGAGTCAGTCTACTTGTAGTTAAGTCGGCATTGTGCCATTTGTATTTAATTCCGATGTAATTTCTGTGTTTCATCGTCAATACGAAAGTCCAAGGGATACAGTACATCTGAAGTGAAGCATCGGAATCTATAACTAGTGTCACAGGAATGGTTCAAATCATAAACAGTAAGACGAGTCAGTTTTCTTGTACTTAAGTCAGCATTGTGCCCTTTCTATTTAATTCCGATGCAATTTCTGTGTTTCATCGTCAATATGAAGGTCAGAGGGATACAGTAAACCTGAAGTGAAGCATCGGAATCTATAACTAGTGTCACAGGAATGGTTCGAATCATAGACAGTAGGAAGAGTCAGTCTTCTTGTACTTGAGTCGGCATTGTGCCTTTTGCATTTAATTCCGATGCAATTTCTGTGTTTCATCGTCAATAAGAAGGTCAGAGGCATACAGTAAACCTGAAGTGAAGCATCGGAATCTATAACTAGTGTCACAGGAATGGTTCGAAACATAGACAGTAGGAAGATCCAGTCTTTATGTACTTAAGTCGGCATTGCGCCCTTTGTAGTTAATTCCGATGCAATATCTGTGTTTCATCGTCAATAAGAAGGTCAGATGGATACAGTAAACCCGAAGTGAGGCATCGGAATCTATAACTAGAGTCACAGGAATGGTTCAAAATATAGAAAGTAGGTAGAGTCAGACTACTTGTACTTAAGTCGGCATTGTGATTTTTGTATTTAATTCCGATGCAATTTCTGTGTTTCATCGTCTTTAAGAAGGTCCAAGGGATACAGTAAGCCTGATGTGACGCATCGGAAGCTATAACTAGTGTCACAGGATCGGTTCAATACATATAGAGTATGAAGAGTCGGTCTACTTGTTCTTAAGTCGGCATTGTGCCTTTTCTATTAAATTGCGATGCAATTTCTGTGTTTCATCGGCAATAAGAAGGTCAGAGAGATACAGTAAACCTGAAGTGAAGCATCGGAATCTATAACTAGTGTCACAGGAATGGTTCAAAACATAGTCAGAAAAAAGTGTCAGTCTTCTTGTACTTAAGTCGGCATTGTGCGTTTTGTATTTAATTGCGATGCAATTTCTGGGTTTCATCGTCAATTAGAAGGTCAGATGGATACAGTAAACCTGAAGTGAAGCATCAGAATCCATAACTAGTGTCACAGGATTGGTTCAAATCGTAGACAGTAAGAAGAGTGTGTCTACTTGTAGTTAAGTCGGCATTGTGCCTTTTGTATTTAATTCCGATGTAATTTCTGTGTTTCATCGTCAATAAGAAGGTCCAAGGTATACAGTACATCTGAAGTGAAGCATCGGAATCTATAACTAGTGTCACAGGAATGGTTCAAATCATAAACAGTAAGACGAGTCAGTTTTCTTGTACTTAAGTCAGGATTGTGCCCTTTCTATTTAATTCCGATGCAATTTCTGTGTTTCATCGTCAATATGAAGGTCAGAGGGATACAGTAAATCTGAAGTGAAGCATCGGAATCTATAACTAGTGTCACAGGTCTGGTTCAAATCATAGACAGTAGGAAGAGTCAATCTTCTTGTACTTGAGTCGGCATTGTGCCTTTTGCATTTAATTCCGATGCAATTTCTGTGTTTCATCGTCAATAAGAAGGTCAGAGGCATACAGTAAACCTGAAATGAAGCATCGGAATCTATAACTAGTGTCACAGGAATGGTTCAAAACATAGACAGTAGGAAGAGTCAGTCTTTATGTACTTAAGTCGGCATTGTGCCCTTTGTATTTAATTCCGATGCAATATCTGTGTTTCATCGTCAATAAGAAGGTCAGATGGATACAGTAAACCTGAAGTGAAGCATCTTAATCTATAACTAGAGTCACAGGAATGGTTCAAATCATAGAAAGTAGGAAGAGTCAGACTACTTGTACTTAAGTCGGCATTGTGATTTTTGTATTTAATTCCGATGCAATTTCTGTGTTTCATCGTCTATAAGAAGGTCCAAGGGATACAGTAAGCCTGAAGTGAAGCATCGGAAGCTATAACTAGTGTCACAGGATCGGTTCAATACATATACAGTATGAAGAGTCGGTCTACTTGTACTTAAGTCGGCATTGTGCCTTTTCTATTAAATTGCGATGCAATTTCTGTGTTTCATCGGCAATAAGAAGGTCAGAGGGATACAGTAAACCTGAAGTGAAGCATAGGATCTATAACTAGTGTCACAGGAATGGTTCAAAACATAGTCAGTAAGAAGAGTCATTCTTCTTTTACTTAAGTCGGCATTGTGCATTTACTTTTTAATTCCAATGCAATTTCTGTGTTTCATCGTCAATAAGAAGGTCCAAGGGATACAGTACACCTGAAGTGAAGCATCGGAATCCATAACTAGTGTCACAGGAATCATTCAAATCATAGACAGTAAGAAGAGTCAGTCTTCTTGTACTTAAGTCGGCATTGTGCCTTTTGTAATTAATTCCGATGCAATTTCGGTGTTTCATCGTCAATAAGAAGGTCCAAGGGATACAGTAAACCTGAAGTAAAGCATCGGAAGCAATAACTAGTCTCACAGGATCGGTTCAAATCATAGACAGTATGAAGAGTCGGCCTTCTTGTACTTAAGTCGGCATTGTGCCTTTTCTATTTAATTGCGATGCAATTTCTGTGTTTCATCATCAATAAGAAGGTCAGAGGGATACAGTAAACGTGAAGTGAAGCATCGGAGTCCTAAACTAGTGTCACAGGAGTGGTTCGAAAGATAGTAGGAAGAGTCAGTCTTCTTGTACTTAAGTCGGCATTGCGCCTTTTCTATTTAATTCCGATCCAATATCTGTGTTCCATCGTCAATAAGAAGGTCAGAAAGATACAGTATACCTGAAGTGAAGCATCGTAATCTATAACTAGTGTCACAGGAATGGTTCAAAGCATAGTCAGTAAGAAGATTCTGTCTTCTTGTCCTTAAGTCGGCATTGTGTCTTTTCCATTTAATTCCGATGCAATATCTGTTTTTCATCGTCACTAAGGAGGTCAGAGGGATGCAGTAACCTGAAGTGAAGCATCGGAATCTATACCTAGTGTCACAGGAATGGTTTAAAACATAGACAGTAGGAAGAATCAGACTACTTGCACTTAAGGCGGCATTGTGCCTTTTGTATTTAATTTCGATGCAATTTCTGTGTTTCATCGCCAATAAGAAGGTCCAAGGGATACAGTAAATCTGAAGTGAGGCATCGGAATCTATAACTAGTGTCACAGGAATGGTTCAAAACATAGTCAGAAAAAAGAGTCAGTCTTCTTATATTTAAGTCGGCATTGTGCGTTTTGTATTTAATTGCGATGCAATTTCTGGGTTTCATCGTCAATTAGAAGGTCAGAGGGATATAAGTAAACCTGAAGTGAAGCATCAGAATCCATAACTAGTGTCACAGGATTGGTTCAAATCATAGACAGTAAGAAGAGTCAGTCTACTTGTAGTTAAGTCGGCATTGTGCCATTTGTATTTAATTCCGATGTAATTTCTGTGTTTCATCGTCAATACGAAGGTCCAAGGGATACAGTACATCTGAAGTGAAGCATCGGAATCTATAACTAGTGTCACAGGAATGGTTCAAATCATAAACAGTAAGACGAGTCAGTTTTCTTGTACTTAAGTCAGCATTGTGCCCTTTCTATTTAATTCCGATGCAATTTCTGTGTTTCATCGTCAATATGAAGGTCAGAGGGATACAGTAAACCTGAAGTGAAGCATCGGAATCTGTCACTAGTGTCACAGGAATGGTTCAAATCATAGACAGTAGGAAGAGTAAGTCTTCTTGTACTTGAGTCGGCATTGTGCCTTTTGCATTTAATTCCGATGCAATTTCTGTGTTTCATCGTCAATAAGAAGGTCAGAGGCATCCAGTAAACCTGAAGTGAAGCATCGGAATCTATAATTAGAGTCACAGGAATGGTTCAAAACATAGACAGTAGGAAGAGTCAGTCTTTATGTACTTAAGTCGGCATTGTGCCCTTTGTATTTAATTCCGATGCAATATCTGTGTTTCATCGTCAATACGAAGGTCAGATGGATACAGTAAACCTGAAGTGAAGCATCGGAATCTATAACTAGAGTCACAGGAATGGTTCAAAACATAGAAAGTAGGAAGAGTCAGACAACTTGTACTTAAGTCGGCATTGTGAATTTTGTATTTAATTCCGATGCAATTTCTGTGTTTCATCGTCTATAAGAAGGTCCAAGGGATACAGTAAGCCTGAAGTGAAGCATCGGAAGCTATAACTACTGTCACAGGATCGGTTCAATACATATACAGTATGAAGAGTCGGTCTACTTGTACTTAAGTCGGCATTGGTCCTTTACTATTAAATTGCGATGCAATTTCTGTGTTTCACCGGCAATAAGAAGGTCAGAGGGATACAGTAAACCTGAAGTGAAGCATCGGAAACTATAACTAGTGTCACAGGAATGGTTCAGAACGTAGTCAGTAAGAAGAGTCATTCTTCTTGTACTTAAGTCGGCATTGTGCCTTTACTATTTAATTCCGATGCAATTTCTGTGTTTCATCGTCAATAAGAAGGTCCAAGGGATACAGTACACCTGAAGTGAAGCATCGGAATCTATAACTAGTGTCACAGGAATCATTCAAATCATAGACAGTAAGAAGAGTCAGTCTTCTTGTACTTAAGTGGGCATTGTGCCTTTTGTATTTAATTCCGATGCAATTTCGGTGTTTCATCGTCAATAAGAAAGTCCAAGGGATACAGTAAACCTCAAGTGAAGCATCGGAATCTATAACTAGTGTCACAGGAATCATTCAAATCATAGACAGTAAGAAGAGTCAGTCTTCTTGTACTTAAGTCGGCATTGTGCCTTTTCTATTTAATTGCGATGCAATTTCTGTGTTTCATCATCAATAAGAAGGTCTAAGGGATACAGTAAACCTGAAGTGAAGCTTCGGAATCTATAGCTAGTGTCACAGGAATGGTTCAAAGCATAGTCAGTAAGAAGAATCTGTCTTCTTGTACTTAAGTCGGCATTGTGTCTTTTCCATTTAATTCCGATGCAATTTCTGTTTTTCATCGTCACTAAGGAGGTCAGAAGGATGCAGTAACCTGAAGTGAAGCATCGGAATCTAAAACTAGAGTCACAGGAATGGTTTAAATCACAGACAGTAGGAAGAATCAGACTACTTGTACTTATGGCGGCATTGTGCCTTTTGTATTTAATTCCGATGCAATTTCTGTGTTTCATCGCCAATAAGAAGCTCCCAGGGATACAGTAAATCTGAAGTGAGGCATCGGAATCTATAACTAGTGTCACAGGAATGGTTCAAAACATAGTCAGAAAAAAGAGTCAGTCTTCTTGTACTTAAGTCGGCATTGAGCGTTTTGTATTTAATTGCGATGCAATTACTGGGTTTCATCGTCAATTAGAAGGTCAGAGGGATACAGTAAACCTGAAGTGAAGCATCAGAATCCATAACTAGTGTCACAGGATTGGTTCAAATCATAGACAGTAAGAAGAGTCAGTCTACTTGTAGTTAAGTCGGCATTGTGCCATTTGTATTTAATTCCGAAGTAATTTCTGTGTTTCATCGTCAATACGAAGGTCCAAGGGATACAGTACATCTGAAGTGAAGCATCGGAATCTATAACTAGTGTCACAGGAATGGTTCAAATCATAAACAGTAAGACGAGTCAATTTTCTTGTACTTAAGTCAGCATTGTGCCCTTTCTATTTAATTCCGATGCAATTTCTGTGTTTCATTGTCAATATGAAGGTCAGAGGGATACAGTAAACCTGAAGTGAAGCATCGGAATCTATAACTAGTGTCTCAGGAATGGTTCAAATCATAGACAGTAGGAAGAGTCAGTCTTCTTGTACTTGAGTCGGCATTGTGCCTTTTGCATTTAATTCCGATGCAATTTCTGTGTTTCATCGTCAATAAGAAGGTCAGAGGCATACAGTAAACCTGAAGTGAAGCATCGCAATCTATAACTAGTGTCACAGGAATGGTTCAAAACATAGACAGTAGGAAGATCCAGTCTTTATGTACTTAAGTCGGCATTGCGCCCTTTGTAGTTAATTCCGATGCAATATCTGTGTTTCATCGTCAATAAGAAGGTCAGATGGATACAGTAAACCTGAAGTGAAGCATCGGAATCTATAACTAGTGTCACAGGAATGGTTTAAAACATAGACAGTAGGAAGGGTCAGACTACTTTACTTAAGGCGGCATTGTGCCTATTGTATTTAATTCCGATGCAATTTCTGTTTTTCATCGTCACTAAGGAGGTCAGAGGGATACAGTAAACCTGACGTGAAGCATCGGAATCTATAACTAGTGTCACAGGAATGGTTTAAAACATAGACAGTAGGAAGAGTCAGACTACTTTACTTATGGCGGCATTGTGCCTATTGTATTTAATTCCGTTGCAATTTCTGTGTTTCATCGCCAATAAGAAGGTCCAAGGGATACAGTAAATCTGAAGTGAGGCATCGGAATCTTAACTAGTGTCACAGGAATGGTTCAAAACATAGTCAGGAAAAAAGAGTCAGTCTTCTTGTACTTAAGTCGGCATTGTGCGTTTTGTATTTACTTGCGATGCAATTTCTGGGTTTCATCGTCAATTAGAAGGTCAGAGAGATACAGTAAACCTGAAGTGAAGCATCAGAATTCATAACTAGTGTCACAGGATTGGTTCAAATTATAGACAGTAAGAAGAGTCAGTTTTCTTGTACTTAAATCAGCATTGTGCCCTTTCTGTTTAATTCCGATGCAATTTCTGTGTTTCATCGTCAATATGAAGGTCAGAGGGATACAGTAAACCTGAAGTGAAGCATCGGAATCTATAACTAGTGTCACAGGAATGGTTCAAAACATAGACAGTAGGAAGATCCAGTCTTTATGTACTTAAGTCGGCATTGCGCCCTTTGTAGTTAATTCCGATGCAATATCTGTGTTTCATCGTCAATAAGAAGGTCAGATGGATACAGTAAACCTGAAGTGAAGCATCGGAATCTATAACTAGAGTCACAGGAATGGTTCAAAATATAGAAAGTAGGAAGAGTCAGACTACTTGTACTTAAGTCGGCATTGTGATTTTTGTATTTAATTCCGATGCAATTTCTGTGTTTCATCGTCTATAAGAAGGTCCAAGGGATACAGTAAGCCTGAAGTGACGCATTGGAAGCTATAACTAGTGTCACAGGATCGGTTCAATACATATAGAGTATGAAGAGTCGGTCTACTTGTTCTTAAGTCGGCATTGTGCCTTTTCTATTAAATTGCGATGCAAATTCTGTGTTTCATCGGCAATAAGAAGGTCAGAGAGATACAGTAAACCTGAAGTGAAGCATCGGAATCTATAACTAGTGTCACAGGAATGGTTCAAAACATAGTCAGAAAAAAGAGTCAGTCTTCTTGTACTTAAGTCGGCATTGTGCGTTTTGTATTTAATTGCGATGCAATTTCTGGGTTTCATCGTCAATTAGAAGGTCAGATGGATACAGTAAACCTGAAGTGAAGCATCAGAATCCATAACTAGTGTCACAGGATTGGTTCAAATCATAGACAGAAAGAGGAGTGAGTCTACTTGTAGTTAAGTCGGCATTGTGCCTTTTGTATTTAATTCCGATGTAATTTCTGTGTTTCATCGTCAATAAGATGGTCCAAGGGATACAGTACATCTGAAGTGAAGCATCGGAATCTATAACTAGTGTCACAGGAATTGTTCAAATCATAAACAGTAAGACGAGTCAGTTTTCTTGTACTTAAGTCAGGATTGTGCCCTTTCTATTTAATTCCGATGCAATTTCTGTGTTTCATCGTCAATAAGAAGGTCCAAGGGATACAGTAAGCCTGAAGTGACGCATCGGAAGCTATAACTAGTGTCACAGGATCGGTTCAATACATATAGAGTATGAAGAGTCGGTCTACTTGTTCTTAAGTCGGCATTGTGCCTATTCTATTAAATTGCGATGCAATTTCTGTGTTTCATCGGCAATAAGAAGGTCAGAGAGATACAGTAAACCTGAAGTGAAGCATCGGAATCTATAACTAGTGTCACAGGAATGGTTCAAAACATAGTCAGAAAAAAGAGTCAGTCTTCTTGTACTTAAGTCGGCATTGTGCGTTTTGTATTTAATTGCGATACAATTTCTGGGTTTCATCGTCAATTAGAAGGTCAGAGGGATACAGTAAATCTGAAGTGAAGCATCGGAATCTATAACTAGTGTCACAGGTCTGGTTCAAATCATAGACAGTAGGAAGAGTCAATCTTCTTATACTTGAGTCGGCATTGTGCCCTTTGTATTTAATTCCGATGCAATATCTGTGTTTCATCGTCAATAAGAAGGTCAGATGGATACAGTAAACCTGAAGTGAAGCATCGGAATCTATAACTAGTGTCACAGGAATGGTTCAAAACATAGACAGTAGGAAGAGTCAGTCTTTATGTACTTATGTCGGCATTGTGCCCTTTGTATTTAATTCCGATGCAATATCTGTGTTTCATCGTCAATAAGAAGGTCAGATGGATACAGTAAACCTGAAGTGAAGCATCGGAATCTATAACTAGAGTCACAGGAATGGTTCAAAACATAGAAAGTAGGAAGAGTCAGACTACTTGTACTTAAGTCGGCATTGTGATTTTTGTATTTAATTCCGATGCAATTTCTGTGTTTCATCGTCTATAAGAAGGTCCAAGGGATACAGTAAGCCTGAAGTGAAGCATCGGAAGCTATAACTAGTGTCACAGGATCGGTTCAATACATATACAGTATGAAGAGTCGGTCTACTTGTACTTAAGTCGGCATTGTGCCTTTTCTATTAAATTGCGATGCAATTTCTGTGTTTCATCGGCAATAAGAACGTCAGAGGGATACAGTAAACCTGAAGTGAAGCATCGGATCTATAACTAGTGTCACAGGAATAATTCAAAACATAGTCAGTAAGAAGAGTCATTCTTCTTTTACTTAAGTCGGCATTGTGCATTTACTATTTAATTCCGATGCAATTTCTGTGTTTCATCGTCAATAAGAAGGTCCATGGGATACAGTACACCTGAAGTGAAGCATCGGAATCTATAGCTAGTGTCACAGGAATCATTCAAATCATAGACAGTAAGAAGAGTCAGTCTTCTGGTACTTAAGTCGGCATTGTGCCTTTTGTATTTAATTCCGATGCAATTTCGGTGTTTCATCGTCAATAAGAAGGTCCAAGGGATACAGTTAACCTGAAGTGAAGCATCGGAGTCTATAACTAGTGTCACAGGAATGGTTCAAAGCATAGTCAGTAGAAAGAGTCAGTCTTCTTGTACTTAAGTCTGCATTGTGCCTTTTCTATTTAATTCCGATGCAATGTCTGTTTTCCATCGTCAATAAGAAGGTCAGAGGGATACAGTTTACCTAAAGTGTAGCATCGCAATCTGTAACTAGTGTCACAGGAGTGGTTCAAAACATTGTCAGTAAGAAGAGTCAGTCTTCTTGTACTTAAGTCGGCATTGTGCCTTTTCTATTTAAATCCGATGCAATTTCTGTGTTTCATCGTCAATAAGAAGGTCAGAGGTATACAGTAAACCTGAAGTGAAGCATCGGAATCTATAACTAGTGTCACAGGAATGGTTCAAAACATAGACAGTAAGAAGAGTCAATCTTCTTGTACTTAAGTCGGCATTGTGCCTTTTGTATTTAATTCCGATCCAATATCTGTGTTCCATCGTCAATAAGAAGGTCAGAAAGATACAGTATACCTGAAGGGAAGCATCGTAATCTATAACTAGTGTCACGGGAATGGTTCAAAGCATAGTCAGTAAGAAGAATCTGTCTTCTTGTACTTAAGTCGGCATTGTGTCTTTTCCATTTAATTCCGATGCAATTTCTGTTTTTCATCGTCACTAAGGAGGTCAGAGGGATGCAGTAACCTGAAGTGAAGCATCGGAATCTATAACTAGTGTCACAGGAATGGTTTAAAACATAGACAGTAGGAAGAATCAGACTACTTGTACTTAAGGCGGCATTGTGCCTTTTGTATTTAATTCCGATGCAATTTCTGTGTTTCATCGCCAATAAGAAGGTTCAAGGGATACAGTAAATCTGAAGTGAGGCATCGGAATCTATAACTAGTGTCACAGGAATGGTTCAAAACATAGTCAGAAAAAAGGGTCAGTCTTCTTATACTTAAGTCGGCATTGTGCGTTTTGTATTTAATTGCGATGCAATTTCTGG
This sequence comes from Schistocerca piceifrons, assembly GCF_021461385.2. NCBI lineage: Eukaryota > Metazoa > Arthropoda > Insecta > Orthoptera > Acrididae > Schistocerca > Schistocerca piceifrons. Next base: position 526,577 of record NW_025727719.1, on the reverse strand, counting down.
GTTTCATCGTCAATTAGAAGGTCAGAGGGATATAAGTAAACCCGAAGTGAAGCATCAGAATTCATAACTAGTGTCACAGGATTGGTTCAAATCATAGACAGTAATAAGAGTCAGTCTACTTGTAGTTAAGTCGGCATTGTTCCATTTGTATTTAATTCCGATGTAATTTCTGTGTTTCATCGTCAATACGAAGGTCCAAGGGATACAGTACATCTGAAGTGAAGCATCGGAATCTATAACTAGTGTCACAGGAATGGTTCAAATCATAAACAGTAAGACGAGTCAGTTTTCTTGTACTTAAGTCAGCATTGTGCCCTTTCTATTTAATTCCGATGCAATTTCTGTGTTTCATCGTCAATATGAAGGTCAGAGGGATACAGTAAACCTGAAGCGAAGCATCGGAATCTATAACTAGTGTCACAGGAATGGTTCAAATCATAGACAGTAGGAAGAGTAAGTCTTCTTGTACTTGAGTCGGCATTGTGCCTTTTGCATTTCATTCCGATGCAATTTCTGTGTTTCATCGTCAATAGGAAGGTCAGAGGCATGCAGTACACCTGAAGTGAAGCATCGGAATCTATAACTAGTGTCACAGGAATGGTTCAAAACATAGACAGTAGGAAGAGTCAGTCTTTATGTACTTAAGTCGGCATTGTGCCCTTTGTATTTAATTCCGATGCAATATCTGTGTTTCATCGTCAATAAGAAGGTCAGATGGATCCAGTAAACCTGACGTGAAGCATCGGAATCTATAACTAGAGTCACAGGAATGGTTCAAAACATAGAAAGTAGGAAGAGTCAGACAACTTGTACTTAAGTCGGCATTGTGAATTTTGTATTTAATTCCGATGCAATTTCTGTGTTTCATCGTCTATAAGAAGGTCCAAGGGATACAGTAAGCCTGAAGTGAAGCATCGGAAGCTATAACTAGTGTCACAGGATCGTTTCAAAACATATACAGTATGAAGAGTCGGTCTACTTGTACTTAAGCCGGCATTGTGCCTTTTCTATTTAATTGCGATGCAATTTCTGTGTTTCATCGCCTATAAGAAGGTCCAAGGGATACAGTAAACCAGATGTGAGGCATCGGAATCTATTACTAGTGTCATAGGAATGGTTCAAAACATAGTCAGTAAGAAGAGTCAGTCTACTTGTAGTTAAGTCGGCATTGTGCCTTTTGTATGTAATTCCGATGTAATATCTGTGTTTCATCGACAATAAGAAGGTCCAAGGGATACAGTACACCTGAAGTGAAGCATCGGAATCTATAACTAGTGTCACAGGAATGGTTCAAATCATAAACAGTAAGAAGAGTCAGTCTTCTTGTACTTATGTCAGCATTGTGCACTTTCTATTTAATTCCGATGCAATTTTTGTGTTTCATATTCAATAAAAAGGTCGGAGGGATACAGTAAACCTGAAGTGAAGCATCGGAATCTATAACTAGTGTCACAGGAATGGTTCAAAACATAGACAGTAAGAAGAGTCAATCTTCTTGTACTTAAGTCGGCATTGTGCCTTTTGTATTTAATTCCGATCCAATATCTGTGTTCCATCGTCAATAAGAAGGTCAGAAAGATACAGTATACCTGAAGGGAAGCATCGTAATCTATAACTAGTGTCACGGGAATGGTTCAAAGCATAGTCAGTAAGAAGAATCTGTCTTCTTGTACTTAAGTCGGCATTGTGTCTTTTCCATTTAATTCCGATGCAATTTCTGTTTTTCATCGTCACTAAGGAGGTCAGAGGGATGCAGTAACCTGAAGTGAAGCATCGGAATCTATAACTAGTGTCACAGGAATGGTTTAAAACATAGACAGTAGGAAGAATCAGACTACTTGTACTTAAGGCGGCATTGTGCCTTTTGTATTTAATTCCGATGCAATTTCTGTGTTTCATCGCCAATAAGAAGGTTCAAGGGATACAGTAAATCTGAAGTGAGGCATCGGAATCTATAACTAGTGTCACAGGAATGGTTCAAAACATAGTCAGAAAAAAGGGTCAGTCTTCTTATACTTAAGTCGGCATTGTGCGTTTTGTATTTAATTGCGATGCAATTTCTGGGTTTCATCGTCAATTAGAAGGTCAGAGGGATATAAGTAAACCCGAAGTGAAGCATCAGAATTCATAACTAGTGTCACAGGATTGGTTCAAATCATAGACAGTAATAAGAGTCAGTCTACTTGTAGTTAAGTCGGCATTGTTCCATTTGTATTTAATTCCGATGTAATTTCTGTGTTTCATCGTCAATACGAAGGTCCAAGGGATACAGTACATCTGAAGTGAAGCATCGGAATCTATAACTAGTGTCACAGGAATGGTTCAAATCATAAACAGTAAGACGAGTCAGTTTTCTTGTACTTAAGTCAGCATTGTGCCCTTTCTATTTAATTCCGATGCAATTTCTGTGTTTCATCGTCAATATGAAGGTCAGAGGGATACAGTAAACCTGAAGCGAAGCATCGGAATCTATAACTAGTGTCACAGGAATGGTTCAAATCATAGACAGTAGGAAGAGTAAGTCTTCTTGTACTTGAGTCGGCATTGTGCCTTTTGCATTTCATTCCGATGCAATTTCTGTGTTTCATCGTCAATAGGAAGGTCAGAGGCATGCAGTACACCTGAAGTGAAGCATCGGAATCTATAACTAGTGTCACAGGAATGGTTCAAAACATAGACAGTAGGAAGAGTCAGTCTTTATGTACTTAAGTCGGCATTGTGCCCTTTGTATTTAATTCCGATGCAATATCTGTGTTTCATCGTCAATAAGAAGGTCAGATGGATCCAGTAAACCTGACGTGAAGCATCGGAATCTATAACTAGAGTCACAGGAATGGTTCAAAACATAGAAAGTAGGAAGAGTCAGACAACTTGTACTTAAGTCGGCATTGTGAATTTTGTATTTAATTCCGATGCAATTTCTGTGTTTCATCGTCTATAAGAAGGTCCAAGGGATACAGTAAGCCTGAAGTGAAGCATCGGAAGCTATAACTAGTGTCACAGGATCGTTTCAAAACATATACAGTATGAAGAGTCGGTCTACTTGTACTTAAGCCGGCATTGTGCCTTTTCTATTTAATTGCGATGCAATTTCTGTGTTTCATCGCCTATAAGAAGGTCCAAGGGATACAGTAAACCAGATGTGAGGCATCGGAATCTATTACTAGTGTCATAGGAATGGTTCAAAACATAGTCATTACGAAGAGTCATTCTTCTTGTACTTAAGTCGGCATTGTGCCTATACTATTTAATTCCGATGCAATTTCTGTGTTTCATCAACAATAAGAAGGTCCAAGGGATGCAGTACACCTGAAGTGAAGCATCGGAATCTAAAACTAGTGTCACAGGAATGGTTCAAATCATAGACAGTAAGAAGAGTCAATCTTCTTGTACTTAAGTCGGCATTGTGCCTTTTGTATTTAATTTCGTTGCAATTTCGGTGTTTCATCGTCATTAAGATGGTCCAAGGTATACAGTAAACCTGAAGTCAAGCATCGGAATCTATAACTAGTGTCACAGCATCGGTTCAAAGCATAGACAGTATGAAGAGTCGGTCTTCTTGTACTTAAGTCGGCATTGTGCCTTTTCTATTTAATTGCGATGCAATTTCTGTGTTTCATCATCAATAAGAAGGTCAGAGGGATACAGTAAACGTGATGTGTAACATCGGAGTCCATAACTAGTGTCACAGGAATGGTTCAAAACATAGTCAGTAGGAACAGTCAGTCTTATTGTACTTAAGTCGGCATTGCGCCTTTTCTATTTAATTCCGATGCAATATCTGTGTTCCATCGTCAATAAGAAGGTCAGAGGGATACAGTATACCTGAAGTGAAGCATCGGAATCTATAACTAGTGTCACAGGAATGGTTCAAAACATAGTCAGTAAGAAGAGTCAGTCTTCTCGTACTTAAGTCGGCATTGTGCCTATACTATTTAATTCCGATGCACTTTCTGTGTTTCATCAACAATAAGAAGGTCCAAGGGATGCAGTACACCTGAAGTGAAGCATCGGAATCTAAAACTAGTGTCACAGGAATGGTTCAAATCATAGACAGTAAGAAGAGTCAGTCTTCTTGTACTTAAGTCGGCATTGTGCCTATTGTATTTAATTTCGATGCAATTTCGGTGTTTCATCGTCATTAAGAAGGTCCAAGGGATACAGTAAACCTGAAGTGAAGCATCGGAATCTATAACTAGTGTCACAGGATCGGTTCAAAACATAGACAGTATGAAGAGTCGGTCTTCTTGTACTTAAGTCGGCATTGTGCCTTTTCTATTTAATTGCGATGCAATTTCTGTGTTTCATCATCAATAAGAAGGTCAGAGGGATACAGTAAACGTGAAGTGTAGCATCGGAGTCCATAACTAGTGTCACAGGAATGGTTCAAAACATAGTCAGTAGGAAGAGTCAGTCTTATTGTACTTAAGTCGGCATTGCGCCTTTTCTATTTAATTCCGATGCAATATCTATGTTTCAACGTCAATAAGAAGGTCAGAGGGATACAGTAAACCTGAATTCAAGCTTCGGAATCTATAACTAGTGTCACAGGAATGGTTCAAAACATAGTCAGCAAGAAAAGTCAGTCTTCTTGTACTTAAGTCGGCATTGTGCCTTTTGTATTTAATTCCGATGCTATATCTGTGATTCATCGTCAATAAGAAGGTCAGAGGGATACAGTAAACCTGAAGTGAAGCTTCGGAATCTATAAATAGTGTCAGAGGAATGGTTTGAAATATAGACAATAGGAAGAGTCAGATTACTTGTACTTAAGGCGGCATTGTGCCTTTTGTATTTAATTCCGATGCAATTTCTGTGTTTCATCGCCAATAAGAAAGTCCAAGGGATACAGTAAACCTGAAGAGAAGCATCGGAACCTATAACTAGTGTCACAGGAATGGTTCAAAACATAGACAGTAGGAAGAGTCAGTCTTCTTGTACTTAAGTCGGCAATGTGCCTTTTCTATTTAATTCCGATGCAATTTCTGTGTTACATCGTCAATAAGAAGGTCCAACGGATACAGTACACCTGAAGTAGATCATCGGAATCCATAACTAGTGTCACAGGAATGGTTCAAAACATAGTCAGTACGAAGAGTCAGTCTTCTTGTACGTAAGTCGGCATTGTGCCTTTTGTATCTAATTCCGATGCAATTTCTGTGTTTCATCGTCAATAAGAAGGTCAGAGGGATACAGTAAACCTGAAGTGAAGAATCGGAATGTATACCTAGTGTCACAGGAATGGTTCAAAGCATAGACAGTAGGAAGAGTCAGTCTTCATGTAGTTAAGTCGGCATTGTGCCTTTTGTATCTAATTCCGATGCAATTTCTGTGTTTCATCGTCAACGAGAAGGTCAGAGGGATACAGTAAACCTGAAGTGAAGAATCGGAATCTATAACTAGTGTCACAGGAATGGTTTAAACATAGATAGTAGGAAGAGTCGGACTACTTGTACTTAAGGCGACATTGTGCCTTTTCTATTTAAGTCCAATGCAATTTCTGTGTTTCATCGCCAATAAGATGGTCCAAGGGATAGAGTAAACCTGATGTGAGGCATCGGAATCTATTACTAGTGTCATAGGAATGGTTCAAAACATAGTCAGTAAGATGAGTCATTCTTCTTGTACTTAAGTCTGCATTGTGCCTATACTATTTATTTCCGATGCAATTTCTGTGTTTCATCGTCAATAAGAAGGTACAAGGGATACAGTAAACCTGAAGTGAAGCATCGGAATCTATAACTAGTGTCACAGGATCGGTTGAAAACATAGACAGTATGAAGAGTCGGTCTTCTTGTACTTAAGTCGGCATTGTGCTTTTTCTATTTAATTGCGATGCAATTTCTGTCTTTCATCATCAATAAGAAGGTCAGAGGGATACAGTAAACGTGAAGTGTAGCATCGGAGTCCATCACTAGTGTCGCAGGAATGGTTCAAAGCATAGTCAGTAGGAAGAGTCAGTCTTATTGTACTTAAGTCTGCATTGCGCCTTTTCTATTTAATTCCGGTGCAATATCTGTGTTCCATCGTCAATAAGAAGGTCAGAGGGATACAGTATACCTGAAGTGAAGCATCGCAATCTATAACTAGTGTCACAGGAATGGTTTAAAACATAGACAGTAAGAAGAGTCAGTCTTCTTGTACTTAAGTCGGCATTGTGCCTTTTCTATTTAATTCCGATGCAATATCTGTGTTTCATCGTCAATAAGAAGGTCAGAGGGATACAGTAAACCTGAAGTCAAGCTTCGGAATCTATAACTAGTGTCATAGGAATGGTTCAAATCATAGTCAGAAAGAAATGGCAGTCTTCTTGTACTTAAGTCGGCATTGTGCCTTTTGTATATAATTCCGATGCAATATCTGTGATTCATCGTCAATAAGAAGGTCAGAGGGCTACAGTAAACCTGACGTGAAGAATCGGAATGTATACCTAGAGTCACAGGAATGGTTCAAATTATAGTCAGTAAGAAAAGTCAGCCTTCTTGTACTTAAGTCGGCATTTGTGCATTTTGTATTAAATTCCGATTCAATATCTGTGTTTCATCGCCAATAAGAAGGTCCAAGGGACACAGTAAACCTGAAGTAAAGCATCTGAATCTCTAACTAGTGTCACAGGTATGGTTCAAAGCATAGTCAGTATGAAGAGGCAGTCTTCTTGTACTTAAGTCGGCATTGTGCCATTTGTATTTAATTCCGATGCAATTTCTGTGTTTCATCGCCAATAAGAAGGTCCAAGGGATACAGTAAACCTGAAGTGAAGCATCGGAATCTATAACTAGTGTCACAGGAATGGTTCAAAACATAGAGAGTAGGAAGAGTCAGACTACTTGTACTTAAGTCGGCATTGTGATTTTTGTATTTAATTCCGATGCAATTTCTGTGTTTCATCGTCTATAAGAAGGTCCAAAGGATACAGTAAACCTGAAGTGAAGCATCGGAAGCTATATCTAGTGTCACAGGATCGTTTCAAAGCATATACAGTATGAAGAGTCGGTCTACTTGTACTTAAGTCGGCATTGTGCCTTTTCTATTTAATTGCGATGCAATTTCTGTGTTTCATCGGCAATAAGAAGGTCAGAGGGATACAGTAAACCTGAAGTGAAGCATCGGAATCTATGACTAGTGGCACAGGAATGGTTCAAAACATACTCAGTAAGAAGAGTCATTCTTCTTGTACTTAAGTCGGCATTGTGCATTTACTATTTTAATTCCGATGCAATTTCTGTGTTTCATCGTCAATAAGAACGTCCAAGGGATACAGTACACCTGAAGTGAAGCATCGGAATCTATAACTAGTGTCACAGGAATGGTTCAAATCATAGACAGTAAGAAGAGTTAGTCTTCTTGTACTTAAGTCGGCATTGTGCTTTTTGTATTTAATTCCGATGCAATTTCGGTGTTTCATCGTCAATAAGAAGGTCCAAGGGATACAGTAAACCTGAAGTGAAGCATCGGAAGCTATAACTAGTGTCACAGGATCGGTTCAAAACATAGCCAGTATGAAGAGTCGGTCTTCATGTACTTAAGTCGGTATTGTGCCTTTTCTATTTAATTGCGATGCAATTTCTGTGTTTCATCATCAATAAGAAGGTCAGAGGGATACAGTCAACGTGAAGTGAGGCATCGGAGTCCATAACTAGTGTCACAGGAATGGTTCGAAACATAGTCAGTAGGAGGAGTCAGTCTTCTTGAACTTAAGTCGGCATTGCGCCTTTTCTATTTAATTCCGATGCAATATCTGTGTTCCATCGTCAATAAGAAGGTCAGAGGGATACAGTATACCTGAAGTGAAGCATCGCAATCTATAACTAGTGTCACAGGAATGGTTCAAAACATAGTCAGTAAGAAGAGTCAGTCTTCTTGTACTTAAGTCGGCATTGTGCTTTTTCTATTTAATTCCGATGCAATTTCTGTGTTTCATCGTCAATACGAAGGTCAGAGGTATACAGTAAACATGAAGTGAGGCATCGAAATCTCTAACTAGTGTCACAGGAATGGTTCAAAACATAGTCTGTAAGAAGAGTGAGTCTTCTTGTACTTAAGACGGCATTGTGCTTTTTGTATTTAATTCCGATGCAATATCTGTGTTTCATCGTCAATAAGAACGTCCAAGGGATACAGTTCATCTGAAGTGAAGCATCGGAATCTATAACTAGTGTCACAGGAATGGTTCAATTCATAAATAGTAAGAAGAGTCAGTCTACTTGTACTTAAGTCAGCATTGTGCACTTTCTATTTAATTCCGATGCAATTTCTGTGTTTCATCGTCAATACGAAGGTCGGAGATATACAGTAAACCTGAAGTGAAGCATCGGAATCTATAACTAGTGTCACAGGAACGGTTCAAATCATAGACAGTAGGAAGAGTCAGTCTTCTTGTACTTGAGTCGGCATTGTGCCTTTTGCATTTAATTCCGATGCAATTTCTGTGTTTCATCATCAATAAGAAGGTCAGAGGGATACAGTAAACGTGAAGTGTAGCATCGGAGTCCATAACTAGTCTCACAGGAATGGTTCAAAACATAGTCAGTAGGAAGAGTCAGTCTTATTGTACTTAAGTCGGCATTGCGCCTTTTCTATTTAATTCCGATGCAATATCTGTGTTTCAACGTCAATAAGATGGTCAGAGGGATACAGTAAACCTGAAGTCAAGCTTCGGAACCTATAACTAGTGTCACAGGAATGGTTCAAAACATAGTCAGAAAGAAAAGGCAGTCTTCTTGTACTTAAGTCGGCATTGTGCCTTTTGTATTTAATTCCGATGCAATATCTGTGATTCATCGTCAATAAGAAGGTCAGAGGGATACAGTAAACCTGACGTGAAGCATCGGAATTTATAACTAGTGTCACAGGAATGTTTCAAATCATAGACAATAAGAAGAGTCACTCTTCTTGTACATAAGTCGGCATTGTGCCTTTTGTATTTAATTCCGATGCAATTTCTGTGTTTCATCGTCAATAAGAAGGTCCAAGGGATACAGTAAACCTGAAGTGAAGCATCGGAATCTGTAACTAGCATCACAGGAATGGTTCAAGACATAGACACTAAGAAGAGTCAGTCTGCTTGTACTTAAGACTGCATTGTGCCTTTTCTATTTAATTCCGATGCAATTTCTGTGTTTCATCGTCAACGAGAAGGTCAGAGGGATACAGTAAACCTGACGTGAAGCATCAGAATCCATAACTAGTGTCACAGCATTGGTTCAAAACATAGACAGTAAAAAGAGTCAGTCTACTTGTAGTTAAGTCGGCATTGTGCCTTTTGTATTTAATTCCGATGTAATTTCTGTGTTTCATCGTCAATAAGAAGGTCCAAGGGTTACAGTTCATCTGAAGTGAAGCATCGGAATCTATAACTAGTGTCACAGGAATGGTTCAATTCATAAACAGTAAGAAGAGTCAGTCTACTTGTACTTAAGTCAGCATTGTGCACTTTCTATTTAATTCCGATGCAATTTCTGTGTTTCATCGTCAATAAGAAGGTCGAAGATATACAGTAAACCTGAAGTGAAGCATCGGAATCTATAACTAGTGTCACAGGAACGGTTCAAATCATAGACAGTAGGAAGAGTCAGTCTTCTTGTACTTGAGTCGGCATTGTGCCTTTTGCATTTAATTCCGATGCAATTTCTGTGTTTCTTCGTCAATAAGAAGGTCAGAGGGATACAGTAAACCTAAAGTGAAGCATCGGAATCTATAACTAGTGTCACAGGAATTGTTCAAACATAGACAATAGGAAGAGTCAGTCTTCTTGTACTTAAGTCGGCATTGTGCCTTTTGTATTTAATTCCGATGCTATACATATCTGTGTTTCATCGTCAATAAGAAGGTCAGATGGATACAGTAAACCTGAAGTGAAGCATCGGAACCTATAACTAGAGTCACAGGAATGGTTCAAAACATAGACAGTAGGAAGAGTCAGACTACTTGTACTTAAGTCGGCATTGTGATTTTTGTATTTAATTCCGATGCAATTTCTGTGTTTCATCGTCAATATGAAGGTCAGAGGGATACAGTAAACCTGAAGTGAAGCATCGGAATCTATAACTAGTGTCACAGGAATGGTTCAAATCATAGACAGTAGGTAGAGTCAGTCTTCTTGTACTTGAGTCGGCATTGTGCCTTTTGCATTTAATTCCGATGCAATTTCTGTGTTTCATCGTCAATAAGAAGGTCAGAGGCATACAGTAAACCTGAAGTGAAGCATCGGTATCTATAACTAGTGACACAGGAATGGTTCAAATCATAGACAGTAGGAAGAGTCAGACTTCATGTACTTAAGTCGGCATTGTGCCTTTTGTATTTAATTCCGATGCAATATCTGTATTTCATCGTCAATAAGAAGTTCAGATGGATACAGTAACCCTGAAGTGAAGCATCGGAATCTATAACTAGAGTCACAGGAATGGTTCAAAACATAGACAGTAGGAAGAGTCAGACTACTTGTACTTAAGTCGGCATTGTGATTTTTGTATTTAATTCCGATGCAATTTCTGTGTTTCATCGTCTATAAGAAGGCCCAAGGGATACAGTAAACCTGAAGTGAAGCATCGGAAGCTATAACTAGTGTCACACGATCGGTTCAAAACATAGACAGTATGAAGAGTCGGTCTTCTTGTACTTAAGTCGGCATTGTGCCTTTTCTATTTAATTGCGATGCAATTTCTGTGTTTCATCATCAATAAGAAGGTCAGAGGGATACAGTAAACGTGAAGTGAAGCATCGGAGTCCATAACTAGTGTCACAGGAATGGTTCGAAACATAGTCAGTAGGAAGAGTCAGTCTTCTTGTGCTTAAGTCGGCATTGCGCCTTTTCTATTTAATTCCGATGCAATATCTGTGTTCCATCGTCAATAAGAAGGTCAGAAAGATACAGTATACCTGAAGTGAAGCATCGTAATCGATAACTAGTGTCACAGGAATGGTTCAAAACATAGTCAGTAAGAAGAGTGAGTCTCCTTGTACTTAAGTCGGCATTGTGCTATTTCTATTTAATTCCGATGCAATTTCTGTGTTTCATCGTCAATACGAAGGTCAGAGGTATACAGTAAACCTGCGTGAGGCATCGGAATCTCTAACTAGTGTCACAGGAATGGTTCAAAACATAGTCAGTATGAAGAGTGAGTCTTCTTGTACTTAAGTCGGCACTGTGCTTTTTGTATTTAATTCCGATGTAATATGTGTGTTTCATCGTCAATAAGAAGGTCCAAGGGATGCAGTAATCCTGAAGTCAAGCTTCGGAATCTGTAACTAGCGTCACAGGAATGGTTCAAATCACAGTCAGTAAGAAGAATCTGTCTTCTTGTACTTAAGTCGGCATTGTGTCTTTTCCATTTAATTCCGATGCAATTTCTGGTTTTCATCGTCACTAAGGAGGTCAGAGGGATACAGTAAACCTAAAGTGAAGCATCGGAATCTATAACTAGTGTCACAGGAATGGTTTAAAACATAGACAGTAGGAAGAATCAGACTACTTGTACTTAAGGCGGCATTGTGCCTTTTGTATTTAATTCCGATGCAATTTCTGTGTTTCATCGTCAATAAGAAGGTCCAAGGGATACAGTAACTCTGAAGTGAGGCATCGGAATCTATAACTAGTGTCACAGGAATGGTTCAAAGCATAGTCAGAAAAAATAGTCAGTCTTCTTGTACTTAAGTCGGCATTGTGCGTTTTGTATTTAATTGCGATGCAATTTCTGGGTTTCATCGTCAATTAGAAGGTCAGATGGATACAGTAAACCTGAAGTGAAGCATCAGAATCCATAAGTAGTGTCACAGGATTGGTTCAAATCATAGACACTAAGAAGAGTGAGTCTACTTGTAGTTAAGTCTGCATTGTGCCTTTTGTATTTAATTCCGATGTAATTTCTGTGTTTCATCGTCAATAAGAAGGTCCAAGGGATACAGTACATCTGAAGTGAAGCATCGGAATCTATAACTAGTGTCACAGGAATGGTTCAAATCATAAACAGTAAGACGAGTCAGTTTTCTTGTACTTAAGTCAGCATTGTGCCCTTTCTATTTAATTCCTATGCAATTTCTGTGTTTCATCGTCAATATGAAGGTCAGAGGGATACAGTAAATCTGAAGTGAAGCATCGGAATCTATAACTAGTGTCACAGGAATGGTTCAAATCATAGACAGTAGGAAGAATCAGTCTTCTTGTACTTGAGTCGGCATTGTGCCTTCTGCATTTAATTCCGATGCAATTTCTGTGTTTCATCGTCAATAAGAAGGTCAGAGGCATACAGTAAACCTGAAGTGAAGCATCGGAATCTATAACTAGTGTCACAGGAATGGTTCAAAACATAGACAGTAGGAAGAGTCAGTCTTCATGTACTTAAGTCGGCATTGTGCCTTTTGCATTTAATTCCGATGCAATTTCTGTGTTTCTTCGTCAATAAGAAGGTCAGAGGGATACAGTAAACCTAAAGTGAAGCATCGGAATCTATAACTAGTGTCACAGGAATGGTTCAAATCATAAACAGTAAGACGAGTCAGTTTTCTTGTAGTTAAGTCAGCATTGTGCCCTTTCTATTTAATTCCGATGCAATTTCTGTGTTTCATCGTCAACGAGAAGGTCAGAGGGATACAGTAAACCTGACGTGAAGCATCAGAATCCATAACTAGTGTCACAGGATTGGTTCAAAACATAGACAGTAAAAAGAGTCAGTCTACTTGTAGTTAAGTCGGCATTGTGCCTTTTGTATTTAATTCCGATGTAATTTCTGTGTTTCATCGTCAATAAGAAGGTCCAAGGGATACAGTTCATCTGAAGTGAAGCATCGGAATCTATAACTAGTGTCACAGGAATGGTTCAATTCATAAACAGTAAGAAGAGTCAGTCTACTTGTACTTAAGTCAGCATTGTGCACTTTCTATTTAATTCCGATGCAATTTCTATGTTTCATCGTCAATAAGAAGGTCGGAGATATACAGTAAACCTGAAGTGAAGCATCGGAATCTATAACTAGTGTCACAGGAACGGTTCAAGTCATAGACAGTAGGAAGAGTCAGTCTTCTTGTACTTGAGTCGGCATTGTGCCTTTTGCATTTAATTCCGATGCAATTTCTGTGTTTCTTCGTCAATAAGAAGGTCAGAGGGATACAGTAAACCTAAAGTGAAGCATCGGAATCTATAACTAGTGTCACAGGAATGGTTCAAACATAGACAATAGGAAGAGTCAGTCTTCTTGTACTTAAGTCGGCATTGTGCCTTTTGTATTTAATTCCGATGCTATACATATCTGTGTTTCATCGTCAATAAGAAGGTCAGATGGATACAGTAAACCTGAAGTGAAGCATCGGAACCTATAACTAGAGTCACAGGAATGGTTCAAAACATAGACAGTAGGAAGAGTCAGACTACTTGTACTTAAGTCAGCATTGTGATTTTTGTATTTAATTCCGATGCAATTTCTGTGTTTCATCGTCAATATGAAGGTCAAAGGGATGCAGTAAACCTGAAGTGCAGCATCGGAATCTATAACTAGTGTCACAGGAATGGTTCAAATCATAGACAGTAGGAAGAGTCAGTCTTCTTGTACTTGAGTCGGCATTGTGCCTTTTGCATTTAATTCCGATGCTATTTCTGTGTTTCATCGTCAATAAGAAGGTCAGAGGCATACAGTAAACCTGAAGTGAAGCATCGGAATCTATAACTAGTGTCACAGGAATGGTTCAAATCATAGACAGTAGGAAGAGTCAGTCTTCATGTACTTAAGTCGGCATTGTGCCTTTTGTATTTAATTCCAATGCAATATCTGTGTTTCATCGTCAATAAGAAGGTCAGATGGATACAGTAACCCTGAAGTGAAGCATCGGAATCTATAACTAGAGTCACAGGAATGGTTCAAAACATAGACAGTAGGAAGAGTCAGACTACTTGTACTTAAGTCGGCATTGTGATTTTTGTATTTAATTCCGATGCAATTTCTGTGTTTCATCGTCTATAAGAAGGTCCAAGGGATACAGTAAACCTGAAGTGAAGCATCGGAAGCTATAACTAGTGTCACAGGATCGGTTCAATACATATACAGTATGAAGAGTCGGTCTACTTGTACTTAAGTCGGCATTGTGCTTTTCTATTAAATTGCGATGCAATTTCTGTGTTTCATCGGCAATAAGAAGGTCAGAGAGATACAGTAAACCTGAAGTGAAGCATCGGAATCAATAACTAGTGTCACAGGAATGGTTCAAAACATAGTCAGTAAGAAGAGTCATTCTTCTTGTACTTAAGTCGGCATTGTGCCTTTACTATTTAATTCCGATGCAATTTCTGTGTTTCATCGTCAATAAGAAGGTCCAAGGGATACAGTACACCTGAAGTGAAGCATCGGAATCTATACCTAGTGTCACAGGAATCATTCAAATCATAGACAGTAAGAAGAGTCAGTCTTCTTGTACTTAAGTCGGCATTGTGCCTTTTGTATTTAATTCCGATGCAATTTCGGTGTTTCATCGTCAATACGAAGGTCCAAGGGATACAGTAAACCTGAAGTGAAGCATCGCAAGCTATAACTAGTGTCACATGATCGGTTCAAAACATAGACAGTAGGAAGAGTCAGTCTTCATGTACTTAAGTCGGCATTGTGCCTTTTGCATTTAATTCCGATGCAATCTCTGTGTTTCTTCGTCAATAAGAAGGTCAGAGGGATACAGTAAACCTAAAGTGAAGCATCGGAATCTATAACTAGTGTCACATTAATGGTTCAAATCATAAACAGTAAGACGAGTCAGTTTTCTTGTACTTAAGTCAGCATTGTGCCCTTTCTATGTAATTCCGATGCAATTTCTGTGTTTCATCGTCAACGAGAAGGTCAGAGAGATACAGTAAACCTGACGTAAAGCATCAGAATCCATAACTAGTGTCACAGGATTGGTTCAAAACATAGACAGTAAAAAGAGTCAGTCTACTTGTAGTTAAGTCGGCATTGTGCCTTTTGTATTTAATTCCGATGTAATTTCTGTGTTTCATCGTCAATAAGAAGGTCCAAGGGATACAGTTCATCTGAAGCGAAGCATCGGAATCTATAACTAGTGTCACAGGAATGGTTCAATTCATAAACAGTAAGAAGAGTCAGTCTACTTGTACTTAAGTCAGCATTGTGCACTTTCTATTTAATTCCGATGCAATTTCTGTGTTTCATCGTCAATAAGAAGGTCGGAGATATACAGTAAACCTGAAGTGAAGCATCGGAATCTATAACTAGTGTCACAGGAACGGTTCAAATCATAGACAGTATGAAGAGTCAGTCTTCTTGTACTTGAGTCGGCATTGTGCCTTTTGCATTTAATTCCGATGCAATTTCTGTGTTTCTTCGTCAATATGTCAGAGGGATACAGTAAACCTAAAGTGAAGCATCGGAATCTATAACTAGTGTCACAGGAATGGTTCAAACATAGACAATAGGAAGAGTCAGTCTTCTTGTACTTAAGTCGGCATTGCGCCTTTTGTATTTAATTCCGATGCTATACATATCTGTGTTTCATCGTCAATAAGAAGGTCAGATGGATACAGTAAACCTGAAGTGAAGCATCGGAACCTATAACTAGAGTCACAGGAATGGTTCAAAACATAGACAGTAGGAAGAGTCAGACTACTTGTACTTAAGTCGGCATTGTGATTTTTGTATTTAATTCCGATGCAATTTCTGTGTTTCATCGTCAATATGAAGGTCAGAGGGATACAGTAAACCTGAAGTGAAGCATCGGAATCTGTAACTAGTGTCACAGGAATGGTTCAAATCAGAGACAGTAGGAAGAGTCAGTCTTCTTGTACTTGAGTCGGCATTGTGCCTTTTGCATTTAATTCCGATTCAATTTTTGTGTTTCATCGTCAATAAGAAGGTCAGAGGCATACAGTAAACCTGAAGTGAAGCATCGGAATCTATAACTAGTGTCACAGGAATGGTTCAAATCATAGACAGTAGGAAGAGTCAGTCTTCATGTACTTAACTCGGCATTGTGCCTTTTGTATTTAATTCCAATGCAATATCTGTGTTTCATCGTCAATAAGAAGGTCAGATGGATACAGTAACCCTGAAGTGAAGCATCGGAATCTATAACTAGAGTCACAGGAATGGTTCAAAACATAGACAGTAGGAAGAGTCAGACTACTTGTACTTAAGTCGGCATTGAGATTTTTGTATTTAATTCCGATGCAATTTCTGTGTTTCATCGTCTATAAGAAAGTCCAAGGGATACAGTAAACCTGAAGTGAAGCATCGGAAGCTATAACTAGTGTCACAGGATCGGTTCAATACATATACAGTATGAAGTGTCGGTCTACTTGTACTTAAGTCGCCATTGTGCTTTTCTATTAAATTGCGCTGCAATTTCTGTGTTTCATCGGCAATAAGAAGGTCAGAGAGATACAGTAAACCTGAAGTGAAGCATCGGAATCATTAACTAGTGTCACAGGAATGGTTCAAACATAGACAATAGGAAGAGTCAGTCTTCTTGTACTTAAGTCGGCATTGTGCCTTTTGTATTTAATTCCGATGCTATACATATCTGTGTTTCATCGTCAATAAGAAGGTCAGATGGATACAGTAAACCTGAAGTGAAGCATCGGAACCTATAACTAGAGTCACAGGAATGGTTCAAAACATAGACAGTAGGAAGAGTCAGACTACTTGTACTTAAGTCAGCATTGTGATTTTTGTATTTAATTCCGATGCAATTTCTGTGTTTCATCGTCAATATGAAGGTCAAAGGGATGCAGTAAACCTGAAGTGCAGCATCGGAATCTATAACTAGTGTCACAGGAATGGTTCAAATCATAGACAGTAGGAAGAGTCAGTCTTCTTGTACTTGAGTCGGCATTGTGCCTTTTGCATTTAATTCCGATGCTATTTCTGTGTTTCATCGTCAATAAGAAGGTCAGAGGCATACACTAAACCTGAAGTGAAGCATCGGAATCTATAACTAGTGTCACAGGAATGGTTCAAATCATAGACAGTAGGAAGAGTCAGTCTTCATGTACTTAAGTCGGCATTGTGCCTTTTGTATTTAATTCCAATGCAATATCTGTGTTTCATCGTCAATAAGAAGGTCAGATGGATACAGTAACCCTGAAGTGAAGCATCGGAATCTATAACTAGAGTCACAGGAATGGTTCAAAACATAGACAGTAGGAAGAGTCAGACTACTTGTACTTAAGTCGGCATTGTGATTTTTGTATTTAATTCCGATGCAATTTCTGTGTTTCATCGTCTATAAGAAGGTCCAAGGGATACAGTAAACCTGAAGTGAAGCATCGGAAGCTATAACTAGTGTCACAGGATCGGTTCAATACATATACAGTATGAAGAGTCGGTCTACTTGTACTTAAGTCGGCATTGTGCTTTTCTATTAAATTGCGATGCAATTTCTGTGTTTCATCGGCAATAAGAAGGTCAGAGAGATACAGTAAACCTGAAGTGAAGCATCGGAATCAATAACTAGTGTCACAGGAATGGTTCAAAACATAGTCAGTAAGAAGAGTCATTCTTCTTGTACTTAAGTCGGCATTGTGCCTTTACTATTTAATTCCGATGCAATTTCTGTGTTTCATCGTCAATAAGAAGGTCCAAGGGATACAGTACACCTGAAGTGAAGCATCGGAATCTATACCTAGTGTCACAGGAATCATTCAAATCATAGACAGTAAGAAGAGTCAGTCTTCTTGTACTTAAGTCGGCATTGTGCCTTTTGTATTTAATTCCGATGCAATTTCGGTGTTTCATCGTCAATACGAAGGTCCAAGGGATACAGTAAACCTGAAGTGAAGCATCGCAAGCTATAACTAGTGTCACATGATCGGTTCAAAACATAGACAGTAGGAAGAGTCAGTCTTCATGTACTTAAGTCGGCATTGTGCCTTTTGCATTTAATTCCGATGCAATCTCTGTGTTTCTTCGTCAATAAGAAGGTCAGAGGGATACAGTAAACCTAAAGTGAAGCATCGGAATCTATAACTAGTGTCACATTAATGGTTCAAATCATAAACAGTAAGACGAGTCAGTTTTCTTGTACTTAAGTCAGCATTGTGCCCTTTCTATTTAATTCCGATGCAATTTCTGTGTTTCATCGTCAACGAGAAGGTCAGAGAGATACAGTAAACCTGACGTAAAGCATCAGAATCCATAACTAGTGTCACAGGATTGGTTCAAAACATAGACAGTAAAAAGAGTCAGTCTACTTGTAGTTAAGTCGGCATTGTGCCTTTTGTATTTAATTCCGATGTAATTTCTGTGTTTCATCGTCAATAAGAAGGTCCAAGGGATACAGTTCATCTGAAGCGAAGCATCGGAATCTATAACTAGTGTCACAGGAATGGTTCAATTCATAAACAGTAAGAAGAGTCAGTCTACTTGTACTTAAGTCAGCATTGTGCACTTTCTATTTAATTCCGATGCAATTTCTGTGTTTCATCGTCAATAAGAAGGTCGGAGATATACAGTAAACCTGAAGTGAAGCATCGGAATCTATAACTAGTGTCACAGGAACGGTTCAAATCATAGACAGTATGAAGAGTCAGTCTTCTTGTACTTGAGTCGGCATTGTGCCTTTTGCATTTAATTCCGATGCAATTTCTGTGTTTCTTCGTCAATATGTCAGAGGGATACAGTAAACCTAAAGTGAAGCATCGGAATCTATAACTAGTGTCACAGGAATGGTTCAAACATAGACAATAGGAAGAGTCAGTCTTCTTGTACTTAAGTCGGCATTGCGCCTTTTGTATTTAATTCCGATGCTATACATATCTGTGTTTCATCGTCAATAAGAAGGTCAGATGGATACAGTAAACCTGAAGTGAAGCATCGGAACCTATAACTAGAGTCACAGGAATGGTTCAAAACATAGACAGTAGGAAGAGTCAGACTACTTGTACTTAAGTCGGCATTGTGATTTTTGTATTTAATTCCGATGCAATTTCTGTGTTTCATCGTCAATATGAAGGTCAGAGGGATACAGTAAACCTGAAGTGAAGCATCGGAATCTGTAACTAGTGTCACAGGAATGGTTCAAATCAGAGACAGTAGGAAGAGTCAGTCTTCTTGTACTTGAGTCGGCATTGTGCCTTTTGCATTTAATTCCGATTCAATTTTTGTGTTTCATCGTCAATAAGAAGGTCAGAGGCATACAGTAAACCTGAAGTGAAGCATCGGAATCTATAACTAGTGTCACAGGAATGGTTCAAATCATAGACAGTAGGAAGAGTCAGTCTTCATGTACTTAACTCGGCATTGTGCCTTTTGTATTTAATTCCAATGCAATATCTGTGTTTCATCGTCAATAAGAAGGTCAGATGGATACAGTAACCCTGAAGTGAAGCATCGGAATCTATAACTAGAGTCACAGGAATGGTTCAAAACATAGACAGTAGGAAGAGTCAGACTACTTGTACTTAAGTCGGCATTGAGATTTTTGTATTTAATTCCGATGCAATTTCTGTGTTTCATCGTCTATAAGAAAGTCCAAGGGATACAGTAAACCTGAAGTGAAGCATCGGAAGCTATAACTAGTGTCACAGGATCGGTTCAATACATATACAGTATGAAGTGTCGGTCTACTTGTACTTAAGTCGCCATTGTGCTTTTCTATTAAATTGCGCTGCAATTTCTGTGTTTCATCGGCAATAAGAAGGTCAGAGAGATACAGTAAACCTGAAGTGAAGCATCGGAATCATTAACTAGTGTCACAGGAATGGTTCAAAACATAGTCAGTAAGAAGAGTCATTCTTCTTGTACTTAAGTCGGCATTGTGCCTCTACTATTTAATTCCGATGCAATTTCTGTGTTTCATCGTCAATAAGAAGGTCCAAGGGATACAGTACAGTTGAAGTGAAGCATCGGAATCTATACCTAGTGTCACAGGAATCATTCAAATCATAGACAGTAAGAAGAGTCAGTCTTCTTGTACTTAAGTCGGCATTGTGCCTTTTGTATTTAATTCCGATGCAATTTCGGTGTTTCATCGTCAGTAAGAAGGTCAGAGGCATACAGTAAACCTGAAGTGAAGCATCGCAAGCTATAACTAGTGTCACAGGATCGGTTCAAAACATAGACAGTATGAAGAGTCGGTCTTCTTGTACTTAAGTCGGCATTGTGCCTTTTCTATTTAATTGCGATGCAATATCTGTGTTCCACCGTCAATAAGAAGGTCAGAAAGATACAGTATACCTGAAGTGAAGCATCGTAATCTATAACTAGTGTCACAGGAATGGTTGAAAACATAGTCAGTAAGAAGAGTCAGTCCCCTTGTACTCAAGTCGGCATTGTGCCATTTCTATTTAATTCCGATGCAATTTCTGTGTTTCATCGTCAATACGAAGGTCAGAGGTATACAGTAAACCTGAGTGAGGCATCGGAATCTCTAACTAGTGTCACAGGAATGGTTCAAAACATAGTCAGTATGAAGAGTGAGTCTTCTTGTACTTAAGTCGGCACTGTGCTTTTTGTATTTAATTCCGATGTAATATCTGTGTTTCATCGTCAATAAGAAGGTCCAAGGGATACAGTAAACCTGAAGTGAAGCATCGGAATCAATAACTAGTGTCACAGGAATGGTTCAAAACATAGTCAGTAAGAAGAGTCATTCTTCTTGTACTTAAGTCGGCATTGTGCCTTTATTATTTAATTCCGATGCAATTTCTGTGTTTCATCGTCAATAAGAAGGTCCAAGGCATACAGTAAACCTGAAGTGAAGCATCGGAATCTATAACTAGTGTCACAGGAATGGTTCAAAACATAGACAGTAGGAAGAGTCAGTCTTCATGTACTTAAGTCGGCATTGTGCCTTTTGTATTTAATTCCAATGCAATATCTGTGTTTCATCGTCAATAAGAAGGTCAGATGGATACAGTAAACCTGAAGTGAAGCATCAGAATCTATAACTAGAGTCACAGGAATGGTTCAAAACATAGACAGTAGGAAGAGTCAGACTACTTGTACTTAAGTCGGCATTGTGATTTTTGTATTTAATTCCGATGCAATTTCTGTGTTTCATCGTCTATAAGAAGGTCCAAGGGATACAGTAAACCTGAAGTGAAGCATCGGAAGCTATAACTAGTGTCACAGGATCGGTTCAATACATATACAGTATGAAGAGTCGGTCTACTTGTACTTAAGTCGGCATTGTGCCTTTTCTATTAAATTGCGATGCAATTTCTGTGTTTCATCGGCAAAAAGAAGGTCAGAGAGATACAGTAAACCTGAAGTGAAGCATCGGAATCTATAACTAGTGTCACAGGAATGGTTCAAAACATAGTCAGTAAGAAGAGTCATTCTTCTTGTACTTAAGTCGGCATTGTGCCTTTACTATTTAATTCCGATGCAATTTCTGTGTTTCATCGTCAATAAGGAGGTCCAAGGGATACAGTACACCTGAAGTGAAGCATCGGAATCTATAACTAGTGTCACAGGAATGGTTTAAAACATAGACAGTAGGAAGAGTCAGACTACTTGTACTTAAGGCGTCATTGTGCCTTTTGTATTTAATTCCGATGCAATTTCTGTGTTTCATCGCCAATAAGAAGGTCCGAGGAATACAGTAAATCTGAAGTGAGGCATCGGAATCTATAACTAGTGTCACAGGAATGGTTCAAAACATAGTCAGAAAAAACAATCAGTCTTCTTATACTTAAGTCGGCAATGTGCGTTTTGTATTTAATTGCGATGCAATTTCTGGGTTTCATCGTCAATTAGAAGGTCAGAGGGATATAAGTAAACCTATAGTGAAGCATCAGAATCCATAACTAGTGTCACAGGATTGGTTCAAGTCATAGACAGTAAGAAGAGTCAGTCTACTTGTAGTTAAGTCGGCATTGTGCCATTTGTATTTAATTCCGATGTAATTTCTGTGTTTCATCGTCAATACGAAGGTCCAAGGGATGCAGTACATCTGAAGTGAAGCATCGGAATCTATAACTAGTGTCACAGGAATGGTTCAAATCATAAACAGTAAGACGAGTCAGTTTTCTTGTACTTAAGTCAGCATTGTGCCCTTTCTATTTAATTCCGTTGCAATTTCTGTGTTTCATCGTCAATAAGAAGGTCAGAGGCATACAGTAAACCTGAAGTGAAGCATCGGAATCTATAACTAGTGTCACAGGAATGGTTCAAAACATAGACAGTAGGAAGAGTCAGTCTTTATGTACTTAAGTCGGCATTGTGCCCTTTGTATTTTATTCCGATGCAATATCTGTGTTTCATCGTCAATAAGAAGGTCATATGGATACAGTAAACCTGAAGTGAAGCATCGGAAGCTATAACTAGTGTCACAGGATCGGTTCAAAACATAGACAGTATGAAGAGTCGGTCTTCTTGTACTGAAGTCGGCATTGTGCCTTTTCTATTTAATTGCGATGCAATTTCTGTGTTTCATCATCAATAAGAAGGTCAGAGGGATACAGTAAACGTGAAGTGAAGCATCGGAGTCCATAACTAGTGTCACAGGAATGGTTCGAAACATAGTAGGAAGAGTCAGTCTTCTTGTACTTAAGTCGGCATTGCGCCTTTTCTATTTAATTCCGATCCAATATCTGTGTTCCATCGTCAATAAGAAGGTCAGAAAGATACAGTATACCTGAAGTGAAGCATCATAATCTATAACTAGTGTCACACGAATGGTTCAAAGCATAGTCAGTAAGAAGAATCTGTCTTCTTGTACATAAGTCGGCATTGTGACTTTTCCATTTAATTCCGATGCAATTTCTGTTTTTCCCTCGTCACTAAGGAGGTCAGAGGGATGCAGTAACCTGAAGTGAAGCATCGGAATCTATAACTAGTGTCACAGGAATGGTTCAAAACATAGTCAGAAAAAAGAGTCAGTCTTCTTGTACTTAAGTCGGCATTGTGCGTTTTGTATTTAATTGCGATGCAATTTCTGGGTTTCATCGTCAATTAGAAGGTCAGATGGATACAGTAAACCTGAAGTGAAGCATCAGAATCCATAACTAGTGTCACAGGATTGGTTCAAATCATAGACAGTAAGAAGAGTGAGTCTACTTGTAGTTAAGTCGGCATTGTGCCTTTTGTATTTAATTCCGATGTAATTTCTGTGTTTCATCGTCAATAAGAAGGTCCAAGGTATACAGTACATCTGAAGTGAAGCATAGGAATCTATAACTAGTGTCACAGGATGGTTCAAATCATAAACAGTAAGACGAGTCAGTTTTCTTGTACTTAAGTCAGGATTGTGCCCTTTCTATTTAATTCCGATGCAATTTCTGTGTTTCATCGTCAATATGAAGGTCAGAGGGATACAGTAAATCTGAAGTGAAGCATCGGAATCTATAACTAGTGTCACAGGTCTGGTTCAAATCATAGACAGTAGGAAGAGTCAATCTTCTTGTACTTGAGTCGGCATTGTGCCTTTTGCATTTAATTCCGATGCAATTTCTGTGTTTCATCGTCAATAAGAAGGTCAGAGGCATACAGTAAACCTGAAGTGAAGCATCGGAATCTATAACTAGTGTCACAGGAATGGTTCAAAACATAGACAGTAGGAAGAGTCAGTCTTTATGTACTTAAGTCGGCATTGTGCCCTTTGTATTTAATTCCGATGCAATATCTGTGTTTCATCGTCAATAAGAAGGTCAGATGGATACAGTAAACCTGAAGTGAAGCATCGGAATATATAACTAGAGTCACAGGAATGGTTCAAAACATAGAAAGTAGGAAGAGTCAGACTACTTGTACTTAAGTCGGCATTGTGATTTTTGTATTTAATTCCGATGCAATTTCTGTGTTTCATCGTCTATAAGAAGGTCCAAGGGATACAGTAAGCCTGAAGTGAAGCATCGGAAGCTATAACTAGTGTCACAGGATCGGTTCAATACATATTCAGTATGAAGAGTCGGTCTACTTGTACTTAAGTCGGCATTGTGCCTTTTGTATTTAATTCCGATGTAATTTCTGTGTTTCATCGTCAATAAGAAGGTCCAAGGTATACAGTACATCTGAAGTGAAGCATAGGAATCTATAACTAGTGTCACAGGAATGGTTCAAATCATAAACAGTAAGACCAGTCAGTTTTCTTGTACTTAAGTCAGGATTGTGCCATTTCTATTTAATTCCGATGCAATTTCTGTGTTTCATCGTCAATATGAAGGTCAGAGGGATACAGTAAATCTGAAGTGAAGCATCGGAATCTATAACTAGTGTCACAGGAATGGTTCAAAACATAGTCAGTAAGAAGAGTCATTCTTCTTTTACTTAAGTCGGCATTGTGCATTTACTTTTTAATTCCGATGCAATTTCTGTGTTTCATCGTCAATAAGAAGGTCCAAGGGATACAGTACACCTGAAGTGAAGCATCGGAATCTATAACTAGTGTCACAGGAATCATTCAAATCATAGACAGTAAGAAGAGTCAGTCTTCTTGTACTTAAGTCGGCATTGTGCCTTTTGAATTTAATTCCGATGCAATTTCGGTGTTTCATCGTCAATAAGAAGGTCCAAGGGATACTGTAAACCTGAAGTGAAGCATCGGAAGCAATAACTAGTGTCACAGGATCGGTTCAAATCATAGACAGTATGAAGAGTCGGTCTTCTTGTACTTAAGTCGGCATTGTGCCTTTTCTATTTCATTGCGATGCAATTTCTGTGTTTCATCATCAATAAGAAGGTCAGAGGGATACAGTAAACGTGAAGTGAAGCATCGGAGTCCTTAACTAGTGTCACAGGAATGGTTCGAAACATAGTAGGAAGAGTCAGTCTTCTTGTACTTAGGTCGGCATTGCGCCTTTTCTATTTACTTCCGATCCAATATCTGTGTTCCATCGTCAATAAGAAGGTCAGAAAGATACAGTATACCTGAAGTGAAGCATCGTAACCGATAACTAGTGTCACAGGAATGGTTCAAAGCATAGTCAGTAAGAAGAATCTGTCTTCTTGTACTTAAGTCGGCATTGTGTCTTTTCCATTTAATTCCGATGCAATTTCTGTTTTTCATCGTCACTAAGGAGGTCAGAGGGATGCAGTAACCTGAAGTGAAGCTTCGGAATCTATAACTAGTGTCACAGGAATGGTTTAAAACATAGACAGTAGGAAGAATCAGACTACTTGTACTTAAGGCGGCATTGTGCCTTTTGTATTTAATTCCGATGCAATTTCTGTGTTTCATCGCCAATAAGAAGGTCCAAGGGATACAGTAAATCTGAAGTGAGGCATCGGAATCTATAACTAGTGTCACAGGAATGGTTCAAAACATAGTCAGAAAAAAGAGTCAGTCTTCTTATACTTTAGTCGGCATTGTGCGTTTTGTATTTAATTGCGATGCAATTTCTGGGTTTCATGGTCAATTAGAAGGTCAGAGGGATATAAGTAAACCTGAAGTGAAGCATCAGAATCCATAACTAGTGTCACAGGATTGGTTCAAATCATAGACAGTAAGAAGAGTCACTTTACTTGTAGTTAAGTCGGCATTGTGCCATTTGTATTTAATTCCGATGTAATTTCTGTGTTTCATCGTCAATACGAAGGTCCAAGGGATACAGTACATCTGAAGTGAAGCATCGGAATCTATAACTAGTGTCACAGGAATGGTTCAAATCATAAACAGTAAGACGAGTCAGTTTTCTTGTACTTACGTCAGCATTGTGCCCTTTCTATTTAATTCCGATGCAATTTCTGTGTTTCATCGTCAATATGAAGGTCAGAGGGATACAGTAAACCTGAAGTGAAGCATCGGAATCTATAACTAGTGTCACAGGAATGGTTCAAATCATAGACAGTAGGAAGAGTAAGTCTTCTTGTACTTGAGTCGGCATTGTGCCTTTTGCATTTAATTCCGATGCAATATCTGTGTTTCATCGTCAATAAGAAGGTCAGAGGCATCCAGTAAACCTGAAGTGAAGCATCGGAATCTATAACTAGAGTCACAGGAATGGTTCAAAACATAGACAGTAGGAAGAGTCAGTCTTTATGTACTTAAGTCGGCATTGTGCCCTTTGTATTTAATTCCGATGCAATATCTGTGTTTCATCGTCAATAAGAAGGTCAGATGGATACAGTAAACCTGAAGTGAAGCATCGGAATCTATAACTAGAGTCACAGGAATGGTTCAAAACATAGAAAGTAGGAAGAGTCAGACAACTTGTACTAAAGTCGGCATTGTGAATTTTGTATTTAATTCCGATGCAATTTCTGTGTTTCATCGTCTATAAGAAGGTCCAAGGGATACAGTAAGCCTGAAGTGAAGCATCGGAAGCTATAACTAGTGTCACAGGATCGGTTCAATACATATACAGTATGAAGAGTCGGTCTACTTGTACTTAAGTCGGCATTGGTCCTTTACTATTAAATTGCGATGCAATTTCTGTGTTTCATCGGCAATAAGAAGGTCAGAGGGATACAGTAAACCTGAAGTGAAGCATCGGAAACTATAACTAATGTCACAGGAATGGTTCAAAACATAGTCGGTAAGAAGAGTCATTCTTCTTGTACTTAAGTCGGCATTGTGACTTTACTATTTAATTCCGATGCAATTTCTGTGTTTCATCGTCAATAAGAAGGTCCAAGGGATACAGTACACCTGAAGTGAAGCATCGGAATCTATAACTAGTGTCACAGGAATCATTCAAATCATAGACAGTAAGAAGAGTCAGTCTTCTTGTACTTAAGTGGGCATTGTGCCTTTTGTATTTTATTCCGATGCAATTTCTGTGTTTCATCGTCAATAAGAAGGTCCAAGGGATACAGTACACCTGAAGTGAAGCATCGGTATCTATAACTAGTGTCACAGGAATCATTCAAATCATAGACAGTAAGAAGAGTCAGTCTTCTTGTACTTAAGTGGGCATTGTGCCTTTTGTATTTTATTCCGATGCAATTTCGGTGTTTCATCGTCAATAAGAAGGTCCAAGGGATACAGTAAACCTGAAGTGAAGCATCGGAAGCTATAACTAGTGTCACAGGATCGGTTCAAAACATAGACAGTATGAAGAGTCAGTCTTCTTGTACTTAAGTCGCCATTGTGCCTATTCTATTTAATTGCGATGCAATTTCTGTGTTTCATCATCAATAAGAAGGTCAGAGGGATACAGTAAACGTGAAATGAAGCATCGGAGTCCATAACTAGTGTCACAGGAATGGTTCGAAACATAGTAGGAAGAGTCAGTCTTCTTGTACTTAAGTCGGCATTGTGCCTTTTGCATTTAATTCCGATGAAATTTCTGTGTTTCATCGTCAATAAGAAGGTCAGATGGATACAGTAATCCTGAAGTGAAGCATCGGATTCTATAACTAGTGTCACAGGAATGGTTTAAAACATAGACAGTAGGAAGGGTCAGACTACTTTACTTAAGGCGGCATTGTGCCTATTGTATTTAATTCCGTTGCAATTTCTGTGTTTCATCGTCAATACGAAGGTCAGAGGTATACAGTAAACCTGAAGTGACGCATCGGAATCTCTAACTAGTGTCACAGGAATGGTTCAAAACATAGTCAGTATGAAAAGTGAGTCTTCTTGTACTTAAGTCGGCATTGTGCTTTTTGTATTTAATTCCGATGTAATATCTGTGTTTCATCGTCAATAAGAAGGTCCAAGGGATACAGTAATCATGAAGTGAAGCTTCGGAATCTGTAACTAGAGTCACAGGAGTGGTTCAAATCATAGTCAGTAAGAAGAATCTGTCTTCTTGTACTTAAGTCGGCATTGTGTCTTTTCCATTTAATTCCGATGCAATTTCTGTTTTTCATCGTCACTAAGGAGGTCAGAGGGATACAGTAAACCTGACGTGAAGCATCGGAATCTATAACTAGTGTCACAGGAATGGTTTAAAACATAGACAGTAGGAAGAGTCAGACTACTTTACTTAAGGCGGCATTGTGCCTATTGTATTTAATTCCGTTGCAATTTCTGTGTTTCATCGCCAATACGAAGGTCCAAGGGATACAGTAAATCTGAAGTGAGGCATCGGAATCTTAACTAGTGTCACAGGAATGGTTCAAAACATAGTCAGGAAAAAAGAGTCAGTCTTCTTGTACTTAAGTCGGCATTGTGCGTTTTGTATTTAATTGCGATGCAATTTCTGGGTTTCATCGTCAATTAGAAGGTCAGAGGGATACAGTAAACCTGAAGTGAAGCATCAGAATTCATAACTAGTGTCACAGGATTGGTTCAAATTATAGACAGTAAGAAGAGTCAGTTTTCTTGTACTTAAAACAGCATTGTGCCCTTTCTATTTAATTCCGATGCAATTTCTGTGTTTCATCGTCAATATGAAGGTCAGAGGGATACAGTAAACCTGAAGTGAAGCATCGGAATCTATAACTAGTGTCACAGGAATGGTTCAAAACATAGACAGTAGGAAGATCCAGTCTTTATGTACTTAAGTCGGCATTGCGCTCTTTGTAGTTAATTCCGATGCAATATCTGTGTTTCATCGTCAATAAGAAGGTCAGATGGATACAGTAATCCTGAAGTGAAGCATCGGAATCTATAACTAGTGTCACAGGAATGGTTCAAAACATAGTAAGAAAAAAGAGTCAGTCTTCTTGTACTTAAGTCGGCATTGTGCGTTTTGTATTTAATTGCGATGCAATTTCTGGGTTTCTTCGTCAATAAGAAGGTCAGAGGGATACAGTAAACCTAAAGTGAAGCATCGGAATCTATAACTAGTGTCACAGGAATGGTTCAAATCATAAACAGTAAGACGAGTCAGTTTTCTTGTACTTAAGTCAGCATTGTGCCCTTTCTATTTAATTCCGATGCAATTTCTGTGTTTCATCGTCAACGAGAAGGTCAGAGGGATACAGTAAACCTGACGTGAAGCATCAGAATCCATAACTAGTGTCACAGGATTGGTTCAAAACATAGACAGTAAAAAGAGTCAGTCTACTTGTAGTTAAGTCGGCATTGTGCCTTTTGTATTTAATTCCGATGTAATTTCTGTGTTTCATCGTCAATAAGAAGGTCCAAGGGATACAGTTCATCTGAAGTGAAGCATCGGAATCTATAACTAGTGTCACAGGAATGGTTCAATTCATAAACAGTAAGAAGAGTCAGTCTACTTGTACTTAAGTCAGCATTGTGCACTTTCTATTTAATTCCGATGCAATTTCTATGTTTCATCGTCAATAAGAAGGTCGGAGATATACAGTAAACCTGAAGTGAAGCATCGGAATCTATAACTAGTGTCACAGGAACGGTTCAAGTCATAGACAGTAGGAAGAGTCAGTTTTCTTGTACTTGAGTCGGCATTGTGCCTTTTGCATTTAATACCGATGCAATTTCTGTGTTTCTTCGTCAATAAGAAGGTCAGAGGGATACAGTAAACCTAAAGTGAAGCATCGGAATCTATAACTAGTGTCACAGGAATAGTTCAAACATAGACAATAGGAAGAGTCAGTCTTCTTGTACTTAAGTCGGCATTGTGCCTTTTGTATTTAATTCCGATGCTATACATATCTGTGTTACATCGTCAATAAGAAGGTCAGAGGCATACAGTAAACCTGAAGTGAAGCATCGGAATCTATAACTAGTGTCACAGGAATGGTTCAAATCATAGACAGTAGGAAGAGTCAGTCTTCATGTACTTAAGTCGGCATTGTGCCTTTTGTATTTAATTCCAATGCAATATCTGTGTTTCATCGTCAATAAGAAGGTCAGATGGATACAGTAACCCTGAAGTGAAGCATCGGAATCTATAACTAGAGTCACAGGAATGGTTCAAAACATAGACAGTAGGAAGAGTCAGACTACTTGTACTTAAGTCGGCATTGTGATTTTTGTATTTAATTCCGATGCAATTTCTGTGTTTCATCGTCTATAAGAAGGTCCATGGGATACAGTAAACCTGAAGTGAAGCATCGGAAGCTATAACTAGTGTCACAGGATCGGTTCAATACATATACAGTATGAAGAGTCGGTCTACTTGTACTTAAGTCGGCATTGTGCTTTTCTATTAAATTGCGATGCAATTTCTGTGTTTCATCGGCAATAAGAAGGTCAGAGAGATACAGTAAACCTGAAGTGAAGCATCGGAATCAATAACTAGTGTCACAGGAATGGTTCAAAACATAGTCAGTAAGAAGAGTCATTCTTCTTGTACTTAAGTCGGCATTGTGCCTTTACTATTTAATTCCGATGCAATTTCTGTGTTTCATCGTCAATAAGATGGTCCAAGGGATACAGTACACCTGAAGTGAAGCATCGGAATCTATACCTAGTGTCACAGGAATCATTCAAATCATAGACAGTAAGAAGAGTCAGTCTTCTTGTACTTAAGTCGGCATTGTGCCTTTTGTATTTAATTCCGATGCAATTTCGGTGTTTCATCGTCAATACGAAGGTCCAAGGGATACAGTAAACCTGAAGTGAAGCATCGCAAGCTATAACTAGTGTCACAGGATCGGTTCAAAACATAGACAGTAGGAAGAGTCAGTCTTCATGTACTTAAGTCGGCATTGTGCCTTTTGCATTTAATTCCGATGAAATTTCTGTGTTTCTTCGTCAATAAGAAGGTCAGAGGGATACAGTAAACCTAAAGTGAAGCATCGGAATCTATAACTAGTGTCACATTAATGGTTCAAATCATAAACAGTAAGACGAGTCAGTTTTCTTTTACTTAAGTCAGCATTGTGCCCTTTCTATTTAATTCCGATGCAATTTCTGTGTTTCATCGTCAACGAGAAGGTCAGAGAGATACAGTAAACCTGACGTAAAGCATCAGAATCCATAACTAGTGTCACAGGATTGGTTCAAAACATAGACAGTAAAAAGAGTCAGTCTTCTTGTACTTGAGTCGGCATTGTGCCTTTTGCATTTAATTCCGATGCAATTTCTGTGTTTCTTCGTCAATATGAAGGTCAGAGGGATACAGTAAACCTAAAGTGAAGCATCGGAATCTATAACTAGTGTCACAGGAATGGTTCAAACATAGACAATAGGAAGAGTCGGTCTTCTTGTACTTAAGTCGGCATTGCGCCTTTTGTATTTAATTCCGATGCTATACATATCTGTGTTTCATCGTCAATAAGAAGGTCAGATGGATACAGTAAACCTGAAGTGAAGCATCGGAACCTATAACTAGAGTCACAGGAATGGTTCAAAACATAGACAGTAGGAAGAGTCAGACTACTTGTACTTAAGTCGGCATTGTGATTTTTGTATTTAATTCCGATGCAATTTCTGTGTTTCATCGTCAATAAGAAGGTCAGAGGGATACAGTAAACCTGAAGTGAAGCATCGGAATCAGTAACTAGTGTCACAGGAATGGTTCAAATCATAGACAGTTGGAAGAGTCAGTCTTCTTGTACTTGAGTCGGCATTGTGCCTTTTGCATTTAATTCCGATTCAATTTTTGTGTTTCATCGTCAATAAGAAGGTCAGAGGCATACAGTAAACCTGAAGTGAAGCATCGGAATCTATAACTAGTGTCACAGGAATGGTTCAAATCATAGACAGTAGGAAGAGTCAGTCTTCATGTACTTAAGTCGGCATTGTGCCTTTTGTATTTAATTCCAATGCAATATCTGTGTTTCATCGTCAATAAGAAGGCCAGATGGATACAGTAACCCTGAAGTGAAGCATCGGAATCTATAACTAGAGTCACAGGAATGGTTCAAAACATAGACAGTAGGAAGAGTCAGACTACTTGTACTTAAGTCGGCATTGAGATTTTTGTATTTAATTCCGATGCAATTTCTGTGTTTCATCGTCTATAAGAAGGTCCAAGGGATACAGTAAACCTGAAGTGAAGCATCGGAAGCTATAACTAGTGTCACAGGATCGGTTCAATACATATACAGTATGAAGAGTCGGTCTACTTGTACTTAAGTCGGCATTGTGCTTTTCTATTAAATTGCGCTGCAATTTCTGTGTTTCATCGGCAATAAGAAGGTCAGAGAGATACAGTAAACCTGAAGTGAAGCATCGGAATCAATAACTAGTGTCACAGGAATGGTTCAAAACATAGTCAGTAAGAAGAGTCATTCTTCTTGTACTTAAGTCGGCATTGTGCCTTTACTATTTAATTCCGATGCAATTTCTGTGTTTCATCGTCAATAAGAAGGTCCAAGGGATACAGTACAGTTGAAGTGAAGCATCGGAATCTATACCTAGTGTCACAGGAATCATTCAAATCATAGACAGTAAGAAGAGTCAGTCTTCTTGTACTTAAGTCGGCATTGTGCCTTTTGTATTTAATTCCGATGCAATTTCGGTGTTTCATCGTCAGTAAGAAGGTCAGAGGCATACAGTAAACCTCAAGTGAAGCATCGCAAGCTATAACTAGTGTCACAGGATCGGTTCAAAACATAGACAGTATGAAGAGTCGGTCTTCTTGTACTTAAGTCGGCATTGTGCCTTTTGTATTTAATTCCGATGTAATTTCTGTGGTTCATCGTCAATAAGAAGGTCCAAGGGTTACAGTACATCTGAAGTGAAGCATCGGAATCTATAACTAGTGTCACAGGAATGGTTCAAATCATAAACAGTAAGACGAGTCAATTTCCTTGTACTTATGTCAGCATTGTGCCCTTTCTATTTAATTCCGATGCAATTTCTGTGTTTCATCGTCAATATGAAGGTCAGAGGGATACAGTAAATCTGAAGTGAAGCATCGGAATCTATAACTAGTGTCACAGGAATGGTTCAAATCATAGACAGTAGGAAGAGTCAGTCTTCTTGTACTTGAGTCGGCATTGTGCCTTTTGCATTTAATTCCGATGCAATTTCTGTGTTTCATCGTCAATAAGAAGGTCAGAGGCATACAGTAAACCTGAAGTGAAGCATCGGAATCTATAACTAGTGTCACAGGAATGGTTCAAAACATAGACAGTAGGAAGAGTCAGTCTTCATGTACTTAAGTCGGCATTGTGCCTTTTGTATTTAATTCCGATGCAATATCTGTGTTTCATCGTCAATAAGAAGGTCAGATGGATACAGTAAACCTGAAGTGAAGCATCGGAATCTGTAACTAGAGTCACAGGAATGGTTCAAAACATAGACAGTAGGAAGAGTCAGACTACTTGTACTTAAGTCGGCATTGTGATTTTTGTATTTAATTCCGATGCAATTTCTGTGTTTCATCGTCTATAAGAAGGTCCAAGGGATACAGTAAACCTGAAGTGAAGCATCGGAAGCTATAACTAGTGTCACAGGATCGGTTCAATACATATACATTATGAAGAGTCGGTCTACTTGTACTTAAGTCGGCATTGTGCCTTTTCTATTAAATTGCGATGCAATTTCTGTGTTTCATCGGCAAAAAGAAGGTCAGAGAGATACAGTAAACCTGAAGTGAAGCATCGGAATCTATAACTAGTGTCACAGGAATGGTTCAAAACATAGTCAGTAAGAAGAGTCATTCTTCTTGTACTTAAGTCGGCATTGTGCCTTTACTATTTAATTCCGATGCAATTTCTGTGTTTCATCGTCAATAAGGAGGTCCAAGGGATACAGTACACCTGAAGTGAAGCATTG
Organism: Schistocerca piceifrons; assembly: GCF_021461385.2. Lineage (NCBI taxonomy): Eukaryota > Metazoa > Arthropoda > Insecta > Orthoptera > Acrididae > Schistocerca > Schistocerca piceifrons. The sequence continues at coordinate 493,160 of NW_025727719.1, read as the reverse complement.
GAATCTATAACTAGTGTCACAGGAATCATTCAAATCATAGACAGTAAGAAGAGTCATTCTTCTTGTACTTAAGTCGGCATTGTGCCTTTTGTATTTAATTCCGATGCAATTTCGGTGTTTCATCGTCAATAAGAAGGTCCAAGGGATACAGTAAACCTGAAGTGAAGCATCGGAAGCAATAACTAGTGTCACAGGATCGGTTCAAATCATAGACAGTATGAAGAGTCGGTCTTCTTGTACTTAAGTCGGCATTGTGCCTTTTCTATTTCATTGCGATGCAATTTCTGTGTTTCATCATCAATAAGAAGGTCAGAGGGATACAGTAAACGTGAAATGAAGCATCGGAGTCCTAAACTAGTGTCACAGGAATGGTTCGAAACATAGTAGGAAGAGTCAGTCTTCTTGTACTTAGGTCGGCATTGCGCCTTTTCTATTTACTTCCGATCCAATATCTGTGTTCCATCGTCAATAAGAAGGTCAGAAAGACACAGTATACCTGAAGTGAAGCATCGTAACCTATAACTAGTGTCACAGGAATGGTTCAAAGCGTAGTCAGTAAGAAGAATCTGTCTTCTTGTACTTAAGTCGGCATTGTGTCTTTTCCATTTAATTCCGATGCAATTTCTGTTTTCCATCGTCACTAAGGAGGTCAGAGGGATGCAGTAACCTGAAGTGAAGCATCGGAATCTATAACTAGTGTCACAGGAATGGTTTAAAACATAGACAGTAGGAAGAATCAGACTACTTGTACTTAAGGCGGCATTGTGCTTTTTGTATTTAATTCCGATGCAATTTCTGTGTTTCATCGCCAATAAGAAGGTCCAAGGGATACAGTAAATCTGAAGTGAGGCATCGGAATCTATAACTAGTGTCACAGGAATGGTTCAAAACATAGTCAGAAAAAAGAGTCAGTCTTCTTATACTTAAGTCGGCATTGTGCGTTTTGTATTTAATTGCGATGCAATTTCTGGGTTTCATCGTCAATTAGAAGGTCAGAGGGATATAAGTAAACCTGAAGTGAAGCATCAGAATCCATAACTAGTGTACCAGGATTGGTTCAAATCATAGACAGTAAGAAGAGTCAGTCTACTTGTAGTTAAGTCGGCATTGTGATATTTGTATTTAATTCCGATGTAATTTCTGTGTTTCATCGTCAATACGAAGGTCCAAGGGATACAGTACATCTGAAGTGAAGCATTGGAATCCATAACTAGTGTCACAGGAATGGTTCAAATCATAAACAGTAAGACGAGTCAGTTTTCTTGTACATAAGTCAGCATTGTGCCCTTTCTATTTAATTCCGATGCAATTTCTGTGTTTCATCGTCAATATGAAGGTCAGAGGGATACAGTAAACCTGTAGTGGAGCATCGGAATCTATAACTAGTGTCACAGGAATGGTTCAAATCATAGACAGTAGGAAGAGTAAGTCTTCTTGTACTTGAGTCGGCATTGTGCCTTTTGCATTTAATTCCGATGCAATTTCTGTGTTTCATCGTCAATAAGAAGGTCAGAGGCATCCAGTAAACCTGAAGTGAAGCATCGGAATCTATAACTAGAGTCACAGGAATGGTTCAAAACATAGACAGTAGGAAGAGTCAGTCTTTATGTACTTAAGTCGGCATTGTGCCCTTTGTATTTAATTCCGATGCAATATCTGTGTTTCATCGTCAATAAGAAGGTCAGATGGATACAGTAAACCTGAAGTGAAGCATCGGAATCTATAACTAGAGTCACAGGAATGGTTCAAAACATAGAAAGTAGGAAGAGTCAGACAACTTGTACTAAAGTCGGCATTGTGAATTTTGTATTTAATTCCGATGCAATTTCTGTGTTTCATCGTCTATAAGAAGGTCCAAGGGATACAGTAAGCCTGAAGTGAAGCATCGGAAGCTATAACTAGTGTCACAGGATCGGTTCAATACATATACAGTATGAAGAGTCGGTCTACTTGTACTTAAGTCGGCATTGGTCCTTTACTATTAAATTGCGATGCAATTTCTGTGTTTCATCGGCAATAAGAAGGTCAGAGGGATACAGTAAACCTGAAGTGAAGCATCGGAAACTATAACTAGTGTCACAGGAATGGTTCAAAACATAGTCGGTAAGAAGAGTCATTCTTCTTGTACTTAAGTCGGCATTGTGCCTTTTGCATTTAATTCCGATGCAATTTCTGTGTTTCATCGTCAATAAGAAGGTCAGAGGCATACAGTAAACCTGAAGTGAAGCATCGGAATCTATAACTAGTGTCACAGGAATGGTTCAAAACATAGACAGTAGGAAGATCCAGTCTTTATGTACTTAAGTCGGCATTGCGCCCTTTGTAGTTAATTCCGATGCAATATCTGTGTTTCATCGTCAATAAGAAGGTCAGATGGATACAGTAAACCCGAAGTGAAGCATCGGAATCTATAACTAGAGTCACAGGAATGGTTCAAAATATAGAAAGTAGGAAGAGTCAGACTACTTGTACTTAAGTCGGCATTGTGATTTTTGTATTTAATTCCGATGCAATTTCTGTGTTTCATCGTCTATAAGAAGGTCCAAGGGATACAGTAAGCCTGAAGTGACGCATCGGAAGCTATAACTAGTGTCACAGGATCGGTTCAATACATATAGAGTATGAAGAGTCGGTCTACTTGTTCTTAAGTCGGCATTGTGCCTTTTCTATTAAATTGCGATGCAATTTCTGTGTTTCATCGGCAATAAGAAGGTCAGAGAGATACAGTAAACCTGAAGTGAAGCATCGGAATCTATAACTAGTGTCACAGGAATGGTTCAAAACATAGTCAGAAAAAAGAGTCAGTCTACTTGTACTTAAGTCGGCATTGTGCGTTTTGTATTTAATTGCGATGCAATTTCTGGGTTTCATCGTCAATTAGAAGGTCAGATGGATACAGTAAACCTGACGTGAAGCATCAGAATCCATAACTAGTGTCACAGGAATGGTTCAAATCATAGACAGTAAGAAGAGTGAGTCTACTTGTAGTTAAGTCGGCATTGTGCCTTTTGTATTTAATTCCGATGTAATTTCTGTGTTTCATCGTCAATTAGAAGGTCCAAGGTATACAGTACATCAGAAGTGAAGCATAGGAATCTATAACTAGTGTCACAGGAATGGTTCAAATCATAAACAGTAAGACGAGTCAGTTTTCTTGTACTTAAGTCAGGATTGTGCCCTTTCTATTTAATTCCGATGCAGTTTCTGTGTTTCATCGTCAATATGAAGGTCAGAGGGATACAGTAAATCTGAAGTGAAGCATCGGAATCTATAACTAGTGTCACAGGAATGGTTCAAAACATAGTCAGTAAGAAGAGTCATTCTTCTTTTACTTAAGTCGGCATTGTGCATTTACTTTTTAATTCCGATGCAATTTCTGTGTTTCATCGTCAATAAGAAGGTCCAAGGGATACAGTACACCTGAAGTGAAGCATCGGAATCTATAACTAGTGTCACAGGAATCATTCAAATCATAGACAGTAAGAAGAGTCAGTCTTCCTGTACTTAAGTCGGCATTGTGCCTTTTGAATTTAATTCCGATGGAATTTCGGTGTTTCATCGTCAATAAGAAGGTCCAAGGGATACAGTAAACCTGAAGTGAAGCATCGGAAGCAATAACTAGTGTCACAGGATCGGTTCAAATCATAGACAGTATGAAGAGTCGGTCTTCTTGTACTTAAGTCGGCATTGTGCCTTTTCTATTTCATTGCGATGCAATTTCTGTGTTTCATCATCAATAAGAAGGTCAGAGGGATACAGTAAACGTGAAGTGAAGCATCGGAGTCCTAAACTAGTGTCACAGGAATGGTTCGAAACATAGTAGGAAGAGTCAGTCTTCTTGTACTTAGGTCGGCATTGCGCCTTTTCTATTTACTTCCGATCCAATATCTGTGTTCCATCGTCAATAAGAAGGTCAGAAAGATACAGTATACCTGAAGTGAAGCATCGTAACCTATAACTAGTGTCACAGGAATGGTTCAAAGCATAGTCAGTAAGAAGAATCTGTCTTCTTGTACTTAAGTCGGCATTGTGTCTTTTCCATTTAATTCCGATGCAATTTCTGTTTTTCATCGTCACTAAGGAGGTCAGAGGGATGCAGTAGCCTGAAGTGAAGCTTCGGAATCTATAACTAGTGTCACAGGAATGGTTTAAAACATAGACAGTAGGAAGAATCAGACTACTTGTACTTAAGGCGGCATTGTGCCTTTTGTATTTAATTCCGATGCAATTTCTGTGTTTCATCGCCAATAAGAAGGTCCAAGGGATACAGTAAATCTGAAGTGAGGCATCGGAATCTATAACTAGTGTCACAGGAATGGTTCAAAACATAGTCAGAAAAAAGAGTCAGTCTTCTTATACTTAAATCGGCATTGTGCGTTTTGTATTTAATTGCGATGCAATTTCTGGGTTTCATGGTCAATTAGAAGGTCAGAGGGATATAAGTAAACCTGAAGTGAAGCATCAGAATCCATAACTAGTGTCACAGGATTGGTTCAAATCATAGACAGTAAGAAGAGTCAGTCTACTTGTAGTTAAGTCGGCATTGTGCCATTTGTATTTAATTCCGATGTAATTTCTGTGTTTCATCGTCAATACGAAGGTCCAAGGGATACAGTACATCTGAAGTGAAGCATCGGAATCTATAACTAGTGTCACAGGAATGGTTCAAATCATAAACAGTAAGACGAATCAGTTTTCTTGTACTTAAGTCAGCATTGTGCCCTATCTATTTAATTCCGATGCAATTTCTGTGTTTCATCGTCAATATGAAGGTCAGAGGGATACAGTAAACCTGAAGTGAAGCATCGGAATCTATAACTAGTGTCACAGGAATGGTTCAAATCATAGACAGTAGGAAGAGTAAGTCTTCTTGTACTTGAGTCGGCATTGTGCCTTTTGCATTTAATTCCGATGCAATTTCTGTGTTTCATCGTCAATAAGAAGGTCAGAGGCATCCAGTAAACCTGAAGTGAAGCATCGGAATCTATAACTAGTGTCACAGGAATGGTTCAAAACATAGACAGTAGGAAGAGTCAGTCTTTATGTACTTAAGTCGGCATTGTGCCCTTTGTATTTAATTCCGATGCAATATCTGTGTTTCATCGTCGATAAGAAGGTCAGATGGATACAGTAAACCTGAAGTGAAGCATCGGAATCTATAACTAGAGTCACAGGAATGGTTCAAAACATAGAAAGTAGGAAGAGTCAGACAACTTGTACTAAAGTCGGCATTGTGAATTTTGTATTTAATTCCGATGCAATTTCTGTGTTTCATCGTCTATAAGAAGGTCCAAGGGATACAGTAAGCCTGAAGTGAAGCATCGGAAGGTATAACTAGTGTCACAGGATCGGTTCAATACATATACAGTATGAAGAGTCGGTCTAGTTGTACTTAAGTCGGCATTGGTCCTTTACTATTAAATTGCGATGCAATTTCTGTGTTTCATCGGCAATAAGAAGGTCAGAGGGATACAGTAAACGTGAAGTGAAGCATCGGAAACTATAACTAGTGTCACAGGAATGGTTCCAAACATAGTCGGTAAGAAGAGTCATTCTTCTTGTACTTAAGTCGGCATTGTGCCTTTACTATTTAATTCCGATGCAATTTCTGTGTTTCATCGTCAATAAGAAGGTCCAAGGGATACAGTACACCTGAAGTGAAGCATCGGAATCTATAACTAGTGTCACAGGAATCATTCAAATCATAGACAGTAAGAAGAGTCAGTCTTCTTGTACCTAAGTGGGCATTGTGCCTTTTGTATTTTATTCCGATGCAATTTCGGTGTTTCATCGTCAATAAGAAGGTCCAAGGGATACAGTAAACCTGAAGTGAAGCATCGGAAGCTATAACTAGTGTCACAGGATCGGTTCAAAACATAGACAGTATGAAGAGTCGGTCTTCTTGTACTTAAGTCGGCATTGTGCCTATTCTATTTAATTGCGATGCAATTTCTGTGTTTCATCATCAATAAGAAGGTCAGAGGGATACAGTAAACGTGAAATGAAGCATCGGAGTCCATAAGTAATGTCACAGGAATGGTTCGAAACATAGTAGGAAGAGTCAGTCTTCTTGTACTTAAGTCGGCATTGCGCCTTTTATATTTAATTCCGATCCAATATCTGTGTTCCATCGTCAATAAGAAGGTCAGAAAGATACAGTATACCTGAAGTGAAGCATCGTAATCTATAACTAGTGTCACAGGAATGGTTCAAAGCATAGTCAGTAAGAAAAATCTGTCTTCTTGGACTTAAGTCGGCATTGTGTCTTTTCCATTTAATTCCGATGCAATTTCTGTTTTTCATCGTCACTAAGGAGGTCAGAGGGATGCAGTAACATGAAGTGAAGCATCGGAATCTATAACTAGAGTCACAGGAATGGTTTAAATCACAGACAGTAGGAAGAATCAGACTACTTGTACTTAAGGCGGCATTGTGCCTTTTGTATTTAATTCCGATGCAATTTCTGTGTTTCATCGCCAATAAGAAGGTCCAAGGGATACAGTAAATCTGAAGTGAGGCATCGGAATCTATAACTAGTGTCACAGGAATGGTTCAAAACATAGAAAAAAGAGTCAGTCTTCTTGTACTTAAGTCGGCATTGAGCGTTTTGTATTTAATTGCGATGCAATTTCTGGGTTTCATCGTCAATTAGAAGGTCAGAGGGATACATTAAACCTGAAGTGAAGCATCAGAATCCATAACTAGTGTCACAGGATTGGTTCAAATCATAGACAGTAAGAAGAGTCAGTCTACTTGTAGTTAAGTCGGCATTGTGCCATTTGTATTTAATTCCGAAGTAATTTCTGTGTTTCATCGTCAATACGAAGGTCCAAGGGATACAGTACATCTGAAGTGAAGCATCGGAATCTATAACTAGTGTCACAGGAATGGTTCAAATCATAAACAGTAAGACCAGTCAATTTTCTTGTACTTAAGTCAGCATTGTGCCCTTTCTATTTAATTCCGATGCAATTTCTGTGTTTCATCGTCAATATGAAGGTCAGAGGGATACAGTAAACCTGAAGTGAAGCATCGGAATCTACAACTAGTGTCTCAGGAATGGTTCAAATCATAGACAGTAGGAAGAGTCAGTCTTCTTGTACTTGAGTCGGCATTGTGCCTTTTGCATTTAATTCCGATGCAATTTCTGTGTTTCATCGTCAATAAGAAGGTCAGAGGCATACAGTAAACCTGAAGTGAAGCATCGGAATCTATAACTAGTGTCACAGGAATGGTTCAAAACATAGACAGTAGGAAGATCTAGTCTTTATGTACTTAAGTCGGCATTGCGCCCTTTGTAGTTAATTCCGATGCAATATCTGTGTTTCATCGTCAATAAGAAGGTCAGATGGATACAGTAAACCTGAAGTGAAGCATCGGAATCTATAACTAGTGTCACAGGAATGGTTTAAAACATAGACAGTAGGAAGGGTCAGACTACTTTACTTAAGGCGGCATTGTGCCTATTGTATTTAATTCCGTTGCAATTTCTGTGTTTCATCGTCAATACGAAGGTCAGAGGTATACAGTAAACCTGAAGTGACGCATCGGAATCTCTAACTAGTGTCACAGGAATGGTTCAAAACATAGTCAGTATGAAAAGTGAGTCTTCTTGTACTTAAGTCGGCATTGTGCTTTTTGTATTTAATTCCGATGTAATATCTGTGTTTCATCGTCAATAAGAAGGTCCAAGGGATACAGTAATCATGAAGTGAAGCTTCGGAATCTGTAACTAGCGTCACAGGAGTGGTTCAAATCATAGTCAGTAAGAAGAATCTGTCTTCTTGTACTTAAGTCGGCATTGTGTCTTTTCCATTTAATTCCGATGCAATTTCTGTTTTTCATCGTCACTAAGGAGGTCAGAGGGATACAGTAAACCTGACGTGAAGCATCGGAATCTATAACTAGTGTCACAGGAATGGTTTAAAACATAGACAGTAGGAAGAGTCAGACTACTTTACTTAAGGCGGCATTGTGCCTATTGTATTTAATTCCGTTGCAATTTCTGTGTTTCATCGCCAATACGAAGGTCCAAGGTATACAGTAAATCTGAAGTGAGGCATCGGAATCTTAACTAGTGTCACAGGAATGGTTCAAAACATAGTCAGGAAAAAAGAGTCAGTCTTCTTGTACTTAAGTCGGCATTGTGCGTTTTGTATTTAATTGCGATGCAATTTCTGGGTTTCATCGTCAATTAAAAGGTCAGAGGGATACAGTAAACCTGAAGTGAAGCATCAGAATTCATAACTAGTGTCACAGGATTGGTTCAAATTATAGACAGTAAGAAGAGTCAGTTTTCTTGTACTTAAAACAGCATTGTGCCCTTTCTATTTAATTCCGATGCAATTTCTGTGTTTCATCGTCAATATGAAGGTCAGAGGGATACAGTAAACCTGAAGTGAAGCATCGGAATCTATAACTAGTGTCACAGGAATGGTTCAAAACATAGACAGTAGGAAGATCCAGTCTTTATGTACTTAAGTCGGCATTGCGCCCTTTGTAGTTAATTCCGATGCAATATCTGTGTTTCATCGTCAATAAGAAGGTCAGATGGATACAGTAATCCTGAAGTGAAGCATCGGAATCTATAACTAGTGTCACAGGAATGGTTCAAAACATAGTCAGAAAAAAGAGTCAGTCTTCTTGTACTTAAGTCGGCATTGTGCGTTTTGTATTTAATTGCGATGCAATTTCTGGGTTTCATCGTCAATTAGAAGGTCAGAGGGATACAGTAAATCTGAAGTGAAGCACCGGAATCTATAACTAGTGTCACAGGTCTGGTTCAAATCATAGACAGTAGGAAGCGTCAATCTTCTTATACTTGAGTCGGCATTGTGCCTTTTGCATTTAATTCCGATGCAATTTCTGTGTTTCATCGTCAATAAGAAGGTCAGAGGCATACAGTAAACCTGAAGTGAAGCATCGGAATCTATAACTAGTGTCACAGGAATGGTTCAAAACATAGACAGTAGGAAGACTCAGTCTTTATGTACTTAAGTCGGCATTGTGCCCTTTGTATTTAATTCCGATGCAATATCTGTGTTTCATCGTCAATGAGAAGGTCAGATGGATACAGTAAACCTGAAGTGAAGCATCGGAATCTATAACTAGAGTCACAGGAATGGTTCAAAACATAGAAAGTAGGAAGAGTCAGACTACTTGGACTTAAGTCGGCATTGTGATTTTTGTATTTAATTCCGATGCAATTTCTGTGTTTCATCGTCTATAAGAAGGTCCAAGGGTTACAGTAAGCCTGAAGTGAAGCATCGGAAGCTATAAGTAGTGCCACAGGATCGGTTCAATACATATACAGTATGAAGAGTCGGTCTACTTGTACTTAAGTCGGCATTGTGCCTTTTGTATTTAATTCCGATGCAATTTCTGTGTTTCATCGCCAATAAGAAGGTCCAAGGGATACAGTAAATCTGAAGTGGGGCATCGGAATCTATAACTAGTGTCACAGGAATGGTTCAAAACATAGTCAGAAAAAAGGGTCAGTCTTCTTATACTTAAGTCGGCATAGTGCGTTTTGTATTTAATTGCGATGCAATTTCTGGGTTTCATCGTCAATTAGAAGTTCAGAGGGATATAAGTAAACCTGAAGTGAAGCATCAGAATCCATAACTAGTGTCACAGGATTGGTTCAAATCATAGACAGTAAGAAGAGTCAGTCTAATTGTAGTTAAGTCGGCATTGTGCCATTTGTATTTAATTCCGATGTAATTTCTGTGTTTCATCGTCAATACGAAGGTCCAAGGGATACAGTACATCTGAAGTGAAGCATCGGAATCTATAACTAGTGTCACAGGGATGGTTCAAATCATAAACAGTAAGACGAGTCAGTTTTCTTGTACTTAAGTCAGCATTGTGCCCTTTCTATTTAATTCCGATGCAATTTCTGTGTTTCATCGTCAATATGAAGGTCAGAGGGATACAGTAAACCTGAAGTGAAGCATCGGAATCTATAACTAGTGTCACAGGAATGGTTCAAATCATAGACAGTAGGAAGAGTAAGTCTTCTTGTACTTGAGTCGGCATTGTGCCTTTTGCATTTAATTCCGATGCAATTTCTTTGTTTCATCGTCAATAAGAAGGTCAGAGGCATGCAGTAAACCTGAAGTGAAGCATCGGAATCTATAACTAGTGTCACAGGAATGGTTCAAAACATAGACAGTAGGAAGAGTCAGTCTTTATGTACTTAAGTCGGCATTGGTCCTTTACTATTAAATTGCGATGCAATTTCTGTGTTTCATCGGCAACAAGAAGGTCAGAGGGATACAGTAAACCTGAAGTGAAGCATCGGAATCTATAACTAGTGTCACAGGAATGGTTCAAAACATAGTCAGTAAGAAGAGTCATTCTTCTTGTACTTAAGTCGGCATTGTGCCTTTACTATTTAATTCCGATGCAATTTCTGTGTTTCATCGTCAATAAGAAGGTCCAAGGGATACAGTACACCTGAAGTGAAGCATCGGAATCTATAACTAGTGTCACAGGAATCATTCAAATCATAGACAGTAAGAAGAGTCAGTCTTCTTGTACTTAAGTGGGCATTGTACCTTTTGTATTTAATTCCGATGCAATTTCGGTGTTCCATCGTCAATAAGAAGGTCCAAGGGATACAGTAAACCTCAAGTGAAGCATCGGAAGCTATAACTAGTGTCACAGGATCGGTTCAAAACATAGACAGTATGAAGAGTCGGTCTTCTTGTACTTAAGTCGGCATTGTGCCTTTTCTATTTAATTGCGATGCAATTTCTGTGTTTCATCATCAATAAGAAGGTCAGAAGGATACAGTAAACGTGAAGTGAAGCATCGGAGTCCATAACTAGTGTCACAGGAATGGTTCGAAACATAGTAGGAAGAGTCAGTCTTCTTGTACTTAAGTCGGCATTGCGCCTTTTATATTTAATTCCGATCCAATATCTGTGTTCCATCGTCAATAAGAAGGTCAGAAAGATACAGTATACCTGAAGTGAAGCATCGTAATCTATAACTAGTGTCACAGGAATGGTTCAAAGCATAGTCAGTAAGAAGAATCTGTCTTCTTGTACTTAAGTCGGCATTGTGCCCTTTGTATTTAATTCCGATGCAATATCTGTGTTTCATCGTCAATAAGAAGGTCAGATGGATACAGTAAACCTGAAGTGAAGCATCGGAATCTATAACTAGAGTCACAGGAATGGTTCAAAACATAGAAAGTAGGAAGAGTCAGACAACTTGTACTTAAGTCGGCATTGTGAATTTTGTATTTAATTCCGATGCAATTTCTGTGTTTCATCGTCTATAAGAAGGTCCAAGGGATACAGTACGCCTGAAGTGAAGCATCGGAAGCTATAACTAGTGTCACAGGATCGGTTAAATACATATACAGTATGAAGAGTCGGTCTACTTGTACTTAAGTCGGCATTGGTCCTTTACTATTAAATTGCGATGCAATTTCTGTTTTTCATCGTCACTAAGGAGGTCAGAGGGATGCAGTAACCTGAAGTGAAGCATCGGAATCTATAACTAGTGTCACAGGAATGGTTTAAATCACAGACAGTAGGAAGAATCAGACTACTTGTACTTAAGGCGGCATTGTGCCTTTTGTATTTAATTCCGATGCAATTTCTGTGTTTCATCGCCAATAAGAAGGTCCAAGGGATACAGTAAATCTGAAGTGAGGCATCGGAATCTATAACTAGTGTCACAGGAATGGTTCAAAACATAGTCAGAAAAAAGAGTCAGTCTTCTTGTACTTAAGTCGGCATTGTGCGTTTTGTATTTAATTGCGATGCAATTTCTGGGTTTCATCGTCAATTAGAAGGTCAGAGGGATACAGTAAACCTGAAGTGAAGCATCAGAATCCATAACTAGTGTCATAGGATTGGTTCAAATTATAGACAGTAAGAAGAGTCAGTTTACTTGTAGTTAAGTCGGCATTGTGCCATTTGTATTTAATTCCGATGCAATTTCTGTGTTTCATCGTCAATATGAAGGTCAGAGGGATACAGTAAACCTGAAGTGAAGCATCGGAATCTATAACTAGTGTCACAGGAATGGTTCAAATCATAGACAGTAGGAAGAGTCAGTCTTCTTGTACTTGAGTCGGCATTGTGCCTTTTGCATTTAATTCCGATGCAATTTCTGTGTTTCATCGTCAATAAGAAGGTCAGAGGCATACAGTAAACCTGAAGTGAAGCATCGGAATTTATAACTAGTGTCACAGGAATGGTTTAAAACATAGACAGTAGGAAGAGTCAGACTACTTTACTTAAGGCAGCATTGTGCCTATTGTATTTCATTCCGTTGCAATTTCTGTGTTTCATCGTCAATACGAAGGTCAGAGGTATACAGTAAACCTGAAGTGACGCATCGGAATATCTAACTAGTGTCACAGGAATGGTTCAAAACATAGTCAGTATGAAAAGTGAGTCTTCTTGTACTTAAGTCGGCATTGTGCTTTTTGTATTTAATTCCGATGTAATATCTGTGTTTCATCGTCAATAAGAAGGTCCAAGGGATACAGTAATCATGAAGTGAAGCTTCGGAATCTGTAACTAGCGTCACAGGAGTGGTTCAAATCATAGTCAGTAAGAAGAATCTTTCATCTTATACTTAAGTCGGCATTGTGTCTTTTCCATTTAATTCCGATGCAATTTCTGTTTTTCATCGTCACTAAGGAGGTCAGTGGGATACAGTAAACCTGACGTGAAGTATCGGAATCTATAACTAGTGTCACAGGAATGGTTTAAAACATAGACAGTAGGAAGAGTCAGACTACTTTACTTAAGGTGGCATTGTGCCTATTGTATTTAATTCCGTTGCAATTTCTGTGTTTCATCGCCAATAAGAAGGTCCAAGGGATACAGTAAATCTGAAGTGAGGCATCGGAATCTTAACTAGTGTCACAGGAATGGTTCAAAACATAGTCAGGAAAAAAGAGTCAGTCTTCTTGTACTTAAGTCGGCATTGTGCGTTTTGTATTTAATTGCGATGCAATTTCTGGGTTTCATCGTCAATTAGAAGGTCAGAGGGATACAGTAAACCTGAACTGAAGCATCAGAATTCATAACTAGTGTCACAGGATTGGTTCAAATTATAGACAGTGAGAAGAGTCAGTTTTCTTGTACTTAAATCAGCATTGTGCCCATTCTATTTAATTCCGATGCAATTTCTGTGTTTCATCGTCAATATGAAGGTCAGAGGGATACAGTAAACCTGAAGTGAAGCATCGGAATCTATAACTAGTGTCACAGGAATGGTTCAAATCATAGACAGTAGGAAGAGTCAGTCTTCTTGTACTTGAGTCGGCATTGTGCCTTTTGCATTTAATTCCGATGCAATTTCTGTGTTTCATCGTCAATAAGAAGGTCAGAGGCATACAGTAAACCTGAAGTGAAGCATCGGAATCTATAACTAGTGTCACAGGAATGGTTCAAAACATAGACAGTAGGAAGAGTCAATCTTCATGTACTTAAGTCGGCATTGTGCCTTTTGTATTTAATTCCGATGCAATATCTGTGTTTCATCGTCAATAAGAAGGTCAGATGGATACAGTAAACCTGAAGTGAAGCATCGGAATGTATAACTAGAGTCACAGGAATGGTTCCAAACATAGACAGTAGGAAGAGGCAGACTACTTGTACTTAAGTCGGCATTGTGATTTTTGTATTTAATTCCGATGCAATTTCTGTGTTTCATCGTCTATAAGAAGGTCCAAGGGATACAGTAAACCTGAAGTGAAGCATCTGAAGCTATAATTAGTGTCACAGGATCGGATCAATACATATATAGTATGAAGAGTCGGTCTACTTGTACTTAAGTCAACATTGTGCCTTTTCTATTAAATTGCGATGCAATTTCTGTGTTTCATCGGCAATAAGAAGGTTAGAGGGATACAGTAAACCTGAAGTGAAGCATCGGAATCTATAACTAATGTCACAGGAATGGTTCAAAACATAGTCAGTAAGAAGAGTCGTTCTTCTTGTACTTAAGTCGGCATTGTGCCCTTTCTATTTAATTCCGATGCAATTTCTGTGTTTCATCGTCAATAAGAAGGTCCAAGGGATACAGTACACCTGAAGTGAAGCATCGGAATCTATAACTAGTGTCACAGGAATGGTTCAAAACATAGACAGTGGGAAGAGTCAGTCTTCTTGTACTTAAGTCGGCATTGTGCCTTTTGTATTTAATTATGATGTAATTTCTGTGTTTCATCGTCAATAAGATGGTCCAAGGGATACAGTAATCGTGAAGTGAAGCTTCGGAATCTGTAACTAGCATCACAGGAATGGTTCAAATCATAGACAGTAAGAAGAATCTGTCTTCTTGTACTTAAGTCGGCATTGTGCCTTTTCTATTTACCTCCGATGCAATTGCTGTTTTTCATCGTCACTAAGAAGGTCAGAGGGATACAGTAAACCTGAAGTGAAGCATCGGAACCTATAACTAGTGTAATGGAAAGTTTTAAAACATAGACAGTAGGAAGAGTCAGACTACTTGTACTTAAGGCGGCATTGTGCCTTTTGTATTTAATTCCGATGCAATTTCTGTGTTTCATCGTCAATAAGAAGGTCCAAGGGATACAGTAAACCTGAAGTGAGGCACCGGAATCTATAACTAGTGTCACAGGTATGGTTCAAAACATAGTCAGATAAAAGAGTCAGTCTTCATGTACTTAAGTCGGCATTGTGCGTTTTGTATTTAATTCCGATGCAATTTCTGTGTCTCATCGTCAATTAGAAGGTCAGAGCGATACACTAAACCTGAAGTGAAGCATCAGAATCCATAACTAGTGTCACAGGATTGGTTCAAAACATGGACAGTAAGAAGAGTCAGACTACTTGTACTTAAGTCGGCATTGTGCCTTTTGTATTTAATTCCGATGCAATTTCTGTGTTTCATCGACAATAAGAAGGTCCAAGGGATACAGCAAACCTGAAGTGACGCATCGGAATCTATAACTAGTGTCACAGGAGTGGTTCAAAACTTAGTCAGTAAGAAGAGTCAGTCTTCTTGTACTTAAGTCGGCATTGTGCCTTATCTATTTAATTCCGATGCAATTTCTGTGTTTCATCGTCAATAAGAAGATCCAAGGGATGCAGTACTCCTGACGTGAAGCATCGGAATCTTTAACTAGTGCCACAGGAATGGTTCAAAACATAGACAGTAAGAAGAGTCAGTCTTCTAGTACTTAAGTCGGCATTGTGCCTTTCGAATTTAATTCCGATGCCATTTCTGTGTTTCATCGTCAATAAGAAGGTCCAAGGGATACAGTAAACCTGAAGTGAAGCATCGGAATCTATAACTAGTGTCACAGGAAGGGTTCAAAACATAGACAGTAAGAAGAGTGAGTCTTCTTGTACTTAAGTCGGCATTGTGGTTTTCGTATTTAATTCCGATGCAATATCTATGTTTCACCGTCAATAAGAAAGTCCAAGGGATGCAGTAAATCTGAAGTGAAGCATCGGAATCTGTAACTAGTGTCATAGGAATGGTTTAAAACATAGACAGTTGGAAGATTCGGACTACTTGTACTTAAGTCTGCATTGTGCCTTTTGTATTTCATTCCGATGCAATTTCTGTGTTTCATCGTCAATAAGAAGGTCCAAGGGATACAATAAACCAGGAGTGAGGCATCGGAATCTATAACTAGTGTCACAGGAATGGTTCAAAACATTGTCAGAAAGAGGAGTCAGTCTTCTTGTACGTAAATCGGCATTGTGCCTTTTGTATTTAATTCCGATGCAATTTCTGTGTTTCATCGTCAATAAGAAGGTCAGAGGTATACATTAAACCTGAAGTGAAGCATCAGAATCCATAACTAGTGTCACAGGATTGGTTCAAAACATAGACAGTAAGAAGAGTCAATCTTCTTGTACTTAAGTCAGCATTGTGCCCTTTCTATTTAATTCCGATGCAGTTTCTGTGTTTCATCGTCAATAAGAAGGTGACAGGGATACAGGAAAGCTGAAGTGAAGCATCGGAATCTATAACTAGTGTCTCAGGAATGGTTCAAACATAGTCAGTAAGAAGAGTCAGTCTTCTTGTACTTAAGTCGGTATTGTGCCTTTTCTATTTCATTCCGATGCAATTTCTGTGTTTCATCGTCAATAAGAAGGTCCAAGGGATGCAGTACACCAGAAATGAAGCATCGGAATCTATAAATAGTGTCACAGGAATGGTTCAAAACACAGACAGTAAGAGGAGTCAGTCTTCTTGTACTTAAGACGGCATTGTGCCTTTTGTATTTATTTCCGATGCAATTTCCGTGTTTCATCATCAATAAGAAGATCACAGGGATACAGTAAACCTGAAGTGAAGCATCGGAGTCTATAACTAGTGTCACAGGAATGGTTCAAAGCATAGTCAGTAGGAAGAGTCAGGCTTCTTGTACTTAAGTCTGCATTGTGCCTTTTCTATTTAATTCCGATGCAATATCTGTTTTCCATCGTCAATAAGAAGGTCAGAGGGATACAGTTTACCTAAAGTGTAGCATCGCAATCTATAACTAGTGTCACAGGAGTGGTTCAAAACATTGTCAGTAAGAAGAGTCAGTCTTCTTGTACTTAAGTCGGCATTGTGCCTTTTGTGTTTAATTCCGATGCAATTTCTGTGTTTCATCGTCAATAAGAAGGTCAGAGGTATACAGTAAACCTGAAGTGAAGCATCGGAATCTATAACTAGTGTCACAGGAATGGGTCCAAACATAGACAGTAAGAAGAGTCAATCTTCTTGTACTTAAGTCGGCATTGTGCCTTTTGTATTTAATTCCGATGCCATTTCTGTGTTTCATCGTCAATAAGAAGGTCAGAGGGATACAGTATACCTGAAGTGAAGCATCGCAGTCTATAACTGGTGTCACAGGAATGGTTCAAAACATAGTCAGTAAGAAGAGTCAGTCTTCTTGTACTTATGTCGGCATTGTGCCTTTTCTATTTAATTCCGATGCAATTTCTGTGTTTCATCGTTAATAAGAAGGTCAGAGGTATACAGTAAACCTGAAGTGAGGCATCGGAATCTCTAACTGGTGTCACAGGAATGGTTCAAAACATAGTCAGTAAGAAGAGTGAGTCTTCTTGTACTTAAGTCGGCATTGTGCCTTTTGTATTTTATTCCGATGCAATATCTGTGTTTCATCGTAAGTAAGACGGTCCAAGGAACACAGTAATCCTGAAGCGAAGCTTCGGAATCTGTAACTAGCAACACAGGAATGGTTCAAATCATAGACAGTAAGAAGAATCTGTATTCTTGTACTTAATTCGGCATTGTGCCTTTCCTATTTCATTCCGATGCAATTTCTGGTAT
Organism: Schistocerca piceifrons; assembly: GCF_021461385.2. Lineage (NCBI taxonomy): Eukaryota > Metazoa > Arthropoda > Insecta > Orthoptera > Acrididae > Schistocerca > Schistocerca piceifrons. The sequence continues at coordinate 475,868 of NW_025727719.1, read as the reverse complement.
TCATCGTCACTAAGAAGGTCAGAGGGCACAGTAAACCTGAATTGAAGCATCGGAATCTATAACTAGTGTCACAGGATTGGTTCAAAACATCGTCAGTAGGAAGAGTCAGTACTCTTGTACTCAAGTCGGCATTGTGCCTTTTCTATTTAATTCCGATGCAATATCAGTGTTCCATCGTCAATATGAAGGTCAGAGGCATACGGTATACCTGAAGTGAAGCATCGCAATCTATAACTAGTGTTACTGGAATGGTTCAAATCATAAACAGTAAGAAGAGTCAGTCTTCTTATACTTAATCAGCATTGTGCAATTTCTATTTAATTCCGATGCAATATCTGTGTTTCATCGTCAATAAGAAGGTCAGAGGGATACAGTAAAGCTGAAGTGAAGCATCGGAATGTATAACTAGTATCACAGGAATGGTTCAAATCATAGACAGTAGGAAGAGTCACTCTACTTGTACTTGAGTCGGCATTGTCCCTTTTTCATTTAATTCCGATGCAATTTCTGTGTTTCATCGTCAATAAGAAGGTCAGAGGGATACAGTAAACCTGAAGTGAAGCATTGGAATCTATAACTAGTGTCTCAGGATCGGTTGAAAGCATAGACAGTATGAAGAGTCAGTCTTCTTGTACTTAAGTCGGCATTGTGCCTTTTCTATTTAATTCCGATGCCATTTCTGTGTGTCATCGTCAATAAGAAGGTCAGAGGTATACAGTAAACCTGAAGTGAAGCATCGGAATCTATAACTAGTGTCACAGGAATGGTTCAAAACATAGACAGTAAGAAGAGTCAGTCTTCTTGTACTTAAGTCGGCATTGTGCCTTTTGTATGTAATTCCGATGCCATTTCTGTGTTTCATCGTCAATCAGAAGGTCAGAAGGATACAGTAAAAATGAAGTGAAGCATCAGAATCCATAACTAGTGTCACAGGATTGGTTCAAAGCATAGACAGTAAGATGAGTCAGTCTACTTGTGGTAAGGTCGGCGTTGGACCTTTTGTATTTAATTCCGATGTAATTTCTGAGTTTCATCGTCAATAAGAAGGTCCAAGGGATACAGTACACCTGCAGTGAATCATCGGAATCTATAACTAGTGTCGCAGGAATGGTTCAAGTCATAAACAGTAAGAAGAGTCAGACTACTTGTACTTAAGTCGGCTTTGTGCCTTTTGTATTTTATTCCGATGCAATTTCTGTGTTTCGTCGGCGATAAGAAGGTCCATGGGATACAGTAAACCTGAAGTGAGGCATCGGAATCTATAACAAGTGTCACAGGAATGGTTCAAATCTTAGTCAGTAAGAAGAGTCAGTCTTCTTGTACTTAAGTCGGCATTGTGCCTTTTCTATTTAATTCCGATGCATTTTCTGTGTTTCATCGTCAATAAGAAGGACCAAGGGATGCAGTACTCCTGAAGTGAAGCATCGGAATCTATAACTAGTGTCACAGGAATGGTTCAAAACATAGACAGTAAGAAGAGTGAGTCTTCTTGTACTTAAGTCGGCATTGTGCCTTTCGTATTTAATTCCGATGCAATTTCGGTGTTTCATCGTCAATAAGAAGGTCCGAGGGATACAGTGAACCTGAAGTGAAGCATCGGAAGGTATAACTAGTGTCACAGGATCGGTTCAAAACATAGACAGTATGAAGAGTCAGTCTTCTTGTACTTATGTCGGCATTGTGCCTTTTCTATTTAATTGCGATGCAATTATTGTGTTTCATCATCAGTAAGAAGGTCAGGGGGACACAGTAAACACCGAAGTGAAGCATCGGAGTCTATAACTAGTGTCACAGGAGTAGTTCAAAACATAGTCAGTAAGAAGAGTCAGTCTTCTTGTACTTAAGTCGGCATTGTGCCTTTTCTATTTAATTCCGATGCAATTTCTGTGTTTCATCGTCAATAAGAAGGTCAGAGGTATACAGTAAACCTGAAGTGAAGCATCGGAATCTATAATTAGTTTAACAGGAATGGTTCAAAACATAGACAGCAGGAAGAGTCAGTCTTCTTGTACTTAAGTCGGCATTGTACCTTTTCTATTTAATTCCGAAGCAATTTCTGTGTTTCGTCGTCAATAAGAAGGTCCAAGGGATACAGTAAATCTTAAGTGAAAGATCAGAATCTATAACTAGTGTCACAGGAATGGTTCAAAACATAGACAGTAAGAAGAGTCAGTCTTTTTGTACTTAATACGGCATTGTGGTTTTTGTATTTAATTCCGATGCAATATCTGTGTTTCATCGTCGATAAGAAGGACCAAGGGATACAGTAAACTTGAAGTGAAACATCGGAATCTATAACTAGTGTCACTGGAATTGTTCGAACGTAGACACTAAGAAGAGTCATTCTTCTTGTACTTAAGTCGGCATTGTGCCTTTTGTATTTAATTCCGATGCCATTTCTGTGTTTCATCGTCAATAAGAAGGTCCAAGGGATACAGTAAACCTGAAGTGAAGCATCGGAATCTATAACTAGTGTCACAGGAAGGTTTCAAAACATAGACAGTAAGAAGAGTGAGTCTTCTTGTACTTAAGTCGGCATTGTGCTTTTCGTATTTAATTCCGATGCAATATCTATGTTTCACCGTCAATAAGAAGGTCCAAGGGATGCAGTAAATCTGAAGTGAAGCATCGGAATCTGTAACTAGTGTCATATGAATGGTTTAAAACATAGACAGTTGGAAGATTCGGACTACTTGTACTTAAGTCTGCATTGTGCCTTTTGTTTTTCATTCCGATGCAATTTCTGTGTTTCATCGTCAATAAGAAGGTCCAAGGGATACAATAAACCAGGAGTGAGGCATCGGAATCTATAACTAGTGTCACAGGAATGGTTCAAAACATTGTCAGAAAGAGGAGTCAGTCTTCTTGTACGTAAATCGGCATTGTGCCTTTTGTATTTAATTCCGATGCAATTTCTGTGTTTCATCGTCAATAAGAAGGTCAGAGGTATACATTAAACCTGAAGTGAAGCATCAGAATCCATAACTAGTGTCACAGGATTGGTTCAAAACATAGACAGTATGAAGAGTCAATCTTCTTGTACTTAAGTCAGCATTGTGCCCTTTCTATTTAATTCCGATGCAATTTCTGTGTTTCATCGTCAATAAGAAGGTGAGAGGGATACAGGAAAGCTGAAGTGAAGCATCGGAATCTATAACTAGTGTCTCAGGAATGGTTCAAACATAGTCAGTAAGAAGAGTCAGTCTTCTTGTACTTAAGTCGGCATTGTGCCTTTTCTATTTCATTCCGATGCAATTTCTGTGTTTCATCGTCAATAAGAAGGTCCAAGGGATGCAGTACACCAGAAATGAAGCATCGGAATCTATAAATAGTGTCACAGGAATGGTTCAAAACACAGGCAGTAAGAGGAGTCAGTCTTCTTGTACTTAAGACGGCATTGTGCCTTTTGTATTTATTTCCGATGCAATTTCCGTGTTTCATCATCAATAAGAAGATCACAGGGATACAGTAAACCTGAAGTGAAGCATCGGAGTCTATTACTAGTGTCACAGGAATGGTTCAAAGCATAGTCAGTAGGAAGAGTCAGTCTTCTTGTACTTAAGTCTGCATTGTGCCTTTTCTATTTAATTCCGATGCAATGTCTGTTTTCCATCGTCAAAAAGAAGGTCAGAGGGATACAGTTTACCTAAAGTGTAGCATCGCAATCTATAACTAGTGTCACAGGAGTGGTTCAAAACATTGTCAGTAAGAAGAGTCAGTCTTCTTGTACTTAAGTCGGCATTGTGCCTTTTCTATTTAATTCCGATGCAATTTCTGTGTTTCATCGTCAATAAGAAGTTCAGAGGGATACAGTAAACCTGAAGTGAAGCATCGGAATCTATAACTAGTGTCACAGGAATGGTTCTAACATAGACAGTAAGATGAGTCAGTCTTTTGTACACAAGTCGGCATTGTGCCTTTCGTATTTAATTCCGATACAATTTCTGTGCATCATCGTCAATAAGAAGGTCCTAGAGATACAGTAAACCCGAAGTGAAGCATCGGAATCTATAACTAGTGTCACAGGAATGGTTCAAAATATAGACAGTAATAAGAGTCAGTCATCTTGTACTTAAGTCGGCATTGTGCCTTTTGTATTTAATTCCGATGCAATTTCTGTGTTTCATCGTCAATAAGAGGGTCAGAGGGATACAGTAAACCTGTGAGTGAAGCATCGGAATCTATAACTAGTGTCACAGGAATGGTTCAAAACATAGACAGTAAGAAGAGTGAGTCTTCTTGTACTTCAGTCGGCATTGTGCCTTTCGTATTTAATTCCGATGCAATTTCGGTGTTTCATCGTCAATTAGAAGGTCCAAGGGATACAGTAAACCTGACGTGAAGCATCGGAAGCTATAACTAGTGTCACAGGAGCGGTTCAAAACATAGACAGTAGGAAGAGTCACTCTACTTGTACTTGAGTCGGCATTGTGCCTTTTTCATTTAATTCGGATGCCATTTCTGTGTTTCATCGTCAATCAGAAAGTCAGAAGGATACAGTAAAATTGAAGCGAAGCATCAGAATCCATAACTAGTGTCACAGGATTGGTTCAAAACATAGACAGTAAGAAGAGTCAGTCTACTTGTGGTAAAGTCGGCGTTGTGCCTTTTGTATTTAATTCCGATGTAATTTCTGTGTTTCATCGTCAATAAGAAGGTCCAAGGGATACAGTACACCTGAAGTGAAGCATCGGAATCTATAACTAGTGTCGCAGGAATGGTTCAAATCATAATCAGTAAGAAGAGTCAGACTACTTGTACTTAAGCCGGCATTGTGCCTTTTGTATTTTATTCCGATGCAATTTCTGTGTTTCGTCGGCGATAAGAAGGTCCAAGGGATACAGTAAATCTGAAGTGAGGCATCGGAATCTATAACTAGTGTCATAGGAATGGTCCAAATCTTAGTCAGTAAGAAGAGTCAGTCTTCTTGTACATAAGTCGGCATTGTGCCTTTTCTATTTAATTCCGATGCATATTCTGTGTTTCATCGTCAATAAGAAGGTCCAAGGGATGCAGTACACCTGAAGTGAAGCATCGGAATCTATAACTAGTGTCACAGGAATGGTTCAAAACATAGACAGTAAGAAGAGTGAGTCTTCTTGTACTTAAGTCGGCATTGTGCCTTTCGTATTTAATTCCGATGCAATTTCGGTGTTTCATCGTCAATAAGAAGGTCCAAGGGATACAGTGAACCTGAAGTGAAGCATCGGAAGCTATAACTAGTGTCACAGGATCGGTTCAAAACATAGACAGTATGAAGAGTCAGTCTTCTTGTACTTAAGTCGGCATTGTGCCTTTTCTATTTAATTGCGATGCAATTTCTGTGTTTCATCATCAATAAGAAGGTCAGGGGGACACAGTAAACCTGAAGTGAAGCATCGGAGTCTATAACTAGTGTCACACGATTGGTTCAAAACATAGTCAGTAGGAAGAGTCAGTCTTCTTGTACTTAAGTCGGCATTGTGCCTTTTCTATTTAATTCCGATGCAAAATCAGTGTTCCATCGTCAATAAGAAGGTCAGAGGCATACAGTATACCTGAAGTGAAGCATCGCAATCTATAACTAGTGTCACAGGAGTAGTTCAAAACATAGTCAGTAAGAAGAGTCAGTCTTCTTGTACTTCAGTCGGCATTGTGCCTTTTCTGTTTAATTCCGATGCAATTTCTGTGTTTCATCGTCAATAAGAAGGTCAGGGGTATACAGTAAACCTGAAGTGTAGCAGCGGAATCTATAATTAGTGTAACAGGAATGGTTCAAAACATAGACAGCAGGAAGAGTCAGTCATCTTGTACTTAAGTCGGCATTGTACATTTTCTATTTAATTCCGATGCAATTTCTGTCTTTCGTCGTCAATAAGAAGGTCCAAGGGATACAGTAAATCTTAAGTGAAGGATCAGAATCTATAACTAGTGTCACAGGACTGGTTCAAAACATAGACAGTAAGAAGAGTCAGTCTTCTTGTACTTACGACGGCATTGTGGCTTTTGTATTTAATTCCGATGCAAAATCTGTGTTTCATCGTCGATAAGAAGGTCCAAGGGATACAGTAAACTTAAAGTGAAGCATCGGAATCTATAACTAGTGTCACAGGAATTGTTCAAACATAGACACTAAGAAGAGTCAGTCTTCTTGTACTTAAGTCGGCATTGTGCCTTTTGTATTTAATTCCGATGCCATTTCTGTGTTTCATCGTCAATAAGAAGGTCCAAGGGATACAATAAACCAGGAGTGAGGCATCGGAATCTATAACTAGTGTCACAGGAACGGTTCAAAACATTGTCAGAAAGAAGAGTCAGTCTTCTTGTACGTAAATCGGCATTGTGCCTTTTGTATTTAATTCCGATGCAATTTCTGTGATTAATCGTCAATAAGTAGGTCAGAGGTATACATTAAACCTGAAGTGAAGCATCAGAATCCATAACTAGTGTCACAGGATTGGTTCAAAACATAGACAGTAAGAAGAATCAGTCTTCTTGTACTTAAGTCGGCATTGTGCCTTTTGTATTTAATTCCGATGCAATTTCTGTGTTTCATCGTCAGTAAGAAGGTCAGAGGGATACAGTAAACCTGAAGTGAAGCATCGGAATCTATAACTAGTGTCACAGGAGTTGTTCAAAACTTAGACAGTAGGATGAGTCAGTCTTCTTGTACGTAAGTCGGCATTGTGCATTTTTATTTAATTCCGATGCAATTTCTGTGTATCATCGTCAATAAGAAGGACCTAGGGAAACAGTAAACACGAAGTGAAGCATCGGAATCTATAACTAGTGTCACAGGAATGGTTCAAAATATAGACAGTAATAAGAGTCAGTCTTCTTGTACTTAAGTCGGCATTGTGCCTTTTGTATTTAATTCCGATGCAATTTCTGTGTTTCATCGTCAATAAGAGGGTCAGAGGGATACAGTAAACCTGTGAGTGAAGCATCGGAATCTATAACTAGTGTCACAGGAATGGTTCAAAACATAGACAGTAAGAAGAGTGAGTCTTCTTGTACTTAAGTCGGCATTGTGCCTTTCGTATTTAATTCCGATTTAATTTCGGTGTTTCATCGTCAATAAGAAGGTCCAAGGGATACAATAAACCTGAAGTGAAGCATCGGAAGCTATAACTAGTGTCACAGGATCGATTCAAAACATAGACAGTATGAAAAGTCAGTCTTCTTGTACTTAAGTCGGCATTGTGCCTTTTCTATTTAATTGCGATGCAATTTCTGTGTTTCATCATCAATAAGATGGTCAGGGGGACACAGTAAACCATAAGTGAAGCATCGGAGTCTATAACTAGTGTCACAGGATTGGTTCAAAATATAGTCAGTAGGAAGAGTCAGTCTTCTTGTACTTAAGTCGGCATTGTGCCTTTTCTATTTCATTCCGATGCAATATCAGTGTTCCATCGTCAATAAGAAGGTCAGAGCCATACAGTATACCTGAAGTGAAGCATCGCAATTTATAACTAGTGTCACAGGAGTTGTTCAAATCATAGTCAGTAAGAAGAGTCAGTCTTCTTCTACTTAAGTCGGCATTGTGCCTTTTTTATTTAATTCCGATTCAATTTCTGTATTTCATCGTCAATAAGAAGGTCAGAGGTATATAGTAAACCTGAAGTGAAGCATCGGAATCTATAATTAGTGTAACAGGAATGGTTCAAAACATAGACAGCAGGAAGAGTCAGTCTTCTTGTACTTAAGTCGGCATTGTACCTTTTCTATTTAATTCCGATGCAATTTCTGTGTTTCGTCGTCAATAAGAAGGTCCAAGGCATACAGTAAACTTGAAGTGAAGCATCGGAATCTATAACTAGTGTCACAGGAATTGTTCAAACATAGACACTAAGAAGAGTCAGTCTTCTGGTACTTAAGTCGGCATTGTGCCTTTTGTATTTAATTCCGATGCCATTTCTGTGTTTCATCGTCAATAAGAAGATCCAAGGGATACAGTAAACCTGAAGTGAAGCATCGGAATCTATAACTAGTGTCACAGGAAGGGTTCAAAACATAGACAGTAAGAAGAGTGAGTCTTCTTGTACTTAAGTCGGCATTGTGCCTTTCGTATTTAATTCCGATGCAATATCTATGTTTCACCGTCAATAAGAAGGTCCAAGGGATACAGTAAACCTGAAGTGAAGCATCGGAATCTATAACTAGTGTCATAGGAATGGTTTAAAACATAGACTGTTTGGAGATTCGGACTACTTGTACTTAAGTCTGCATTGTGCCTTTTTGTATCTAATTCCGATGCAATTTCTGTGTTTCATCGTCAATAAGAAGGTCCAAGGGATACAATAAACCAGGAGTGAGGCATCGGAATCTATAACTAGTGTCACAGGAATGGTTCAAAACATTGTCTGAAAGAAGAGTCAGTCTTCTTGTACGTAAATCGGCATTGTACCTTTTGTATTTAATTCCGATGCAATTTCTGTGTTTCATCGTCAATAAGAAGGTCAGAGGTATACATTAAACCTGAAGTGAAGCATCAGAATCCATAACTAGTGTCACAGGATTGGTTCAAAGCATAGACAGTAAGAAGAGTCAGTCTACTTGTAGTTAAGTCGGCATTGTGCCTTTTGTATTTAATTCCGATGTAATTTCTGTTTCATCGTCAATACGAAGGTCCAAGGGATACAGTACACCTGAAGTGAAGCATCGGAATCTATAACTAGTGTCACAGGTATGGTTCAAATCATAAACAGTAAGAAGAGTCAATCTTCTTGTACTTAAGTCAGCATTGTGCCCTTTCTATTTAATTCCGATGCAATTTCTGTGTTTCATCGTCAATAAGAAGGTCAGAGGGATACAGTAAAGCTGAAGTGAAGCATCGGAATCTATAACTAGTGTCTCAGGAATGGTTCAAACATAGTCAGTAAGAAGAGTCAGTCTTCTTGTACATAAGTCGGCATTGTGCCTTTTGTATTTAATTCCGATACAATTTCTGTGTATCATCGTCAATAAGAAGGTCCTAGGGATACAGTTAACCTGAAGTGAAGCATCGGAATCAATAACTAGTGTCACAGGAATGGTTCAAAACACAGACAGTAAGAGGAGTCAGTCTTCTTGTACTTAAGTCGGTATTGTGCCTTTTGTATTTATTACCGATGCAATTTCCGTGTTTCATCATCAATAAGAAGATCAGAGGGATACGGTAAACCTGAAGTGAAGCATCGGAGTCTATAACTTGTGTCACAGGAATGGTTCAAAGCATAGTCAGTAGGAAGAGTCAGTCTTCTTGTACTTAAGTCTGCATTGTGCCTTTTCTATTTAATTCCGATGCAATATCTGTATTCCATCGTCAATAAGAAGTTCAGATGGATACACTATACGTGAAGTGAAGCATCGCAATCTATAACTAGTGTCACAGGAATGGTTCAAAACATTGTCAGTAAGAAGAGTCAGTCTTCTTGTACTTAAGTCGGCATTGTGCCTTTTGTATTTAAATCCGATGCAATTTCTGTGTTTCATCGTCAATAAGAAGGTCAGAGGGATTCAGTAAACCTGAAGTTAAGCATCGGAAACTATAACTAGTGTCACAGGAATGGTTCAAAACATAGACAGTAGGAAGGGTCAGTCTTCTTGCACTTGAGTCGGCATTGTGCCTTTTGTATTTAATTCCGATGCAATATCTGTGTTTCATCGTCATTAAGAAGATCAGAGGGATACAGTAAACCTGAAGTGAAGCATCGGAATCTGTAACTAGTGTCACAGGAAGGGTTCAAATCATAGACAGTAGGAAGTGTCAGTCTTCCTGTACTTAAGTCGGCTTTGTGCATTTTCTATTTAATTCCGATGCCATTTCTGTGTTTCATCGTCAATAAAATGGTCAGAGGGATACAGTAAACCTGAAGTGAAGCTTCGGAATCTATAACTAGTGTCACAGGAATGGTTCAAAACATAGACAGTAGGAAGAGTCAGTCTTCTTGTACGTGAGTCGGCATTGTGCCTTTTGTATTTAATTCCGATGCAATATCTGTGTTTCATCGTCAATAAGAAGATCAGAGGGATACAGTAAACTTGAAGTGAAGATTCGGAATCTATAACTAGTGTCACAGGAATGGTTCAAAACATAGAAAGTAGGAAGAGTCAGTCTTCTTGTACTTACGTCGGCATTGTGCCTTACGTATTTAATTCCGATGCAATTTCAGTGTTTCATCGTCAATAAGAAGGTCCAAGGGATACAGTAAACCTGAAGTGAAGCATCGGAAGCTATAATTAGTGTCACAGGATCGGTTGAAAGCATAGACAGTATGAAGAGTCAGTCTTCTTGTACTTAAGTCGGCATTGTGCCTTTTCTATTTAATTCCGATGCGATTTCTGTGTATCATCGTCAATAAGAAGGTCAGAGGAATACAGTAAACCTGAAGTGAAGCATCGCAATCGATAACTAGTCTCACAGGAATGGTTCAAAACTTAGTCAGTAAGAAGAGTCAGTCTTCTTGTTCTTAAGTCGGCATTGTGCCTTTTCTATTTAATTCCGATGCAATTTCTGTGTTTCATCATCAATAAGAAGGTCAGGGGGACACAGTAAACCTCAAGTGAAGCATCGGAGTCTATAACTAGTGTCACAGTATTGGTTCAAAACATAGTCAGTAGGAAGAGTAAGTCTTCTTGTACTTAAGTCGGCATTGTGCCTTTTGTATTTAATTCCGATGCAATTTCTGTGTTTCATCGTCGATAAGAAGGTCCAAGGGACACAGTAAACTTGAAGTGAAGCATCGGAATTTATAACTAGTGTCACAGGAATTGTTCAAGCATAGACACTAAGAAGAGTCAGTCTTCTTGTACTTAAGTCGGCATTGTGCCTTTTGTATTTAATTCCGATGCCATTTCTGTCTTTCATCGTCAATAAGAAGGTCAATGGGATACAGTAAACCTGAAGTGAAGCATCGGAATCTATAACTAGTGTCACAGGAAGGGTTCAAAACATAGACAGTAAGAAGAGTGAGTCTTCTTGTACTTAAGTCGGCATTGTGCCTTTCGTATTTAATTCCGATGCAATATTTGTGTTTCATCGTCAATAAGAAGGTCCAAGGGATACAGTAAACCTGAAGTGAAGCATCGGAATCTATAACTAGTGTCAAAGGAATGGTTTAAAACATAGACAGTTGGAAGATTCAGACTACTTGTACTTAAGTCTGCATTGTGCCTTTTGTATTTAATTCCGATTCAATTTCTGTGTTTCATCGTCAATAAGAAGGTCCAAGGGATACAGTAAACCAGGAGTGATACATCGGAATCTATAACTAGTGTCACAGGAATGGTTCAAAACATAGTCAGAAAGAAGAGTCAGTCTTCTTGTACGTAAATCGGCATTGTGCCTTTTGTATTTAATTCCGATCCAATTTCTGTGTTTCATCGTCAATAAGAAGTGTCAGAGGTACACATTAAATCTGAAGTGAAGCATCAGAATCCATAACTAGTGTCACAGGATTGGTTCAAAACATAGACAGTAAGAAGAGTCAGTCTACTTGTAGTTAAGTCGGCATTGTGCCTTTTGTATTTAATTCCGATGTAATTTCTCTTTCATCGTCAATACGAAGGTCCAAGGGATACAGTACACCTGAAGTGAAGCATCGGAATCCATAACTAGTGTCACAGGAATGGTTCAAATCATAAACAGTAAGAAGAGTCAATCTTCTTGTACTTAAGTCAGCATTGTGCCCTTTCTATTTAATTCCGATGCAATTTCTGTGTTTCATCGTCAATAAGAAGGTCAGAGGGATACAGTAAAGCTGAAGTGAAGCATCGGAATCTATAACTAGTGTCTCAGGAATGGTTCAAACATAGTCAGTAACAAGAGTCAGTCTTCTTGTACTTAAGTCGGCATTGTGCCTCTTCTATTTAACTCCGATGCAATTTCTGTGTTTCATCGTCAATAAGAAGGTCCAAGGGATGCAGTACACCTGAAGTGAAGCATCGGAATCTATAACTAGTGTCACAGGAATGGTTCAAAACACAGACAGTAAGGAGAGTCAGTCTTCTTGTACTTAAGTCGGCATTGTGCCCTTCGAATTTAATTCCGATGCAATTTCGGTGTTTCATCGTCAATAAGATGGTCCAAGGGATACAGTAAACCTAAAGTGAAGCATCAGAGTCTATAACTAGTGTCAAAGGAATGGTTCAAAGCATAGTCAGTAGGAAGAGTCAGGCTTCTTGTACTTAAGTCGGCATTGTGCCTTTTGTATTTAATTCCGATGCCATTTCTTGTATTTCTTTGTCAATCAGCAGGTCCAAGAGATACAGTAAACCTGAAGTGTAGCATCGGAATCTATAACTAGTGTCACAGGAATGGTTCAAAACTAAGACAGAAAGAAAAATCAGTCTTAATGTACTTAAGTCGGCATTGTGCCTTTTGTATTTAATTCCGATGCAATTTGTGTCTATCATCGTCAATACGAAGGTCAGAGGGATACAGTAAACCTGAAGTGAAGCATCGGAATCTATAACTAGTGTCACAGGAATTGTTCAAAACATAGACAGTCGGATGAGTCAGTCTTCTTGTACGTAAGTCGGCATTGTGCCTTTTTTATTTAATTCCGATGTAATTTCTGTGGTTCATCGTCAATAAGAAGGTCCAAGGGATACAGTAAACCTGAACTGAAGCATCGGAATCTATAACTAGTGTCACAGGAATGGTTCAAAACATAGACAGTAAGAAGAGTCAGTCTTCTTGTTCTTAAGTCGGCATTATGCCTTTTCTATTTCATTCCGATGCAATTTTGTTAATCATCTTCAATAGGAAGGTCAGCGGTGTACTGTAAACCTGAAGTGAAACATCGGAATCTATAACTAGTGTCACAGGAATGGTTCAAAACATAGACAGTAAGGAGGAACAGTCTTCTTGTACTTAAGTCGGCATTGTGCCTTTTCTATTTCATTCCGATGCAATTTCTGTGTTTCATCGTCAATAAGAAGGTCAGAGGGATACGGTAAACCTGAAGTGAAGCATCGGAATCTATAACTAGTGTCACAGGAATGGTTCAAAACGTAGACAATAGGAAGGGTCAGTCTTTTTGTACTCAAGTCGGCATTGTGCCATTTCTATTTTATGACGATGCAATTTCTGTGTTTCGTCGTCAATAAGAAGGTCAGAGGTATACAGTACACCTGAAGTGAAGCATCGGAATCTATAACTAGTGTCACAGGAAGGGTTCAAATCATAGACAATAGGAAGTGTCAGTCTTCCTGTACTTAAGTCGGCATTGTTCCTTTTCTATTTCATTCCGATGCCATTTCTGTGTTTCATCGTCAATAAAAAGTTCAGAGGGATACAGTAAACCTGAAGTGAGGCATTGGAATCTATAACTAGTGTCACAGGAATAGTTCAAAACATAGAAAGTAGGAAGAGTCAGTCTTCTTGTACTTAAGTCGGCGTTGTGCCTTTTCTATTTAATTCCGATGCAATTTCTGTGTTTCATCGTCAATAAGAAGGTCTGAGGGATACAGTGAACCTGAAGTGAGGCATCGGAATCTATAACTAGTGTCACAGGAATGGTTCAAAACATAGATAGTAAGAAGAGTCAGTCTACTTGTACTTGAGTCGGTATTGTGCCTTTTCTAGTTAATTCCGATGCAGTTTCCGTGATTCATCTTCAATAACAAGGTCCAAGGGATGCAGTACACCTGAAGTGAAGCATTGGAATCTATAACCAGTGTCACAGGAATGGTTCAAATCATAGACAGTAAGATGAGTCAGTCTTCTTGTACTTAAGTCAGCATTGTGCCTTTTCTATTTAATTCCGATGCAATTTCTGTGTTTCATCGTCAATAAGGTCAGAGGGATACAGTAAACCTGAAGTGAAGCATCGGAATCTATAACTAGTGTCACAGGAATGGTTCAAAACATAGACAGTAAGAAGAGTCAGTCTTCTTGTACTTAAGTCGGCATTGTGCCGTTTGTATTTAATTCCGATGCCATTTCTGTGTTTCATCGTCAATCAGCAGGTCCAAGAGTTACAGTAAACCTGAAGTGTAGCATCGGAATCTATAACTAGTGTCACAGGAATGGTTCAAAACTAAGACAGTAAGAAGAATCAGTCTTGTTGTACTTAAGTCGGCATTGTGCCTTTTGTATTTAATTCCGATGCAATTTGTGTCTATCATCGTCAATAAGAAGGTCAGAGGGATACAGTAAACCTGAAGTGAAGCATCGGAATCTATAACTAGTGTCACAGGAATTGTTCAAAACATAGACAGTTGGATGAGTCAGTCTTCTTGTACGTAGGTCTGCATTGTGCCTTTTTTATTTAATTCCGATGCAATTTCTGTGTTTCGTCGTCAATAAGAAGGTCCAAGGGATACAGTAAACCTAAAGTGAAGCATCGGAATCTGTAACAAGTGTCACAGGAATAGTTCAAACATAGACATTGAGATGAGTCAGTCTTCTTGTACATAAGTCGGCATTGTGCCTTTTCTATTTAATTCCGATGTAATTTCTGTGGTTCATCGTCAATAAGAAGGTCCAAGGGATACAGTAAACCTGAACTGAAGCATCGGAATCTATAACTAGTGTCACAGGAATGGTTCAAAACATAGACAGTAAGAAGAGTCAGTCTTCTTGTTCTTAAGTCGGCATTATGCCTTTTCTATTTCATTCCGATGCAATTTTGTTTTTCATCTTCAATAGGAAGGTCAGCGGTGTACTGTAAACCTGAAGTGAAACATCGGAATCTATAACTAGTGTCACAGGAGTGGTTCAAAACATAGACAGTAAGAAGGAATAGTCTTCTTGTACTTAAGTCGGCATTGTGCCTTTTCTATTTCATTCCGATGCACTTTCTGTGTTTCATCGTCAATAAGAAGGTCAGAGGGATACAGTAAGCCTGAAGTGAAGCATCGGAATCTATAACTAGTGTCACAGGAATGGTTCAAAACGTAGACAATAGGAAGGGTCAGTCTTTTTGTACTCAAGTCGGCATTGTGCCATTTCTATTTAATGACGATGCAATTTCTGTGTTTCGTCGTAAATTAGAAGGTCCAAGGAATACAGTAAACCTGAAGTGAAACATCGGAATCTATTACTAGTTTCACAGGAATGGTTCAAAACATAGACAGTAAGAAGAGTCGGCCCTCTTGTTCTGAAGTCGGCATTGTGCTTTTTGTATCTAATTCCAATGCAATTTCTGTGTTTTATCGTCAATAAGAAGGTCAGAGACATACAGTAAACCTGAGGTGCAGCATCGGAATCTATAACTAGTGTCACAGGAATGGTTCAAAACATAGACATTAGGAAGAGTCAGTCTTCTTGTACTTAAATCGGCATTGTGCCTCTTCTGTTTAATTCCGATGAAATTTCTGTGTTTCGTCGTCAATAAGAAGGTCAGAGGGATACAGTACACCTGAAGTGAAGCATCGGAATCTATAACTAGTGTCACAGGAATGGTTCAAAACATAGTAAGTTGAGTCAGCCTTTTGTACATAAGTCGGCAGTGTGCCTTTTCTATTTAATTCCGATGCAATTTCTGTGTTTCATCGTCAATAAGGTCAGAGGGATACAGTAAACCTGAAGTCAAGCATCGGAATCTATAACTAGTGTCACAGGAATGGTTCAAAACATAGACAGTAAGAAGAGTCAGTCTTCTTGTACTTAAGTCGGCAGTGTGCCTTTTGTATTTAATTCCGATGCCATTTCTGTGTTTCATCGTCAATCAGCAGGCCCAAGAGTTACAGTAAACCTGAAGTGTAGCATCGGAATCTATAACTAGTGTCACAGGAATGGTTCAAAACTAAGACAGTAAGAAGAATCAGTCTTGTTGTACTTAAGTCGGCATTGTGCCTTTTGTATTTAATTACGATGCAATTTGTGTCTATCATCGTCAATAAGAAGGTCAGAGGGATACAGTAAACCTGAAGTGAAGCATCGGAATCTATAACTAGTGTCACAGGAATTGTTCAAAACATAGACAGTTGGATGAGTCAGTCTTCTTGTACGTAGGTCTGCATTGTGCCTTTTTTATTTAATTCCGATGCAATTTCTGTGTTTCGTCGTCAATAAGAAGGTCCAAGGGATACAGTAAACCTAAAGTGAAGCATCGGAATCTGTAACAAGTGTCACAGGAATAGTTCAAACATAGACATTGAGATGAGTCAGTCTTCTTGTACATAAGTCGGCATTGTGCCTTTTCTATTTAATTCCGATGTAATTTCTGTGGTTCATCGTCAATAAGAAGGTCCAAGGGATACAGTAAACCTGAACTGAAGCATCGGAATCTATAACTAGTGTCACAGGAATGGTTCAAAACATAGACAGTAAGAAGAGTCAGTCTTCTTGTTCTTAAGTCGGCATTATGCCTTTTCTATTTCATTCCGATGCAATTTTGTTTTTCATCTTCAATAGGAAGGTCAGCGGTGTACTGTAAACCTGAAGTGAAACATCGGAATCTATAACTAGTGTCACAGGAGTGGTTCAAAACATAGACAGTAGGAAGGAATAGTATTCTTGTACTTAAGTCGGCATTGTGCCTTTTCTATTTCATTCCGATGCACTTTCTGTGTTTCATCGTCAATAAGATGGTCAGAGGGATACAGTAAACCTGAAGTGAAGCATCGGAATCTATAACTAGTGTCACAGGAATGGTTCAAAACGTAGACAATAGGAAGGGTCACTCTTTTTGTACTCAAGTCGGCATTGTGCCATTTCTATTTAATGACGATGCAATTTCTGTGTTTCGTCGTAAATTAGAAGGTCCAAGGAATACAGTAAACCTGAAGTGAAACATCGGAATCTATTACTAGTTTCACAGGAATGGTTCAAAACATAGACAGTAAGAAGAGTCGGCCCTCTTGTTCTGAAGTCGGCATTGTGCTTTTTGTATCTAATTCCAATGCAATTTCTGTGTTTTATCGTCAATAAGAAGGTCAGAGACATACAGTAAACCTGAGGTGCAGCATCGGAATCTATAACTAGTGTCACAGGAATGGTTCAAAACATAGACATTAGGAAGAGTCAGTCTTCTTGTACTTAAATCGGCATTGTGCCTCTTCTGTTTAATTCCGATGCAATTTCTGTGTTTCGTCGTCAATAAGAAGGTCAGAGGGATGCAGTACACCTGAAGTGAAGCATCGGAATCTATAACTAGTGTCACAGGAATGGTTCAAAACATAGTAAGATGAGTCAGTCTTTTGTACATAAGTCGGCAGTGTGCCTTTTCTATTTAATTCCGATGCAATTTCTGTGTTTCATCGTCAATAAGGTCAGAGGGATACAGTAAACCTGAAGTTAAGCATCGGAAACTATAACTAGTGTCACAGGAATGGTTCAAAACATAGACAGTAGGAAGGGTAAGTCTTCTTGTACTTGAGTCGGCATTGTGCATTTTGTATTTAATTCCGATGCAATATCTGAGTTTCATCGTCAATAAGAAGATCAGAGGGATACAGTAAACCTGAAGTGAGGCATTGGAATCTATAACTAGTGTCACAGGAATGGTTCAAAACATAGAAAGTAGGAAGAGTCAGTCTTCTTGTACTTAAGTCGGCGTTGTGCCTTTTCTATTTAATTCCGATGCAATTTCTGTGTTTCATCGTCAATAAGAAGGTCTGAGGGATACAGTGAACCTGAAGTGAGGCATCGGAATCTGTAACTAGTGTCACAGGAATGGTTCAAATCATAGATAGTAAGAAGAGTCAGTCTACTTGTACTTAAGTCTTTATTGTGCCTTTTCTAGTTAATTCCGATGCAGTTTCCGTGATTCATCTTCAATAACAAGGTCCAAGGGATGCAGTACACCTGAAGTGAAGCATTGGAATCTATAACTAGTGTCACAGGAATGGTTCAAAACATAGACAGTAAGAAGACTCAGCCTTCTTGTACTTAAGTCGGAAATGTGCCATTTCTATTTAATTCCGATGCAATTTCTGTGTTTCATCGTCAATAAGAAGGTCCAAGGGATACTGTAAACCTGAAGTGGAGCATCGGAATCTATAACTAGTGTCACAGGATTGGTTCCAAACATGGGCAGTAACAGGGTCAGTTTTCTTGTACTTCAGTCGGCATTGTGCCTTTTGCATTTAATTCCGATGCAATTTCGGTGTTTCATCGTCAATAAGAGCGTCAGAGGGATACAGTATACATAAAGTGAAACGCCGGAATCATTAACTAGTGTCACAGGAATGGTTTAAAAACATAGACAGTAGGAAGAGTCAGTCTTCTTGTACTTAATTCGGCATTGTGACTTTTCTATTTAATTCCGTTGCACTTTCTGTGTTTCATCGTCAATAAGAAGGTCCAAGGGATACAGTAAACCTGAAATGAAGCATCGGAATCTATAACTAGTGTCACAGGAATGGTTCCAAACATAGTAAGTAAAAAGTGTCAGTCTTCTTGTACTTAAGTCGGCATTGTGCCGTTTCTATTTAATTCCGATGCAATTTCTGTGTTTCATCGTCAATAAGAAGGTCAGAGGGATACAGTAAACCTGAAGTCAAGCATCGGAATCTATAACTAGTGTCACAGGAATGGTTCAATACATAGTCAGAAAGAAGAGTCAGTCTTCTTGTACTTAAGTCGGCATTGTGCCGTTTCTATTTAATTCCGAAGCAATTTCTTTGTTTCATCGTGAATAAGAAGGTCAGAGGGATACAGTAAACCTGAAGTGAAGCATCTGAATCTTTAACTAGTGTCACAGGAATGGTTCCAAACATAGTCAGTAAGAAGAATCAGTCTTCCTGTACTTAAGTCGGCATTGTGGCTTTTCTAGCTAATTCCGATGCAGTTTCCGTGATTCATCGTCAATAACAAGGTCCAAGGGATGCAGTACACCTGAAGTGAAGCATTGGAATCTATAACTAGTGTCACAGGAATGGTTCCAAGCATAGTAAGTAAGAAGAGTCAGTCTTCTTGTACTTAAGTCGGCATTGTGCCTTTTCTATTTAATTCCGTTGAAATTTCTGTGTTTCATCGTCAGTACGAAGGTCAGAGGGATACAGTAAACCTGAAGTCAAGCATCGGAATCTATAACTAGTGTCACAGGAATGGTTCAAAGCATAGTCAGAAAGAACAGTCAGTCTTCTTGTACTTGAGTCGGCATTGTGTCTTTTGTATTTAATTCCGATGCAATTTCTGTATTTCATCGTAAATAAGAAGGTCCAAGGGATACAGTAAGCCTGAAGTGAAGTATCGGAATCTATAACTAGTGTCACAGGAATGGTTCAAATCATAGACAGTAAGATGAGTCAGTCTTCTTGTACTTAAGTCAGCATTGTGCCTTTTCTATTTAATTCCGATGCAATTTCTGTGTTTCATCGTCAATAAGGTCAGAGGGATACAGTAAACCTGAAGTTAAGCATCGGAATCTATAACTAGTGTCACAGGAATGGTTCAAAACATAGACAGTAGGAAGGGTCAGTCTTCTTGTACTTGAGTCGGCATTGTGCCTTTTGTATTTAATTCCGATGCAATATCTGTGTTTCATCGTCAATAAGAAGATAAGTGGATACAGTAAACCTGAAGTGAAGCATCGGAATCTATAACTAGTGTCACAGGAAGGGTTCGAATCATAGACAGTAGGAAGTGTCAGTCTTCCTGTACTTAAGTTGGCATTGTGCCTTTTCTATTTAATTCCGATGCCATTTCTGTGTTTCATCGTCAATAAAATGGTCAGAGGGATACAGTAAACCTGAAGTGAGGCATCGGAATCTATAACTAGTGTCACAGGAATGGTTCAAAACATAGACAGTAACAAGAGTCAGTCTTCTTGTACTTGAGTCGGCATTGTGCCTTTTGTATTTAATTCCGATGCAATTTCAGTGTTTCATCGTAAATAAGAAGGTCAGAGGGATACAGTAAACTAGAAGTGAAGATTCGGAATCTATAACTAGTGTCACAGGAATGGTTCAAAACATAGAAATTTGGAAGAGTCAGTCTTCTTGTACTTAAATCGGCGTTGTGATTTTCTATTGAATTCCGATGCAATTTCTGTGTTTCATCGTCAATAAGAAGGTCTGAAGGATACAGCGAACCTGAAGTGAGGCATCGGAATCTATAACTAGTTTCACAGGAATGGTTCAAGACATAGATAGTAAGAAGAGTCAGTCTACTTGTACTTAAGTCGGTATTGTGCCTTTTCTAGTTAATTCCGAAGCAGTTTCCGTGATTCATCGTCAATAACAAGGTCCAAGGGATGCAGTACACCTGAAGTGAAGCATTGGAATCTCTAACTAGTGTCACAGGAATGGTTCAAATCATAGACAGTAAGAAGAGTCAGTCTTCTTGTACTTAAGTCGGAAATGTGCCTTTTCTATTTAATTCCGTTGCAATTTCGGTGTTTCATCGTCAATAAGAGCGTCAGAGGGATACAGTAAACCTGAAGTGAAGGTTCGGAATATGTAACTAGTGTCACAGGAATGGTTTAAATCATAGACAGTAGGAAGAGTCAGTCTTCTTGTACCTATTTCGGCATTGTGCCCTTTCTATTTAATTCCGTTGCACTTTATGTGTTTCATCGTCAATAAGAAGGTCCAAGGGACACAGTAAACTTGAAATGAAGCATCGGAATCTATAAGTAGTGTCACAGGAATGGTTCGAAACACAGTAAGTAAGAAGAGTCTGTCTTCTTGTACTTAAGTCGGCATTGTGCCTTTTCTATTTAATTCCGATGCAATTTCTGTGTTTCATCGTCAGTAAGAAGGTCAGAGGGATACAGTAAACCTGAAGTCAAGCATCGGAATCTATAACTAGTGTCACAGGAATGGTTCAAAACATAGTCAGAAAGAAGAGTCAGTCTTCTTGTACTTGAGTCGGCATTGTGCCTTTTGTATTTAATTCCGATGCAATTTCTGTATTTCATCGTAAATAAGTGGTCAGAGGGATACAGTAAGCTTGAAGTGAAGATTCGGAATTTATAACTAGTGTCACAGGAATGGTTCAAAACATAGAAAGTAGGAAGAGACAGTCTTCTTGTACCTAAGTCGGCATTGTGCCTTGTCTAGTTAATTCCGATGCAGTTTCCGTGACTCATCGTCAATAACAAGGTCCAAGGGATGCAGTACACCTGAAGTGAAGCATTGGAATCTATAACTAGTGTCACAGGAATGGTTCCAAACATAGTCAGTAAGAGGAATCAGTCTTCTTGTATTTAAGTCGGTATTGTGCCTTTTCTAGATAATTCCGATGCAGTTTCCGTGATTCATCGTCAATAACAAGGTCCAAGGCATGCAGTACACCTGAAGTGAAGCATTGGAATCTATAACTAGTGTCACAGGAAGGGTTGAAAACATAGACAGTAAGAAGAGTCAGTCTTCTTTTACTTGAGTCGGCATTGTGCCTTTTGTATTTAATTCCGATGCAATTTCTGTATTTCATCGTAAATAAGAAGGTCAGAGGGATACAGTAAACTTGAAGTGAAGATTCGGAATCTATAACTAGTGTCACAGGAAAGGTTCAAAACATAGAAAGTAGGAAGAGTCAGTCTTCTTGTACTTAAGACGGAATTGTGCCCTTTCTATTTAATTCCGAAGCAATTTCTGTGTTTCATCGTCAATAAGAAGATCAGGGGGATACAGTAAACCTGAAGTGAAGCATCGGAATCTTTAACTAGTGTCACAGGAAGGGTTCAAATCATAGACAGTAGGAAGAGTCAGTCTTCTTGTATTTAAGTCGGCATTGTGCATTTTCTATTTAATTCCGATGCCATTTCTGTGTTTCATCGTCAATAAGAAGGTCTGAGGGATACTGTAAACCTGAAGTGAGGCATCGGAATCTATAACTACTGTCACAGGAATGGTTCAAAACATAGACAGTAAGAAGAGTCAGTCTTCTTGTACTTAAGTCGGCATTGTGGCTTTTCTAGTTAAATCCGATGCAGTTTCCGTGATTCATCGTCAATTACAAGGTCCAAGGGATGCAGTACACGTGAAGTGAAGCATTGGAATCTATAACTAGTGTCACAGGAATGGTTCCAAACATAGTAAGTAAGAAGAGTCAGTCTTCTTGTACTTAAGTCGGCATTCTGCCTTTTCTATTTAATTCCGTTGCAATTTCTGTGTTTCATCGTCAGTAAGAAGGTCAGAGGGATACAGTAAACCTAAAGTCAAGCATCGGAATCTATAACTAGTGTCACAGGAATGAATCAAAACATAGTCAGAAAGAAGAGGTAGTCTTCTTGTACTTGAGTCGGCATTGTGCCTTTTGTATTTAATTCCAAT
The DNA here is from genome assembly GCF_021461385.2 of Schistocerca piceifrons. Taxonomy (NCBI): domain Eukaryota; kingdom Metazoa; phylum Arthropoda; class Insecta; order Orthoptera; family Acrididae; genus Schistocerca; species Schistocerca piceifrons. The sequence goes on along the minus strand of NW_025727719.1, from coordinate 453,734 downwards.
GCAATTTCTGTGTTTCATCGTAAATAAGAAGGTCAGAGGGATACAGTAAACTTGAAGTGAAGATTCGGAATCTATAACTAGTGTCACAGGAATGGTTCAAAACATACAAAGTAGGAAGAGTCAGTCTTCTTGTACTTAAGTCGGCATTGAGCCTCTTCTATTTAATTCCGATAAATTTCCTTGTTTCATCGTCAATAAGAAGGTCTGAGGGATACAGTAAACCTGAAGTAAAGCATCGGAATCTATAACTAGTGTCACAGGAATGGTTCGAAACATAGACAGTAAGAAGAGTCAGTCCTCGTGTACTTAAGTCGGCATTGTGCCTTTTCTAGATAATTCCGATGCAGTTTCCGTGATTCATTGTCAATAACAAGGTCAAAGGGATGCTGTACACCTGAAGTGAAGCATTGGAATCTATAACTAGTGTCACAGGAATGGTTCAAAACATAGACAGTAAGAAGAGTCAGTCTTCTTGTACTTAAGTCGGAATTGTGCCCTTTCTATTTAATTCCGATGCAATTTCTGTGTTTAATCGTCATTAAGAAGGTCCAAGGGATACTGTAAACGTGATGTGAAGCATCGGAATCTATAACTAGTGTCACAGGAATGGGTCAAAACATGGACAGTAACAGGGGTCAGTCTTCTTGTACTTAAGTCGGCATTGTGCATTTTGTATTTAATTCCGATGCGATTTCGGTCTTTCATCGTCAATAAGAAGGTCAGAGGGATACAGTAAACCTGAAGTGAAGGTTCGGAATCTGTAACTAGTGTCACAGGAACGGTTCAAACATAGACAGTAGGAAGAGTCAGTCTTCTTGTACTTACTTCGGCATTGTGCCTTTTCTATTTAATTCCGTTGCACTTTCTGTGTTTCATCGTCAATAAGAAGGTCCAAGGGATACAGTACACCTGAAGTGAAGCATCGGAATCTATAACTAGTGCACAGGAATGGTTCAAATCATAGACAGTAAGATGAGTCAGTCTTCTTGTACTTAAGTCAGCATTGTGCCTTTTCTATTTAATTCCGATGCAATTTCTGTGTTTCATCGTCAATAAGGTCAGAGGGATACAGTAAACCTGAAGTTCAGCATCGGAATCTATAACTAGTGTCACAGGAATGGTTCAAATCATAGACAGTAAGAAGAGTCAGTCTTCTTGTACTTGAGTCGGCATTGTGCCTTTTGTATTTAATTCCGATGCAATTTCTGTGTTTCATCGTAAATAAGAAGGTCAGAGGAATACAGTAAACTTGAAGTGAAGATTCGGAATCTATAACTAGTGTCACAGGAATGGTTCATACATAGAAGGTAGGAAGAGTCAGTCTTCTTGTACTGAAGTCGGCGTTGCGCCTTTTCTATTTAATTCCGATGCAATTTCTGTGTTTCATCGTCAATAAGAAGGTCTGAGGGATACACCGAACCTGAGGTGAGGCATCGGAATCTATAACTAGTGTCACAGGAATGGTTTAAATCATAGACAGTAAGAAGAGTCGGTCTTCTTGTACTTAAGTCAGAAATGTGCCTTTTCTATTTAATTCCGATTCAATTTCTGTGTTTCATCAACAATAAGAAGGTCCAAGGGATACTGTAAACCTGAAGTGAAGCATCGGAATCTATAACTAGTGTCACAGGAATGGTTCCAAACATGGACAGTAACAAGGGTCAGTTTTCTTGTAGTTAAGGCGGCATTGTTCCTTTTGTATTTAATTCCGATGCAATTTCGGTGTTTCATCGTCAATAAGTGCGTCAGAGGGATACAGGAAAACCTGAAGTGAAGGTTCGGAAACCGTAACTAGTGTCACAGGAATGGTTCAATACATAGACAGTAGGAAGAGTCAGTCTTCTTGTACCTATTTCGGCATTGTGCCCTTTCTATTTAATTCCGTTGCACTTTATGTGTTTCATCGTCAATAAGAAGGTCCAAGGGACACAGTAAACTTGAAATGAAGCATCGGAATCTATAAGTAGTGTCACAGGAATGGTTCGAAACACAGTAAGTAAGAAGAGTCTGTCTTCTTGTACTTAAGTCGGCATTGTGCCTTTTCTATTTAATTCCGATGCAATTTCTGTGTTTCATCGTCAGTAAGAAGGTCAGAGGGATACAGTAAACCTGAAGTCAAGCATCGGAATCTATAACTAGTGTCACAGGAATGGTTCAAAACATAGTCAGAAAGAAGAGTCAGTCTTCTTGTACTTGAGTCGGCATTGTGCCTTTTGTATTTAATTCCGATGCAATTTCTGTATTTCATCGTAAATAAGTGGTCAGAGGGATACAGTAAGCTTGAAGTAAAGATTCGGAATTTATAACTAGTGTCACAGGAATGGTTCAAAACATAGAAAGTAGGAAGAGACAGTCTTCTTGTACCTAAGTCGGCATTGTGCCTTGTCTAGTTAATTCCGATGCAGTTTCCGTGACTCATCGTCAATAACAAGGTCCAAGGGATGCAGTACACCTGAAGTGAAGCATTGGAATCTATAACTAGTGTCACAGGAATGGTTCCAAACATAGTCAGTAAGAGGAATCAGTCTTCTTGTATTTAAGTCGGTATTGTGCCTTTTCTAGATAATTCCGATGCAGTTTCCGTGATTCATCGTCAATAACAAGGTCCAAGGCATGCAGTACACCTGAAGTGAAGCATTGGAATCTATAACTAGTGTCACAGGAAGGGTTGAAAACATAGACAGTAAGAAGAGTCAGTCTTCTTTTACTTGAGTCGGCATTGTGCCTTTTGTATTTAATTCCGATGCAATTTCTGGATTTCATCGTAAATAAGAAGGTCAGAGGGATACAGTAAACTTGAAGTGAAGATTCGGAATCTATAACTAGTGTCACAGGAAAGGTTCAAAACATAGAAAGTAGAAAGAGTCAGTCTTCTTGTACTTAAGACGGAATTGTGCCCTTTCTATTTAATTCCGAAGCAATTTCTGTGTTTCATCGTCAATAAGAAGATCAGGGGGATACAGTAAACCTGAAGTGAAGCATCGGAATCTTTAACTAGTGTCACAGGAAGGGTTCAAATCATAGACAGTAGGAAGAGTCAGTCTTCTTGTATTTAAGTCGGCATTGTGCATTTTCTATTTAATTCCGATGCCATTTCTGTGTTTCATCGTCAATAAGAAGGTCTGAGGGATACTGTAAACCTGAAGTGAGGCATCGGAATCTATAACTACTGTCACAGGAATGGTTCAAAACATAGACAGTAAGAAGAGTCAGTCTTCTGGTACTTGAGTCGGCATTGTGTCTTTTGTATTTAATTCCGATGCAATATCTGTGTTTCATCGTAAATAAGAAGGTCAGAGGGTTCAGTAAACCTGAAGTGAGGCATCGGAATCTATAACTAGTGTCACAGGAATATTTCAAAACATAGACAGTAAGAAGAGTCAGTCTTCTTGTACTTAAGTCGGCATTGTGCCTTTTCTAGTTAATTCCGATGCAGTTTCCGTGATTCATCGCCAATAACAAGGTCCAAGGGATGCAGTACACATGAAGTGAAGCATTGGAATCTATAACTAGTGTCACAGGAATGGTTCAAAGCATAGACAGTAAGAAGAGTCAGTCTTCTAGTACTTAAATCGGAATTGTGCCCTATCTATTTAATTCCGATGCAATTTCTGTGTTTCTTCGTCAATAAGAAGGTCCAAAGGATACTGTAAACCTGAAGTGAAGAATCGGAATGTATAACTAGTGTGACAGGAATGGTTCAAATCTTGGACAGTAACAAGGGTCAGTCTTCTTGTACTTACGTCGGCATTGTGCCTTTTGTATTTAATTCCGATGCAATTTCGGGGTTTCATCGTAAATAAGAAGGTCAGAGGGATACAGCAAACTTGAAGTGAAGCATCGGAATCCGTAACTAGTGTCACAGGAATGGTTCAAAACATAGGCAGTAGGAAGAGTCAGTCTTCTTGTACTTAATTCGGCATTGTGCCTTTTCTATTTAATTCCGTTGCACTTTAGTGCTTCATCGTCAATAAAAAGGTCCAAGGGATACAGTAAACCTGAAATGAAGCATCGGAATCTATATCTAGTGTCACAGGAATGGTTCCAAACATAGTAAGTAAGAAGAGTCAGTCTTCTTGTACTTAAGTCGGCATTGTGCCTTTTCTATTTACTTCCGATGCAATTTCTGTGTTTAATCTTCAGTAAGAAGGTCAGAGGGATACAGTAAACCAGAAGTCAAGCATCGGAATCTATAACTAGTGTCACAGGAATGGTTCAAAACATAGACAGTAAGAAGAGTCAGTCTTCTTGTACTTAAGTCGGCATTGTGCCTTTTCTATTTAATTCCGATGCAATTTCTGAGTTTCATCGTCAATAAGAAGGTCAGAGGGATACAGTAAACCTGAAGTGAAGCATCGGAATCTATAATTAGTGTCACAGGAATGGTTCAAACCATAGACAGTAAGAAGAGTCAGTATTCTTGTACTTAAGTCCGCATTGTGCCTTTTCTATTTAATTCCGATGCAATTTCTGTGTTTCTTCGTCAATAAGAAGGTCAGAGGGATACAGTAAACCTGAAGTGAAGCATCGGAATCTACAGCTAGTGTCACAGGAATGGTTCAAAGCATAGACAGTAGAAAGAGTCAGTCTTCTTGTACTTAAGTCGGCATTGTGCCTTTTCTATTTAATTCCGATGCAATTTCTGTTTTTCATCGTCACTTAGATGGTCAGAGGGATACAGTAAACCTGAAGTGAAGCATCGGAATCTGTAACTAGCGTCACTGGAATGGTTCAAAACATAGACAGTATGAAGAGTCAGTCTTTGTGTACTTAAGTCGGCATTGTGAGTTTTTCTATTTAATTCCGATGCAATTTCTGTGTTTCATCGTCAATACGAATGTCCAAGGGACACAGTAAACCTGAAGTGACGCATCGGAATCTATAACTAGTGTCACAGGAATGGTCCAAACCATAGACAGTAGGAAGAGCCAGTATTCTTGTACTTAAGTCGGCATTGTGCCTTTTCTATGTAATTCCGATGAAATTTCTGTGTTTCATCGTCAGTAAGAAGGTCAGAGGGATACAGTAAACCTGAAGTGAAGCATCGCAATCTATAACTAGTGTCACAGGAATGGTTCCAATCATAGACAGTAAGAAGAGTCAGTCTTCTTGTACTTAAGTCGGAATTGTGCCCTTTCTATTTAATTCCGATGCAATTTCTGTGTTTCATCGTCAATAAGAAGGTCAGAGGGATACAGTAAACCTGAAGTGAAGCATCGGAATCTATAACTAGTGTCACAGGAATGGTTCAAACATAGACAGTAGGAGGAGTCAGTCTTCTTGAACTTATGACGGCATTGTGCCTTTTCTATTTAATTTCGATGCAGTCTCTATGTTTCATCGTCAATAAGAAGGTCCAATGGATACAGTAAACCTGAAATGAAGCATCGGAATCTATAAGTAAGGTCACAGGAATGTTTCAAAACATAGACAGTAGGCAGCGTTAGTCTACACATACTTAAGTCGGCATTGTGCCTTTTGAATTTAATTCCGATGCAATTTCTGTGTTTCATCGTCAATAAGAAGGTCTGAGGGTTCAGTAAACCTGAAGTGAGGCATCGGAATCTGTAACTAGTGTCACAGGAATATTTCAAAACATAGACAGTAAGAAGAGTCAGTCTTCTTGTACTTAAGTCGGCATTGTGCCTTTTCTAGTTAATTCCGATGCAGTTTCCGTGATTCATCGCCAATAACAAGGTCCAAGGGATGCAGTACACATGAAGTGAAGCATTGGAATCTATAACTAGTGTCACAGGAATGGTTCAAAGCATAGACAGTAAGAAGAGTCAGTCTTCTAGTACTTAAATCGGAATTGTGCCTTATCTATTTAATTCCGATGCAATTTCTGTGTTTCTTCGTCAATAAGAAGGTCCAAAGGATACTGTAAACCTGAAGTGAAGAATCGGAATGTATAACTAGTGTGACAGGAATGGTTCAAATCTTGGACAGTAACAAGGGTCAGTCTTCTTGTACTTACGTCGGCATTGTGCCTTTTGTATTTAATTCCGATGCAATTTCGGGGTTTCATCGTAAATAAGAAGGTCAGAGGGATACAGCAAACTTGAAGTGAAGCATCGGAATCCGTAACTAGTGTCACAGGAATGGTTCAAAACATAGGCAGTAGGAAGAGTCAGTCTTCTTGTACTTAATTCGGCATTGTGCCTTTTCTATTTAATTCCGTTGCACTTTAGTGTTTCATCGTCAATAAAAAGGTCCAAGGGATACAGTAAACCTGAAATGAAGCATCGGAATCTATATCTAGTGTCACAGGAATTGTTCCAAACATAGTCAGTAAGAAGAGTCAGTCTTCTTGTACTTAAGTCGGCATTGTGCCTTTTCTATTTACTTCCGATGCAATTTCTGTGTTTAATCTTCAGTAACAAGGTCAGAGGGATACAGTAAACCAGAAGTCAAGCATCGGAATCTATAACTAGTGTCACAGGAATGGTTCAAAACATAGACAGTAAGAAGAGTCAGTCTTCTTGTACTTAAGTCGGCATTGTGCCTTTTCTATTTAATTCCGATGCAATTTCTGAGTTTCATCGTCAATAAGAAGGTCAGAGGGATACAGTAAACCTGAAGTGAAGCATCGGAATCTATAATTAGTGTCACAGGAATGGTTCAAACCATAGACAGTAAGAAGAGTCAGTATTCTTGTACTTAAGTCCGCATTGTGCCTTTTCTATTTAATTCCGATGCAATTTCTGTGTTTCTTCGTCAATAAGAAGGTCAGAGGGATACAGTAAACCTGAAGTGAAGCATCGGAATCTACAGCTAGTGTCACAGGAATGGTTCAAAGCATAGACAGTAGAAAGAGTCAGTCTTCTTGTACTTAAGTCGGCATTGTGCCTTTTCTATTTAATTCCGATGCAATTTCTGTTTTTCATCGTCACTTAGATGGTCAGAGGGATACAGTAAACCTGAAGTGAAGCATCGGAATCTGTAACTAGCGTCACTGGAATGGTTCAAAACATAGACAGTATGAAGAGTCAGTCTTTGTGTACTTAAGTCGGCATTGTGAGTTTTTCTATTTAATTCCGATGCAATTTCTGTGTTTCATCGTCAATACGAATGTCCAAGGGACACAGTAAACCTGAAGTGACGCATCGGAATCTATAACTAGTGTCACAGGAATGGTCCAAACCATAGACAGTAGGAAGAGCCAGTATTCTTGTACTTAAGTCGGCATTGTGCCTTTTCTATGTAATTCCGATGAAATTTCTGTGTTTCATCGTCAGTAAGAAGGTCAGAGGGATACAGTAAACCTGAAGTGAAGCATCGCAATCTATAACTAGTGTCACAGGAATGTTTCCAATCATAGACAGTAAGAAGAGTCAGTCTTCTTGTACTTAAGTCGGAATTGTGCCCTTTCTATTTAATTCCGATGCAATTTCTGTGTTTCATCGTCAATAAGAAGGTCAGAGGGATACAGTAAACCTGAAGTGAAGCATCGGAATCTATAACTAGTGTCACAGGAAAGGTTCAAACATAGACAGTAGGAAGAGTCAGTCTTCTTGAACTTATGACGGCATTGTGCCTTTTCTATTTAATTTCGATGCAGTCTCTATGTTTCATCGTCAATAAGAAGGTCCAATGGATACAGTAAACCTGAAATGAAGCATCGGAATCTATAAGTAAGGTCACAGGAATGTTTCAAAACATAGACAGTAGGCAGAGTTAGTCTACACATACTTAAGTCGGCATTGTGCCTTTTGAATTTAATTCCGATGCAATTTCTGTGTTTCATCGTCAATAAGAAGGTCAGAGGGATACAGTAAACCTGAAGTGAAGCATCGGAATCTATAACTAGTGTCACAGGAATGGTTCAAAGCATAGACAGTAAGGAAGGTCAGTCTTCTTGTACTTAAATCATCATTGTGCTTTTGGATTTAATTCCGATGCAATTTCTGTGTTTCATCGTCAATAAGAAGGTCAGAGGCATACAGTAAACCTGAAGTGATGCATCGGAATCTATAACAAGTGTCACAGGGATGGTTCAAAGCATAGACAGTAGGAAGAGTCAGTCTTCTTGTACTTAAGTCGACATTGTGAATTTTGTATTTAATTCCGATGCAATTTCTGTGTTTCATCGTCAATAAGAAGGTCAGAAGGATTCAGTAAACCTGAAGTATCGGAATCTATAACTAGTGTCACAGGAACGGTTCAAAACATAGAAAGTAGAAAAGTCAGCCTTCTTGTACTTAAGTCAGCATTGTGCCTTTTCTATTTAATTCCGATGCAATTTCTGTGTTTCATCGTCAATAAGAAGGTCCAAGTAATACAGTAATCCTGAAATGAAGCATCGGAATCTATAACTAGTGTCACAGGAATGTTTCAAATCATAGACAGTAGGAAGAGTCAGTCTTCTTGTACTTATGTCGGCATTGTGCCTTTTCTATTTAATTTCGATGCAGTTTCTATGTTTCATCGTCAATAAGAAGGTCCAAGAGATACAGTAAACCTGAAATGAAGCATCGGAATGTATAACTAAGGTCACAGGAATGTGTCTAAACATAGACAGTAGGAAGAGTCAGTCTACATGTGCTTAAGTCAGCATTGTGCCTTTTGTATTTAATTCCGATACAATTTCTGTATTTCATAGTCTCTAAGAAGGTCCAAGGTATACAGTAAACCTGAAGTGAATCATCGGAATCTATAACTAGTGTCACAGTAATGGTTCAAAACATAGACAAAAAGAAGAGTCAGTCTTCTTGTACTTAAGTCGGCATTGTGCCTTTTGTATTTAATTCCGATGTAATTTCTGTGTTTCATCGTCAATAAGAAGGTCAGAGGGATACAGGAAACCTGAAGTGAGGCATCGGAAGCTGTAACTAGTGTCACGGGAATTGTTCAAAGCAGTCAGTAAGTAGAGTCAGTCTTCTTGTACTTAAGTCGGCATTGTGCATTTTGTATTTAACTCCGATGCACTATCTGTGTTTCATCGGCAATAAGAAGAACCAAGGGATACAGTAAACCTGAAATGAAGTATCGGAATCTATAACAAGTGTCACAGGAATGGTTCAAATTATAGACAGTAGGAAGATTCATTCTACATGTACTTAAGTCGGCATCGTGCCTTTTGTATTTATTTCCGATGCTATTTCTGTGTTTCATCGTCAATAAGAAGGTCAGAGGGATACGGTAAACCTGAAGTGAAGCATCGGATTCTATAACTAGTATCACAGGAATGGTTCAAACATAGTCAGTAAGAAGAGTCAGTCTTCTCGTACTTACGTCGGCATTGTGCCTTTTGTATTTAATTCCGAAGCAATATCTGTGTTACATCGTCAATAAGAAGGTCCAAGGGATACAGTAAACCTGAAGTGAAGCATCGGTATCCGTAAGTAGCGTCACAGGAATGGTTGAAAACATAGACAGTAAGAAGAGTCAGTCCTCTTGTACTTAAGTCGGCATTGTGCCTTATCTATTTAATTCCGATGCATTTACTGTGTTTCATCGTCAGTAAGAAGGTCAGAGGGTTACAGTAAACCTGAAGTGAAGCATCGGGATCTATAACTAGTGTCACAGGAATGGTTCAAAGCATAGACAGTAAGAAAGGTCAGTCTTCTTGTACTTAAGTCGGCATTGTGCCTTTTCTATTTAATTCCGAAGCAATTTCTGTGTTTCATCGTCAATAAGAAGATCAGGGGGATACAGTAAACCTGAAGTAAAGCATCGGAATCTTTAACTAGTGTCACAGGAAGGGTTCAAATCATAGACAGTAGGAAGAGTCAGTCTTCTTGTATTTAAGTCGGCATTGTGCATTTTCTATTTAATTCCGATGCCATTTCTGTGTTTCATCGTCATTAAGAAGGTCTGAGGGATACAGTAAACCTGAAGTGAGGCATCGGAATCTATAACTACTGTCACAGGAATGGTTCAAAACATAGACAGTAAGAAGAGTCAGTCTTCTGGTACTTGAGTCGGCATTGTGTCTTTTGTATTTAATTCCGATGCAATATCTGTGTTTCATCGTAAATAAGAAGGTCAGAGGGATGCAGCAAACTTGAAGTGAAGATTCGGAATCTGTAACTAGTGTCACAGGAATGGTTCAAGACATAGAAAGTAGGAAGAGTCAGTCTTCTTGTACTTAAGTCGGCATTGTGCCTTTTCTATTTAATTCCGATGCAATTTCTGTGTTTCATCGTCAATAAGAATGTCTGAGGGATCAGTAAACGTGAAGTGAGGCATCGGAATCTATAACTAGTGTCACAGGAATATTTCAAAACATAGACAGTAAGAAGAGTCAGTCTTCTTGTACTTAAGTTGGCATTGTGCCTTTTCTAGTTAATTCCGATGCAGTTTCCGTGATTCATCGCCAATAACAAGGTCCAAGGGATGCAGTACACATGAAGTGAAGCATTGGAATCTATAACTAGTGTCACAGGAATGGTTCAAAGCATAGACAGTAAGAAGAGTCAGTCTTCTAGTACTTAAATCGGAATTGTGCCTTATCTATTTAATTCCGATGCAATTTCTGTGTTTCTTCGTCAATAAGAAGGTCCAAAGGATACTGTAAACCTGAAGTGAAGAATCGTAATCTATAACTAGTGTGACAGGAATGGTTCAAATCTTGGACAGTAACAAGGGTCAGTCTTCTTGTACTTACGTCGGCATTGTGCCTTTTGTATTTAATTCCGATGCAATTTCGGGGTTTCATCGTAAATAAGAAGGTCAGAGGGATACAGCAATCCTGAAGTGAAGCACCGGAATCTGTAACTAGTGTCACTGGAATGGTTCAAAACATAGGCAGTAGGAAGAGTCAGTCTTCTTGTACTTAATTCGGCATTGTGCCTTTTCCATTTAATTCCGTTGCAATTTCTGTGTTTCATCGTCAATAAGAAGGTCCGAGGGATACAGTAAACCTGAAATGAAGCATCGGAATCTATATCTAGTGTCACAGGAATGGTTCCAAACATAGTAAGTAAGAAGAGTCAGTCTTCTTGTACTTAAGTCGGCATTGTGCCGTTTCTATTTAATTCCAATGCAATGTCTGTGATTCAACGTCAATATGAAGGTCAGAGGGATGCAGTAAACCTGAAGTGAAGCATCGGAATCTGTATCTAACGTCACAGGAATGGTTCAAAACATAGACAGTAAGAAGAGTCAGTCCTCTTGTACCTAAGTCGGCATTGTGCCTTTTGTATTTAATTCCGATGCAATTTCTGTGTTTCATCGTCAATAAGAAGGTCAGAGGGATACAGTAAACCTGAAGTGAAGCATCGGAATCTATAATTAGTGTCACAGGAATGGTTCAAACCATAGACAGTAAGAAGAGTCAGTATTCTTGTACATAAGTCCGCATTGTGCTTTTTCTATTTAATTCCGATGCAATTTCTATGTTTCTTCGTCAATAAGAAGGTCAGAGGGATACAGTAAACCTGAAGTGAAGCATCGGAATCTACAGCTAGTGTCACAGGAATGGTTCAAAGCATAGACAGTAGGAAGAGTCAGTCTTCTTGTACTTAAGTCGGCATTGTGCCTTTTCTATTTAATTCCGATGCAATTTCTGTTTTTCATCGTCACTTAGATGGTCAGAGGGATACAGTAAACCTGAAGTGAAGCATAGGAATCTGTAACTAGCGTCACTGGAATGGTTCAAAACATAGACAGTATGAAGAGTCAGTCTTTGTGTACTTAAGTTGGCATTGTGAGTTTTTCTATTTAATTCCGATGCAATTTCTGTGTTTCATCGTCAATAAGAAGGTCCAAGGGACAGAGTAAACCTGAAGTGACGCATCGGAATCTATAACTAGTGTCACAGGAATGGTCCAAACCATAGACAGTAAGAAGAGCCAGTATTCTTGTACATAAGTCGGCATTGTGCCTTTTCTATTTAATTCCGATGCAATTTCTGTGTTTCATCGTCAGTAAGAAGGTCAGAGGGATACAGTAAACCTGAAGTGAAGCATCGCAATCTATAACTAGTGTCACAGGAATGGTTCAAAACATATTCAGTAAGAAGAGTCAGTCTTCTTGTACTTAAGTCGGCATTGTGCCTTTTCTATTTAATTCCGATGCAATATCTGTGTTTAATCGTCAATAAGAATGTCAGAGTGATACAAAAAACCTTATGTGAAGCATCGGAATCTATAACTAGTGTCACAGGAATGGTTCCAAACATAGTCAGTAAGAAGAGTCAGTCTTCTTGTACTTAAGTCGGCATTGTGCCTTTTATGTTTAATTCCGATGCTATTTCTGTATTTCATCGTCAACACGAAGGTCCAAGGAATACAGTAAACCTGAAGTGAATCATCGAAATCCATAACTAGTGTCGCAGGAATGGTTCCAATCATAGACAGTAAGAAGAATCAGTCTTCTTGTACTTAAGTCGGAATTGTGCCCTTTCTATTTAATTCCGATGCAATTTCTGTGTTTCATCGTCAATAAGAAGGTCAGAGGGATACAGTAAACCAGAAGTGAAGCATCGGAATCTATAACTAGTGTCACAGGATTGGTTCAAACATAGACAGTAGGAAGAGTCAGTCTTCTTGAACTTATGACGGCATTGTGCCTTTTCTATTTCATTTCGATGCAGTCTCTATGTTTCATCGTCAATATGAAGGTCCAATGGATACAGTAAACCTGAAATGAAGCATCGGAATCTACAAGTAAGGTCACAGGAATGTTTCAAAACATAGACAGTAGGAAGAGTTAGTCTACATATACTTAAGTCGGCATTGTGCCTTTTGAATTTAATTCCGATGCAATTCCTGTGTTTCATAGTCAATAACAAGGTCCAAGGGATACAGTAAACCTAGAGTAAAGCATCGGAATCTATAACTAGTGTCACAGGAATGGTTCAAATAATAGACAGTAAGAAGAGTCAGTCTTCTTGTACTTAAGTCGGCATTGTGCCTTTTCTCTTTAATTCCGATGCAATTTCTGTGTTTCATCGTCAATAAGAAGGTCAGAGGGATACAGTAAACCAGAAGTGAGCATCGGAATCTATAACTAGTGTCACAGGAATGGTTCAAAGCATAGACAGTAAGAAAGGTCAGTCTTCTTGTACTTAAGTCATCATTGTGCCTTTTGTATTTAATTCCGTTGCAATTTCTGTGTTTCATCGTCAATAAGAAGGTCAGAGGGATACTGTAAACCTGAAGTGAAGCATCGGAATCTATAACAAGTGTCACAGGAATGGTTCAAAACATAGACAGTAGGAAGAGTCAGTCTTCTTGTACTTAAGTCAGCATTGTGCTTTTTTATTTAATTCCGATGCACTTTCTGTGTTTCATCGTCAATAAGAAGGTCCAAGTAATATAGTAAACCTGAAATGAAGCATCGGAATCTATAACTAGTGTCACAGGAATGTTTCAAATCATAGACAGTAGGAAGAGTCAGTCCACACGTACGTAAGTCGGCATTGTGCCTTTTGTATTTAAATCCGATGCAATTTCTGTGTTTCATCGTCAATAAGAAGGTCAAAGGGATACAGTAAACCTGAAGTGAAGCATCGGAATCTATAACTAGTCTCACAGGAATGGTTCAAAACGTAGTCAGTAAAAAGAGTCAGTCTTCTTGTACTTAAATCGGCATTGTGCCTTTTCGATTTAATTCCGATGCAATTTCTGTGTTTCATCGGCAATAACAATGTCAGAGGTAAACAGAAACCTGTAGTGAAGCATCGGAATCTGTAACTAGCGTCACAGGAATGGTTCAAAGCATAGATAGTAAGAAGAGTCAGTCTTCTTGTACTTAAGTCGGCATTGTGCCCTTTCTATTTAATTCCGATGCAGTTACTGTGATTCTTCGTCAATAAGGTCAGAGGGATACAGTAAACCTGATGTGAAGCATCGGAATCTGTAACTAGTGTCACAGGAATGGTTCAAACATAGTCAGTAAGAAGAGTCAGTCTTCTCGTACTTACGTCGGCATTGTGCCTTTTGTATTTAACTCCGATGCACTATCTGTGTTTCATCGGCAATAAGAAGAACCAAGGGATACAGTAAACCTGAAATGAAGCATCGGAATCTATAACAAGTGTCACAGGAATGGTTCAAATTATAGACAGTAGGAAGATTCATTCTACATGTACTTAAGTCGGCATCGTGCCTTTTGTATTTATTTCCGATGCAATTTCTGTGTTTCATCGTCAATAAGAAGGTCAGAGGGATACAGTAAACCTGAAGTGAAGCATCGGAATCTATAACTAGTGTCACAGGAATGGTTCAAACATAGTCAGTAAGAAGAGTCAGTCTTCTTGTACTTAAGTCGGCATTGTGCCATTTATATTTAATTCCGATGCAGTTTCTGTGTTTCATCGTCAATAAGAAGGTCCAAGAGATACAGTAAACCTGAAATGAAGCATCGGAATCTATAACTAAGGTCACAGGAATGCTTCAAAACATAGACAGTGGGAAGAGTCAGTCTACATATGCTTAAATCAGCATTGTGCCTTTTGTATTTAATTCCGATACAATTTCTGTATTTCATAGTCTCTAAGAAGGTCCAAGGGATACAGTAAACCTGAAGTGCAGCATCGGAATCTGCAACTAGTGTCACAGGAATGGTTCAAACATAGTCAGTAAGAAGAGTCAGTCTTCTCGTACTTACGTTGGCATTGTGCCTTTTGTATTTAATTCCGAAGCAATATCTGTGTTACATCGTCAGTAAGATGGTCAGAGGGATACAGTAAACCTGAAGTCAAGCATGGGAATCTATAACTAGTGTCACAGGAATGGTTCAAAGCATAGACAGTTAGAAGCGTCAGTCTTCTTGTACTTAAGTCGGCATCGTGCATTTTCTATTTAATTCCGATGCAATTTCTGTGTTTCATCGTCAATAAGAAGGTCAGAGGGATACAGTAAACCTGAAGTGAAGCATCGGAATCTGTAACTAGACTCACAGGAATGGTTCAAAACATGGGCAGTAAGAAGAGTCAGTCTTCCTGTACTTAAGTCAGCATTGTGCCTTTTCTATTTAATTCCGAAGCAATTTCTGTGTTTCATCGTCAATATGAAGGTCCAAGGGATACAGTAAACCTGAAGTGAAGCATCGGAATCTATATCTATTTTCACAGGAATGGTTCAAAACATAGACCGTAAGGAGAGTCAGTCATCTTGTACTTAAGTCGGCACTGTGCCATTTGTATTTAATTCCGATGCAATTTCTGTGTTTCGTCGTCAATAAGAAGGACAGACGGATACAGTGAACCTGAAGTGAAGCATCGGAATCTATAACTAGTGTCACAGGAATGGTTCAAAACAGTCAGTAGGTAGAGTCAGTCTTCATTTACTTAAGTCGGCATTGTGCCTTTTGTATTTAATTCCGATGCAATTTCTGTGTTACATCGTCAATAAGAAGGTCAGACGGATACAGTAAAACTGAAGTGTTTCATCGGAATCAATAACTAGTGTCACAGGTATGGTTCAAAACATAGAAAGTGGGAAAAGTCAGTCTCCTTGTATTTAAGTCAGCATTGTGCTTTTCCATTTAATTCCGATGCACTTACTGTGTTTCATCGTCAATAAGAAGGTCCAAGGGATACAGTAAACCTGAAATGAAGCATCGGAATCTATAACTAGTGTCACAGGAATGTTTCAAAATATAGACAGTAGGAAGAGTCAGTCTATATGTACTTAAGTCGGCATTGTGCCTTTTGTATTTAATTCCGATGCAATTTCTGTGTTTCATCGTCAATAAGAAGGTCCAAGGGATACAGTAAATCTGAGGTGAAGCATCGGAATCTATAACTATTGTCACAGGAATGGTTCAAAACATTGACAGTAAGAGGAGTCAGTCTTCTAGTACTTAAGTCGGCATTGTGCCTTTTGTATTTAATTCCGATTCTATTTCTGTGTTTCATCGTCAATAAGAAGGTCAGAGGGATACAGTAAACCTGAAGTGAAGCATCGGAATCTATAACTAGTGTCACAGGAATGGTTAAAACATAGACAGTAGGAAGAGTCCGTCTTCTTGTACTTATGTCGGCATTGTGCCTTTTCTATTTCATTTCGATGCGGTTTCTATGTTTCATCGTCAATAAGAAGGTCCAAGAGATACAGTAAACCTGAAATGAAGCATCGGAATGTATAACTAAGGTCACAGGAATGTTTCAAAACATAGACAGTAGGAAGAGTCAGTCTACATGTGCTTAAGTCAGCATTGTGCCTTTTGTATTTAATTCCGATACAATTTCTGTATTTCATAGTCTCTAAGAAGGTCCAAGGAATACAGTAAACCTGAAGTGAATCATCGGAATCTGTAACTAGTGTCACAGTAATGGTTCAAAACATAGACAAAAAGAAGAGTCAGTCTTCTTGTACTTAAGTCGGCATTGTGCCTTTTGTATTTAATTCCAATGTAATTTCTGTGTTTCATCGTCAATAAGAAGGTCAGAGGGATACAGTAAACCTGAAGTGACTCATCGGAATCTATAACTAGTGTTACAGGAATGGTTCAAACATAGTCAGTAAGAAGAGTCAGTCTTCTCGTACTTACGTCGGCATTGTGCCTTTTGTATTTAATTCCGAAGCAATAACTGTGTTACATCGTCAATAAGAAGGTCCAAGGGATACAGTAAACCTGAAGTGAAGCATCGGAATCTGTAACTAGCGTCACAGGAATGGTTGAAAACATAGACAGTAAGAAGAGTCAGTCCTCTTGTACTTAAGTCGCCATTGTGCCATTTCTATTTAATTCCGATGCAATTACTGTGTTTCATCGTCAGTAAGAAGGTCAGAGGGATACCGTAAACCTGAAGTGAAGCATCGGAATCAATAACTAGTGTCACAGGAATGGTTCAAAGCATAGACAGTAAGAAAGGTCAGTCTTCTTGTACTTAAGTCGGCATTGTATCTTTTGTATTTAATTCCGATGCAAATTCTGTGTTTCATCGTCAGTAAGAAGGTCAGAGGGATACAGTAAACCTGAAGTCAAGCATTGGAATCTGTAACTAGTGTCACAGGAATGGTTCAAAGCATAGACAGTTAGAAGCGTCAGTCTTCTTGTACTTAAGTCGGCATCGTGCATTTTCTATTTAATTCCGATGCAATTTCTGTGTTTCATCGTCAATAAGAAGGTCAGAGGGCTACAGTAAACCTGAAGTGAAGCATCGGAATCTGTAAGTAGAGTCACAGGAATGGTTCAAAACATAGGCAGTAAGAAGAGTCAGTCTTCTTGTACTTAAGACGGCATTGTGCCTTTTCTATTTAATTCCGATGAAATTTCTGTGTTTCATCGTCAATATGAAGGTCCAAGGGATACAGTAAACCTGAAGTGAAGCATCGGAATCTATATCTATTTTCACAGGAATGGTTCAAAACATAGACAGTATGGAGAGTCAGTCTTCTTGTACTTAAGTCATCATTGTGCCTTTTATATTTAATTCCGATGCAATTTCTGTGTTTCATCGTCAATAAGAAGGTCAGAGGGATACAGTAAACCTGAAGTGAAGCATCGGAATCTATAACAAGTGTCACAGGGATGGTTCACAGCATAGACAGTAGGAAGAGTCAGTCTTCTTGTACTTAAGTCGACATTGTGAATTTTGTATTTAATTCCGATGCAATTTCTGTGTTTCATCGTCAATAAGAAGGTCAGAAGGATACAGTAAACCTGAAGTGAAGTATCGGAATCTATAACTAGTGTCACAGGAACGGTTCAAAACATAGAAAGTAGAAAAGTCAGTCTTCTTGTACTTAAGTCAGCATTGTGCTTTTTTATTTAATTCCGATGCACTCTCTGTGTTTCATCGTCAATAAGAAGGTCCAAGTAATACAGTAATCCTGAAATGAAGCATCGGAATCTATAACTAGTGTCACAGGAATGTTTCAAATCATAGACAGTAGGAAGAGTCAGTCTACATGTACGTAAGTCGGCATTGTGCCTTTTGTATTTAATTCCGATGCAATTTCTGTGTTTCATCGTCAATAAGAAGGTCAGAGGGATACAGTAAACCAGAAGTGAAGCATCGGAATCTATAACTAGTGTCACAGGAATGGTTCAAAACGTAGTCAGTAAGAAGAGTCAGTCTTCTAGTGCTTAAGTCGGCATTGTGCCTTTTCGAAATAATTCCGATGCAATTTCTGTGTTTCATCGGCAATAACAAGGTCAGAGGTAAACAGTAAACCTGTAGTGAAGCATCGGAATCTGTAACTAGCGTCACAGGAATAGTTCAAAGCATAGATAGTAAGAAGAGTCAGTCTTCTTGTACTTAAGTCGGCATTGTGCCCTTTCTATTAAATTGCGATGAAATTTCTGTGTTTCATCGTCAATTAGAAGGTCAAAGGGATACAGTAAACCTGTAGTGAAGCATCGGAATCTATAACTAGTGTCACAGGAATGGTTCAAAACATAGACGGTAAGAAGAGTCAGTCTTCTTGTACTTAAGTCGGCATTGTGCCTTTTGTATTTAATTCCGATGCAATTTCTGTGTTTCATCGTCAATAAGAAGGTACAAGGGATACAGTAAATCTGAGGTCAAGCATCGTAATCTATAACTATTGTCACAGGAATGGTTCAAAACATTGACAGTAAGAGGAGTCAGTTTTCTTGTACTTAAGTCGGCATTGTGCCTTTTGTATTTAATTCCGATTTAATATCTGTGTTTCATCGTCAAAAAGAAGGTCAGATGGATTCAGTAAACCTGAAGTGAGGCATCGGAATCTATAACTAGTCTCACAGGAATGGTTCAAAACATAGACAGTAGGAAGAGTCAGTCTTCTTGTACTTAAGTCGGCATTGTGCCTTTTGTATTTAACTCCGATGCACTATCTGTGTTTCATCGGCAATAAGAAGAACCAAGGGATACAGTAAACCTGAAATGAAGCATCGAAATCTATAACAAGTGTCACAGGAATGGTTCAAATTATAGACAGCAGGAAGATTCATTCTACATGTACTTAAGTCGGCATCGTGCCTTTTGCATTTATTTCCGATGCAATTTCTGTGCTTCATCGTCCATAAGAAGGTCCAAGAGATACAGTAAACCTGAAATGAAGCATCGGAATCTATAACTAAGGTCACAGGAACGTTTCAAAACATAGACAGTAGGAAGAGTCAGTCTTCTTGTACTTAAGTCGGCATTGTGCCCTTTTCAATTTAATTCCGATGCAATTACTGTGATTCATCGTCAATAAGAAGGTCAGAGGGATACAGTAAACCTGAAGTGAAGCATCGGAATCTCTAACTAGTGTCACAGGAATGGTTCAAACATAGTCAGTAAGAAGAGTCAGTCTTCTCGTACTTACGTCGGCATTGTGCCTTTTGTATTTAATTCCGGAGCAATATCTGTGTTACATCGTCAATAAGAAGGTGCAAGGGATACAGTAAACCTGAAGTGAAGCATCGGAATCTGTAACTAGCGTCACAGGAATGGTTGAAAACATAGACAGTAAGAAGAGTCAGTCCTCTTGTACTTAAGTCGGCATTGTGCCTTTTCTATTTAATTCCGTTGCAATTACTGTGTTTCATCGTCAGTAAGAAGGTCAGAGGGATACTGTAAACCTGAAGTGAAGCCTCGGAATCCATAACTAGTGTCACATTAATGGATCAAAGCATAGACAGTAAGAAAGGTCAGTCTTCTTGTACTTAAGTCGGCATTGTATCTTTTGTATTTAATTCGGATGCAAATTCTGTGTTTCATCGTCAATACGAAGGTCAGAGGGATACAGTAAACCTGAAGTCAAGCATCGGAATCCATAACTAGTGTCACAGGAATGGTTCAAAGCATAGACAGTTAGAAGCGTCAGTCTTCTTGTACTTAAGTCGGTATCGTGCGTTTTCTATTTAATTCCGATGCAATTTCTGTGTTTCATCGTCAATAAGAAGGTCAGAGGGATACAGAAAACCTGAAGTGAAGCATCGGAATCTGTAACTAGACTCACAGGAATGGTTCAAAACATAGGCAGTAAGAAGAGTCAGTCTTCTTGTACTTAAGTCAGCATTGTGCCTTTTCTATTTAATTCCGATGCAATTTCTGTGTTTCATCGTCAATATGAAGGTCGAAGGGATACAGTAAACCTGAAGTGAAGCATCGGAATCTATATCTATTTTCACAGGAATGGTTCAAAACATAGACCGTAAGGAGAGTCAGTCATTTTGTACTTAAGTCGGCATTGTGCCATTTGTATTTCATTCCGATGGAATTTCTGTGTTTCGTCGTCAATAAGAAGGACAGACGGATACAGTAAACCCGAAGTGAAGCATCGGAATCTATAACTAGTGTCACAGGAATGGTTCAAAACAGTCAGTAGGTAGAGTCAGTCTTCTTTTACTTAAGTCGGCATTGTGCCTTTTGTAATTAATTCCGATGCAATTTCTGTGTTCCATCGTCAATAAGAAGGTCCAAGGGATACAGTAAACCTGCAGTGAAGCATCGGAATCTATAACCAGTGTCACAGGAATGGTTCAAAGCATAGACAGTAAGAAATGTCAGTCTTCTTGTACTTAAGTCGGCATTGTGCCTTTTGTAATTAATTCCGATGCAATTTCTGTGTTTCATCGTCAATAAGAAGGTCAGAGGGATACAGTAAACCAGAAGTGAAGCATCGGAATCTATAACTAGTGTCACAGGTATGGTTCAAAACATAGAAAGTAGTAAGAGTCAGTCTTCTTGTATTTAAGTCAGCATTGTGCCTTTTCCATTTAATTCCGATGCACTTACTGTGTTTCATCGTCAATAAGAAGGTCCAAGGGATACAGTAAACCTGAATTGAAGCATCGGAATCTATAACTAGTTTCACAGGAATGTTTCAAAATATAGACAGTAGGAAGAGTCAGTCTTCTTGTACTTAAGTCTGCATTGTGCCTTTTGTATTTAACTCCGATGCACTATCTGTGTTTCATCGGCAATAAGAAGAACCAAGGGAAACAGTAAACCTGAAATGAAGCAGCGGAATCTATAACAAGTGTCACAGGAATGGTTCAAATTATAGACAGTAGGAAGATTCATTCCACATGTACTTAAGTCGGCATCGTGCCTTTTGTATTTATTTCCGATGCAATTTCTGTGTTTCATCGTCAATAAGAAGGTCAGAGGGATACAGTAAACCTGAAGTGAAGCATCGGAATCTATAACTAGTGTCACAGGAATGGTTCAAACATAGTCAGTAAGAAGAGTCAGTCTTCTCGTACTTACGTAGGCATTGTGCCTATTGTATTGAATTCCGAAGCTATATCTGTGTTACATCGTCAATAAGAAGGTCAGAGGGATACAGTAGACCTGAAGTGAAGCATCGGAACTTATAACAAGTGTCACAGGGATGGTTCATAGCATAGACAGTAGGAAGAGTCAGTCTTCTTGTACTTAAGTCGACATTGTGAATTTTGTATTTAATTCCGATGCAATTTCTGTGTGTCGTCGTCAATAAGAAGGTCAGAAGAATACAGTAAACCTGAAGTGAAGTATCGGAATCTATAACTAGTGTCACAGGAACGGTTCAAACATAGAAAGTAGAAAAGTCAGTCTTCTTGTACTTATGTCAGCATTGTGCTTTTCTATTTAATTCCGATGCACTTTCTGTGTTACATCGTCAATAAGAAGGTCCAAGTAATACAGTAATCCTGAAATGAAGCATTGGAATCTATAACTAGTGTCACAGGAATGTATCAAATCATAGACAGTAGGAAGAGTCAGTCTACATGTACGTAAGTCGGCATTGTGCCTTTTGTATTTAATTCCGATGCAATTTCTGTGTTTCATCGTCAATAAGAAGGTCAGAGGGATACAGTAAACCTGAAGTGAAGCATCGGAATCTATAACTAGTGTCACAGGAATGGTTCAAAACGTAGTCAGTAAGAAGAGTCAGTCTTCTAGTACTTAAGTCGGCATTGTGCCTTTTCGATTTAATTCCGATGCAATTTCTGTGTTTCTTCGGCAATAACAAGGTCAGAGGTAAACAGTAAACCTGTAGTGATGCATCGGAATCTGTAACTAGCGTCACAGGAATGGTTCAAAGCATAGATAGTAAGAAGATTCAGTCTTCTTGTACTTAAGTCGGCATTGTGCCCTTTCTATTTACTTCCGATGAAATTTCTGTGTTTCATCGTCAATTAGAAGGTCAAAGGGATACAGTTAACCCGGAGTGAAGCATCGGAATCTATAACTAGTGTCACAGGAATGGTTGAAAACATAGACAGTAAGAAGAGTCAGTCTTCTTGTACTTAAGTCGGCATTGTGCCTTTTGTATTTAATTCCGATGCAATTTCTGTGTTTCATCGTCAATAAGAAGGTACAAGGAATACAGTAAATCTGAGGTGAAGCATCGGAATCTATAACTATTGTCACAGGAATGGTTCAAAACATTGACAGTAAGAGGAGTCAGTCTTCTTGTACTTAAGTCGGCATTGTGCCTTTTGTATTTAATTCCGATTCAATTTCTGTGTTTCATCGTCAAAAAGAAGGTCAGATGGATTCAGTAAACCTGAAGTGAGGCATCAGAATCTATAACTAGTCTCACAGGAATGGTTCAAAACATAGACAGTAGGAAGAGTCAGTCTTCTTGTACTTAAGTCGGCATTGTGCCTTTTGTATTTAACTCCGATGCACTATCTGTGTTTCATCGGCAATAAGAAGAACCAAGGGATACAGTAAACCTGAAATGAAGCATCAGAAACTATAACAAGTGTCACAGAAATGGTTCTAAACATAGACATGAGGAAGATTCATTCTACATGTAATTAAGTCGGCATCGTGCCTTTTGTATTTATTTCCGATGCAATTTCTGTGTTTCATCGTGAATAAGAAAGTCAGAGGGATACAGTAAACCTGAAGTGAAGCATCGGAATCTATAACTAGTGTCACAGGAATGGGTCCAAACATAGTCAGTAAGAAGAGTCAGTCATCTTGTACTTAAGTAGGCATTGTGAGTTTTCTATTTAATTCCGATGAAATTTCTGTGTTTCGTCGTCAATAATAAAGTCCAAGGGATACAGTACACATGAAGTGAAGCATCGGAATCTATAACTAGTGTCACAGGAATGGTTCAAAACATAGTCAGTACGAAGAGTCAGTCTTCTTGTACACATGTCGGCATTGTGCCTTCTGTATCTAATTCCGATGCAATTTCTGTGTTTCATCGTCAATAAGAAGGTCAGAGGGATACGGTAAACCTGAAGTGAAGCATCGGAATCTATAACTAGTGTCACAGGAATTGTTCAAATCATAGACAGTAAGAAGAGTCAGTCTTCTTGTACTTAAGTCGGCATTGTGCCTTTTATATTTAATTCCGATGCAGTTTCTGTGTTTCACCGTCAACAAGAAGATCCAAGAGATAGAGTAAACCTGAAATGAAGCATCGGAATCTATAACTAAGGTCACAGGAATGTTTCAAAACATAGACAGTAGGAAGAGTCAGTCTACATGTGCTTAAGTCAGCAATGTGACTTTTGTATTTAATTCCGATACTATTTCTGTATTTCATAGTCTCTAAGAAGGTCCAAGGGATACAGTAAACCCGAAGTGAAGCATCGGAATCTGTAACTAGCGTCACAGGAATGGTTGAAAATATAGACAGTAAGAAGAGTCAGTCCTCTTGTACTTAAGTCGGCATTGTGCCTTTTCTATTTAATTCCGATGCAATTACTGTGTTTCATCGTCAGTAAGAAGGTCAGAGGGATACAGTAAACCTGAAGTGATGCATCGGAATCTATAACTAGTGTCACAGGAACGGTTCAAAGCATAGACAGTAAGAAAGGTCAGTCTTCTTGTACTTAAGTGGGCATTGTGCCTTTTCTATTTAATTCCGACGCAATTTCTGTGTTTCATCGTCAATATGAAGGTCCAAGGGATACAGTAAACCTGAAGTGAAGCATCGGAATCTATATCTATTTTCACAGGAATGGTTCAAAACATAGACCGTAAGGAGAGTCACTCATCTTGTACTTAAGTCGGCATTGTGCCATTTGTATTTAATTCCGATGCAATTTCTGTGTTTCATCGTCAATGAGAAGGACAGACGGATACAGTAAACCCGAAGTGAAGCATCGGAATCTATAACTAGTTTCACAGGAATGGTTCAAAACAGTCAGTAGGTAGAGTCAGTCTTCTTTTACTTAAGTCGGCATTGTGCCTTTTGTATTTAATTCCGATGCAATTTCTGTGTTTCATCGTCAATAAGAAGGTCAGACGGATACAGTAAAACTGAAGTGTATCATCGGAATCAATAACTAGTGTCACAGGAATGGTTCAAACATAGACAGTAGGGAGAGTCAGTCTTCTTGTACTTATGTCGGCATTGTGCCTTTCCTATTTAATTTCGATGCAGTTTCTATGTTTCATCGTCAATAAGAAGGTCCAATGGATACAGTAAACCTGAAATGAAGGATCGGAATCTATAAGTAAGGTCACAGGAATGTTTCAAAACATAGACAGTAGGAAGAGTTAATCTACATATACTTAAGTCGGCATTGCGCCTTTTGTATTTAATTCCGATACAATTTCATGTGTTTCATAGTCAATAAGAAGGTCCAAGGGATACAGTAAACCTGAAGTGAAGCATCGGAATCTATATCTAGTGTCACAGGAATAGTTCAAAACATAGACAGTAAGAAGAGTCAGTCTTCATGTACTTAAGTCGGCATTGTGCCCTTTTCAATTTAATTCCGATGCAATTACTGTGTTTCTCCGTCAATAAGAAGGTCAGAGGGATACAGTAAACCTGAAGTGAAGCATCGGAATCTCTATCTAGTGTCACAGGAATGGTTCAAACATAGTCAGTAAGATGAGTCAGTCTTCTTGTACTTAAGTCGGCATTGTTACTTTTGTTTTTTGTTCCGATACAATTCCTGTGTTTCATAGTCAACAAGAAGGTCCAAGGGATACAGTAAACCTAGAGTAAAGCATCGGAATCTATAACAAGTGTCAAAGGAATGGTTCAAATAAGAGACAGTAAGAAGAGTCAGTCTTCTTGTACTTAAGTCGGCATTGTGCCTTTTCTCTTTAATTCCGATGCAATTTCTGTGTTTCATCGTCAATAAGAAGGTCAGAGGGATACAGTAAACCTGAAGTGAAGCATCGGAATATATAACTAGTGTCACAGGAATGGTTCAAAGCATAGACAGTAAGAAAGGTCAGTCATCTTGTACTTAAGTCATCACTGTGCCTTTTGTATTTAATTCCGATGGAATTTCTGTGTTTCATCGTCAATAAGAAGGTCCAAGTGATGCAGTACAACTGAAGTGAAGCATCGGAATCTAAAACTTGTCTCACAGGAATGGTTCAAATCATAGACAGTAAATAGAGTCAGTCTTTTTGTACTTAAGTCGGCATTGTGCCTTTTGTATCTAATTGCGATGCAATTTCTGTGTTTCATCGTCAATAGGAAGGTCAGAGGGATACAGTAAACCTGAAGTGAAGCATCGGAATCTATAACTAGTGTCACAAGAATGGTTTAAAACATAGACAGTAGGAAGAATCAGACTACTTGTACTTAAGGCGGCATTGTGCCTTTTGTATTTAATTCCGATGCAATTTCTGTGTTTCATCGCCAATAAGACGGTCCAAGGGATAGAGTAAACCTGATGTGAGGCACCGGCATCTATTACTAGTGTCATAGGAATGGTTCAAACATAGTCCGTAAGAAGAGTCATTCTTCTTGTACTTAAGTCTGCATTGTGCCTATACTATTTAATTCCGATGCAATTTCTGTGTTTCATCGTCAATAAGAAGGTCCAAGGGATGCATTACACCTGAAGTGAAGCATCGGAATCTAAAACTAGTGTCACAGGAATGGTTCAAATCATAGACAGTAAGAAGAGTCAGTCTTCTTGTACTTAAGTCGGCATTGTGCCTTTTGTATTTAATTCCGATGCAATTTCGGTGTTTCATCGTCAATAAGAAGGTCCAAGGGATACAGTAAACCTGACGTGAAGCACGGGAATCTATAACTAGTGTCACAGGATCGGTTCAAAACATAGACAGTATGAAGAGTCGGTCTTCTTGTACTTAAGTCGGCATTGTGCCTTTTCTATTTAATTGCGATGCAATTTCTGTGTTTCAACATCAACAAGAAGGTCACAGGGATATAGTAAACGTGAAGTGTAGCATCGGAGTCCATAACTAGTGTCGCAGGAATGGTTCAAAACATAGTCAGTAGGAAGAGTCAGTCTTATTGTACTTAAGTCGGCATTGCGCCTTTTCTATTTAATTCCGATGCAATATCTGTGGTCCATCGTCAATAAGAAGGTCAGAGGGATACAGTATACCTGAAGTGAAGCATCGCAATCTATAACTATTGTCACAGGAATGGTTTAAAACATAGACAGTAAGAAGTGTCAGTCTTCTTGTACTTAAGTCGGCATTGTGCCTTTTCTATTTAATTCCGATGCTTTATTTGTGTTTCATCGTCAATAAGAAGGTCAGAGGGATACAGTAAACCTGAAGTCAAGCTTCGGAATCTATAATTATTGTCACAGGAATGGTTCAAGACATAGTCAGAAAGAAGAGTCAGTCTTCTTGTACTTAAGTCGGCATTGAGTCTTTTGTATTTAATTCCGATGCAATTTCTGTTTCATTGTCAATAAGAAGGTCAGAGGGATACAGTTAACCTGAAGTGAAGCATCAGAATCCATAACTAGTGTCACAGGATTGGTTCAAAACATAGACAGTAAGAAGAGTCAGTCTACTTGTAGTTATGTCGGCATTGTGCTTTTTGTATTTAATACCGATCTAATTTCTGTGTTTCGTCGAGAATAAGTAGATCCAAGGGATACAGTACACCTGAAGTGAAGCATCGGAATCTATAACTAGTGTCACAGGAATGGTTCAAATCATAAACAGTAAGACGAGTCAGTTTTCTTGTACTTAAGTCAGCATTGTGGTCTTTCTATTTAATTACGATGCAATTTCTGAGTTTCATCGTCAATATGAAGGTCAGAGGGATACAGTAAACCTGAAGTGAAGCATCAGAATCTATAACTAGTGTCACAGGAATGGTTCAAATCATAGACAGTAGGAAGAGTCAGTCTTCTTGTACTTGAGTCGGCATTGTGCCTTTTGCATTTAATTCCGATGCAATTTCTGTGTTTCATCGTCAATATGAAGGTCAGAGGGATACAGTAAACCTGAAGTGAAGCATCAGAATCTATAACTAGTGTCAAAGGAATGTTTCAAAACATAGACTGTAGGAAGAGTCAGTCTTCATGTACTTAAGTCGGCATTGTGATTTTTGTATTTAATTCCGATGCAATTTCTGTGTTTCATCGTCTATAAGAAGGTCCAAGGGATACAGTAACCCTGAGGTGAAGCATCTGAATCTATAACTAGTGTCACAGGAGTAGTTAAAAACATAGACAGTAAGATGAGTCAGTCTACTTGTAATTAAGTCGGCATTGTGCCTTTTGTATTTAATTCCGATGCAATTTCTGTGTTTCATCGTCAATATCAAGGTCAGAGGGACGCATTACACCTGAAGTAAAGCATCGGAATCTAAAACTAGTGTCACAGGAATGGTTCAAACCATAGACAGTAAGGAGAGTCAGTCTTCTTGTACTTAAGTCGGCATTGTGCCTTTTGTATTTAATTCCGATGCAATTTCGGTGTTTCATCGTCAATAAGAAGGTCCAAGGGATACAGTAAACCTGAAGTGAAGCATCGGAATCTCTATCTAGTGTCACAGGAATGGTTCAAACATAGTCAGTAAGATGAGTCAGTCTTCTTGTACTTAAGTCGGCATTGTTACTTTTGTTTTTTGTTCCGATACAATTCCTGTGTTTCATAGTCAACAAGAAGGTCCAAGGGATACAGTAAACCTAGAGTAAAGCATCGGAATCTATAACAAGTGTCAAAGGAATGGTTCAAATAAGAGACAGTAAGAAGAGTCAGTCTTTTTGTACTTAAGTCGGCATTGTGCCTTTTCTCTTTAATTCCGATGCAATTTCTGTGTTTCATCGTCAATAAGAAGGTCAGAGGGATACAGTAAACCTGAAGTGAAGCATCGGAATATATAACTAGTGTCACAGGAATGGTTCAAAGCATAGACAGTAAGAAAGGTCAGTCATCTTGTACTTAAGTCATCACTGTGCCTTTTGTATTTAATTCCGATGGAATTTCTGTGTTTCATCGTCAATAAGAAGGTCCAAGTGATGCAGTACAACTGAAGTGAAGCATCGGAATCTAAAACTTGTCTCACAGGAATGGTTCAAATCATAGACAGTAAATAGAGTCAGTCTTTTTGTACTTAAGTCGGCATTGTGCCTTTTGTATCTAATTGCGATGCAATTTCTGTGTTTCATCGTCAATAGGAAGGTCAGAGGGATACAGTAAACCTGAAGTGAAGCATCGGAATCTATAACTAGTGTCACAAGAATGGTTTAAAACATAGACAGTAGGAAGAATCAGACTACTTGTACTTAAGGCGGCATTGTGCCTTTTGTATTTAATTCCGATGCAATTTCTGTGTTTCATCGCCAATAAGACGGTCCAAGGGATAGAGTAAACCTGATGTGAGGCACCGGCATCTATTACTAGTGTCATAGGAATGGTTCAAACATAGTCCGTAAGAAGAGTCATTCTTCTTGTACTTAAGTCTGCATTGTGCCTATACTATTTAATTCCGATGCAATTTCTGTGTTTCATCGTCAATAAGAAGGTCCAAGGGATGCATTACACCTGAAGTGAAGCATCGGAATCTAAAACTAGTGTCACAGGAATGGTTCAAATCATAGACAGTAAGAAGAGTCAGTCTTCTTGTACTTAAGTCGGCATTGTGCCTTTTGTATTTAATTCCGATGCAATTTCGGTGTTTCATCGTCAATAAGAAGGTCCAAGGGATACAGTAAACCTGACGTGAAGCACGGGAATCTATAACTAGTGTCACAGGATCGGTTCAAAACATAGACAGTATGAAGAGTCGGTCTTCTTGTACTTAAGTCGGCATTGTGCCTTTTCTATTTAATTGCGATGCAATTTCTGTGTTTCAACATCAACAAGAAGGTCACAGGGATATAGTAAACGTGAAGTGTAGCATCGGAGTCCATAACTAGTGTCGCAGGAATGGTTCAAAACATAGTCAGTAGGAAGAGTCAGTCTTATTGTACTTAAGTCGGCATTGCGCCTTTTCTATTTAATTCCGATGCAATATCTGTGGTCCATCGTCAATAAGAAGGTCAGAGGGATACAGTATACCTGAAGTGAAGCATCGCAATCTATAACTATTGTCACAGGAATGGTTTAAAACATAGACAGTAAGAAGTGTCAGTCTTCTTGTACTTAAGTCGGCATTGTGCCTTTTCTATTTAATTCCGATGCTTTATTTGTGTTTCATCGTCAATAAGAAGGTCAGAGGGATACAGTAAACCTGAAGTCAAGCTTCGGAATCTATAATTATTGTCACAGGAATGGTTCAAGACATAGTCAGAAAGAAGAGTCAGTCTTCTTGTACTTAAGTCGGCATTGAGTCTTTTGTATTTAATTCCGATGCAATTTCTGTTTCATTGTCAATAAGAAGGTCAGAGGGATACAGTTAACCTGAAGTGAAGCATCAGAATCCATAACTAGTGTCACAGGATTGGTTCAAAACATAGACAGTAAGAAGAGTCAGTCTACTTGTAGTTATGTCGGCATTGTGCTTTTTGTATTTAATACCGATCTAATTTCTGTGTTTCATCGAGAATAAGTAGATCCAAGGGATACAGTACACCTGAAGTGAAGCATCGGAATCTATAACTAGTGTCACAGGAATGGTTCAAATCATAAACAGTAAGACGAGTCAGTTTTCTTGTACTTAAGTCAGCATTGTGGTCTTTCTATTTAATTACGATGCAATTTCTGAGTTTCATCGTCAATATGAAGGTCAGAGGGATACAGTAAACCTGAAGTGAAGCATCAGAATCTATAACTAGTGTCACAGGAATGGTTCAAATCATAGACAGTAGGAAGAGTCAGTCTTCTTGTACTTGAGTCGGCATTGTGCCTTTTGCATTTAATTCCGATGCAATTTCTGTGTTTCATCGTCAATATGAAGGTCAGAGGGATACAGTAAACCTGAAGTGAAGCATCAGAATCTATAACTAGTGTCAAAGGAATGTTTCAAAACATAGACTGTAGGAAGAGTCAGTCTTCATGTACTTAAGTCGGCATTGTGATTTTTGTATTTAATTCCGATGCAATTTCTGTGTTTCATCGTCTATAAGAAGGTCCAAGGGATACAGTAACCCTGAGGTGAAGCATCTGAATCTATAACTAGTGTCACAGGAGTAGTTAAAAACATAGACAGTAAGATGAGTCAGTCTACTTGTAATTAAGTCGGCATTGTGCCTTTTGTATTTAATTCCGATGCAATTTCTGTGTTTCATCGTCAATATCAAGGTCAGAGGGACGCATTACACCTGAAGTAAAGCATCGGAATCTAAAACTAGTGTCACAGGAATGGTTCAAACCATAGACAGTAAGGAGAGTCAGTCTTCTTGTACTTAAGTCGGCATTGTGCCTTTTGTATTTAATTCCGATGCAATTTCGGTGTTTCATCGTCAATAAGAAGGTCCAAGGGATACAGTAAACCTGAAGTGAAGCATCGGAATCTATAACTAGTGTGACAGGATCGGTTCAAAACGTAGACAGTATGAAGAGTCGGTCTTCTTGTACTTAAGTCGGCATTTTGCCTTTTCTATTTAATTGCGATGCAATTTCTGTGTTTCATCATCAATAAGAAGGTCAGAGGGATACAGTAAACGTGAAGTGTAGCATCGGAGTCTATAACTAGTGTCGCAGGAATGGTTCAAAACATAGTCAGTAGAAAGAGTCAGTCTTATTGTACTTAAGTCGGCATTGCGCATTTTCTATTTAATTCCGATGCAATATCTGTGTTCCATCGTCAATAAGAAGGTCAGAGGGATACAGTATACCTGAAGTGAAGCATCGCAATCTATAACTAGTGTCACAGGAATGGTTTAAAACATAGAAAGTAAGAAGAGTCAGTCTTCTTGTACTTAAGTCGGCAGTGTGCCTTTTCTATTTAATTACGATGCAATATCTGTGTTTCATCGACAATAAGAAGGTCAGAGGGATACAGTAAACCTGAAGTCAAGCATCAGAATCTATAACTAGTGTCACAGGAATGGTTCAAATCATAAACAGTAAGACGAGGCAGTTTTCTTGTACTTAAGTCAGCATTGTGCCCTTTCTATTTAATTCCGATGCAATTTCTGTGTTTCATCGTCAATATGAAGGTCAGAGGGATACAGTAAACCTGAAGTGAAGCATCGGAATCTATATCTAGTGTTACAGGAATGGTTCAAATCATAGACAGTAGGAAGAGTCAGTCTTCTTGTACTTGAGTCGGCATTGTGCCTTTTGCATTTAATTAAGATGCAATTTCTCTGTTTCATCGTCAATAAGAAGGTCAGAGGGATACAGTAAACCTGAAGTGAAGCATCGGAATCTATATCTAGTGTCACAGGAATGGTTCAAAACATAGTCAGTAAGAAGAGTCACTCTTCTTGTACTTAAGTCGGCATTGTGCATATACTATTTAATTCCGATGCAATTTCTGTGTTTCATCAACAATAAGAAGGTCCAAGGGATGCAGTACACCTGAAGTGAAGCATCAGAATCTAAAACTAGGGTCACAGGAATGGTTTAAATCATAGACAGTAAGAAGAGTCAGTCTTCTTGTACTTAAGTCGGCATTGTGCCTTATGTATTTAATTCCGATGCAATTTCGGTGTTTCATCGTCATTAAGAAGGTCCAAGGGATACAGTAAACCTGAAGTGAAGCATCGGAATCTATAACTAGTGTCACACGATCGGTTCAAAACATAGACATTATGAAGAGTCGGTCTTCTTGTACTTAAGTCGGCATTGTGCCTTTTCTATTTAATTGCGATGCAATTTCTGTGTTTCATCATCAATAAGAAGGTCAGAGGGATACAGTAAACGTGAAGTGTAGCATCAGAGTCCATAACTAGTGTCACAGGAATGGTTCAAAACATAGTCAGTAGGAAGAGTCGGTCTTCTTGTACTTAAGTCGGCATTGTGCCTTTTCTATTTAATTGCGATGCAATTTCTGTGTTTCATCATCAATAAGAAGGTCAGAGGGATACAGTAAACGTGAAGTGTAGCATCAGAGTCCATAACTAGTGTCACAGGAATGGTTCAAAACATAGTCAGTAGGAAGAGACAGTCTTCTTGAACTTAAGTCGGCATTGTGCCTTTTCTATTTAATTCCGATGCAATATCTGTGTTTCATCGTCAATAAGATGTCAGAGGGATACAGTAAACCTGCAGTCAAGCTTCGGAATCTATAACTAGTGTCGCAGGAATGGTTCAAAACATAGTCAGCTAGAAAAGGCAGTCTTCTTGTACTTAAGTCGGCATTGTGCCTTTTGTATTTAATTCCGATGCAATATCTGTGATTCATCGTCAATAAGAAGGTCAGAGGGATACAGTAAACCTGACGTGAAGCATCGGAATCTATAACTAGTGTCACAGGAATGGTTCAAATTATAGTCAGTAAGAAGAGTCAGCCTTCTTGTACTTAAGTCGGCATTTGTGCATTTTGTATTTAATTCCGATGCATTATCTGTGTTTCTTCGTCGATAAGATGGTCCAAGAGATGCAGTAAACGTGAAGTGAAGAATCGGAAGCTATAACTAGTGTCACAGGATCGGTTCAAAACATAGACAGTATGAAGAGTCGGTCATCTTGTACTTAAGTCGGCATTGTGCCTTTTCAATTTAATTGCGATGCAATTTCTGTGTTTCATCATCAATAAGAAGGTCAGAGGGATACAGTAAACGTGATGTGAGGCATCGGAGTCCATAACTAGTGTCACAGGAATGGTTCGAAACATAGTCAGTAGGAAGAGTCAGTCTTCCTGAACTTAAAACGGCATTGCGCCTTTTCTATTTAATTCCGATTCAATATCTGTGTTCCACCGTCAATAAGAAGGTCTGAGGGATACAGTAAACCTGTAGTGAAGCATCGGAATCTATAACTAGTGTCACAGGAATGGTTCAAAACATAGACAGTAGGAAGAGTCAGTCTTCTTGTACTTAAGTCGGCATTGTGATTTTGTATTTAATTCCGATGCAATATCTGTGTTTCATCATCAATAAGGAGGTCAAATGGATACAGTAAACCTGAAGTGAAGCATGGTAATCTATAACTAGTGTCACAGGAATGGTTCAAAACATAGACAGTAGAAAGAGTCAGACTACTTGTACTTAAGTCGGCATTGTGACTTTTGTATTTAATTCCGATGCAATGTCTGTGTTTCATCGTCTATAATAAGGTCCAAGGGATACAGTAAACCGGAAGTGAAGCATCGGAAGCTATAACTAGTGTCACAGGATCGGTTCAAAACATATACAGTATGAAGAGTCGGTCTTCTTGTATTTAAGTCGGCATTGTGCCTTTTCTATTTAATTGCGATGCAATTTCTGTGTTTCATCGTCAATAAGAAGGTCAGAGGGATACAGTAAACCTGAAGTGAAGCTTCGGAATCTATAACTAGTGTCACAGGAATGGTTCAAAGCATAGTCAGTAAGAAGAGTCATTCTTCTTGTATTTAAGTCGGCATTGTGCCTTTACTGTTTAATTGCGATGCAATTTCTGTGTTTCATCGTCAATAAGAAGGTCCAAGGGATACAGTACACCTGAAGTGAAGCATCGGAAACTATAACTAGTGTCACAGGAATGGTTCAAATCATAGAAAGTAAGAAGAGTCAGTCTTCTTGTACTTAAGTCGGCATTGTGCCTTTTGTATTTAATTCCGATGCAATTTCGGTGTTTCATCGTCAATAAGAAGGTCCAAGGGATACAGTAAACCTGAAGTGAAGCATCGGAAGCTATAACTAGTGTCACAGGATCGGTTCAAATCATAGACAGTATGAGGAGTCGGTCTTCTGGTACTTAAGTCGGCATTGTGCCTTTTGTATTTAATTCCGATGCAATTTCCGTGTTTCATCGTCAATAAGAAGGTCCAAGGGATACAATACACCTGAAGTGAATCATCGGAATCCATAACTAGTGTCACAGGAATTGTTCAAAACATAGTCAGTACGAAGAGTCAGTCTTCTTGTACTTAAGTGGGCATTGCGATTTTTGTATTTAATTCCGATGGAATTTCTGTGTTTCATCTTCTATAAGAAGGTCCAAGGGATGCAGTACACCTGAAGTGAAGCATCGCAATCTAAAACTAGTGTCACAGGAATGGTTCAAATCATAGACAGTAAGAAGAGTCAGTCTTCTTGTACTTAAGTCGGCATTGTGCCTTTTGTATCTAATTCCGATGCAATTTCTGTGTTTCATCGTCAATAAGAAGGTCTGAGGGATACAGTAAACCTGAAGTGAAGAATCGGAATCTATAACAAGTGTCACAGGAATGGTTTAAAGCATAGACAGTAGGAAGAGTCAGACTACTTGTACATAAGGCGGCATTGTGCCTTTTGTATTTAATTCCGATGCAATTTCGGTGTTTCATCGTCAATAAGAAGGTCCAATTGATACAGTAAACCTGAAGTGTAGCATCGGAATTTATAACTAGTGTCACAGTATCGGTTCAAAACATAGACATTGTGAAGAGTCGGTCTTCTTGTACTTAAGTCGGTATTGTGCCTTTTCTATTTAATCGCGATGCAATTTCTGTGTTTCATCATCAATAAGAAGGTCAGAGGGATACAGTAAACGTGAAGTGTAGCATCGGAGTCCATAACTAGTGTCGCAGGAGTGGTTCAAAACATAGTCAGTAGGAAGAGTCAGTCTTACTGTACTTAAGTTGGCATTGCGCCTTTTCTATTTAATTCCGATGCAATATCTATGTTCCATCGTCAATAAGAAGGTCAGAGGGATAAAGTATACCTGAAGTGAAGCGTCGCAATCTATAACTAGTGTCACAGGAATGGTTTAAAACATAGACAGTAAGAAGAGTGTGTCTTCTTGTACTTAAGTCGGCATTGTGCCTTTTTTATTTAATTCCGATGCAATTTCTGTGTTTCATCGTCAAAGAGTAGGTCAGAGGATACAGTAAACCTGAAGTGAAGAATCGGAATCTATAACTAGTGTCACAGGAATGGTTTAAAACATAGACAGTAGGAAGAGTCAGACTACTTGTACTTAAGGCGGCATTGTGCCTTTTGTATTTAATTCCGATGCAATTTCTGTGTTTCATCGCCAATAAGAAGTTCCAAGGGATGGAGTAAACCTGATGTGAGGCATCGGAATCTATTACTAGTGTCATAGGAATGGTTCAAAACATAGTCAGTAAGAAGAGTCATTCTTCTTGTACTTAAGTCTGCACTGTGTCTATACTATTTAATTCCGATGCAATTTCTGTGTTTCATGGTCATTAAGAAGGTCCAAGGGATGCATTACACTTAAAGTGAAGCATCGGAATCTAAAAGTAGTGTCACAGGAATGGTTTAAATCATAGACAGTAAGGAGAGTCAGTCTTCTTGTACTTAAGTCGGCATTGTGCCTTGTCTATTTAATTGCGATGCAATTTCGGTGTTTCATCGTCGATAAGAAGGTCAGAGGGATACAGTAAACCTGAAGTGAAGCATTGGAATCTATAACTAGTGTCACAGGAATGGTTCAAAACATAGTCAGTAAGAAGAGTCAGGCTTCTTGTACTTAAGTCGGCATTTGTGCATTTTGTATTTAATTCCGTTGCAATTTCTGTGTTTCAACGTCAATAAGAAGGTCCAAGAGATACAGTAAACCTGAAGTGAAGCATCAGAATCCATAACTAGTGTCACAGGATTGGTTCAAAACATAGACAGTAAGAAGAGTCAGTCTACTTGTAGTTATGTCCGCAATGTTCCTTTTGTATTTAATTGCTATGTAATTTCTCTGTTTCATCTCAATAAGTAGGTCCAAGGGATACAGTACACCTGAAGTGAAGCATCAGAATCTATAACTAGTGTCACAGGAATGGTTCAAATCATAAACAGTAAGACGAGGCAGTTTTCTTGTACTTAAGTCAGCATTGTGCCCTTTCTATTTAATTCCGATGCAATTTCTGTGTTTCATCGTCAATATGAAGGTCAGAGGGATACAGTAAACCTGAAGTGAAGCATCGGAATCTATATCTAGTGTCACAGGAATGGTTCAAATCATAGACAGTAGGAAGAGTCAGTCTTCTTGTACTTGAGTCGGCATTGTGCCTTTTGCATTTAATTAAGATGCAATTTCTGTGTTTCATCGTCAATAAGAAGGTCAGAGGGATACAGTAAACCTGAAGTGAAGCATCGGAATCTATAACAAGTGTCACAGGAATGGTTCAAAACATAGACAGTAGGAAGAGTCACACTACTTGTACTTAAGTCGGCATTGTGCCTTTTCTATTTAATTGCGATGCAATTTCTGTGTTTCATCGTCAATAAGAAGGTCAGAGGGATACAGTAAACCTGAAGTGAAGCATCGGAATCTATAACTAGTGTCACAGGAATGGTTCAAAACATAGTCAGTAAGAAGAGTCATTCTTCTTGTACTTAAGTCGGCATTGTGCATATACTATTTAATTCCGATGCAATTTCTGTGTTTCATCAACAATAAGAAGGTCCAAGGGATGCAGTACACCTGAAGTGAAGCATCAGATTCTAAAACTAGTGTCACAGGAATGGTTTAATTCATAGACAGTAAGAAGAGTCAGTCTTCTTGTACTTAAGTCGGCATTGTGCCTTTTGTATTTAATTCCGATGCAATTTCGGTGTTTCATCGTCATTAAGAAGGTCAAAGGGATACAGTAAACCTGAAGTGAAGCATCGGAATCTATAACTAGTGTCACACGATCGGTTCAAAACATAGACATTATGAAGAGTCGGTCTTCTTGTACTTAAGTCGGCATTGTGCCTTTTCTATTTAATTGCGATGCAATTTCTGTGTTTCATCATCAATAAGAAGGTCAGAGGGATACAGTAAACGTGAAGTGTAGCATCAGAGTCCATAACTAGTGTCACAGGAATGGTTCAAAACATAGTCAGTAGGAAGAGTCAGTCTTATTGTACTTAAGTCGGCATTGCGCCTTTTCTATTCAAATCCGATGCAATATCTGTGTACCATCGTCAATAAGAAGGTCAGAGGGATACAGTATACCTGAAGTGAAGCATCGCAATCTATAACTAGTGTCACAGGAATGGTTTAAAGCATAGACAGTAAGAAGAGTCAGTCTTCTTGTACTTAAGTCGGCGCTTCTGAATTTTCTATTTAATTCCGATGCAATATCTGTGTTTCATCGTCAATAAGAATGTCAGAGGGATACAGTAAACCTGCAGTCAAGCTTCGGAATCTATAACTAGTGTCGCAGGAATGGTTCAAAACATAGTCAGCTAGAAAAGGCAGTCTTCTTGTACTTAAGTCGGCATTGTGCCTTTTGTATTTAATTCCGATGCAATATCTGTGATTCATCGTCAATAAGAAGGTCAGAGGCATACAGTAAACCTGACGTGAAGCATCGGAATCTATAACTAGTGTCACAGGAATGGTTCAAATTATAGTCAGTAAGAAGAGTCAGCCTTCTTGTACTTAAGTCGGCATTTGTGCGTTTTGTATTTAATTCCGATGCAATTTCTGTGTTTCTTCGTCGATAAGAAGGTCCAAGAGATGCAGTAAACGTGAAGTGAAGCATCGGAATCAATAACTAGTGTCACAGGAATGGTTAAAAACATAGACAGTAAGAAGAGTCAGTCTTCTTGTACTTAAGTCGGCATTGTGGCCTTTTCAATTTAATTCCGATGCAATTACTGTGTTTCATCGTCGATAAGAAGGTCAGAGGGATACAGTAAACCTGAAGTAAAACATCTGAATCTCTAACTAGTGTCACAGGTATGGTTCAAAACATAGTCAGTATGAAGAGGCAGTCTTCTTGTACTTTAGTCTGCATTGTGCCTTTTGTATTTAATTCCGATGCAAATTCTGTGTTTCATCGTCAATAAGATGGTCAGAGGGATACAGTAAACCTGAAGTGAAGCATCGGAATCTAATACAAGTGTCACAGGAATGGTTCAAAACATAGTCAGTAAGAAGAGTCAGTCTTCTTGTACTTAAGTCGGCATTGTGATTTTTGTATTTAATTCCGATGCAATTTCTATGTTTCATCGTCTATAAGAAGGTCCAAGGGAAACAGTAAACTTGAAGTGAAGCATCGGGAGCTATAACTAGTGTCACAGGATCGTTTCAAAACATATACAGTATGAAGAGTCGGTCTACTTGTACTTAAGTCGGCATTGTGCCTTTTCTATTTAATTGCGATGCAATTTATGTGTTTCATCGTCAATAAGAAGGTCAGAGGGATACAGTAAACCTGAAGTGAAGCATCGAAATCTATAACTAGTTTCCCCGGAATGGTTCAAAACATAGTCAGTAAGAAGAGTCATTCTTCTTGTACATAAGTCGGCATTGTGCCTTTACTATTTCATTCCGATGCAATTTCTGTGTTTCATCGTCAATAAGAAGGTCAGAGGGATACAGTAAACCTGAAGTGAAGCATCGGAATCTAATACTAGTGTCACAGGAATGGTTCAAAACATAGTCAGTAAGAAGAGTCAGTATTCTTGTACTTAAGTCGGCATTGTGATTTTTGTATTTAATTCCGATGCAATTTCTGTGTTTCATCGTCTATAAGAAGGTCCAAGGGATACAGTAAACTTGAAGTGAAGCATCGGAAGCTATGACTAGTGTCACAGGATCGTTTCGAAACATATACAGTATGAAGAGTCGGTCTACTTGTACTTAAGTCGGCATTGTGCCTTTTCTATTTAATTGCGATGCAATTTCTGTGTTTCATCGTCAATAAGAAGGTCAGAGGGATACAGTAAACCTGAAGTGAAGTATCAGAATCTATAACTGGTGTCACAGGAATGGTTCAAAACATAGTCAGTTAGAAGAGTCATTCTTCTTGTACTTAAGTCGGCATTGTGCCTTTACTATTTAATTCCGATGCAATTACTGTGTTTCATCGTCAATACGAAGGTCCAAGGGATACAGTACACCTGAAGTGAAGCATCGGAATCTATAACTAGTGTCACAGGAATCATTCAAATCATAGACAGTAAGAAGAGTCAGTCTTCTTGTACTTAAGACGGCATTGTGCTTTTTGTATTTAATTCCGATGCAATTTGTATGTTTCTTCGTCGATAAGAAGGTCCAAGAGATGCAGTAAACGTAAAGTGAAGCATCGGAATCTATAACTAGTGTCACAGGAATGGTTAAAAACATAGACAGT
Organism: Schistocerca piceifrons; assembly: GCF_021461385.2. NCBI lineage: Eukaryota > Metazoa > Arthropoda > Insecta > Orthoptera > Acrididae > Schistocerca > Schistocerca piceifrons. The sequence continues at coordinate 414,630 of NW_025727719.1, read as the reverse complement.
AAGAAGAGTCAGTCTTCTTGTACTTAAGTCGGCATTGTGGCCTTTTCAATTTAATTCCGATGCAATTACTGTAATTCATCGTCGATAAGAAGGTCAGAGGGATACAGTAAACCTGAAGTAAAGCATCTGAATCTCTAAATAGTGTCACAGGTATGGCTCAAAACATAGTCAGTATGAAGAGGCAGTCTTCTTGTACTTTAGTCTGCATTGTGCCTTTTGTATTTAATTCCGAAGCAAATTCTGTGTTTCATCGTCAATAAGAAGGTCAGAGGGATACAGTAAACCTGAAGTGAAGCATCGGAATCTAATACTAGTGTCACAGGAATGGTTCAAAACATAGTCAGTAAGAAGAGTCAGTCTTCTTGTACTTATGTCGGCATTGTGATTTTTGTATTTAATTCCGATGCAATTTCTGTGTTTCATCGTCTATAAGAAGGTCCAAGGGATACAGTAAACTTGAAGTGAAGCATCGGACGCTATAACTAGTGCCACAGGATCGTTTCAAACATATACAGTATGAAGAGTCGGTCTACTTGTACTTAAGTCGGCATTGTGCCTTTTCTATTTAATTGCGATGCAATTTCTGTGTTTCATCGTCAATAAGAAGGTCAGAGGGATACAGTAAACCTGAAGTGAAGCATCGGAATCCATAACTAGTGTCACAGGAATGGTTCAAAACATAGTCAGTAAGAAGAGTCATTCTTCTTGTACTTAAGTCGGCATTGTGCCTTTACTATTTAATTCCGATGCAATTTCTGTGTTTCATCGTCTATAAGAAGGTCCAAGGGATACAGTACACCTGAAGAAAAGCATCGGAATCTATAACTAGTGTCACAGGAATCATTCAAATCATAGACAGTAAGAAGAGTCAGTCTTCTTGTACTTAAGACGGCATAGTGCCTTTTGTATTTAATTCCGATGCAATTTCGGTGTTTCATCGTCAATAAGAAGGTCCAAGGGATACAGTAAACCTGAAGTGAAGCATCGGAAGCTATAACTAGTGTCACAGGAATGGTTTAAAACATAGACAGTAGGAAGAGTCAGACTACTTGTACTTAAGGCGGCATTGTGCCTTTTGTATTCAATTCCGATGCAATTTCTGTGTTTCATCGCCAATAAGAAGGTCCAAGGGATGCAGTACACCTGAGGTGAAGCATCGGAATCTAAAACTAGTGTCACAGGAATGGTTCAAATCATAGACAGTAAGAAGAGTCAGTCTTCTCGTACTTAAGTAGGCATTGTGCCTTTTGTATTTAATTCCGAAGCAATTTCGGTGTTTCATCGTCATTAAGAAGGTCCAAGGGATACAGTAAACCTGAAGTGAAGCATCGGAATCTATAATTAGTGTCAGAGGATCGGTTCAAAACATAGACATTATGAAAAGTCGGTCTTCTTGTACTTAAGTCGGCATTGTGCCTTTTCTATTTAATTGCGATGCAATTTCTGTGTTTCATCATCAATAAGTAGGTCAGAGGGATACAGTAAACGTGAAGTGTAGCATCAGAGTCCATAACTAGTGTCACAGGAATGGTTCAAAACATAGTCAGTAGGAAGAGTCAGTCTTATTGTACTTAAGTCGGCATTGCGCCTTTTCTATTTAAATCCGATGCAATATCTGTGTTTCATCGTCAATAAGAAGGTCAGAGGGATACAGTAAACCTGAAGTCAAGCTTCGGAATCTATAACTAGTGTCGCAGGAATGGTTCAAAACATAGTCAGATAGAAAAGGCAGTCTTCTTGTACTTAAGTCGGCATTGTGCCTTTTGTATTTAATTCCGATGCAATATCTGTGATTCATCGTCAATAAGAAGGTCAGAGGGATACAGTAAACCTGACGTGAAGCATCGGAATCTATAACTAGTGTCACAGGAATGGTTCAAATTATAGTCAGTAAGAAGAGTCAGCCTTCTTGTACTTAAGTCGGCATTTGTGCATTTTGTATTTAATTCCGATGCAATTTCTGTGTTTCTTCGTCGATAAGAAGGTCCAAGAGATGCAGTAAACGTGAAGTAAAGCATCGGGATCTATAACTAGTGTCACAGGAATGGTTAAAAACATAGACAGTAAGAAGAGTCAGTCTTCTTGTACTTAAGTCGGCATTGTGGCCTTTTCAATTTAATTCCGATGCAATTACTGTGTTTCATCGACGATAAGAAGGTCATAGGGATACAGTAAACCTGAAGTAAAGCATCTGAATCTCTAACTAGTGTCACAGGTATGGTTCAAAACATAGTCAGTAGGAAGAGTCATTCTTCTTGTACTTAAGTCGGCATTGTGCCTTAACTATTTAATTCCGATGCAACTTCTGTGTTTCATCGTCAATAAGAAGGGCCAAGGGATACAGTACACCTGAAGTGAAGCATCGGAATCTATAACTAGTGTCACAGGAATCATTCAAATCATAGACAGTAAGAAGAGTCAGTCTTCTTGTACTTAAGACGGCATTGTGCCTTTTGAATTTAATTCCGATGCAATTTCGGTGTTTCATCGTCAATAAGAAGGTCCAAGGGATACAGTAAACCTGAAGTGAAGCATCGGAAGCTATACCTAGTGTCACAGGAATGGTTCAAAACATAGTCAGTAGGAAGAGTCAGTCTTATTGTACTTAAGTCGGCATTGCGCCTTTTCTATTTAAATCCGATGCAATATCTGTGTTCCATCGTCAATAAGAAGGTCAGAGGGATACAGTATACCTGAAGTGAAGCATCGCAATCTATAACTAGTGTCACAGGAATGGTTTAAAACATAGACAGTAAGAAGAGTCAGTCTTCTTGTACTTAATTCGGCGCTTGTGCGTTTTCTATTTAATTCCGATGCAATATCTGTGTTTCATCGTCAATAAGAAGGTCAGAGGGATACAGTAAACCTGACGTGAAGCATCGGAATCTATAACTAGTGTCACAGGAATGGTTCAAATTATAGTCAGTAAGAAGAGGCAGCCTTCTTGTACTTAAGTCGGCATTTGTGCATTTTGTATTTAATTCCGATGCAATTTCTGTGTTTCTTCGTCAATAAGAAGGTCCAAGAGATGCAGCAAACGTGAAGTGAAGCATCGGAATCTATAACTAGTGTCACAGGAATGATTAAAAACATAGACAGTAAGAAGAGTCAGTCTTCTTGTACTTAAGTCGGCATTGTGGCCTTTTCAATTTAATTCCAATGCAATTACTGTGTTTCATCGTCGATAAGAAGGTCAGAGGGATACAGTAAACCTGTAGGAAAGCATCTGAATCTCTAACTAGTGTCACAGGTATGGTTGAAAACATAGTCAGTATGAAGAGGCAGTCTTCTTGTACTTTAGTCTGCATTGTGCCTTTTGTATTTGATTCCGATGCAAATTCTGTGTTTCATCGTCAATAAAAAGGTCAGAGGGATACAGTAAACCTGAAGTGAAGCATCGGAATCTATAACTAGTGTCACAGGAGTGGTTCAAAATATAGCCAGTAAGAAGAGTCAGTCTTTTTGTACTTAAGTCGGCATTTGTGCATTTTGTATTTAATTCCGTTGCAATTTCGGTGTTTCATCGTCAATAAGAAGGTCCAAGAGATACAGAAAACCTGAAGTGAAGCATCGGAATCTATAACTAGTGTCACAGGAATGGTTCAAAACATAGACAGTAGGAAGAGTAAGACTACTTGTACTTTAGTCGGCATTGTGATTTTTATATTTAATTCCGATGCAATTTCTGTGTTTCATCGTCTATAAGAAGGTCCATGGGATACAGTAAACCTGAAGTGATGCATCGGAAGCTATAACTAGTGTCACAGGATCGTTTCAAAGCATATACAGTATGAAGAGTCGGTCTACTTGTATTTAAGTCGGCATTGTGCCTTTTCTGTTTAATGACGATGCAATTTGTGTGTTTCATCGGCAATAAGAAGGTCAGAGGGATACAGTAAACCTGAAGTGAAGCATCGGAATCTATAACTAGTGTCACAGGAATGGTTCAAAACATAGTCAGTAAGAAGAGTCATTTTTCTTGTACTTAAGTCGCCATTGTGCCTTTACTATGTAATTCCGATGCAATTTCTGTGTTTCATCGTCAATAAGAAGGTCCAAGGGATACAGTACACCTGAAGTGAAGCTTCGGAATCTATAAATAGTGTCACAGGAATGGTTTAAAACATAGACAATAGGAAGAGTCAGACTACTTGTACTTAAGGCGGCATTGTGCCTTTTGTATTTAATTCCGATGCAATTTCTGTGTTTCATCGCCGATAAGAAAGTCCAAGGGATACAGTAAACCTGAAGTGAAGCATCGGAATCTATAACTAGTGTCACAGGAACGGTTCAAAACATAGACAGTAGGAAGAGTCAGTCTTCTTGTACTTAAGTCGGCAATGTGCCTTTTCTATTTAATTCCGATGGAATTTCTGTGTTACATCGTCAATAAGAAGGTCCAAGGGATACAGTACACCTGAAGTGAATCATCGGAATCCATAACTAGTGTCACAGGAATGGTTCAAAACATAGTCAGTACGAAGAGTCAGTCTTCTTGTACGTAAGCCGGCATTGTGCTTTTTGTATCTAATTCCGATGCAATTTCTGTGTTTCAACGTCAATAAGAATGTCAGAGGGATACAGTAAACCTGAAGTGAAGAATCGGAATCTATAACTAGTGTCACAGGAATGGTTTAAACATAGATAGTAGGAAGAGACAGACTACTTGTACTTAAGGCGACATTGTGCCTTTTGTATTTAATTCCGATGCAATTTCTGTGTTTCATCGCCAATAAGAAGGTCCAAGGGACACAGTAAACCTGAAGTGAGGCATCGGAATCTATAACTAGTGTCACAAGAATGGTTCAAAACAGACATTAGGAAGAGTCAGTCTTCATGTAGTTAAGTTGGCATTGTGCCTTTTGTATTTAATTCCGAAGCAATATCTGTGTTTCATCGTCAATAAGGAGGTCAGATGGAAACAGTAAACTTGAAGTGAAGCATCGGAAGCTATAACTAGTGTCACAGGATCGTTTCAAAACATATACAGTATGAAGAGTCGGTCTACTTGTACTTAAGTCGCATTGTGCCTTTTCTATTTAATTGCGATGCAATTTCTGTGTTTCATCGTCAATAAGAAGGTCAGAGGGATACAGTAAACCTGAATTGAAGCATCGGAATCTATAACTAGTGTCACAGGAATGGTTCAAAACATAGTCAGTAAGAAGAGTCATTCTTCTTGTACTTAAGTCGGCATTGTACCTTTACTATTTAATTCCGATGCAATTTCTGTGTTTCATCGTCAATAAGAAGGTCCAAGGGATACAGTACAACTGAAGTGAAGCATCGGAATCTATAACTAGTGTCACAGGAATCATTCAAATCATAGACAGTAAGAAGAGTCAGTCTTCTTGTACTTAAGACGGCATTGTGCCTTTTGTATTTAATTCCGATGCAATTTCTGTGTTTCATCGCCAATAAGAAGTTCCAAGGGATACAGTAAACCTGATGTGAGGCATCGGAATCTATTACTAGTGTCATAGGAATGGTTCAAAACATAGTAATAAGAGTCATTCTTCTTGTACTTAAGTCGGCATTGTGCATATACTATTTAATTGCGATGCAACTTCTGTGTTTTATCAACAATAAGAAGGTCCAAGGGATGCAGTACACCTGAAGTGAAGCATCGGAATCTATAACTAGTGTCGCAGGATCGGTTCAATACATAGACATTATGAAAAGTCGGTCTTCTTGTACTTAAGTCGGCATTGTGCCTTTTCTATTTAATTGCGATGCAATTTCTGTGTTCCATCGTCAATAAGAAGGTCAGAGGGATACAGTATACCTGAAGTGAAGCATCGCAATCTATAACTAGTGTCACAGGAATGGTTTAAAACATAGACAGTAAGAAGAGTCAGGCTTCTTGTACTTAAGTCGGCCCTTGTGCCTTTTCTATTTAATTCCGATGCAATATCTGTGTTTCATCGTCAATAAGAAGGTCAGAGGGATACAGTAAACCTGAAGTCAAGCTTCGGAATCTATAACTAGTGTCGCAGGAATGGTTCAAAACATAGTCAGATAGAAAACGCAGTCTTCTTGTACTTAAGTCGGCATTGTGCCTTTTGTATTTAATTCCAATGCAATATCTGTGATTCATCGTCAATAAGAAGGTCAGAGGGATACAGTAAACCTGACGTGAAGCATCGGAATCTATAACTAGTGTCACAGGAATGGTTCAAATTATTGTCAGTAAGAAGAGTCAGCCTTCTTGTACTTAAGTCGGCATTTGTGCAATTTGTATTTAATTCCGATGCAATTTCTGTGTTTCTTCGTCAATAAGAAGGTCCAAGAGATGCAGTAAACGTGAAGTGAAGCATCGGAATCTATAACTAGTGTCACAGGAATGGTTAAAAACATAGACAGTAAGAAGAGTCAGTCTTCTTGTACTTAAGTCGGCATTGTGGCCTTTTCAATTTAATTCCGATGCAATTACTGTGTTTCATCGTCGATAAGAAGGTCAGAGGGATACAGTAAACCTGAAGTAAAGCATCTGAATCTCTAACTAGTGTCACAGGTATGGTTGAAAACATAGTCAGTATGAAGAGGCTGTCTTCTTGTACTTTAGTCTGCATTGTGCCTTAAGTATTTAATTCCGATGCAAATTCTGTGTTTCATCGTCAATAAGAAGGTGAGAGGGATACAGTAAACCTGAAGTGAAGCATCGGAATCTATAACTAGTGTCACAGGAATGGTTCAAAACATAGTCAGTAAGAAGTGTCAGTCTTCTTGTACTTAAGTCGGCATTTGTGCATTTTGTATTTAATTCCGTTGCAATTTCTGTGTTTCATCTTCAATAAGAAGGTCCTAGAGATACAGTAAACCTGAAGTGAAGCATCGGAATCTATAACTAGTGTCACAGGAATGGTTCAAACATAGTCAGAAAGAAGAGTCAGTCTTCTTGTACTTAAGTCGGCATTGTGCCTTTTGTATTTATTTCCGATGCAATTTCTGTTTCATCGTCAATAAGATGGTCAGACGGATACAGTAAACCTGAAGTGAAGCATCAGAATCCATAACTAGTGTCACAGGATTGGTTCAAAACTTAGACAGTAAGAAGAGTCAGACTACTTGTAGTTAAGTCGGCATTGTGCCTTTTGTATTTAATTCCGATGTAATTTCTATGTTTCATCTCAATAAGTAGGTCCAAGGGATACAGTACACCTGTAGTGAAGCATCGGAATCTATAACTAGTGTCACAGGAATGGTTCAAATCATAAACAGTAAGACGAGTCAGTTTTCTTGTACTTAAGTCAGCATTGTGCCTTTTGTATTTAATTCCGATGCAATATCTGTGTTTCATCGTCAATAAGAAGGTCAGATGGATACAGTAAACCTGAAGTGAAGCATCGGAATCTATAACTAGTGTCACAGGAATGGTTCAAAACATAGACAGTAGGAAGAGTCAGACTACTTGTACTTAAGTCGGCATTGTGATTTTTGTATTTAATTCCGATGCAAATTCTGTGTTTCATCCTCTATAAGAAGGTCCTAGGGATACAGTAAACCTGAAGTGAGGCATCGGAGTCCATAACTAGTGTCACAGGAATGGTTCGAAACATAGTCAGTATGAAGAGTGAGTCTTCTTGTACTTAAGTCGGTATTGTGCCTTTTCTATTTAATTCCGATGCAATTTCTGTGCTTCATCGTCAATACGAAGGTCAGAGGTATACAGTAAGCATGAAGTGAGGCATCGGAATCTCTAACTAGTGTCATAGGAATGGTTCAAAACATAGTCAGTAAGAAGAGTGAGTCTTCTTGTACTTAAGTTGGCATTGTGTTTTTTGTATTTAATTCCGATGCAATATCTGTGTTCCCTCGTCAATAAGAAGGTCAGAGGGATACAGTATACCTGAAGTGAAGCATCGCAATCTATAACTAGTGTCACAGGAATGGTTCAAAACATAGTCAGTAAGAAGAGTCAGTCTTCTTGTACTTAAGTCGGGATTGTGCCTTTTCTATTTAATTCCGATGCAATTTCTGTGCTTCATCGTCAATACGAAGGTCAGAGGTATACAGTAATCCTGAAGTGAAGCTTCGGTATCTGTAACTAGCGTCACCGGAATGGTTCAAATCATAGACAGTAAGAAGAATCTGTTTTCTTGTACTTAAGTCGGCATTGTGCTTTTTCTATTTAATTCCGATTCAATTTCTGTTTTTCATCGTCACTAAGAAGGTCAGAGGGATACAGTAAACCTGAAGTGAAGCTTCGGAATCTATAAATAGTGTCACAGGAATTGTTTAAAGCATAGACAATAGGAAGAGTCAGACTACTTGTACTTAAGGCGGCATTGTGCCTTTTGTATTTAATTCCGATGCAATTTCTGTGTTTCATCTCCAATAAGAAAGTCCAAGGGATACAGTAAACCTGAAGTCAAGCATCGGAATCTATAACTAGTGTCACAGGAATGGTTCAAAACATAGACAGTAGGAAGAGTCAGTCTTCTTGTACTTAAGTCGGCAATGTGCCTTTTCTATTTAATTCCGATGCAATTTCTGTGTTACATCGTCAATAAGAAGGTCCAAGGGATACAGTACACCTGAAGTGAATCATTGGAATCCATAACTAGTGTCACAGGAATGGTTCAAAACATAGTCAGTACGAAGAGTCAGTCTTCTTGTACGTAAGTCGGCATTGTGCATTTTGTATCTAATTCCGATGCAATTTCTGTGTTTCATCGTCATTAAGAAGGTCAGAGGGATACAGTATACCTGAAGTGAAGAATCGGAATCTATAACTAGTGTCACAGGAATGGTTTAAACATAGATAGTAGGAAGAGTCAGACTACTTGTACTTAAGGCGACATTGTGCCTTTTGAATTTAATTCCGATGCAATTTCTGTGTTTCATCGCCAATAAGAAGGTCCAAGGGACACAGTAAACCTGAAGTGAGGCATCGGAATCTATAACTAGTGTCACAGGAATGGTTCAAAACATAGACAGTAGGAAGAGTCAGTCTTCATGTAGATAAGTCGGCATTGTGCCTTTTGTATTTAATTCCGATGCAATATCTGTGTTTCATCGTCAATAAGAAGGTCAGATGGAAACAGTAAACCTGAAGTGAAGCATCGGAATCTATAACTAGTGTCACAGGAATGGTTCAAAACATAGACAGTAGGAAGAGTCAGACTACTTGTACTTAAGTGGGCATTGTGATTTTTGTATTTAATTCCGATGGAATTTCTGTGTTTTATAGTCTATAAGAAGGTCCAAGGGATGCAGTACACCTGAAGTGAAGCATCGGAATTTAAAACTAGTGTGACAGGAATGGTTCAAATCCTAGACAGTAAGAAGAGTCACTCTTCTTGTACTTAAGTCGGCATTGTGCCTTTTGTATCTAATTCCGATGCAATTTCTGTGTTTCATCGTCAACGAGAAGGTCAGAGGGATACAGTAAACCTGAAGTGAAGAATCGGAATCTATACCTAGTGTCACAGGAATGGTTTAAAACATAGACAGTAGGAAGAGTCAGACTACTTGTACTTAAGGCGGCATTGTGCCTTTTGTAATTAATTCCGATGCAATTTCTGTGTTTCATCGCCAACACGAAGGTCCAAAGGATAGAGTAAACCTGATGTGAGGCATCGGAATCTTTTACTAGTGTCATAGGAATGGTTCAAAACATAGTCAGTAAGATGAGTCATTCTTCTTGTACTTAAGTCTGCATTGTGCCTATACTATTTAATTCCGATGCAATTTCTGTGTTTCATCGTCAATAAGAAGGTACAAGGGATACAGTAAACCTGAAGTGAAGCATCGGAATCTATAACTAGTGTCACAGGATCGGTTCAAACATAGACAGTATGAAGAGTCGGTCTTCTTGTACTTAAGTCGGCATTGTGCCTTTTCTATTTAATTGCGATGCAATTTCTGTATTTCATCATCAATAAGAAGGTCAGAGGGATACAGTAAACGTGAAGTGTAGCATCGGAGTCCATAACTATTGTCGCAGGAATGGTTCAAAGCTTTGTCAGTAGGAAGAGTCAGTCTTATTGTACTTAAGTCTGCATTGCGCCTTTTCTATTTAATTCCGAGGCAATATCTGTGTTCCATCGTCAATAAGAAGGTCAGAGGGATACAGTATACCTGAAGTGAAGCATCGCAATCTATAACTAGTGTCACAGGAATGGTTTAAAACATAGACAGTAAGAAGAGTCAGTCTTCTTGTACTTAAGTCGGCATTGTGCCTTTTCTATTTAATTCCGATGCAATATCTGTGTTTCATCGTCAATAAGAAGGTCAAAGGGATACAGTAAACCTGAAGTCAAGCTTCGGAATCTATAACTAGTGTCACAGGAATGGTTCAAAACATACTCAGAAGGAAATGGCAGTCTTCTTGTACTTAAGTCGGCATTGTGCCTTTTGTATTTAATTCCGATGCAATATCTGTGATTCATCGTCAATAAGAAGGTCAGAGGGCTACAGTAAACCTGACGTGAAGCATCGGAATGTATACCTAGTGTCACCGGAATGGTTCAAATTATAGTCAGTAAGAAGAGTCAGCCTTCTTGTACTTAAGTCGGCATTTTTGCATTTTGTATTTAATTCCGATTCAATTTCTGTGTTTTATCGTCAACAAGAAGGTCAAAGAGATGCAATAAACATGAAGTGAAGCATCGGAATCTATACCTAGTGTCACAGGAATGGTTCAAAACATAGACAGTAAGAAGAGTCAGTCTTCTTGTACTTAAGTCGGCATTGTGGCCTTTTCAAATTAATTCCGATGCAATTACTGTGTTTCATCGTCGATAAGAAGGTCAGAGGGATACAGTATACCTGAAGTAAAGCTTCTGAATCTGTATCTAGTGTCACAGGTATGGTTCAAACATAGTCAGTATGAAGAGGCAGTCTTCTTGTACTTAAGTCGGCATTGTGCCTTTTGTATTTAATTCCGATGCAATTTCTGTGCTTCATCGCCAATACGAAGGTCCAAGGGATACAGTAAACCTGAAGTGAAGCATCGGAATCTATAACTAGTGTCACAGGAATGGTTCAAAACATAGACAGTAGGAAGAGTCAGACTACTTGTACTTAAGTCGGCATTGTGAATTTTGTATTTAATTCCGATGCAATTTCTGTGTTTCATCGTCAATAAGAAGGTCCAAGGGATACAGTAAACCTGAAGTGAAGCATCGGAAGCTATAACTAGTGTCACAGGATCGTTTCAAAGCATATACAGTATGAAGAGTCGGTCTGCTTGTACTTAAGTCGGCATTGTGCCTTTTCTATTTAATTGCGATGCAATTTCTGTTTTTCATCGTCCTTAAGAAGGACAGAGGAATACAGTAAACCTGAAGTGAAGCTTCGGAATCTATGACTAGTGTCAGAGGAATGGTTCAAAGCATAGTCAGTAAGAAGAGTCATTCTTCTTGTACTTAAGTCGGCATTGTGCTTTTTGTAATTAATTCCGATGCAATATCTGTGTTTCATCGTCAATAAGAAGGTCCAAGTGATTCAGTAATCCTGAAGTGAAGCTTCGGAATCTGTAACTAGCGTCACCGGAATGGTTCAAATCATAGACAGTAAGAAGAATCTGTCTTCTTGTACTTAAGTCGGCATTGTGCCTTTTCTATTTAATTCCGATGCAATTTCTGTTTTTCATCGTCCTTAAGAAGGACAGAGGAATACAGTAAACCTGAAGTGAAGCTTCGGAATCTATAAATAGTGTCACAGGAATGGTTTAAAACATAGACAATAGGAAGAGTCAGACTACTTGTACTTAAGGCGGCATAGTGCCTTTTGTATTTAATTCCGATGCAATTTCTGTGTTTCATCGCCTAAAATAAAATCCAAGGGATATAGTAAACCTGAAGTGAAGCATCAGAATCTATAACTAGTGTCACAGGAATGGTTCAAAACATAGACGGTAGGAAGAGTCAGTCTTCTTGTACTTAAGTCGGCAATGTGCCTTTTCTATTTAATTCCGATGCATTTCTGTGTTTCATCGTCAATAAGAAGGTCAGAGGGATACAGTAAACCTGAAGTGAAGAATCGGAATCTATAACTAGTGTCACAGGAATGGTTTAAACATAGATAGTAGGAAGAGTCAGACTACTTGTACTTAAGGCGTCATTGTGCCTTTTGTATTTAATTCCGATGCAATTTCTGTGTTTCATCGCCAATAAGAAGGTCCAAGGGATACAGTAACCCTGAAGTGAGGAATCGGAATCTATAACTAGTGTCACAGGAATGGTTCAAAACATAGACAGTAGGAAAAGTCAGCCTTCATGTAGTTAAGTCGGCATTGTGCCTTTTGTATTTAATTCCGATGCAATATCTGTGTTTCATCGTCAATAAGAAGGTCAGATGGAAACAGTAAACCTGAAGTGAAGCATCGGAATCGATAACTAGTGTCACAGGAATGGTTCAAAACATAGACAGCAGGAAGAGTCAGACTACTTGTACTTAAGTAAGCATTGTGATTATTGTATTTAATTCCGATGGAATTTCTGTGTTTCATAGTCTATAAGAAGGTCCAGGGGATGCAGTACACCTGAAGTGATGCATCGGAATGTAAAACTAGTGTCACAGGAATGGTTCAAATCCTAGACAGTAAGAAGAGTCACTTTTCTTGTACTTAAGTCGGCATTGTGCCTTTTGTATCTAATTCCGATGCAATTTCTGTGTTTCATCGTCAACGAGAAGGTCAGAGGGATACAGTAAACCTAAAGTGAAGAATCGGAATCTATAACTAGTGTCACAGGAATGGTTTAAAACATAGACAGTAGGAAGAGTCAGACTACTTGTACTTAAGGCGGCATTGTGCATTTTGTATTTAATTCCGATGCAATTTCTGTGTTTCATCGCCAATAAGAAGGTCAAAGGGATAGAGTAAACCTGATGTGAGGCATCGGAATCTATAACTAGTGTCGCAGGAATGGTTCAAAGCATAGTCAGTAGGAAGAGTCAGTCTTATTGTACTTAAGTCTGCATTGCGCCTTTTCTATTTAATTCCGATGCAATATCTGTGTTCCATCGTCAATAAGAAGGTCAGAGGGATACAGTATACCTGAATTGAAGCATCGCAATCTATAACTAGTGTGACAGGAATGGTTTAAAACATAGACAGTAAGAAGAGTCAGTCTTCTTGTACTTAAGTCGGCATTGTGCCTTTTCTATTTAATTCCGATGCAATATCTGTGTTTCATCGTCAATAAGAAGGTCAGAGGGATACAGTAAACCTGAAGTCAAGCTTCGGAATCTATAACTAGTGTCATAGGAATGGTTCAAAGCATAGTCAGAAAGAAATGGCAGTCTTCTTGTACTTAAGTCTTCATTGTGCCTTTTGTATTTAATTCCGATGCAATATCTGTGATTCATCGTCAATAAGAAGGTCAGAGGGCTACAGTAAACCTGACGTGAAGAATCGGAATGTATACCTAGTGTCACAGGAATGGTTCAAATTATAGTCAGTAAGAAGAGTCAGTCTTCTTGTACTTAAGTCGGCATTTGTGCATTTTGTATTTAATTCCGATTCAATTTCTGTGTTTCATCGCCAATAAGAAGGTCCAAGGGACACAGTAAACCAGAACTAAAGCATCTGAATCTCTAACTAGTGTCACAGGTATGGTTCAAACCAAAGTCAGTATGAAGAGGCAGTCTACTTGTACTTAAGTCGGCATTGTGCCATTTGCATTTAATTCCGATGCAATTTCTGTGTTTCATCGCCAATAAGAAGGTCCAAGGGATACAGTAAACCTGTAGTGAAGCATCGGAATCTCTAACTAGTGTCACAGGAATGGTTCAAATCATAGACAGTAGGAAGAGTCAGACTACTTGTACTTAAGTCGGCATTGTGATTTTTGTATTTAATTCCGATGCAATTTCTGTGTTTCATCGTCTATAAGAAGGTCCAAGGGACACAGTAAACCTGAAGTGAGGCATCGGAATCTATAACTAGTGTCACAGGAATGGTTCAAAACATAGACAGTAGGAAGAGTCAGTCTTCATGTAGATAAGTCGGCATGTGCCTTTTGTATTTAATTCCGATGCAATATCTGTGTTTCATCGTCAATAAGAAGGTCAGATGGAAACAGTAAACCTGAAGTGAAGCATCGGAATCTATAACTAGTGTCACAGGAATGGTTCAAAACATAGACAGTAGGAAGAGTCAGACTACTTGTACTTAAGTGGGCATTGTGATTTTTGTATTTAATTCCGATGGAATTTCTGTGTTTTATAGTCTATAAGAAGGTCCAAGGGATGCAGTACACCTGAAGTGAAGCATCGGAATTTAAAACTAGTGTGACAGGAATGGTTCAAATCCTAGACAGTAAGAAGAGTCACTCTTCTTGTACTTAAGTCGGCATTGTGCCTTTTGTATCTAATTCCGATGCAATTTCTGTGTTTCATCGTCAACGAGAAGGTCAGAGGGATACAGTAAACCTGAAGTGAAGAATCGGAATCTATAACTAGTGTCACAGGAATGGTTTAAAACATAGACAGTAGGAAGAGTCAGACTACTTGTACTTAAGTCGGCATTTTTGCATTTTGTATTTAATTCCGATTCAATTTCTGTGTTTTATCGTCAATAAGAAGGTCAAAGAGATGCAATAAACATGAAGTGAAGCATCGGAATCTATACCTAGTGTCACACGAATGGTTCAAAACATAGACAGTAAGAAGAGTCAGTCTTCTTGTACTTAAGTCGGCATTGTGGCCTTTTCAAATTAATTCCGATGCAATTACTGTGTTTCATCGTCGATAAGAAGGTCAGAGGGATACAGTATACCTGAAGTAAAGCTTCTGAATCTGTATCTAGTGTCACAGGTATGGTTCAAACATAGTCAGTATGAAGAGGCAGTCTTCTTGTACTTAAGTCGGCATTGTGCCTTTTGTATTTAATTCCGATGCAATTTCTGTGCTTCATCGCCAATACGAAGGTCCAAGGGATACAGTAAACCTGAAGTGAAGCATCGGAATCTATAACTAGTGTCACAGGAATGGTTCAAAACATAGACAGTAGGAAGAGTCAGACTACTTGTACTTAAGTCGGCATTGTGAATTTTGTATTTAATTCCGATGCAATTTCTGTGTTTCATCGTCAATAAGAAGGTCCAAGGGATACAGTAAACCTGAAGTGAAGCATCGGAAGCTATAACTAGTGTCACAGGATCGTTTCAAAGCATATACAGTATGAAGAGTCGGTCTACTTGTACCTAAGTCGGCATTGTGCCTTTTCTATTTAATTGCGATGCAATTTCTGTTTTTCATCGTCCTTAAGAAGGACAGAGGAATACAGTAAACCTGAAGTGAAGCTTCGGAATCTATGACTAGTGTCAGAGGAATGGTTCAAAGCATAGTCAGTAAGAAGAGTCATTCTTCTTGTACTTAAGTCGGCATTGTGCTTTTTGTAATTAATTCCGATGCAATATCTGTGTTTCATCGTCAATAAGAAGGTCCAAGTGATTCAGTAATCCTGAAGTGAAGCTTCGGAATCTGTAACTAGCGTCACCGGAATGGTTCAAATCATAGACAGTAAGAAGAATCTGTCTTCTTGTACTTAAGTCGGCATTGTGCCTTTTCTATTTAATTCCGATGCAATTTCTGTTTTTCATCGTCCTTAAGAAGGACAGAGGAATACAGTAAACCTGAAGTGAAGCTTCGGAATCTATAAATAGTGTCACAGGAATGGTTTAAAACATAGACAATAGGAAGAGTCAGACTACTTGTACTTAAGGCGGCATAGTGCCTTTTGTATTTAATTCCGATGCAATTTCTGTGTTTCATCGCCTAAAATAAAATCCAAGGGATATAGTAAACCTGAAGTGAAGCATCAGAATCTATAACTAGTGTCACAGGAATGGTTCAAAACATAGACGGTAGGAAGAGTCAGTCTTCTTGTACTTAAGTCGGCAATGTGCCTTTTCTATTTAATTCCGATGCATTTCTGTGTTTCATCGTCAATAAGAAGGTCAGAGGGATACAGTAAACCTGAAGTGAAGAATCGGAATCTATAACTAGTGTCACAGGAATGGTTTAAACATAGATAGTAGGAAGAGTCAGACTACTTGTACTTAAGGCGTCATTGTGCCGTTTGTATTTAATTCCGATGCAATTTCTGTGTTTCATCGCCAATAAGAAGGTCCAAGGGATACAGTAACCCTGAAGTGAGGAATCGGAATCTATAACTAGTGTCACAGGAATGGTTCAAAACATAGACAGTAGGAAAAGTCAGCCTTCATGTAGTTAAGTCGGCATTGTGCCTTTTGTATTTAATTCCGATGCAATATCTGTGTTTCATCGTCAATAAGAAGGTCAGATGGAAACAGTAAACCTGAAGTGAAGCATCGGAATCGATAACTAGGTGTCACAGGAATGGTTCAAAACATAGACAGCAGGAAGAGTCAGACTACTTGTACTTAAGTGGGGCATTGTGATTATTGTATTTAATTCCGATGGAATTTCTGTGTTTCATAGTCTATAAGAAGGTCCAAGGGATGCAGTACACCTGAAGTGATGCATCGGAATGTAAAACTAGTGTCACAGGAATGGTTCAAATCCTAGACAGTAAGAAGAGTCACTTTTCTTGTACTTAAGTCGGCATTGTGCCTTTTGTATCTAATTCCGATGCAATTTCTGTGTTTCATCGTCAACGAGAAGGTCAGAGGGATACAGTAAACCTAAAGTGAAGAATCGGAATCTATAACTAGTGTCACAGGAATGGTTAAAACATAGACAGTAGGAAGAGTCAGACTACTTGTACTTAAGGCGGCATTGTGCATTTTGTATTTAATTCCGATGCAATTTCTGTGTTTCATCGCCAATAAGAAGGTCAAAGGGATAGAGTAAACCTGATGTGAGGCATCGGAATCTTATAACTAGTGTCGCAGGAATGGTTCAAAGCATAGTCAGTAGGAAGAGTCAGTCTTATTGTACTTAAGTCTGCATTGCGCCTTTTCTATTTAATTCCGATGCAATATCTGTGTTCCATCGTCATAAGAAGGTCAGAGGGATACAGGTATACCTGAATTGAAGCATCGCAATCTATAACTAGTGTCACAGGAATGGTTTAAAACATAGACAGTAAGAAGAGTCAGTCTTCTTGTACTTAAGTCGGCATTGTGCCTTTTCTATTTAATTCCGATGCAATATCTGTGTTTCATCGTCAATAAGAAGGTCAGAGGGATACAGTAAACCTGAAGTCAAGCTTCGGAATCTATAACTAGTGTCATAGGAATGGTTCAAAACATAGTCAGAAAGAAATGGCAGTCTTCTTGTACTTAAGTCGGCATTGTGCCTTTTGTATTTAATTCCGATGCAATATCTGTGATTCATCGTCAATAAGAAGGTCAGAGGGCTACAGTAAACCTGACGTGAAGAATCGGAATGTATACCTAGTGTCACAGGAATGGTTCAAATTATAGTCAGTAAGAAGAGTCTGTCCTTCTTGTACTTAAGTCGGCATTTGTGCATTTTGTATTTAATTCCGATTCAATTTCTGTGTTTCATCGCCAATAAGAAGGTCCAAGGGACACAGTAAACCTGAACTAAAGCATCTGAATCTCTAACTAGTGTCACAGGTATGGTTCAAACCAATGTCAGTATGAAGAGGCAGTCTACTTGTACTTAAGTCGGCATTGTGCCATTTGCATTTAATTCCGATGCAATTTCTGTGTTTCATCGCCAATAAGAAGGTCCAAGGGATACAGTAAACCTGTAGTGAAGCATCGGAATCTCTAACTAGTGTCACAGGAATGGTTCAAATCATAGACAGTAGGAAGAGTCAGACTACTTGTACTTAAGTCGGCATTGTGATTTTTGTATTTAATTCCGATGCAATTTCTGTGTTTCATCGTCTATAAGAAGGTCCAAGGGACACAGTAAACCTGAAGTGAGGCATCGGAATCTATAACTAGTGTCACAGGAATGGTTCAAAACATAGACAGTAGGAAGAGTCAGTCTTCATGTAGATAAGTCGGCATTGTGCCTTTTGTATTTAATTCCGATGCAATATCTGTGTTTCATCGTCAACAAGAAGGTCAGATGGAAACAGTAAACCTGAAGTGAAGCATCGGAATCTATAACTAGTGTCACAGGAATGGTTCAAAACATAGACAGTAGGAAGAGTCAGACTACTTGTACTTAAGTGGGCATTGTGATTTTTGTATTTAATTCCGATGGAATTTCTGTGTTTTATAGTCTATAAGAAGGTCCAAGGGATGCAGTACACCTGAAGTGAAGCATCGGAATTTAAAACTAGTGTGACAGGAATGGTTCAAATCCTAGACAGTAAGAAGAGTCACTCTTCTTGTACTTAAGTCGGCATTGTGCCTTTTGTATCTAATTCCGATGCAATTTCTGTGTTTCATCGTCAACGAGAAGGTCAGAGGGATACAGTAAACCTGAAGTGAAGAATCGGAATCTATAACTAGTGTCACAGGAATGGTTTAAAACATAGACAGTAGGAAGAGTCAGACTACTTGTACTTAAGGCGGCATTGTGCCTTTTGTAATTAATTCCGATGCAATTTCTGTGTTTCATCGCCAACACGAAGGTCCAAAGGATAGAGTAAACCTGATGTGAGGCATCGGAATCTTTTACTAGTGTCATAGGAATGGTTCAAAACATAGTCAGTAAGATGAGTCATTCTTCTTGTACTTAAGTCTGCATTGTGCCTATACTATTTAATTCCGATGCAATTTCTGTGTTTCATCGTCAATAAGAAGGTACAAGGGATACAGTAAACCTGAAGTGAAGCATCGGAATCTATAACTAGTGTCACTGGATCGGTTCAAACATAGACAGTACGAAGAGTCGGTCTTCTTGTACTTAAGTCGGCATTGTGCCTTTTCTATTTAATTGCGATGCAATTTCTGTGTTTCATCATCAATAAGAAGGTCAGAGGGATACTGTAAACGTGAAGTGTAGCATCGGAGTCCATAACTAGTGTCGCAGGAATGGTTCAAAGCTTTGTCAGTAGGAAGAGTCAGTCTTATTGTACTTAAGTCGGCATTGTGCCTTTTCTATTTAATTCCGATGCAATATCTGTGTTTCATCGTCAATAAGAAGGTCAGAGGGATACAGTAAACCTGAAGTCAAGCTTCGGAATCTATAACTAGTGTCACAGGAATGGTTCAAAACATACTCAGAAGGAAATGGCAGTCTACTTGTACTTAAGTCGGCATTGTGCCTTTTGTATTTAATTCCGATGCAATATCTGTGATTCATCGTCAATAAGAAGGTCAGAGGGCTACAGTGAACCTGACGTGAAGCATCGGAATGTATACCTAGTGTCACAGGAATGGTTCAAATTATAGTCAGTAAGAAGATTCAGCCTTCTTGTACTTAAGTCGGCATTTTTGCATTTTGTATTTAATTCCGATTCAATTTCTGTGTTTTATCGTCAATAAGAAGGTCAAAGAGATGCAATAAACATGAAGTGAAGCATCGGAATCTATACCTAGTGTCACAGGAATGGTTCAAAACATAGACAGTAAGAAGAGTCAGTCTTCTTGTACTTAAGTCGGCATTGTGGCCTTTTCAAATTAATTCCGATGCAATTACTGTGTTTCATCGTCGATAAGAAGGTCAGAGGGATACAGTATACCTGAAGTAAAGCTTCTGAATCTGTATCTAGTGTCACAGGTATGGTTCAAACATAGTCAGTATGAAGAGGCAGTCTTCTTGTACTTAAGTCGGCATTGTGCCTTTTGTATTTAATTCCGATGCAATTTCTGTGTTTCATCGCCAATAGGAAGGTCCAAGGGATACAGTAAACCTGAAGTGAAGCATCGGAATCTATAACTAGTGTCACAGGAATGGTTCAAAACATAGACAGTAGGAAGAGTCAGACTACTTGTACTTAAGTCGGCATTGTGAATTTTGTATTTAATTCCGATGCAATTTCTGTGTTTCATCGTCAATAAGAAGGTCCAAGGGATACAGTAAACCTGAAGTGAAGCATCGGAAGCTATAACTAGTGTCACAGGATCGTTTCAAAGCATATACAGTATGAAGAGTCGGTCTACTTGTACTTAAGTCGGCATTGTGCCTTTTCTATTTAATTGCGATGCAATTTCTGTTTTTCATCGTCCTTAAGAAGGACAGAGGAATACAGTAAACCTGAAGTGAAGCTTCGGAATCTATGACTAGTGTCAGAGGAATGGTTCAAAGCATAGTCAGTAAGATGAGTCATTCTTCTTGTACTTAAGTCGGCATTGTGCTTTTTGTAATTAATTCCGATGCAATATCTGTGTTTCATCGTCAATAAGAAGGTCCAAGTGATTCAGTAATCCTGAAGTGAAGCTTCGGAATCTGTAACTAGCGTCACCGGAATGGTTCAAATCATAGACAGTAAGAAGAATCTGTCTTCTTGTACTTAAGTCGGCATTGTGCCTTTTCTATTTAATTCCGATGCAATTTCTGTTTTTCATCGTCCTTAAGAAGGACAGAGGAATACAGTAAACCTGAGGTGAAGCTTCGGAATCTATAAATAGTGTCACAGGAATGGTTTAAAACATAGACAATAGGAAGAGTCAGACTACTTGTACTTAAGGCGGCATAGTGCCTTTTGTATTTAATTCCGATGCAATTTCTGTGTTTCATCGCCTAAAAGAAAGTCCAAGGGATATAGTAAACCTGAAGTGAAGCATCGGAATCTATAACTAGTGTCACAGGAATGGTTCAAATCATAGACGGTAGGAAGAGTCAGTCTTCTTGTACTTAAGTCGGCAATGTGCCTTTTCTATTTAATTCCGATGCATTTCTGTGTTTCATCGTCAATAAGAAGGTCAGAGGGATACAGTAAACCTGAAGTGAAGAATCGGAATCTATAACTAGTGTCACAGGAATGGTTTAAACATAGATAGTAGGAAGAGTCAGACTACTTGTACTTAAGGCGTCATTGTGCCTTTTGGATTTAATTCCGATGCAATTTCTGTGTTTCATCGCCAATAAGAAGGTCCAAGGGATACAGTAACCCTGAAGTGAGGAATAGGAATCTATAACTAGTGTCACAGGAATGGTTCAAAACATAGACAGTAGGAAAAGTCAGCCTTCATGTAGTTAAGTCGGCATTGTGCCTTTTGTATTTAATTCCGATGCAATATCTGTGTTTCATCGTCAATAAGAAGGTCAGATGGAAACAGTAAACCTGAAGTGAAGCATCGGAATCGATAACTAGTGTCACAGGAATGGTTCAAAACATAGACAGCAGGAAGAGTCAGACTACTTGTACTTAAGTGGGCATTGTGATTATTGTATTTAATTCCGATGGAATTTCTGTGTTTCATAGTCTATAAGAAGGTCCAAGGGATGCAGTACACCTGAAGTGATGCATCGGAATGTAAAACTAGTGTCACAGGAATGGTTCAAATCCTAGACAGTAAGAAGAGTCACTTTTCTTGTACTTAAGTCGGCATTGTGCCTTTTGTATCTAATTCCGATGCAATTTCTGTGTTTCATCGTCAACGAGAAGGTCAGAGGGATACAGTAAACCTAAAGTGAAGAATCGGAATCTATAACTAGTGTCACAGGAATGGTTTAAAACATAGACAGTAGGAAGAGTCAGACTACTTGTACTTAAGGCGGCATTGTGCATTTAGTATTTAATTCCGATGCAATTTCTGTGTTTCATCGCCAATAAGAAGGTCAAAGGGATAGAGTAAACCTGATGTGAGGCATCGGAATCTATAACTAGTGTCGCAGGAATGGTTCAAAGCATAGTCAGTAGGAAGAGTCAGTCTTATTGTACTTAAGTCTGCATTGCGCCTTTTCTATTTAATTCCGATGCAATATCTGTGTTCCATCGTCAATAAGAAGGTCAGAGGGATACAGTATACCTGAATTGAAGCATCGCAATCTATAACTAGTGTCACAGGAATGGTTTAAAACATAGACAGTAAGAAGAGTCAGTCTTCTTGTACTTAAGTCGGCATTGTGCCTTTTCTATTTAATTCCGATGCAATATCTGTGTTTCATCGTCAATAAGAAGGTCAGAGGGATACAGTAAACCTGAAGTCAAGCTTCGGAATCTATAACTAGTGTCATAGGGATGGTTCAAAACATAGTCAGAAAGAAATGGCAGTCTTCTTGTACTTAAGTCGGCATTGTGCCTTTTGTATTTAATTCCGATGCAATATCTGTGATTCATCGTCAATAAGAAGGTCAGAGGGCTACAGTAAACCTGACGTGAAGAATCGGAATGTATACCTAGTGTCACAGGAATGGTTCAAATTATAGTCAGTAAGAAGAGTCAGTCTTCTTGTACTTAAGTCGGCATTTGTGCATTTTGTATTTAATTCCGATTCAATTTCTGTGTTTCATCTCCAATAAGAAGGTCCAAGGGACACAGTAAACCTGAAGTAAAGCATCTGAATCTCTAACTAGTGTCACAGGTATGGTTCAAACCAAAGTCAGTATGAAGAGGCAGTCTTCTTGTACTTAAGTCGGCATTGTGCCATTTGCATTTAATTCCGATGCAATTTCTGTGTTTCATCGCCAATAAGAAGGTCCAAGGGATACAGTAAACCTGTAGTGAAGCATCGGAATCTCTAACTAGTGTCACAGGAATGGTTCAAATCATAGACAGTAGGAAGAGTCAGACTACTTGTACTTAAGTCGGCATTGTGATTTTTGTATTTAATTCCGATGCAATTTCTGTGTTTCATCGTCTATAAGAAGGTCCAAGGGATACAGTACACCTGAAGTGAAGCATCGGAATCTATAACTAGTGTCACAGGAATGGTTCAAATCATAGACAGTAAGAAGAGTTAGTCTTCTTGTACTTAAGTCGGCATTGTGCCTTTTCTATTTAATTCCGATGCAATTTCTGTTTTTCATCGTCCTTAAGAAGGACAGAGGAATACAGTAAACCTGAAGTGAAGCTTCGGAATCTATAAATAGTGTCACAGGAATGGTTTAAAACATAGACAATAGGAAGAGTCAGACTACTTGTACTTAAGGCGGCATTGTGCCTTTTCTATTTAATTGCGATGCAATTTCCGTGTTTCATCAGCAATAAGAAGGTCAGAGGGATACAGTAAACCTGAAGTGAAGCATCGGAATCTATGACTAGTGGCACAGGAATGGTTCAAAACATAGTCAGTAAGAAGAGTCATTCTTCTTGTACTTAAGTCGGCATTGTGCCTTTACTATTTAATTCCGATGCAATTTCTGTGTTTCATCGTCAATAAGAACGTCCAAGGGATACAGTACACCTGAAGTGAAGCATCGGAATCTATAACTAGTGTCACAGGAATGGTTCAAATCATAGACAGTAAGAAGAGTTAGTCTTCTTGTACTTAAGTCGGCATTGTGCCTTTTGTATTGAATTCCGATGCAATATCTGTGTTTCATCGTCAATAAGAAGGTCAGATGGAAACAGTAAACCTGAAGTGAAGCATCGGAATCGATAACTAGTGTCACAGGAATGGTTCAAAACATAGACAGCAGGAAGAGTCAGACTACTTGTACTTAAGTGGGCATTGTGATTATTGTATTTAATTCCGATGGAATTTCTGTGTTTCATAGTCTATAAGAAGGTCCAAGGGATGCAGTACACCTGAAGTGATGCATCGGAATGTAAAACTAGTGTCACAGGAATGGTTCAAATCCTAGACAGTAAGAAGAGTCACTTTTCTTGTACTTAAGTCGGCATTGTGCCTTTTGTATCTAATTCCGATGCAATTTCTGTGTTTCATCGTCAACGAGAAGGTCAGAGGGATACAGTAAACCTAAAGTGAAGAATCGGAATCTATAACTAGTGTCACAGGAATGGTTTAAAACATAGACAGTAGGAAGAGTCAGACTACTTGTACTTAAGGCGGCATTGTGCATTTAGTATTTAATTCCGATGCAATTTCTGTGTTTCATCGCCAATAAGAAGGTCAAAGGGATAGAGTAAACCTGATGTGAGGCATCGGAATCTATAACTAGTGTCGCAGGAATGGTTCAAAGCATAGTCAGTAGGAAGAGTCAGTCTTATTGTACTTAAGTCTGCATTGCGCCTTTTCTATTTAATTCCGATGCAATATCTGTGTTCCATCGTCAATAAGAAGGTCAGAGGGATACAGTATACCTGAATTGAAGCATCGCAATCTATAACTAGTGTCACAGGAATGGTTTAAAACATAGACAGTAAGAAGAGTCAGTCTTCTTGTACTTAAGTCGGCATTGTGCCTTTTCTATTTAATTCCGATGCAATATCTGTGTTTCATCGTCAATAAGAAGGTCAGAGGGATACAGTAAACCTGAAGTCAAGCTTCGGAATCTATAACTAGTGTCATAGGAATGGTTCAAAACATAGTCAGAAAGAAATGGCAGTCTTCTTGTACTTAAGTCGGCATTGTGCCTTTTGTATTTAATTCCGATGCAATATCTGTGATTCATCGTCAATAAGAAGGTCAGAGGGCTACAGTAAACCTGACGTGAAGAATCGGAATGTATACCTAGTGTCACAGGAATGGTTCAAATTATAGTCAGTAAGAAGAGTCAGTCTTCTTGTACTTAAGTCGGCATTTGTGCATTTTGTATTTAATTCCGATTCAATTTCTGTGTTTCATCGCCAATAAGAAGGTCCAAGGGACACAGTAAACCTGAAGTAAAGCATCTGAATCTCTAACTAGTGTCACAGGTATGGTTCAAACCAAAGTCAGTATGAAGAGGCAGTCTTCTTGTACTTAAGTCGGCATTGTGCCATTTGCATTTAATTCCGATGCAATTTCTGTGTTTCATCGCCAATAAGAAGGTCCAAGGGATACAGTAAACCTGTAGTGAAGCATCGGAATCTCTAACTAGTGTCACAGGAATGGTTCAAATCATAGACAGTAGGAAGAGTCAGACTACTTGTACTTAAGTCGGCATTGTGACTTTGTATTTAATTCCGATGCAATTTCTGTGTTTCATCGTCTATAAGAAGGTCCAAGGGATACAGTACACCTGAAGTGAAGCATCGGAATCTATAACTAGTGTCACAGGAATGGTTCAAATCATAGACAGTAAGAAGAGTTAGTCTTCTTGTACTTAAGTCGGCATTGTGCCTTTTCTATTTAATTCCGATGCAATTTCTGTTTTTCATCGTCCTTAAGAAGGACAGAGGAATACAGTAAACCTGAAGTGAAGCTTCGGAATCTATAAATAGTGTCACAGGAATGGTTTAAAACATAGACAATAGGAAGAGTCAGACTACTTGTACTTAAGGCGGCATTGTGCCTTTTCTATTTAATTGCGATGCAATTTCCGTGTTTCATCAGCAATAAGAAGGTCAGAGGGATACAGTAAACCTGAAGTGAAGCATCGGAATCTATGACTAGTGGCACAGGAATGGTTCAAAACATAGTCAGTAAGAAGAGTCATTCTTCTTGTACTTAAGTCGGCATTGTGCCTTTACTATTTAATTCCGATGCAATTTCTGTGTTTCATCGTCAATAAGAACGTCCAAGGGATACAGTACACCTGAAGTGAAGCATCGGAATCTATAACTAGTGTCACAGGAATGGTTCAAATCATAGACAGTAAGAAGAGTTAGTCTTCTTGTACTTAAGTCGGCATTGTGCCTTTTGTATTGAATTCCGATGCAATTTCGGTGTTTCACCGTCAATAAGAAGGTCCAAGGGATACAGTAAACCTGAAGTGAAGCATCGGAAGCTATAACTAGTGTCACAGGATCGGTTCAAAACATAGACAGTATGAAGAGTCGGTCTTCTTGTACTTAAGTCGGTATTGTGCCTTTTCTATTTAATTGCGATGCAATTTCTGTGTTTCATCATCAATAAGAAGGTCAGAGGGATACAGTAAACGTGAAGTGAGGCATCGGAGTCCATAACTAGTGTCACAGGAATGGTTCGAAACATAGTCAGTAGGAAGAGTCAGTCTTCTTGAACTTAAGTCGGCATTGCGCCCTTTCTATTTACTTCCGATGCAATATCTGTGTTCCATCGTCAATAAGAAGGTCAGAGGGAAACAGTATACCTGAAGTGAAGCATCGCAATCTATAACTAGTGTCACAGGAATGGTTCAAAACATAGTCAGTAAGAAGAGTCAGTGTTCTTGTACTTAAGTCGGCATTGTGCCTTTTCTATTTAATTCCGGTGCAATTTCTGTGTTTCATCGTCTATACGAAGGTCAGAAGTATACAGTAAACATGAAGTGAGGCATCTGAATCTCTAACTAGTGTCACAGGAATGGTTCAAAACATAGTCTGTAAGAAGAGTGAGTCTTCTTGTACTTAAGTCGGCATTGTGCTTTTTGTATTTAATTCCGATGCAATATCTGTGTTTCATCGTCAATAAGAAGGACCAAGTGATACAGTAATCCTGAAGTGAAGCTTCGGAATCTATAACTAGTGTCACAGGAATGGTTCAAAACATAGACAGTAGGAACAGTCAGTCTTCTTGTACTTAAGTCGGCAATGTGCTTTTTCTATTTAATTCCGATGCAATTCCTGTGTTACATCGTCAATCAGAAGGTCCAAGGGATACAGTACACCTGAAGTGAATCTTCGGAATCCATAACTAGTCTCACAGGAATGGTTCAAACATAGTCAGTACGAAGAGTCAGTCTTCTTGTACATAAGTCGGCATTGTGCCTTTTGTATCTAATTCCGATGCAATTTCTGTGTTTCATCGTCAATAAGAAGGTCAGAGGGATACAGTAAACCTGAAGTGAAGCATCGGAATCTATAACTAGTGTCACAGGAATGGTTGAAAACATAGACAGTAGGAAGAGTCAGTCTTCTTGTAGTTAAGTCGGCATTGTGCCTTTTGTATTTAATTCCGATGCAATATCTGTGTCTCATCGTCAATAAGAAGGTCCAAGGGATACAGTAAACCTGAAGTGAAGCATCCGAATCTGCAACTAGCATCACAGGAATGGTTCAAAACATAGACACTAAGAAGAGTCAGTCTGCTTGTACTTAAGACTGCATTGTGCCTTTTCTATTTAATTCCGATGCAATTTCTGTGTTTCATCGTCAACGAGAAGGTCAGAGGGATACAGTAAACCTGAAGTGAAGAATCGGAATCTATAACTAGTGTCACAGGAATGGTTCAAAACACAGACAGCAGGAAGAGTCAGACTACTTGTACTTAAGTGGGCATTGTGATTATTGTATTTAATTCCGATGGAATTTCTGTGTTTCATAGTCTATAAGAAGGTCGAAGGGATGCAGTACACCTGAAGTGAAGCATCGGAATCTAAAACTAGTGTCACAGGAATGGTTCAAATCATAGACAATAAGAAGAGTCACTCTTCTTGTACTTAAGTCGGCATTGTGCCTTTTGTATTTAATTCCGATGCAATTTCTGTGTTTCATCGTCAATAAGAAGGTCCAAGGGATACAGTAAACCTGAAGTGAAGCATCCGAATCTGCAACTAGCATCACAGGAATGGTTCAAAACATAGACACTAAGAAGAGTCAGTCTGCTTGTACTTAAGACTGCATTGTGCCTTTTCTATTGAATTCCGATGCAATTTCTGTGTTTCATTGTCAACGAGAAGGTCAGAGGGATACAGTAAACCTGAAGTGAAGAATCGGAATCTATAACTAGTGTCACAGGAATGGTTTAAAACATAGACAGTAGGAAGAGTCAGACTACATGTACTTATGGCGGCATTGTGCCTATTGTATTTAATTCCGATGCAATTTCTGTCTTTCATCGCCAATAAGAAGGTCCAAGGGATAGAGTAAACCTGATGTGAGGCATCGGAATCTATTACTAGTGTCATAGGAATGGTTCAAAACATAGTCAGTAAGAAGAGTCATTCTTCTTGTACTTAAGTCTGCATTGTGCCTATACTATTTAATTCCGATCCAATATCTGTGTTTCATCGTCAATAAGAAGGTCAGAGGTATACAGTAAACCTGAAGTTAAGCTTCGGAATCTATAACTAGTGTCACAGGAATGGTTCAAAACATAGTCAGAAAGAAATGGCAGTCTTCTTGTACTTAAGTCGGCATTGTGCCTTTTGTATTTAATTCCGATGGAATATCTGTGATTCATCGTCAATAAGAAGGTCAGAGGGATACAGTAAACCTGACGTTAAGCATCGGAATCTATACCTAGTGTCACAGGAATGGTTCAAATTATAGTCAGTAAGAAGAGTCAGCCTTCTTGTACTTAAGTCGGCATTTGTGCATTTTGTATTTAATTCCGATTCAATTTCTGTGTTTCATCGTCAATAAGAAGGTCAAAGAGATGCAGTAAACATGAAGTGAAGCATCGGAATCTGTAACTAGTGTCACAGGAATGGTTCAAAACATAGACAGTAAGAAGAGTCAGTCTTCTTGTACTTAAGTCGGCATTGTGGCCTTTTCAAATTAATTCCGATGCAATTACTGTGTTTCATCGTCGATAAGAAGGTCAGAGGGATACAGTAAACCTGAAGTAAAGCATCTGAATGTCTAACTAGTGTCACAGGTATGGTTTAAAACATAGTCAGTATGAAGAGGCAGTCTTCTTGTACTTAAGTCGGCATTGTGCCTTTTGTATTTAATTCCGATGCAATTTCTGTGTTTCATCGTCATTCAGAAGATCAGAGTGATACAGTAAACCTGAAGTGAAGCATCGGAATCTATAACTAGTGTCACAGGAATGGTTCAAGCATAGTCAGTAAGAAGAGTCAGTCTTCTTGTACTTAAGTCGGCATTTGTGCATTTTGTATTTAATTCCGTTGCAATTTCTATGTTTCATCGTCAATAAGAAGGTCCAAGAGATACAGTAAACCTGAAGTGAAGCATCGGAATCTATAACTAGTGTCACAGGAATGGTTCAAATATAGTCAGAAAGAAGAGTCAATCTTCTTGTACTTAAGTCGGCATTGTGCCTTTTGTATTTAATTCCGATGCAATTTCTGTTTCATCGTCAATAAGAAGGTCAGAGGGATACAGTAAACCTG
This sequence comes from Schistocerca piceifrons, assembly GCF_021461385.2. NCBI lineage: Eukaryota > Metazoa > Arthropoda > Insecta > Orthoptera > Acrididae > Schistocerca > Schistocerca piceifrons. The sequence goes on along the minus strand of NW_025727719.1, from coordinate 385,797 downwards.
AAGTGAAGCGTCTGAATCCATAACTAGTGTCACAGGATTGGTTCAAAACATAGACAGTAAGAAGAGTCAGTGTACTTGCAGTTATGTCCGCAATGTGCCTTTTGTATTTAATTCCTATGTAATTTCTCTGTTTCATCTCAAGAAGTAGGTCGAAGGGATACTGTACACCTGAAGTGAAGCATCGGAATCTATAACTAGTGTCACAGGAATGGTTCAAATCATAAACAGTAAGACGAGGCAGTTTTCTTTTACTTAAGTCAGTTTTGTGCCCTTTCTATTTAATTCCGATGCAATTTCTGTGTTTCATCGTCAATAAGAAGGTCAGAGGGATACAGTAAACCTGAAATGAAGCATCGGAACCTATAATTAGTGTCACAGGAATGGTTCAAAACATAGACAGTAATAAGAGTCAGTCTTCATGTACTTAAGTCGGCATTGTGCATTTTGTATTTAATTCCGATGCAATATCTGTGTTTCATCGTCAATAAGAAGGTCAGATGGATGCAGTAAACCTGAAGTGAAGCATCGGAATCTATAACTAGTGTCACAGGAATGGTTCAAACATAGACAGTAGGAAGAGTCAGACTACTTGTACTTAAGTCGGCATTGTGATTTTTGCATTTAATTCCGATGCAATTTCGGTGTTTCATCGTCTATAAGAAGGTCCAAGGGATACAGTAAACCTGAAGTGAAGCATCGGAAGCTATAACTAGTGTCACAGGGTTGTTTCAAAACATATACAGTATGAAGAGTCTGTCTACTTGTACTTAAGCCGGCATTGTGCCTTTTCTATTTAATTGCGATGCAATTTCTGTGTTTCATCGGCAATAAGAAGTTCAGAGGGATACAGTAAACCTGAAGTGAAGCATCGGAATCTATGACTAGTGTCACAGGAATGGTTCAAAACATAGTCAGTAAGAAGAGTCATTCTTCTTGTACTTAAGTCGGCATTGTGCCTTTAGTATTTAATTCCGATGCAATTTCTGTGTTTCATCGTCAATAAGAAGGTCCAAGTGATACAGTACACCTGAAGTGAAGCATCGGAATCTATAACTAGTGTCACAGGAATCATTCAATTCATAGACAGTAAGAAGAGTCAGTCTTCTTGTACTTAAGTCGGCATTGTGCCTTTTGTATTTAATTTCGATGCAATTTCGGTGTTTCATCGTCATTAAGAAGGTTTTTCATCGTCAATAACAAGGTCCAAGGCATACAGTAAACCTGAAGTGAAGCATCGGAAGCTATAACTAGTGTCACAGGAATGGCTTAAAACATAGACAGTAGGAAGAGTCAGACTACATGTACTTAAGGCGGCATTGTGCCTTTTGTATTTAATTCCGATGCAATTTCTGTGTTTCATCGTCTATAAGAAGGTCCAAGGGATACAGTAAACCTGAAGTGAAGCATCAGAAGCTATAACTAGTGTCACAGGATCGTTTCAAAACATATACAGTATGAAGAGTCGGTCTACTTGTACTTAAGCCGGCATTGTGCCTTTTCTATTTAATTGCGATGCAATTTCTGTGTTTCATCGCCAATAAGAAGGTCCAAGGGGTACAGTAAACCTGATGTGAGGCATCGGAATCTATTACTAGTGTCATAGGAATGGTTCAAAACATAGTCATTACGAAGAGTCATTCATCTTGTACTTAAGTCGGCATTGCGCCTGTACTATTTAATTCCGATGCAATTTCTGAGTTTCATCAACAATAAGAAGGTCCAAGGGATGCAGTACACCTGAAGTGAAGCATCGGAATCTAAAACTAGTGTCACAGGAATGGTTCAAAACATGGTCAGTAAGAAGAGTCAGTCTTCTTGTACTTAAGTCGGCATTGTGCCTATACCATTTAATTCCGAGGCACTTTCTGTGTTTCATCAACAATAAGAAGGTCCAAGGGATGCAGTACACTTGAAGTGAAGCATCGGAATCTAAAACTAGTGTCACAGGAATGGTTCAAATCATAGACAGTAAGAGGAGTCAGTCTTCTTGTACTTAAGTCGGCATTGTGCCTTTTGTATTTAATTTCGACGCAATTTCGGTGTTTCATCGTCGTTAAGAAGGTCCAAGGGATACAGTAAACCTGAAGTGAAGCATCGGAATCTATAACTAGTGTCACAGGATCGGTTCAAAACATAGACACTATGAAGAGTCGGTTTTCTTGTACTTAAGTCGGCATTGTGCCTTTTCTATTTAATTGCGATGCAATTTCTGTGTTTCATCATCAATAAGAAGGTCAGAGGGATACAGTAAACGTGAAGTGTAGCATCGGAGTCCATAACTAGTGTCACAGGAATGGTTCAAAACATAGTCAGTAGGAAGAGTCAGTCTTATTGTACTTAAGTCGGCATTGCGCCTTTTCTATTTAATTCCGATGCAATATCTGTGTTTCAACGTCAATAAGAAGGTCAGAGGGATACAGTAAACCTGAAGTCAAGCTTCGGAATCTATAACTAGTGTCACAGGAATGGTTCAAAACATAGTCAGAAATAAAAGGCAGTCTTCTTGTACTTAAGTCGGCATTGTGCCTTTTGTATTTAATTCCGATGCAATATCTGTGATTCATCGTCAATAAGAAGGTCAGAGGGATACAGTAAACCTGACGTGAAGCATCGGAATCTATAACTAGTGTCACAGGAATGTTTCAAATCATAGACAATATGAAGAGTCACTCTTCTTGTACTTAAGTCGGCATTGTGCCTTTTGTATTTAATTCCGATGCAATTTCTGTGTTTCATCGACAACGAGAAGGTCAGAGGGATACAGTAAACCTGAAGTGAAGCATCGGAATCTATAACTAGTGTCACAGGAATGGTTCAAAACATAGTCAGTAAGAAGAGTCATTTTTCTTGTACTTAAGTCGGCATTGAGCCTTTACTATGTAATTCCGATGCAATATCTGTGTTTCATCGTCAATAAGAAGGTCCAAGGGATACAGTAAACCTGAAGTGAAGCATCGGAACCTGTAACTAGCATCACAGGAATGGTTCAACACAAAGACACTAAGAAGAGTCAGTCTGCTTGTACTTAAGACTGCATTGTGCCTTTTCTATTTAATTCCGATGCAATTTCTGTGTTTCATCGTCAACGAGAAGGTCAGAGGGATACAGTACACCTGAAGTGAAGCATCGGAATCTATAACTAGTGTCACAGGAATGGTTCAAAGCATAGTCAGTAAGAAGAGTCATTTTTCTTGTACTTAAGTCGGCATTGAGCCTTTACTATGTAATTCCGATGCAATATCTGTGTTTCATCGTCAATAAGAAGGTCCAAGGGATACAGTACACCTCAAGTGAAGCATCGGAAGCTATAACTAGTGTCACAGGATCGGTTCAAAACATAGACAGTATGAAGAGTCGGTCTTCTTGTACTTAAGTCAGCATTTTGCCTTTTCTATTTCAATGCGATGCAATTTCTGTGTTTCATCACCAATAAGAAGGTCAGAGGGATACAGTAAACGTGAAGTGAGGCATCGGAGTCCATAACTAGTGTCAGAGGAATGGTTCGAAACATAGTCAGTAGGAAGACTCAGTCTTCTTGAACTTAAGTCGGCATTGCGCCTTTTCTATTTAATTCCGATGGAATATCTGTGTTCCATCGTCAATAAGAAGGTCAGAGGGATACAGTATACCTGAAGTGAAGCATAATTCCGATGCAATATATGTGATTCATCGTCAATAAGAAGGTCAGAGGGCTACAGTAAACCTGACGTGAAGAATCGGAATGTATACCTAGTGTCACAGGAATGGTTCAAATTATAGTCAGTAAGAAGAGTCAGCCTTCTTGTACTTAAGTCGGCATTTGTGCATTTTGTATTTAATTCCGATTCAATTTCTGTGTTTCATCGCCAATAAGAAGGTCCAAGGGACACAGTAAACCTGAAGTAAAGCATCTGAATCTCTAACTAGTGTCACAGGTATGGTTCAAAGCATAGTCAGTATGAAGAGGCAGTCTTCTTGTACTTAAGTCGGCATTGTGCCATTTGTATTTAATTCCGATGCAATTTCTGTGTTTCATCGCCAATAAGAAGGTCCAAGGGATACAGTAAACCTGAAGTGAAGCATCGGAATCTATAACTAGTGTCACAGGAATGGTTCAAAACATAGACAGTAGGAAGAGTCAGACTACTTGCACTTAAGTCGGCATTGTGATTTTTGTATTTAATTCCGATGCAATTTCTGTGTTTCATCGTCTATAAGAAGGACCAAGGGATACAGTAAACCTGAAGTGAAGCATCGGAAGCTATATCTAGTGTCACATGATCGTTTCAAAGCATATACAGTATGAAGAGTCGGTCTACTTGTACTTAAGTCGGCATTGTGCCTTTTCTATTTAATTGCGATGCAATTTCTGTGTTTCATCGGCAATAAGAAGGTCAGAGGTATAAAATAAATAAAATAAAATAAAATAAAATATTAATTATTTTTATCTGTCTGATTGGCTCTCCTATGAGTCGTCAGGTTTTGATTATTCGGTATCAGACGCTTGACAATGGCTTTTTCGTAAAGGCAATGTTACTCGTAGTTGACCGTGAAATAAAACTGAAATAATCGGACTTCGTAATTAAATCGTTTCCAAAGACTGCTGCGGTAGGTGCGGACTCATAATCTAAATCTCAATATTACAATAATTTGCCAGCCATGCCAAAACGTCGTACAGAGGTGATTGTCTACTAAACAAAAAATTACACAGTTAGTTAAATCAGATATATTCAATGAATAAGCCTACAGTTCATAATCCTACTTACTTTTATAAATATAAATTCTTTACAGAATCGAGTGCCTAGTATGGTTGCAACTCGCAGTAATTTTCTATATCATGAAATATGGCGGTGTGCCAGACAATAAACTAAAATACGTGCTTCTCGCACCACTTCAACGAGAGCTCTTCCTTTTTTTTTTTTTTTTTTTTAATCAAACATACGACTAACGAAAATGTACTTTTGTTTTATCAGCGACACAGCGCTGCAGTTGTGTGCCATAGGCTTTATTTATTTGTCACTGATTATTTATTTAATTAATATCTCGCGTTTCCGAGGAAACTCACGCTCGGCATGCAAATGTGCCTTTATATTGCCCCCTGAATTGCGAGGCGAAAGGACACACCTGCAGGCGAGCAATTCACCTAAAGGCACAAGAAAATCTAAGTTATCTACAACTATTTACATGACTTACATTATACTGTATATTATACACAAAATTTGAATGACGCGCGTGCGCCGAAAAAGTTCTTATGTTGGCAAAACAGAGTGCGCGCATGCGCAGAAGCGTCTGTGTAACTACGGCACTGCCGTTATTTCGTAAATTTAGATCACGCGGCACAGTATTGCAGTTCATATTGTTCGTGTGCGCGCGCATTTCTTAGTCGTTGCACAAAGAAAATATTCCACCAAGATTACATATGAAGACTACATTCTATGACAGGTAACTTAGTTTTAGAATTACAATATTTGTTATAATACAATACAACTTTAGATTGTTGAATGTTCTTAGTTACATAGCATTGCAATGAAATGCTTCAAAGAAAAATGTCCGTATTTTTCAGGTGCGTTGACCTATACACATGGTGTCGTTATCACAGTTCATATTCATCTGCTGCACAATAATTTTTTACAGGTTAGTATCGTCGTGGTAAAGTTTTTTTGATCACAGTAACATCGTTGTATAACAACGTGATTGATACATAAGCATGTCCATTTCCTATTTCCATTATAGTCGTTGTGATGCAGTTCGTTGTGACAAAAAGCATTGTTTATTACAGATCAGACGTGACCCGTCGAGTAATTTGTCCATATGCAGTTCGTTTTCGATATTCCGTGGAAGCTTGGTTGCAGAACCTCGGACGGCACATAGCTGGCGTCGATCCTTGGACAGTCCAGGTAAGCGTGTCCGTCACATTTCGAGAACATTTCATTCCCTGAAGTTCCAACCAAAATTCTTCCACCCGTCGTGTTGTTTTCTGGACAGGCACTTTGTGTCCATTTAATCCAGTTAACATCTTGAAGTTGGGTACTGTAGTAATGTCGCTAGACGATGCACGAATTATGCACTTCACATATTCAGTTTTTTTTTTTTTTAAATATAGCTCACCTAAATGTTCGTGGTTACTCATCGAAGAAATCGTTCATCGCGTTAACAAAGGTACGATGCATCATGAATGTCATTAACAGTTTCTTTCACATAGGTTTCTGCGTAGTTGCAGACTTAGTAATGTACGTTAATGTCCGTGAATAGTGGTTCACTACGCAATTTTTTTTTTTTTTTTTTTTTAAACGTTTTTCACATTTTGGCACTCGTTATCGTTCAAATTTTCACACAGTAACAGTTACATTATACATCAGTTTAAAAAAAACATAAGTAATAATACATACACACGTCACATATTTTCTTAGCATAAACATAATACAGTTGCACATAAACATGTTTACATCATCATTACATAGCTATAGGTTATTACATTGTGTCATATTTGATTACATGAATTGCAGATATTTACGTCCTCTTTAGCGGTTTTGCTGGGATATTATCGATGTTTTTCGTGATGTCATCTGAAATTAAGATAGGTTAGACACAACATTCATTACATCAGTAGGCAAGACCAGGCGTTTTCACTACTCAATAAATATTCAAAATAGTAAGAGAGAGAAAATGTTCAATTCCTCGCGTTTTGTGCGTGTGTGTAGTGTGTCTGTGTGGCCTTGACTACTGGTAGATGCTTTTCTTGCTGAGAGATGTGCGTCTAATCTATTTCTCGAAGTAAAAGATCGCTTCACAGATGACGTCTGTCGGTTCGTCAGGTGTCATAGCAAGTCAGTGGTACCTACAGTCACAAATGTTCCGTGAAAAATTTATATATCATTCACTGCTACGTAATCATAAATTTTACTTTAATATTCAGTCTTCTCGGTGGAACCGCGGCGTTGAAAGAAAAGTTCTTCTGTCTTCAACTGCGACTCTGGAACGCTGAAATGAAAATTTCTATACTACTTATTATCTGTGTTGTAGCAACAGAGTTTTTCGAGTTGCTTAGCAATATTTTGATGGGTATGACTTTTACATTATTCAGCATGAAATGCTCTAAGATCTCGGTGTGCGTATAGCCCAATAATTTTGTTAGTTCTACGATGTTGTAACAGATACGCACCAGGGTGCGGTATGTTAACAATTATATAAGGTCCTTCATATAGCAGACGCCACTTAGCGTTGCGTCGTTTGAGTGCAACAGATTTATGATGAGTACGAAGTAGTACAAGCATTCCTACCTCGAATTTTTGTTTTCTTTTTATTATGTTTCTGTGATGTTTGTTTCGTATCTGTGCGTGATGTGTCAGCGTAGTCAATACTTCTTTTATTTTCTGTTCAGGTGTGATTTCCTTGTCCGACAACTTAGGTAATGGTTCTATCCACTGATCGTTCTGTTTGCAATTGAACATGATCTCGTTAGGTGTGTAATTTGTATCGTAAATATTTAAGTTATTGTGTACGTCTTCGAAAAGACTTAGGTAGGACACCCAATTAGTATGTTTTGATGAAATATAGGTCCTCATGAATCGATTTAATTCTCGGAAAAGTCTCTCAGTCGCGTTACATTGTGGACTAAACCTCGAAATAAATATACTTTTAATGTTATTGTCCTTCAAGAAATTTCTCCATTTGTACCCAGAGTAGTATGCTGCATTATCTGACAGAATTGCTTTAGGTTTTCCCACGTGCGTCAGGTAATCACTTGAGAATCTTCGTATTATAGCATTTGCAGTGGCGGATTTTAAAGCATAAAGTTTTACGTGTTTAGAAAATATATCGTAAAAAGCTAAGATATATTTGACGCCTCCAGAGCTTGCTGGATGCGGTCCACTAATGTCAGTACACAGAATTTCCAGGGGTCTACCAGGTAAAATAGAATGTAAATCTGTTTTTGTGGATAAATTCTGAGGTTTTGATTTTTGACATATGACACATGTTTTTAGTTCCCTGTAAATTTTTCTTCTCATATTGCTAAAATAACAGTATGTACTGAGCTTTGCCAAACACTTTTTCGTCCCATAATGACCCCAAACTAAGTGTGTGTGCCAAATTAGATTACGTTCAGACTCTTTGGGAATGCATACACACCAGTTAGTAGCATTTGGATGTCGGCGGTAAAATAACACATCATTGTGTAACTTGTAATACTGAGTCAAAGGATGGTTGTGTTTTTCTACCAGTAATGTTATTATCTTATACCAGTGAGGATCAGATTTTTGTAATTCAGCCATGTTTCTGCACATATCAATATAATATTGGTGATACTGCTTGTCTTGCATTAAGAGAATCCTGTAGTCATTTATATTTTCTAAGTCACTGTTGGTATCATTCATACCTTGTGGAAGTCTAGACAAAGTGTCTGCAATGGTGTTGTCCTTACCTCTTATGTACTTAATTTCAAAAGAGTAGTTCTGAAGTGTAACTGCCCATCGTGATAGTCTAGGATGTACAAGTTTACAAGTTAACAAAAATGTCAGGGCCTGGTGATCGGTGTAAATTACCGTATGTTTTCCAAATAAATAATAATTGAATTTCTTGAATGCCCATACTATGGAAAGTGTTTCTAACTCAGTAGTGGAGTATGTACGCTCACATTCAGTTAGAGTGCGACTCGCAAACCCAATAATTCTTATCTGTTCCTCCTCTTTATTCTTTACAACTTGAAATAAGCAACAGCCCAAGCCAGTACGTGAAGCGTCACAAGTCATACAAAAATCTAAATTGAAATCTGGATGGCTCAAAATGTTAGCATTCACTAAAGCATGTTTAATTGTATTAAAGTCATTCTGGCACTGTTCCGACCAGATCCAAACTTGATTCCTTCTGAGTAGATTTAGCAGATGTTTACTGTTCAAAAGTGGTTGTGGCAAAAAACGTCTGAAAAATGAACATAGCCCAAGGAATGATTTTAACTGCTTTTTAGTTCGAGGGCTAGGAAAGTTTCTGATAGCATCTAATTTACTGGGATCCGGACGTATGCCCTGTGAATTAATGATATGTCCTAAATACTTTATCTCACTGCAACCAAATTTTGATTTTCTTAGGTTGGCTGTGACTCCAGCTTGTGCAAATTTTTCTAAAATTCTTTGAAGTGTGTCAACGTGTTCATTCCAGGATTGTGTAGCTATTAGTATATCATCTACATAGTGTGTGACTGTCTCAACTAAATCGTCGCCAAGCACGGTATCCAGGGCTGTAATGAATACCCCAGAGCTGACATTCAGTCCGAAGGGTAGAACACAAAACTGATAGGTTCGCCCCCCGAACATAAATGCAGTATATTTCCGAGAATCAGGAGTGATACCCACCTGCCAAAACGAATTAGCGAGATCTATTGTGGAAAAATATTTTGCATCTAGAAATTTCTGTAATTGCTCTTCTAAATTTTCAGGTTTTGTGTGAACCGGTAAAATTATTTCATTAATAGCTCGTGCGTCTAACACTAACCTAATGCCTCCATTTGATTTTTTGACAACAAGTAGAGGACTACAATAAGGTGAGGTGGATGGTTCAATGACCTTCCAGTCTAACATTTGTTTTAATTCTTGCCACACAGCAGGTCGTTGAGATAACGGTACGTTATATGTCTTATGGTAGAAGATCTTGTGAGGCTTAACTTCAATCTTGTACACATACGTGTTGATAACACCTAATCGTTTGGTAAAAACTTGTAAATATTTGGATAACACTTCCTGTAGTTTTATACGTTCATGTACACTGAGAGCTGTAGCTTCACTTATCTTATGATCAAGCAATGTTTTCAAGTCCATTAGCTCTCTGTCAGATGAGTGTGTTTGCATGTCTTGAATGTCTTTGTCAAGTACTAACTGTACCTTGTACCCTGTACAGTGTTTGTCATGCTTTAGAGTTCTCCTGTCCAAATCAATAATAATTACACTGCCTTTATCATTTAAAATACATTTACCTTTGGAGAAGTCTATAATGCAGTCCTTCTCGCTCATAATATCTATTCCTAATATGCAATTTGTCACAAGGTTTTGTACAACCAGGAATGGCCATTGTACGGTTCCATTACCTATTTTAACGTTTACAAAAACTTGCTTCGTAACCCTACATGACTTATTACCTAGTGCAGTAGTTATTTTACAGTTTTGGGCAGGAAACTCAGGCACAGGTTCCAATTCACACATCTTTTTATAAAAATTAAAAGATAAAACGCTCACAGCTGCACCTGTATCTAGGATAATAGTAGTTGGAATCCCACCTACTACACCAGTAGTGGATGCTAAAACAATTTCATTTGTGTTTAAACGACATTGTGTACTGTCTTGTAAAAGTTCATCTGATATATTGTTATTGTGGTTGTATCTTATAAATAAAACAGGTAGTTTTTGTTTAGAATTACTCGGCATATCATTATTCTGTTGTTCAAGTGTGGTGTCAAATAACTGATTAACATTGAAGCCGCCCCCCAAGGATTCTTCAGCCACGACCTGGGGCAAAGTAGTGACTGTTTCTAGTTTGTTGGATTATCATTTGTACTAGGTACTGACACAGATTGAGGTTGTGCATCAGGTGTCATTTCTATTATATTCACATTCGGATATTCCCTATTATGATCTCCAAACTTTTGCGGTTGTTGTTGCTGTTGCGCATTATAACTTACCTGTCGGTCGTAAGGTATGCTCCAATTTTGACCTGGTGGCTGCTGTGGTAAAGCAGAGTTTGAATGAAAGTACTGATCGTTACGAGTCCAACCTTGATGCTGTCTTGGCTCGTAGTTATTATTATTTCTATTTCTGTTTGTGTTTTTGTTATTACCTTTGTATCCGTTGTTACCGCTGCAGTTATTACCGCGGTGCCTTTTGTATGGATTGCCGCATGAAATGTTATTACTGTTGTAACTATTGTTCGTATTGGAATACGCGTGTTGATTTTGATTTCCGTACTGAGACGGCATGTGAGTTTGCTGTTTTTGTTGTACCGCGTATCCAACTGTGGGCGCGCCAGAATTGTGTTGGCAAGCCTGCATGTTTTGCATACCACTAGTGTAAACATTGTGGCTGCTGTTTTGCCGCGCGAAGCGCTGATCTTCAAGTAACATGTCAACCGAATCTAAAGCTGTTAAAAAATAATCTGAATCGTCATCCGGGATATGTAGAAGTTTTTCCTTAATGTTGAAAGGCAATTTGGCCTTCAACGCTCGGAGTATATCACGTGTTGCGACTGGTTCGTCTAAAAAATGTCCCATGTTCAAGTATTTTTCAAAATATCTGCGTAAGTTACCATTTTTACTGTTAAAAGTTTCAGGTTCTAAAATTTGTCTCCTGAGTCGCTCCTGGACGGATTGCGACCAGAATTTGTTCAGAAAGGCACGCTCAAACTCACTGTACGTGGTACATACGTCAGCTTGACTGTATGCCCAGACAGCTGCATCGCCTTGGATGTAACCGACAATATATGAAATCTTTTTCCGGTCACTCCAAGTGCGTGGAAATGCGTTACTAAAAGATTTAAGAAAAATCACCGGATGAATGGTTCGTTTCTCTGGGATAAAAGCCTGAAATTGCCTGTGTTTTATTAAGCTTTCTTCTTCCTTTGCATTATGATATGGATTTGTTCCACTGTAATTACTGCAATGCTCAGCTGGCGAGTAATTACGATAATGTTGCTGTGGTTTACCATGATAATAGCTTGTGTTTGTGGTTGCACGTCGTGGTATGTGTTGTAGTCGTGGTGTGTTTTGTTCTTGTGTGTTTGTGGTGTGCGGTATGTGTGCGTCATACTCGAATGTATATTGGTTTCTGAACTGTACATTTTGACTGATATTTTCGTTACATTCAGACTGTGGTTGATCGGTGAATTGTCTCATGGGTGCAGTGACGGATTGTACTGCGTCACTAATCAGCTGTTTGTTATTAGTGATGTATTCCGCTACGGAGTCGTGCACAATTGTTGGTAAATTTTCTCGTATGCATCTATCAAAATGTTTGTCTTTGTTCTCTACCCAATCATGAAATTCTTTATTAATATTTTGAAAATGAGCTGTGGCATCAGATTGTAAGATGTCAGTCAGGTGTTGTTCAACATCGTCAAATTTATTCTGCACGTCAGTAATTCGTTTTTCAAGGTTGTCGTGTACTGAAGGATATGTTTGAATTTGTTCAGTAAGAGCTTCACACGTGACATTAAGGTTTTTTAATTGTTTCTGTAAAAGTGCTACGTCATTTGTAGTCTTTTCTTGTCTCGTATTAAGCTTGGAAAATTTCGTACTGAGTTCAGTCATCTGTTCGGTCAGTGTGGCGTCTATAAGTTCCACACGTTTACACAAAGTGTCATTACATGCCTTGATTGCTATGAGATCAGATTTAATTTCGTCATTTTGTGTCTTTAACTGTTCATTTTGTGTCTTTAAGGTTGCCATGTTTTCCGCGTTCTGCATCCTTAAGGTTGCCATATTTTCTGCGTTTTGTTTCATTAGCATTTGTAACATGTTGGCAATGTTTACTGTTTGCAAGGTCTCTGCCCCCGCCGCGTCATTAGACGTGACGTCATGTATTAACATGGGCTCTGACTGAGACTTTGAAATTTTTGTGGTGGACGGCCTATTGTCAAAATTTCCGTTGACACTTGCGTCAATATTTGATGTATCGTCACTACCGGTTGCTGTCGTAAAGTCATTTTCTAACATTTGTCTCTCGTCCGAGTCGGATTGCGTCTGAATAGTACGTCTTTGCTGTTCCATTTTTGCGTATTGTTTTCTAGTTATTACCATGCCACACGTGCTATATATTTCAAGAAATTAATGTTTGACACTGGTTTTAAAATAAAATGCAGTTGAGCATGAATCGGTCGTAGCAACAATGGCTGTCTGTTAATTTAAAAATATAAACTGAATTTGAGATTATTGGTAATGGCTGCTGGCCATGTTACATGATATCGTACAGAAGTCGGCCATATTGTACACTCGTGTATTGGTATTGTTGCATACGTTATTGTTTAAGGAAAAATACTGAGAATGGAATTTATCACTGAAACTGTTATGCGGAAAAGAAACACTACAGAATTTTACTGAAAAGCTAATACACTGAATTATACGTCTGGTCAAGCCTGCTAATGCAAAGATGCTGCGTCTTACCTTATTTTGCTGGAAGCTTCTTTGCGTCTTCCCGCAAAATTTTATAATTGGCAAATATCTTGTGATTTTTTTTTATTTCTCATATAGTCAAGTCCAGGACCAGAAGGTTGATTTTTCACATGAAACAAAGAGAACAATGTAACAAATGACAAAATAACAAGTCCGACACGCAGTCGCCAATATAAAATAAAATAAAATAAAATAAAATAAAATAAAATATTAATTATTTTTATCTGTCTGATTGGCTCTCCTATGAGTCGTCAGGTTTTGATTATTCGGTATCAGACGCTTGACAATGGCTTTTTCGTAAAGGCAATGTTACTCGTAGTTGACCGTGAAATAAAACTGAAATAATCGGACTTCGTAATTAAATCGTTTCCAAAGACTGCTGCGGTAGGTGCGGACTCATAATCTAAATCTCAATATTACAATAATTTGCCAGCCATGCCAAAACGTCGTACAGAGGTGATTGTCTACTAAACAAAAAATTACACAGTTAGTTAAATCAGATATATTCAATGAATAAGCCTACAGTTCATAATCCTACTTACTTTTATAAATATAAATTCTTTACAGAATCGAGTGCCTAGTATGGTTGCAACTCGCAGTAATTTTCTACATCATGAAATATGGCGGTGTGCCAGACAATAAACTAAAATACGTGCTTCTCGCACCACTTCAACGAGAGCTCTTCCTTTTTTTTTTTTTTTTTTTTTTTAATCAAACATACGACTAACGTAAATGTACTTTTGTTTTATCAGCGACACAGCGCTGCAGTTGTGTGCCATAGGCTTTATTTATTTGTCACTGATTATTTATTTAATTAATATCTCGCGTTTCCGAGGAAACTCACGCTCGGCATGCAAATGTGCCTTTATAGAGGGATACAGTAAACCTGAAGTGAAGCATCGGAATCTATGACTAGTGGCACAGGAATGGTTCAAAACATAGTCAGTAAGAAGAGTCATTCATCTTGTACTTAAGTCGGCATTGTGCCTTTACTATTTAATTCCGATGCAATTTCTGTGTTTCATTGTCTATAAGAACGTCCAAGGGATACAGTACACCTGAAGTGAAGCATCGGAATCTATAACTAGTGTCACAGGAATGGTTCAAATCATAGACAGTAAGAAGAGTTAGTCTTCTTGTACTTAAGTCGGCATTGTGCCTTTTGTATTGAATTCCGATGCAGTTTCGGTGTTTTACCGTCAATAAGAAGGTCCAAGGGATACAGTTAACCTGAAGTGAAGCATCGGAAGCTATAACTAGTGTCACAGGATCGGTTCAAAACATAGACAGTATGAAGAGTCGGTCTTCTTGTACTTAAGTCGGCATTGTGCCTTTACTATGTAATTCCGATGCAATTTCTGTGTTTCATCGTCAACAAGAAGGTCCAAGGGATACAGTACACCTGAAGTGAAGCATCGGAATCTATAACTAGTGTCACAGGAATGGTTCAAATCATAGACAGTAAGAAGAGTTAGTCTTCTTGTACTTAAGTCGGCGTTGTGCCTTTTGTATTTAATTCCGATGCAATTTCGGTGTTTCATCGTCAATAAGAAGGTCCAAGGGATACAGTAAACCTCAAGTGAAGCATCGGAAGCTATAACTAGTGTCATAGGAATGGTTCAAATCATAGACAGTAGGAACAGTCAGTCTTCTTGTACTTAAGTCGGCAATGTGCCTTTTCTATTTAATTCCGATGCAATTTCTGTGTTACATCGTCAATCAGAAGGTCCAAGGGATACAGTACACCTGAAGTGAATCATCGGAATCCATAACTAGTCTCACAGGAATGGTTCAAAACATAGTCAGTTCGAAGAGTCAGTCTTCTTGTACGTAAGTCGGCATTGTGCCTTTTGTATCTAATTCCGATGCAATTTCTGTGTTTCATCGTCAATAAGAAGGTGAGAGGGATACAGTAAACCTGAAGTGAAGAATCGGAATCTATAACTAGTGTCACAGGAATGGTTTAAACATAGATAGTAGGAAGAGTCAGACTACTTGTACTTAAATCGTCATTGTGCCTTTTGTATTTAATTCCGATGCAATTTCTGAGTTTCATCGCCAATAAGAAGGTCCAAGGGATACAGTAAACCTGAAGTGAGGCATCGGAATTTATAACTAGTGTCACAGGAATGGTTCAAAACATAGACAGTAGGAAGAGTCAGTCTTCATGTAGTTAAGTCGGCATTGTGCCTTTTGTATTTAATTCCGATGCAATATCTGTGTTTCATCGTCAATAAGAAGGTCAGATAGAAACAGTAAACCTGAAGTGAAGCATCGGAATCTATAACTAGTGTCACAGGAATGGTTCAAAACATAGACAGCAGGAAGAGTAAGACTACTTGTACTTAAGTGGGCATTGTGATTATTGTATTTAATTCCGATGGAATTTCTGTGTTTCATAGTCTATAAGAAGGTCGAAGGGATGCAGTACACCTGAAGTGAAGCATCGGAATCAAAAACTAGTGTCACAGGAATGGTTCAAATCATAGACAATAAGAAGAGTCACTCTTCTTGTACTTAAGTCGGCATTGTGCCTTTTGTATTTAATTCCGATGCAATTTCTGTGTTTCATCGTCAATAAGAAGGTCCAAGGGATACAGTAAACCTCAAGTGAAGCATCGGAATCTGCAACTAGCATCACAGGAATGGTTCAAAACATAGACACTAAGAAGAGTCAGTCTGCTTGTACTTAAGACTGCATTGTGCCTTTTCTATTTAATTCCGATGCAATTTCTGTGTTTCATCGTCAACGAGAAGGTCAGAGGGATACATTAAACCTGAAGTGAAGAATCGGAATCTATAACTAGTGTCACAGGAATGGTTTAAAACATAGACAGTAGGAAGAGTCGGACTACTTGTACTTAAGGCGGCATTGTGCCTTTTGTATTTAATTCCGATGCAATTTCTGTGTTTCATCGCCAATAAGAAGGTCCAAGGGATAGAGTAAACCTGATATGAGGCATCGGAATCTATCACTAGTGTCATAGGAATGGTTCAAAACATAGTCAGTAAGAAGAGTCATTCTTCTTGTACGTAAGTCTGCATTGTGCCTATACTCTTTAATTCCGATCCAATATCTGTGTTTCATCGTCAATAAGAAGGTCAGAGGTATACAGTAAACCTGAAGTCAAGCTTCGGAATCTATAACTAGTGTCACAGGAATGGTTCAAAACATAGTCAGAAAGAAATGGCAGTCTTCTTGTACTTAAGTCGGCATTGTTCCTTTTGTATTTAATTCCGATGCAATATCTGTGATTCATCGTCAATAAGAAGGTCAGAGGGATACAGTAAACCTGACGTGAAGCAGCGGAATCTATACCTAGTGTCACAGGAATGGTTCAAATTATAGTCAGTAAGAAGAGTCAGCCTTCTTGTACTTAAGTCGGCATTTGTGCATTTTGTATTTAATTCCGATTCAATTTCTGTGTTTCATCGTCAATAAGATGGTCAAAGAGATGCAGTAAACATGAAGTGAAGCATCGGAATCTATAACTAGTGTCACAGGAATGGTTCAAAACATAGACAGTAAGAAGAGTCAGTCTTCTTGTACTTAAGTCGGCATTGTGGCCTTTTCAAATTAATTGCGATGCAATTACTGTGTTTCATCGTCGATAAGAAGGTCAGAGGGATACAGTAAACCTGAAGTAAAGCATCTGAATCTCTAACTAGTGTCACAGGTATGGTTCAAAACATAGTCAGTATGAAGAGGCAGTCTTCTTGTACTTAAGCCGGCATTGTGCCTTTTGTATTTAATTCCGATGCAATTTCTGTGTTTCATCGTCAATAAGAAGGTCAGAGGGATACAGTAAACCTGAAGTGAAGCATCGGAATCTATAACTAGTGTCACAGGAATGGTGCAAACATAGTCAGTAAGAAGAGTCAGTCTTGTTTTACTTAAGTCGGCATTTGTGCATTTTGTATTTAATTCCGTTGCAATTTCTGTGTTTCATCGTCAATAAGAAGGTCCAAGAGATACAGTAAACCTGAAGTGAAGCATCGGAATCTATAACTAGTGTCACAGGAATGTTTCAAATCATAGACAATAAGAAGAGTCACTCTTCTTGTACTTAAGTCGGCATTGTGCCTTTTGTATTTAATTCCGATGCAATTTCTGTGTTTCATCGTCAATAAGAAGGTCCAAGGGATACAGTAAACCTGAAGTGAAGCATCGGAATCTGTAACTAGCATCACAGGAATGGTTCAAAACAAAGACACTAAGAAGAGTCAGTCTGCTTGTACTTAAGACTGCATTGTGCCTTTTCTATTTAATTCCGATGCAATTTCTGTGTTTCATCGTCAACGAGAAGGTCAGAGGGATACAGTAAACCTGAAGTGAAGCATCGGAATCTATAACTAGTGTCACAGGAATGGTTCAAAACATAGTCAGTAAGAAGAGTCATTTTTCTTGTACTTAAGTCGGCATTGTGCCTTTACTATGTAATTCCGATGCAATTTCTGTGTTTCATCGTCAATAAGAAGGTCCAAGGGATACAGTACACCTCAAGTGAAGCATCGGAAGCTATAACTAGTGTCACAGGATCGGTTCAAAACATAGACAGTATGAAGAGTCGGTCTTCTTGTACATAAGTCAGCATTTTGACTTTTCTATTTAAATGCGATGCAATTTCTGTGTTTCATCATCAATAAGAAGGTCAGACGGATACAGTAAACGTGAAGTGAGGCATCGGAGTCCATAAGTAGTGTCACAGGAATGGTTCGAAACATAGTCAGTAGGAAGAGTCAGTCTTCTTGAACTTAAGTCGGCTTTGCGCCTTTTCTATTTAATTCCGGTGCAATATCTGTGTTCCATCGTCAATAAGAAGGTCAGAGGGATACAGTATACCTGAAGTGAAGCATCGCAATCTATAACTAGTGTCACAGGAATGGTTCAAAACATAGTCAGTAAGAAGAGTGAATTTTCTTGTACTTAAGTCGGCATTGAGTTTTTGTATTTAATTCCGATGCAATATCTGTGTTTCATCGTCAATAAGAAGGTCCAAGTGATACAGTAATCCTGAAGTGAAGCTTCGGAATCTGTAACTAGCGTCACCGGAATGGTTCAAATCATAGACAGTAAGAAGAATCTGTTTTCTTGTACTTAAGGCGGCATTGTGCCTTTTGTATTTAATTCCGATGCAATTTCTGTGTTTCATCACCAATAAGAAAGTCCAAGGGATACAGCAAACCTGAAGAGAAGCATCGGAATCTATAACTAGTGTCACAAAAATGGTTCAAAACATAGACAGTAGGAAGAGTCAGTCTTCTTGTACTTAAGTCGGCAATGTGCCTTTTCTATTTAATTCCGATGCAATTTCTGTGTTACATCGTCAATAAGAAGGTCCAAGGGATACAGTACACCTGATGTGAGGCATCGGAATCTATTACTAGTGTCATAGGAATGGTTCAAAACATAGTCATTACGAAGAGTCATTCATCTTGTACTTAAGTCGGCATTGCGCCTATACTATTTAATTCCGATGCAATTTCTGAGTTTCATCAACAATAAGAAGGTCCTAGGGATGCAGTACACCTGAAGTGAAGCATCGGAATCTAAAACTAGTGTCACAGGAATGGTTCAAAACATGGTCAGTAAGAAGAGTCAGTCTTCTTGTACTTAAGTCGGCATTGTGCCTATACCATTTAATTCCGAGGCACTTTCTGTGTTTCATCAACAATAAGAAGGTCCAAGGGATGCAGTACACTTGAAGTGAAGCATCGGAATCTAAAACTAGTGTCACAGGAATGGTTCAAATCATAGACAGTAAGAAGAGTCAGTCTTCTTGTACTTAAGTCGGCATTGTGCCTTTTGTATTTAATTTCGATGCAATTTCGGTGTTTCATCGTCATTAAGAAGGTCCAAGGGATACAGTAAACCTGAAGTGAAGCATCGGAATCTATAACTAGTGTCACAGGATCGGTTCAAAACATAGACAGTATGAAGAGTCGGTCTTCTTGTACTTAAGTCGGCATTGTGCCTTTTCTATTTAATTGCGATGCAATTTCTGTGTTTCATCATCAATAAGAAGGTCAGAGGGATACAGTAAACGTGAAGTGTAGCATCGGAGTCCATAACTAGTGTCACAGGAATGGTTCAAAACATAGTCAGTAGGAAGAGTCTGTCTTATTGTACTTAAGTCGGCATTGCGCCTTTTCTATTTAATTCCGATGCAATATCTGTGTTTCAACGTCAATAAGAAAGTCAGAGGGATACAGTAAACCTGAAGTCAAGCTTCGGAATCTATAACTAGTGTCACAGGAATGGTTCAAAACATAGTCAGAAAGAAAAGTCAGTCTTCTTGTACTTAAGTCGGCATTGTGCATTTTGTATTTAATTCCGATGCAATATCTGTGATTCATCGTCAATAAGAAGGTCAGAGGGATACAGTAAACCTGACGTGAAGCATCGGAATCTATAACTAGTGTCACAGGAATGTTTCAAATCATAGACAATAAGAAGAGTCACTCTTCTTGTACTTAAGTCGGCATTGTGCCTTTTGTATTTAATTCCGATGCAACTTCTGTGTTTCATCGTCAATAAGAAGGTCCAAGGGATACAGTAAACCTGAAGTGAAGCATCGGTATCTGTAACTAGCATCACAGGAATGGTTCAAAACAAAGACACTAAGAAGAGTCAGTCTGCTTGTACTTAAGACTGCATTGTGCCTTTTCTATTTAATTCCGATGCAATTTCTGTGTTTCATCGTCAACGAGAAGGTCAGAGGGATACAGTAAACCTGAAGTGAAGCATCGGAATCTATAACTAGTGTCACAGGAATGGTTCAAAACATAGTCAGTAAGAAGAGTCATTTTTCTTGTACTTAAGTCGGCATTGTGCCTTTACTATGTAATTCCGATGCAATTTCTGTGTTTCATCGTCAATAAGAAGGTCCAAGGGATACAGTACACCTCAAGTGAAGCATCGGAAGCTATAACTAGTGTCACAGGATCGGTTCAAAACATAGACAGTATGAAGAGTCGGTCTTCTTGTACATAAGTCAGCATTTTGACTTTTCTATTTAAATGTGATGCAATTTCTGTGTTTCATCATCAATAAGAAGGTCAGAGGGATACAGTAAACGTGAAGTGAGGCATCGGAGTCCATAAGTAGTGTCACAGGAATGGTTCGAAACATAGTCAGTAGGAAGAGTCAGTCTTCTTGAACTTAAGTCGGCTTTGCGCCTTTTCTATTTAATTCCGATGCAATATCTGTGTTCCATCGTCAATAAGAAGGTCAGAGGGATACAGTATACCTGAAGTGAAGCATCGCAATCTATAACTAGTGTCACAGGAATGGTTCAAAACATAGTCAGTAAGAAGAGTGAATTTTCTTGTACTTAAGTCGGCATTGAGTTTTTTGTATTTAATTCCGATGCAATATCTGTGTTTCATCGTCAATAAGAAGGTCCAAGTGATACAGTAATCCTGAAGTGAAGCTTCGGAATCTGTAACTAGCGTCACCGGAATGGTTCAAATCATAGACAGTAAGAAGAATCTGTTTTCTTGTACTTAAGGCGGCATTGTGCCTTTTGTATTTAATTCCGATGCAATTTCTGTGTTTCATCGCCAATAAGAAAGTCCAAGGGATACAGCAAACCTGAAGAGAAGCATCGGAATCTATAACTAGTGTCACAAAAATGGTTCAAAGCATAGACAGTAGGAAGAGTCAGTCTTCTTGTACTTAAGTCGGCAATATGCCTTTTCTATTTAATTCCGATGCAATTTCTGTGTTACATCGTCAATAAGAAGGTCCAAGGGATACAGTACACCTGATGTGAGGCATCGGAATCTATTACTAGTGTCATAGGAATGGTTCAAAACATAGTCATTACGAAGAGTCATTCATCTTGTACTTAAGTCGGCATTGCGCCTATACTATTTAATTCCGATGCAATTTCTGAGTTTCATCAACAATAAGAAGGTCCAAGGGATGCAGTACACCTGAAGTGAAGCATCGGAATCTAAAACTAGTGTCACAGGAATGGTTCAAAACATGGTCAGTAAGAAGAGTCAGTCTTCTTGTACTTAAGTCGGCATTGTGCCTATACCATTTAATTCCGAGGCACTTTCTGTGTTTCATCAACAATAAGAAGGTCCAAGGGATGCAGTACACTTGAAGTGAAGCATCGGAATCTAAAACTAGTGTCACAGGAATGGTTCAAATCATACACAGTAAAAGGAGTCAGTCTTCTTGTACTTAAGTCGGCATTGCGCCTTTTCTATTTAATTCCGATGCAATATCTGTGTTTCAACGTCAATAAGAAGGTCAGAGGGATACAGTAAACCTGAAGTCAAGCTTCGGAATCTATAACTAGTGTCACAGGAATGGTTCAAAACATAGTCAGAAATAAAAGGCAGTCTTCTTGTACTTAAGTCGGCATTGTGCCTTTTGTATTTAATTCCGATGCAATATCTGTGATTCATCGTCAATAAGAAGGTCAGAGGGATACAGCAAACCTGACGTGAAGCATCGGAATCTATAACTAGTGTCACAGGAATGTTTCAAATCATAGACAATATGAAGAGTCACTCTTCTTGTACTTAAGTCGGCATTGTGCCTTTTGTATTTAATTCCGATGCAATTTCTGTGTTTCATCGTCAACGAGAAGGTCAGAGGGATACAGTAAACCTGAAGTGAAGCATCGGAATCTATAACTAGTGTCACAGGAATGGTTCAAAACATAGTCAGTAAGAAGAGTCATTTTTCTTGTACTTAAGTCGGCATTGAGCCTTTACTATGTAATTCCGATTCAATATCTGTGTTTCATCGTCAATAAGGAGGTCCAAGGGATACAGTAAACCTGAAGTGAAGCATCGGAACCTGTAACTAGCATCACAGGAATGGTTCAAAACAAAGACACTAAGAAGAGTCAGTCTGCTTGTACTTAAGACTGCATTGTGCCTTTTCTATTTAATTCCGATGCAATTTCTGTGTTTCATCGTCAACGAGAAGGTCAGAGGGATACAGTACACCTGAAGTGAAGCATCGGAATCTATAACTAGTGTCACAGGAATGGTTCAAAACATAGTCAGTAAGAAGAGTCATTTTTCTTGTACTTAAGTCGGCATTGAGCCTTTACTATGTAATTCCGATGCAATATCTGTGTTTCATCGTCAATAAGAAGGTCCAAGGGATACAGTACACCTCAAGTGAAGCATCGGAAGCTATAACTAGTGTCACAGGATCGGTTCAAAACATAGACAGTATGAAGAGTCGGTCTTCTTGTACTTAAGTCAGCATTTTGCCTTTTCTATTTCAATGCGATGCAATTTCTGTGTTTCATCACCAATAAGAAGGTCAGAGGGATACAGTAAACGTGAAGTGAGGCATCGGAGTCCATAACTAGTGTCAGAGGAATGGTTCGAAACATAGTCAGTAGGAAGACTCAGTCTTCTTGAACTTAAGTCGGCATTGCGCCTTTTCTATTTAATTCCGATGCAATATCTGTGTTCCATCGTCAATAAGAAGGTCAGAGGGATACAGTATACCTGAAGTGAAGCATAATTCCGATGCAATAGATGTGATTCATCGTCAATAAGAAGGTCAGAGGGCTACAGTAAACCTGACGTGAAGAATCGGAATGTATACCTAGTGTCACAGGAATGGTTCAAATTATAGTCAGTAAGAAGAGTCAGCCTTCTTGTACTTAAGTCGGCATTTGTGCATTTTGTATTTAATTCCGATTCAATTTCTGTGTTTCATCGCCAATAAGAAGGTCCAAGGGACACAGTAAACCTGAAGTAAAGCATCTGAATCTCTAACTAGTGTCACAGGTATGGTTCAAAGCATAGTCAGTATGAAGAGGCAGTCTTCTTGTACTTAAGTCGGCATTGTGCCATTTGTATTTAATTCCGATGCAATTTCTGTGTTTCATCGCCAATAAGAAGGTCCAAGGGATACAGTAAACCTGAAGTGAAGCATCGGAATCTATAACTAGTGTCACAGGAATGGTTCAAAGCATAGACAGTAGGAAGAGTCAGACTACTTGCACTTAAGTCGGCATTGTGATTTTTGTATTTAATTCCGATGCAATTTCTGTGTTTCATCGTCTATAAGAAGGACCAAGGGATACAGTAAACCTGAAGTGAAGCATCGGAAGCTATATCTAGTGTCACATGATCGTTTCAAAGCATATACAGTATGAAGAGTCGGTCTACTTGTACTTAAGTCGGCATTGTGCCTTTTCTATTTAATTGCGATGCAATTTCTGTGTTTCATCGGCAATAAGAAGGTCAGAGGGATACAGTAAACCTGAAGTGAAGCATCGGAATCTATGACTAGTGGCACAGGAATGGTTCAAAACATAGTCAGTAAGAAGAGTCATTCATCTTGTACTTAAGTCGGCATTGTGCCTTTACTATTTAATTCCGATGCAATTTCTGTGTTTCATTGTCTATAAGAACGTCCAAGGGATACAGTACACCTGAAGTGAAGCATCGGAATCTATAACTAGTGTCACAGGAATGGTTCAAATCATAGACAGTAAGAAGAGTTAGTCTTCTTGTACTTAAGTCGGCATTGTGCCTTTTGTATTGAATTCCGATGCAGTTTCGGTGTTTTACCGTCAATAAGAAGGTCCAAGGGATACAGTTAACCTGAAGTGAAGCATCGGAAGCTATAACTAGTGTCACAGGATCGGTTCAAAACATAGACAGTATGAAGAGTCGGTCTTCTTGTACTTAAGTCGGCATTGTGCCTTTACTATGTAATTCCGATGCAATTTCTGTGTTTCATCGTCAACAAGAAGGTCCAGGGGATACAGTACACCTGAAGTGAAGCATCGGAATCTATAACTAGTGTCACAGGAATGGTTCAAATCATAGACAGTAAGAAGAGTTAGTCTTCTTGTACTTAAGTCGGCGTTGTGCCTTTTGTATTTAATTCCGATGCAATTTCGGTGTTTCATCGTCAATAAGAAGGTCCAAGGGATACAGTAAACCTCAAGTGAAGCATCGGAAGCTATAACTAGTGTCACAGGAATGGTTCAAATCATAGACAGTAGGAACAGTCAGTCTTCTTGTACTTAAGTCGGCAATGTGCCTTTTCTATTTAATTCCGATGCAATTTCTGTGTTACATCGTCAATCAGAAGGTCCAAGGGATACAGTACACCTGAAGTGAATCATCGGAATCCATAACTAGTCTCACAGGAATGGTTCAAAACATAGTCAGTTCGAAGAGTCAGTCTTGTTGTACGTAAGTCGGCATTGTGCCTTTTGTATCTAATTCCGATGCAATTTCTGTGTTTCATCGTCAATAAGAAGGTGAGAGGGATACAGTATACCTGAAGTGAAGAATCGGAATCTATAACTAGTGTCACAGGAATGGTTTAAACATAGATAGTAGGAAGAGTCAGACTACTTGTACTTAAATCGTCATTGTGCCTTTTGTATTTAATTCCGATGCAATTTCTGAGTTTCATCGCCAATAAGAAGGTCCAAGGGATACAGTAAACCTGAAGTGAGGCATCGGAATTTATAACTAGTGTCACAGGAATGGTTCAAAACATAGACAGTAGGAAGAGTCAGTCTTCATGTAGTTAAGTCGGCATTGTGCCTTTTGTATTTAATTCCGATGCAATATCTGTGTTTCATCGTCAATAAGAAGGTCAGATAGAAACAGTAAACCTGAAGTGAAGCATCGGAATCTATAACTAGTGTCACAGGAATGGTTCAAAACATAGACAGCAGGAAGAGTAAGACTACTTGTACTTAAGTGGGCATTGTGATTATTGTATTTAATTCCGATGGAATTTCTGTGTTTCATAGTCTATAAGAAGGTCGAAGGGATGCAGTACACCTGAAGTGAAGCATCGGAATCAAAAACTAGTGTCACAGGAATGGTTCAAATCATAGACAATAAGAAGAGTCACTCTTCTTGTACTTAAGTCGGCATTGTGCCTTTTGTATTTAATTCCGATGCAATTTCTATGTTTCATCGTCAATAAGAAGGTCCAAGGGATACAGTAAACCTGAAGTGAAGCATCGGAATCTGCAACTAGCATCACAGGAATGGTTCAAATCATAGACACTAAGAAGAGTCAGTCTGCTTGTACTTAAGACTGCATTGTGCCTTTTCTATTTAATTCCGATGCAATTACTGTGTTTCATCGCCAATAAGAAGGTCCAAGGGATACAGTAAACCTGAAGTGAAGCATCGGAATCTATAACTAGTGTCACAGGAATGGTTCAAAACATAGACAGTAGGAAGAGTCAGACTACTTGCACTTAAGTCGGCATTGTGATTTTTGTATTTAATTCCGATGCAATTTCTGTGTTTCATCGTCTATAAGAAGGACCAAGGGATACAGTAAACCTGAAGTGAAGCATCGGAAGCTATATCTAGTGTCACATGATCGTTTCAAAGCATATACAGTATGAAGAGTCGGTCTACTTGTACTTAAGTCGGCATTGTGCCTTTTCTATTTAATTGCGATGCAATTTCTGTGTTTCATCGGCAATAAGAAGGTCAGAGGGATACAGTAAACCTGAAGTGAAGCATCGGAATCTATGACTAGTGGCACAGGAATGGTTCAAAACATAGTCAGTAAGAAGAGTCATTCATCTTGTACTTAAGTCGGCATTGTGCCTTTACTATTTAATTCCGATGCAATTTCTGTGTTTCATTGTCTATAAGAACGTCCAAGGGATACAGTACACCTGAAGTGAAGCATCGGAATCTATAACTAGTGTCACAGGAATGGTTCAAATCATAGACAGTAAGAAGAGTTAGTCTTCTTGTACTTAAGTCGGCATTGTGCCTTTTGTATTGAATTCCGATGCAGTTTCGGTGTTTTACCGTCAATAAGAAGGTCCAAGGGATACAGTTAACCTGAAGTGAAGCATCGGAAGCTATAACTAGTGTCACAGGATCGGTTCAAAACATAGACAGTATGAAGAGTCGGTCTTCTTGTACTTAAGTCGGCATTGTGCCTTTACTATGTAATTCCGATGCAATTTCTGTGTTTCATCGTCAACAAGAAGGTCCAAGGGATACAGTACACCTGAAGTGAAGCATCGGAATCTATAACTAGTGTCACAGGAATGGTTCAAATCATAGACAGTAAGAAGAGTTAGTCTTCTTGTACTTAAGTCGGCGTTGTGCCTTTTGTATTTAATTCCGATGCAATTTCGGTGTTTCATCGTCAATAAGAAGGTCCAAGGGATAAAGTAAACCTCAAGTGAAGCATCGGAAGCTATAACTAGTGTCACAGGAATGGTTCAAATCATAGACAGTAGGAACAGTCAGTCTTCTTGTACTTAAGTCGGCAATGTGCCTTTTCTATTTAATTCCGATGCAATTTCTGTGTTACATCGTCAATCAGAAGGTCCAAGGGATACAGTACACCTGAAGTGAATCATCGGAATCCATAACTAGTCTCACAGGAATGGTTCAAAACATAGTCAGTTCGAAGAGTCAGTCTTCTTGTACGTAAGTCGGCATTGTGCCTTTTGTATCTAATTCCGATGCAATTTCTGTGTTTCATCGTCAATAAGAAGGTGAGAGGGATACAGTATACCTAAAGTGAAGAATCGGAATCTATAACTAGTGTCACAGGAATGGTTTAAACATAGATAGTAGGAAGAGTCAGACTACTTGTACTTAAATCGTCATTGTGCCTTTTGTATTTAATTCCGATGCAATTTCTGAGTTTCATCGCCAATAAGAAGGTCCAAGGGATACAGTAACCTGAAGTGAGGCATCGGAATTTATAACTAGTGTCACAGGAATGGTTCAAAACATAGACAGTAGGAAGAGTCAGTCTTCATGTAGTTAAGTCGGCATTGTGCCTTTTGTATTTAATTCCGATGCAATATCTGTGTTTCATCGTCAATAAGAAGGTCAGATAGAAACAGTAAACCTGAAGTGAAGCATCGGAATCTATAACTAGTGTCACAGGAATGGTTCAAAACATAGACAGCAGGAAGAGTAAGACTACTTGTACTTAAGTGGGCATTGTGATTATTGTATTTAATTCCGATGGAATTTCTGTGTTTCATAGTCTATAAGAAGGTCGAAGGGATGCAGTACACCTGAAGTGAAGCATCGGAATCAAAAACTAGTGTCACAGGAATGGTTCAAATCATAGACAATAAGAAGAGTCACTCTTCTTGTACTTAAGTCGGCATTGTGCCTTTTGTATTTAATTCCGATGCAATTTCTGTGTTTCATCGTCAATAAGAAGGTCCAAGGGATACAGTAAACCTGAAGTGAAGCATCGGAATCTGCAACTAGCATCACAGGAATGGTTCAAATCATAGACACTAAGAAGAGTCAGTCTGCTTGTACTTAAGACTGCATTGTGCCTTTTCTATTTAATTCCGATGCAATTTCTGTGTTTCATCGTCAACGAGAAGGTCAGAGGGATACATTAAACCTGAAGTGAAGAATCGGAATCTATAACTAGTGTCACAGGAATGGTTTAAAACATAGACAGTAGGAAGAGTCAGACTACTTGTACTTAAGGCGGCATTGTGCCTTTTGTATTTAATTCCGATGCAATTTCTGTGTTTCATCGCCAATAAGAAGGTCCAAGGGATAGAGTAAACCTGATATGAGGCATCGGAATCTATCACTAGTGTCATAGGAAAGATTCAAAACATAGTCAGTAAGAAGAGTCATTCTTCTTGTACGTAAGTCTGCATTGTGCCTATACTATTTAATTCCGATCCAATATCTGTGTTTCATCGTCAATAAGAAGGTCAGAGGTATACAGTAAACCTGAAGTCAAGCTTCGGAATCTATAACTAGTGTCACAGGAATGGTTCAAAACATAGTCAGAAAGAAATGGCAGTCTTCTTGTACTTAAGTCGGCATTGTTCCTTTTGTATTTAATTCCGATGCAATATCTGTGATTCATCGTCAATGAGAAGGTCAGAGGGATACAGTAAACCTGACGTGAAGCAGCGGAATCTATACCTAGTGTCACAGGAATGGTTCAAATTATAGTCAGTAAGAAGAGTCAGCCTTCTTGTACTTAAGTCGGCATTTGTGCATTTTGTATTTAATTCCGATTCAATTTCTGTGTTTCATCGTCAATAAGATGGTCAAAGAGATGCAGTAAACATGAAGTGAAGCATCGGAATCTATAACTAGTGTCACAGGAATGGTTCAAAACATAGACAGTAAGAAGAGTCAGTCTTCTTGTACTTAAGTCGGCATTGTGGCCTTTTCAAATTAATTCCGATGCAATTACTGTGTTTCATCGTCGATAAGAAGGTCAGAGGGATACAGTAAACCTGAAGTAAAGCATCTGAATCTCTAACTAGTGTCACAGGTATGGTTCAAAACATAGTCAGTATGAAGAGGCAGTCTTCTTGTACTTAAGCCGGCATTGTGCCTTTTGTATTTAATTCCGATGCAATTTCTGTGTTTCATCGTCAATAAGAAGGTCAGAGGGATACAGTAAACCTGAAGTGAAGCATCGGAATCTATAACTAGTGTCACAGGAATGGTTCAAACATAGTCAGTAAGAAGAGTCAGTCTTGTTTTACTTAAGTCGGCATTTGTGCATTTTGTATTTAATTCCGTTGCAATTTCTGTGTTTCATCGTCAATAAGAAGGTCCAAGAGATACAGTAAACCTGAAGTGAAGCATCGGAATCTATAACTAGTGTCACAGGAATGGTTCAAATATAGGCAGAAAGAAGAGTCGGTCTTCTTGTACTTAAGTCGGCATTGTGCCTTTTGTATTTAATTCCGATGCTATTTCTGTTTCATCGTCAATAAGAAGGTCAGAGGGATACAGTAAAACTGAAGTGAAGCATCAGAATCCATAAATAGTGTCACAGGATTGGTTCAAAACATAGACAGTAAGAAGAGTCAGCCTACTTGTAGTTATGTCCGCAATGTGCCTTTTGTATTTAATTCCTATGTAATTTCTCTGTTTCATCTCAATAAGTAGGTCCAAGGGATACAGTACACCTGAAGTGAAGCATCGGAATCTATAACTAGTGTCACAGGATTGGTTCAAATCATAAACAGTAAGATGAGGCAGTTTTCTTGTGCTTAAGTCAGCATTGTGGCCTTTCTATTTAATTCCGATGCAATTTCTGTGTTTCATCGTCAATATGAAGGTCAGGGGGATACAGTAAACCTGAAGTGAAGCATCGGAATCTATAACTAGTGTCACAGGAATGGTTCAAATCATAGACAGTAGGAAGAGTCAGTCTTCTTGTACTTGAGTCAGCATTGTGCCTTTTGCATTTATTTCCGATGCAATATCTGTGTTTCATCGTCAATAAGAAGGTCAGGGGGATACAGTAAACCTGAAGTGAAGCATCGGAACCTATAACTAGTGTCACAGGAATGGTTCAAAACATAGACAGTAGGAAGAGTCAGTCTTCATGTACTTAAGTCGGCATTGTGCCTTTTGTATTTAATTTCGATGCAATTTCGGTGTTTCATCGTCATTAAGAAGGTCTTTCATCGTCAATATCAAGGTCCAAGGCATACAGAAAACCTGAGGTGAAGCATCGGAAGCTACAACTAGTGTCACAGGAATGGTTTAAAACATAGACAGTAGGAAGAGTCAGGCTACTTGTACTTAAGGCGGGATTGTGCCTTTTGTATTGAATTCCGATGCAATATCTGTGTTTCATCGTCAATAAGAAGGTCCAAGGGATACAGTACACCTCAAGTGAAGCATCGGAAGCTATAACTAGTGTCACAGGATCGGTTCAGAACATAGACAGTATGAAGAGTCGGTCTTCTTGTACATAAGTCAGCATTTTGACTTTTCTATTTAAATGCGATGCAATTTCTGTGTTTCATCATCAATAAGAAGGTCAGAGGGATACAGTAAACGTGAAGTGAGGCATCGGAGTCCATAAGTAGTGACACAGGAATGGTTCGAAACATAGTCAGTAGGAAGAGTCAGTCTTCTTGAACTTAAGTCGGCTTTGCGCCTTTTCTATTTAATTCCGATGCAATATCTGTGTTCCATCGTCAATAAGAAGGTCAGAGGGATACAGTATACCTGAAGTGAAGCATCGCAATCTATAACTAGTGTCACAGGAATGGTTCAAAACATAGTCAGTAAGAAGAGTGAATTTTCTTGTACTTAAGTCGGCATTGAGTTTTTGTATTTAATTCCAATGCAATATCTGTGTTTCATCGTCAATAAGAAGGTCCAAGTGATACAGTAATCCTGAAGTGAAGCTTCGGAATCTGTAACTAGCGTCACCGGAATGGTTCAAATCATAGACAGTAGGAAGAGTCAGTCTTCTTGTACTTAAGTCGGCAATGTGCCTTTTCTATTTAATTCCGATGCAATTTCTGTGTTACATCGTCAATAAGAAGGTCCAAGGGATACAGTACACCTGATGTGAGGCATCGGAATCTATTACTAGTGTCATAGGAATGGTTCAAAACATAGTCATTACGAAGAGTCATTCATCTTGTACTTAAGTCGGCATTGCGCCTATACTATTTAATTCCGATGCAATTTCTGAGTTTCATCAACAATAAGAAGGTCCAAGGGATGCAGTACACCTGAAGTGAAGCATCGGAATCTAAAACTAGTGTCACAGGAATGGTTCAAAACATGGTCGGTAAGAAGAGTCAGTCTTCTTGTACTTAAGTCGGCATTGTGCCTATACCATTTAATTCCGAGGCACTTTCTGTGTTTCATCATCAATAAGAAGGTCCAAGGGATGCAGTACACTTGAAGTGAAGCATCGGAATCGAAAACTAGTGTCACAGGAATGGTTCAAATCATAGACAGTAAAAGGAGTCAGTCTTCTTGTACTTAAGTCGGCATTGTGCATTTTGTATTTAATTTCGATGCAATTTTGGTGTTTCATCGTCGTTAAGAAGGTCCAAGGGATACAGTAAACCTGAAGTGAAGCATCGGAATCTATAACTAGTGTCACAGGATCGGTTCAAAACATAGACACTATGAAGAGTCGGTTTTCTTGTACTTAAGTCGGCATTGTGCCTTTTCTATTTAATTGCGATGCAATTTCTGTGTTTCATCATCAATAAGATGGTCAGAGGGATACAGTAAACGTGAAGTGTAGCATCGGAGTCCATAACTAGTGTCACAGGAATGGTTCAAAACATAGTCAGTAGGAAGAGTCAGTCTTATTGTACTTAAGTCGGCATTGCGCCTTTTCTATTCAATTCCGATGCAATATCTGTGTTTCAACGTCAATAAGAAGGTCAGAGGGATACAGTAAACCTGAAGTCAAGCTTCGGAATCTATAACTAGTGTCACAGGAATGGTTCAAAACATAGTCAGAAATAAAAGGCAGTCATCTTGTACTTAAGTCGGCATTGTCCCTTTTGTATTTAATTCCGATGCAATATCTGTGATTCATCGTCAATAAGAAGGTCAGAGGGATACAGTAAACCTGACGTGAAGCATCGGAATCTATAACTAGTGTCACAGGAATGTTTCAAATCATAGACAATATGAAGAGTCACTCTTCTTGTACTTAAGTCGGCATTGTGCCTTTTGTATTTAATTCCGATGCAATTTCTGTGTTTCATCGTCAACGAGAAGGTCAGAGGGATACAGTAAACCTGAAGTGAAGCATCGGAATCTATAACTAGTGTCACAGGAATGGTTCAAAACATAGTCAGTAAGAAGAGTCATTTTTCTTGTACTTAAGTCGGCATTGAGCCTTTACTATGTAATTCCGATGCAATATCTGTGTTTCATCGTCAATAAGAAGGTCCAAGGGATACAGTAAACCTGAAGTGAAGCATCGGAACCTGTAACTAGCATCACAGGAATGGTTCAAAACAAAGACACTAAGAAGAGTCAGTCTGCTTGTACTTAAGACTGCATTGTGCCTTTTCTATTTAATTCCGATGCAATTTCTGTGTTTCATCTCAACGAGAAGGTCAGAGGGATACAGTACACCTGAAGTGAAGCATCGGAATCTATAACTAGTGTCACAGGAATGGTTCAAAACATAGTCAGTAAGAAGAGTCATTTTTCTTGTACTTAAGTCGGCATTGAGCCTTTACTATGTAATTCCGATGCAATATCTGTGTTTCATCGTCAATAAGAAGGTCCAAGGGATACAGTACACCTCAAGTGAAGCATCGGAAGCTATAACTAGTGTCACAGGATCGGTTCAAAACATAGACAGTATGAAGAGTCGGTCTTCTTGTACTTAAGTCAGCATTTTGCCTTCTCTATTTCAATGCGATGCAATTTCTGTGTTTCATCACCAATAAGAAGGTCAGAGGGATACAGTAAACGTGAAGTGAGGCATCGGAGTCCATAACTAGTGTCAGAGGAATGGTTCGAAACATAGTCAGTAGGAAGACTCAGTCTTCTTGAACTTAAGTCGGCATTGCGCCTTTTCTATTTAATTCCGATGCAATATCTGTGTTCCATCGTCAATAAGAAGGTCAGAGGGATACAGTATACCTGAAGTGAAGCATAATTCCGATGCAATATATGTGATTCATCGTCAATAAGAAGGTCAGAGGGCTACAGTAAACCTGACGTGAAGAATCGGAATGTATACCTAGTGTCACAGGAATGGTTCAAATTATAGTCAGTAAGAAGAGTCAGCCTTCTTGTACTTAAGTCGGCATTTGTGCATTTTGTATTTAATTCCGATTCAATTTCTGTGTTTCATCGCCAATAAGAAGGTCCAAGGGACACAGTAAACCTGAAGTAAAGCATCTGAATCTCTAACTAGTGTCACAGGTATGGTTCAAAGCATAGTCAGTATGAAGAGTCAGTCTTCTTGTACTTAAGTCGGCATTGTGCCATTTGTATTTAATTCCGATGCAATTTCTGTGTTTCATCGCCAATAAGAAGGTCCAAGGGATACAGTAAACCTGAAGTGAAGCATCGGAATCAATAACTAGTGTCACAGGAATGGTTCAAAACATAGACAGTAGGAAGAGTCAGACTACTTGCACTTAAGTCGGCATTGTGATTTTTGTATTTAATTCCGATGCAATTTCTGTGTTTCATCGTCTATAAGAAGGACCAAGGGATACAGTAAACCTGAAGTGAAGCATCGGAAGCTATATCTAGTGTCACATGATCGTTTCAAAGCATATACAGTATGAAGAGTCGGTCTACTTGTACTTAAGTCGGCATTGTGCCTTTTCTATTTAATTGCGATGCAATTTCTGTGTTTCATCGGCAATAAGAAGGTCAGAGGGATACAGTAAACCTGAAGTGAAGCATCGGAATCTATGACTAGTGGCACAGGAATGGTTCAAAACATAGTCAGTAAGAAGAGTCATTCATCTTGTACTTAAGTCGGCATTGTGCCTTTACTATTTAATTCCGATGCAATTTCTGTGTTTCATTGTCTATAAGAACGTCCAAGGGATACAGTACACCTGAAGTGAAGCATCGGAATCTATAACTAGTGTCACAGGAATGGTTCAAATCATAGACAGTAAGAAGAGTTAGTCTTCTTGTACTTAAGTCGGCATTGTGCCTTTTGTATTGAATTCCGATGCAGTTTCGGTGTTTTACCGTCAATAAGAAGGTCCAAGGGATACAGTTAACCTGAAGTGAAGCATCGGAAGCTATAACTAGTGTCACAGGATCGGTTCAAAACATAGACAGTATGAAGAGTCGGTCTTCTTGTACTTAAGTCGGCATTGTGCCTTTACTATGTAATTCCGCTGCAATTTCTGTCTTTCATCGTCAACAAGAAGGTCCAAGGGATACAGTACACCTGAAGTGAAGCATCGGAATCTATAACTAGTGTCACAGGAATGGTTCAAATCATAGACAGTAAGAAGAGTTAGTCTTCTTGTACTTAAGTCGGCGTTGTGCCTTTTGTATTTAATTCCGATGCAATTTCGGTGTTTCATCGTCAATAAGAAGGTCCAAGGGATACAGTAAACCTCAAGTGAAGCATCGGAGGCTATAACTAGTGTCACAGGAATGGTTCAAAACATAGTCAGTTCGAAGAGTCAGTCTTCTTGTACGTAAGTCGGCATTGTGCCATTTGTATCTAATTCCGATGCAATTTCTGTGTTTCATCGTCAATAAGAAGGTGAGAGGGATACAGTATACCTGAAGTGAAGAATCGGAATCTATAACTAGTGTCACAGGAATGGTTTAAACATAGATAGTAGGAAGAGTCAGACTACTTGTACTTAAATCGTCATTGTGCCTTTTGTATTTAATTCCGATGCAATTTCTGAGTTTCATCGCCAATAAGAAGGTCCAAGGGATACAGTAAACCTGAAGTGAGGCATCGGAATTTATAACTAGTGTCACAGGAATGGTTCAAAACATAGACAGTAGGAAGAGTCAGTCTTCATGTAGTTAAGTCGGCATTGTGCCTTTTGTATTTAATTCCGATGCAATATCTGTGTTTCATCGTCAATAAGAAGGTCAGATAGAAACAGTAAACCTGAAGTGAAGCATCGGAATCTATAACTAATGTCACAGGAATGGTTCAAAACATAGACAGCAGGAAGAGTAAGACTACTTGTACTTAAGTGGGCATTGTGATTATTGTATTTAATTCCGATGGAATTTCTGTGTTTCATAGTCTATAAGAAGGTCGAAGGGATGCAGTACACCTGAAGTGAAGCATCGGAATCAAAAACTAGTGTCACAGGAATGGTTCAAATCATAGACAATAAGAAGAGTCACTCTTCTTGTACTTAAGTCGGCATTGTGCCTTTTGTATTTAATTCCGATGCAATTTCTGTGTTTCATCGTCAATACGAAGGTCCAAGGGATACAGTAAACCTGAAGTGAAGCATCGGAATCTGCAACTAGCATCACAGGAATGGTTCAAAACATAGACACTAAGAAGAGTCAGTCTGCTTGTACTTAAGACTGCATTGTGCCTTTTCTATTTAATTCCGATGCAATTTCTGTGTTTCATCGCCAATAAGAAGGTCCAAGGGATAGAGTAAACCTGATATGAGGCATCGGAATCTATCACTAGTGTCATAGGAATGGTTCAAAACATAGTCAGTAAGAAGAGTCATTCTTCTTGTACGTAAGTCTGCATTGTGCCTATACTATTTAATTCCGATCCAATATCTGTGTTTCATCGTCAATAAGAAGGTCAGAGGTATACAGTAAACCTGAAGTCAAGCTTCGGAATCTATAACTAGTGTCACAGGAATGGTTCAAAACATAGTCAGAAAGAAATGGCAGTCTTCTTGTACTTAAGTCGGCATTGTTCCTTTTGTATTTAATTCCGGTGCAATATCTGTGATTCATCGTCAATAAGAAGGTCAGAGGGATACAGTAAACCTGACGTGAAGCAGCGGAATCTATACCTAGTGTCACAGGAATGGTTCAAATTATAGTCAGTAAGAAGAGTCAGCCTTCTTGTACTTAAGTCGGCATTTGTGCATTTTGTATTTAATTCCGATTCAATTTCTGTGATTCATCGTCAATAAGATGGTCAAAGAGATGCAGTAAACATGAAGTGAAGCATCGGAATCTATAACTAGTGTCACAGGAATGGTTCAAAACATAGACAGTAAGAAGAGTCAGTCTTCTTGTACTTAAGTCGGCATTGTGGCCTTTTCAAATTAATTCCGATGCAATTACTGTGTTTCATCGTCGATAAGAAGGTCAGAGGGATACAGTAAACCTGAATTAAAGCATCTGAATCTCTAACTAGTGTCACAGGTATGGTTCAAAACATAGTCAGTATGAAGAGGCAGTCTTCTTGTACTTAAGCCGGCATTGTGCCTTTTGTATTTAATTCCGATGCAATTTCTGTTTCATCGTCAATAAGAAGGTCAGAGGGATACAGTAAAACTGAAGTGAAGCATCAGAATCCATAACTAGTGTCACAGGATTGGTTCAAAACATAGACAGTAAGAAGAGTCAGTCTACTTGTAGTTATGTCCGCAATGTGCCTTTTGTATTTAATTCCTATGTAATTTCTCTGTTTCATCTCAATAAGTAGGTCCAAGGGATACAGTACACCTTAAGTGAAGCATCGGAATCTATAACTAGTGTCACAGGATTGGTTCAAATCATAAACAGTAAGATGAGGCAGTTTTCTTGTGCTTAAGTCAGCATTGTGCCTTTTGCATTTATTTCCGATGCAATATCTGTGTTTCATCGTCAATAAGAAGGTCAGAGGGATACAGTAAACCTGAAGTGAAGCATCGGAACCTATAACTAGTGTCACAGGAATGGTTCAAATCATAGACAGTAGGAAGAGTCAGTCTTCTTGTACTTGAGTCAGCATTGTGCCTTTTGCATTTATTTCCGATGCAATATCTGTGTTTCATCGTCAATAAGAAGGTCAGAGGGATACAGTAAACCTGAAGTGAAGCATCGGAACCTATAACTAGTGTCACAGGAATGGTTCAAAACATAGACAGTTGGAAGAGTCAGTCTTCATGTACTTAAGTCGGCATTGTGCCTTTTGTATTTAATTTCGATGCAATTTCGGTGTTTCATCGTCATTAAGAAGGTCTTTCATCGTCAATATCAAGGTCCAAGGCATACAGAAAACCTGAGGTGAAGCATCGGAAGCTACAACTAGTGTCACAGGAATGGTTTAAAACATAGACAGTAGGAAGAGTCAGGCTACTTGTACTTAAGGCGGCATTGTGCCTTTTGTATTTAATTCCGATGCAATTTCTGTGTTTCATCGTCTATAAGAAGGTCCAAGGGATACAGTAAACCTGAAGTGAAGCATCGGAAGCTATAACTAGTGTCACAGGATCGTTTCAAAACATATACAGTATGAAGAGTCGGTCTACTTGTACTTAAGCTGGCATTGTGCCTTTTCTATTTAATTGCGATGCAATTTCTGTGTTTCATCGCCTATAAGAAGGTCCAAGGGATACAGTAAACCAGATGTGAGGCATCGGAATCTATTACTAGTGTCATAGGAATGGTTCAAAACATAGTCATTACGAAGAGTCATTCTTCTTGTACTTAAGTCGGCATTGTGCCTATACTATTTAATTCCGATGCAATTTCTGTGTTTCATCAACAATAAGAAGGTCCAAGGGATGCAGTACACCTGAAGTGAAGCATCGGAATCTAAAACTAGTGTCACAGGAATGGTTCAAATCATAGACAGTAAGAAGAGTCAATCTTCTTGTACTTAAGTCGGCATTGTGCCTTTTGTATTTAATTTCGTTGCAATTTCGGTGTTTCATCGTCATTAAGAAGGTCCAAGGGATACAGTAAACATGAAGTGAAGCATCGGAATCTATAACTAGTGTCACAGGATCGGTTCAAAGCATAGACAGTATGAAGAGTCGGTCTTCTTGTACTTAAGTCGGCATTGTGCCTTTTCTATTTAATTGCGATGCAATTTCTGTGTTTCATCATCAATAAGAAGGTCAGAGGGATACAGGAAACGTGATGTGTAGCATCGGAGTCCATAACTAGTGTCACAGGAATGGTTCAAAACATAGTCAGTAGGAAGAGTCAGTCTTATTGTACTTAAGTCGGCATTGCGCCTTTTCTATTTAATTCCGATGCAATATCTGTGTTCCATCGTCAATAAGAAGGTCAGAGGGGTACAGTATACCTGAAGTGAAGCATCGGAATCTATAACTAGTGTCACAGGAATGGTTCAAAACATAGTCAGTAAGAAGAGTCAGTCTTCTCGTACTTAAGTCGGCATTGTGCCTATACTATTTAATTCCGATGCACTTTCTGTGTTTCATCAACAATAAGAAGGTCCATGGGATGCAGTACACCTGAAGTGAAGCATCGGAATCTAAAACTAGTGTTACAGGAATGGTTCAAATCATAGACAGTAAGAAGAGTCAGTCTTCTTGTACTTAAGTCGGCATTGTGCCTTTTGTATTTAATTTCGATGCAATTTCGGTGTTTCATCGTCATTAAGAAGGTCCAAGGGATACAGTAAACCTGAAGTGAAGCATCGGAATCTATAACTAGTGTCACAGGATCGGTTCAAAACATAGACAGTATGAAGAGTCGGTCTTCTTGTACTTAAGTCGGCATTGTGCCTTTTCTATTTAATTGCGATGCAATTTCTGTGTTTCATCATCAATAAGAAGGTCAGAGGGATACAGTAAACGTGAAGTGTAGCATCGGAGTCCATAACTAGTGTCACAGGAATGGTTCAAAACATAGTCAGTAGGAAGAGTCAGTCTTATTGTACTTAAGTCGGCATTGCGCCTTTTCTATTTAATTCCGATGCAATATCTGTGTTTCAACGTCAATAAGAAAGTCAGAGGGATACAGTAAACCTGACGTCAAGCCTCGGAATCTATAACTAGTGTCACAGGAATGGTTCAAAACATAGTCAGAAAGAAAAGTCAGTCTTCTTGTACTTAAGTCGGTATTGTGCCTTTTGTATTTAATTCCGATGCAATATCTGTGATTCATCGTCAATAAGAAGGTCAGAGGGATACAGTAAACCTGACGTGAAGAATCGGAATCTATAACTAGTGTCACAGGAATGTTTCAAATCATAGACAATAAGAAGAGTCACTCTTCTTGTACTTAAGTCGGCATTGTGCCTTTTGTATTTAATTCCGATGCAATTTCTGTGTTTCATCGTCAATAAGAAGGTCCAAGGGATACAGTAAACCTGAAGTGAAGCATCGGAATCTGTAACTAGCATCACAGGAATGGTTCAAAACAAAGACACTAAGAAGAGTCAGTCTGCTTGTACTTAAGACTGCATTGTGCCTTTTCTATTTAATTCCGATGCAATTTCTGTGTTTCATCGTCAACGAGAAGGTCAGAGGGATACAGTAAACCTGAAGTGAAGCATCGGAATCTATAACTAGTGTCACAGGAATGGTTCAAAACATAGTCAGTAAGAAGAGTCATTTTTCTTGTACTTAAGTCGGCATTGTGCCTTTACTATGTAATTCCGATGCAATTTCTGTGTTTCATCGTCAATAAGAAGGTCCAAGGGATACAGTACACCTCAAGTGAAGCATCGGAAGCTATAACTAGTGTCACAGGATCGGTTCAAAACATAGACAGTATGAAGAGTCGGTCTTCTTGTACATAAGTCAGCATTTTGACCTTTCTATTTAAATGCGATGCAATTTCTGTGTTTCATCATCAATAAGAAGGTCAGAGGGATACAGTAAACGTGAAGTGAGGCATCGGAGTCCATAAGTAGTGTCACAGGAATGGTTCGAAACATAGTCAGTAGGAAGAGTCAGTCTTCTTGAACTTAAGTCGGCTTTGCGCCTTTTCTATTTAATTCCGATGCAATATCTGTGTTCCATCGTCAATAAGAAGGTCAGAGGGATACAGTATACCTGAAGTGAAGCATCGCAATCTATAACTAGTGTCACAGGAATGGTTCAAAACATAGTCAGTAAGAAGAGTGAATCTTCTTGTACTTAAGTCGGCATTGAGTTTTTTGTATTTAATTCCGATGCAATATCTGTGTTTCATCGTCAATAAGAAGGTCCAAGTGATACAGTAATCCTGAAGTGAAGCTTCGGAATCTGTAACTAGCGTCACCGGAATGGTTCAAATCATAGACAGTAAGAAGAATCTGTTTTCTTGTACTTAAGGCGGCATTGTGCCTTTTGTATTTAATTCCGATGCAATTTCTGTGTTTCATCGCCAATAAGAAAGTCCAAGGGATACAGCAAACCTGAAGAGAAGCATCGGAATCTATAACTAGTGTCACAAAAATGGTTCCAAACATAGACAGTAGGAAGAGTCATTCTTCTTGTACTTAAGTCGGCAATGTGCCTTTTCTATTTAATTCCGATGCAATTTCTGTGTTACATCGTCAATAAGAAGGTCCAAGGGATACAGTACACCTGAAGTGAATCATCGGAATCCATAACTAGTGTCACAGGAATGGTTCAAAACATAGTCAGTACGAAGAGTCAGTCTTCTTGTACGTAAGTCGGCATTGTGCCTTTTGTATCTAATTCCGATGCAATTTCTGTGTTACATCGTCAACGAGAAGGTCAGAGGGATACAGTAAACCTGAAGTGAAGAATCGGAATCTATAACTAGTGTCACAGGAATGGTTTAAACATAGATAGTAGGAAGGGTCAGACTACTTGTACTTAAGGCGACATTGTGCCTTTTCTATTTAATTCCAATGCAATTTCTGTGTTTCATCGCCAATAAGAAGGTCCAAGGGATAGAGTAAACCTGATGTGAGGCATCGGAATCTATTACTAGTGTCATAGGAATGGTTCAAAACATAGTCAGTAAGATGAGTCATTCTTCTTGTACTTAAGTCTGCATTGTGCCTATACTATTTAATTCCGATGCAATTTCTGTGTTTCATCGTCAATAAGAAGGTACAAGGGATACAGTAAACCTGAAGTGAAGCATCGGAATCTATAACTAGTGTCACAGGATCGGTTGAAAACATAGACAGTATGAAGAGTCGGTCTTCTTGTACTTAAGTCGGCATTGTGCCTTTTCTATTTAATTGCGATGCAATTTCTGTGTTTCATCATCAATAAGAAGGTCAGAGGGATACAGTAAACGTGAAGTGTAGCATCGGAGTCCATAACTAGTGTCACAGGAATGGTTCAAAACATAGTCAGTAGGAAGAGTCAGTCTTATTGTACTTAAGTCGGCATTGCGCCTTTTCTATTTAATTCCGATGCAATATCTGTGTTTCAACGTCAATAAGAAAGTCAGAGGGATACAGTAAACCTGAAGTCAAGCTTCGGAATCTATAACTAGTGTCACAGGAATGGTTCGAAACATAGTCAGTAGGAAGAGTCAGTCTTCTTGAACTTAAGTCGGCTTTGCGCCTTTTCTATTTAATTCCGATGCAATATCTGTGTTTCATCGTCAATAAGAAGGTCAGAGGGATACAGTAAACCTGAAGTCAAGCTACGGAATCTACAACTAGTGTCATAGGAATGGTTCAAAACATAGTCAGAAAGAAATGGCAGTCTTCTTGTACTTAAGTCGGCATTGTGCCTTTTGTATTTAATTCCGATGCAATATCTGTGATTCATCGTCAATAAGAAGGTCAGAGGGCTACAGTAAACCTGACGTGAAGAATCGGAATGTATACCTAGTGTCACAGGAATGGGTCAAATTATAGTCAGTAAGAAAAGTCAGCCTTCTTGTACTTAAGTCGGCATTTGTGCATTTTGTATTTAATTCCGATTCAATATCTGTGTTTCATCGCCAATAAGAAGGTCCAAGGGACACATTAAACCTGAAGTAAAGCATCTGAATCTCTAACTAGTGTCACAGGTATGGTTCAAAGCATAGTCAGTATGAAGATTCAGTCTTCTTGTACTTAAGTCGGCATTGTGCCATTTGTATTTAATTCCGATGCAATTTCTGTGTTTCATCGCCAATAAGAAGGTCCAAGGGATACAGTAAACCTGAAGTGAAGCATCTGAATCTATAACTAGTGTCACAGGAATGGTTCAAAACATAGACAGTAGGAAGAGTCAGACTACTTGTACTTAAGTCGGCATTGTGATTTTTGTATTTAATTCCGATGCAATTTCTGTGTTTCATCGTCTATAAGAAGGTCCAAGGGATACAGTAAACCTGAAGTTGAGCATCGGAAGCTATATATAGTGGCACAGGATCGTTTCAAAGCATATACTGTCTGAAGAGTCGGTCTACTTGTACTTAAGTCGGCATTGTGCCTTTTCTATTTAATTGTGATGCAATTTCTGTGTTTCATCGGCAATAAGAAGGTCAGAGGGATACAGTAAACCTGAAGTGAAGCATCGTAATCTATGACTAGTGGCACAGGAATGGTTCAAAACATAGTCAGTAAGAAGAGTCATTCTTCTTGTACTTAAGTCGGCATTGTGCCTTTACTATTTAATTCCGATGCAATTTCTGTGTTTCATCGTCAATAAGAACGTCCAAGGGATACAGTACACCTGAAGTGAAGCATCGGAATCTATAACTAGTGTCACAGGAATGGTTCAAATCACAGACAGTAAGAAGAGTTAGTCTTCTTGTACTTAAGTCGGCATTGTGCCTTTTGTATTTAATTCCGATGCAATTTCGGTGTTTCATCGTCAATAAGAAGGTCCAAGGGATACAGTAAACCTGAAGTGAAGCATCGGAAGCTATAACCAGTGTCACAGGATCGGTTCAAAACATAGCCAGTTTGAAGAGTCGGTCTTCATGTACTTAAGTCGGTATTGTGCCTTTTCTATTTAATTGCGATGCAATTTCTGTGTTTCATCATCAATAAGAAGGTCAGAGGGATACAGTCAACGTGAAGTGAG
The DNA here is from genome assembly GCF_021461385.2 of Schistocerca piceifrons. NCBI lineage: Eukaryota > Metazoa > Arthropoda > Insecta > Orthoptera > Acrididae > Schistocerca > Schistocerca piceifrons. The sequence goes on along the minus strand of NW_025727719.1, from coordinate 343,551 downwards.
GCATCGGAGTCCATAACTAGTGTCACAGGAATGGTTCGAAACATAGTCAGTAGGAAGAGTCAGTCTTCTTGAACTTAAGTCGGCATTGCGCCTTTTCTATTTAATTCCGATGCAATATCTGTGTTCCATCGTTAATAAGAAGGTCGGAGGGATACAGTATACCTGAAGTGAAGCATCGCAATCTATAACTAGTGTCACAGGAATGGTTCAAAACATAGTCAGTAAGAAGAGTCAGTCTTCTTCTACTTAAGTCGGCATTGTGCCTTTTCTATTTAATTCCGATGCAATTTCTGTGTTTCATCGTCAATACGAAGGTCAGAGGTATACAGTAAACATGAAGTGAGGCATCGAAATCTCTAACTAGTGTCACAGGAATGGTTCAAAATATAGTCTGTAAGAAGAGTGAGTCTTCTTGTACTTAAGTCGGCATTGTGCTTTTTGTATTTAATTCCGATGCAATATCTGTGTTTCATCGTCAATAAGAACGTCCAAGGGATACAGTTCATCTGAGGTGAAGCATCGGAATCTATAACTAGTGTCACAGGAATGGTTCAATTCATAAATAGTAAGAAGAGTCAGTCTACTTGTACTTAAGTCAGCATTGTGCACTTTCTATTTAATTCCGATGCAATTTCTGTGTTTCATCGTCAATAAGAAGGTCGGAGATATACAGTAAACCTGAAGTGAAGCATCGGAATCTATAACTAGTGTCACAGGAACGGTTCAAATCATAGACAGTAGGAAGAGTCAGTCTTCTTGTACTTGAGTCGGCATTGTGCCTTTTGCATTTAATTCCGATGCAATTTCTGTGTTTCATCATCAATAAGAAAGTCAGAGGGATACAGTAAACGTGAAGTGTAGCATCGGAGTCCATAACTAGTCTCACAGGAATGGTTCAAAACATAGTCAGTAGGAAGAGTCAGTCTTATTGTACTTAAGTCGGCATTGCGCCTTTTCTATTTAATTCCGATGCAATATCTGTGTTTCAACGTCAATAAGATGGTCAGAGGGATACAGTAAACCTGAAGTCAAGCTTCGGAATCTATAACTAGTGTCACAGGAATGGTTCAAAACATAGTCAGAAAGAAAAGGCAGTCTTCTTGTACTTAAGTCGGCATTGTGCCTTTTGTATTTAATTCCGATGCAATATCTGTGATTCATCGTCAGTAAGAAGGTCAGACGGATACAGTAAACCTGACGTGAAGCATCGGAATTTATAACTAGTGTCACAGGAATGTTTCAAATCATAGACAATAAGAAGAGTCACTCTTCTTGTACATAAGTCGGCATTGTGCCTTTTGTATTTAATTCCGATGCAATTTCTGTGTTTCATCGTCAACGAGAAGGTCAGAGGGATACAGTAAACCTGACGTGAAGCATCAGAATCCATAACTAGTGTCACAGGATTGGTTCAAAACAAAGACAGTAAAAAGAGTCAGTCTACTTGTAGTTAAGTCGGCATTGTGCCTTTTGTATTTAATTCCGATGTAATTTCTGTGTTTCATCGTCAATAAGAAGGTCCAAGGGATACAGTTCATCTGAAGTGAAGCATCGGAATCTATAACTAGTGTCACAGGAATGGTTCAATTCATAAACAGTAAGAAGAGTCAGTCTACTTGTACTTAAGTCAGCATTGTGCACTTTCTATTTAATTCCGATGCAATTTCTGTGTTTCATCGTCAATAAGAAGGTCGGAGATATACAGTAAGCCTGAAGTGAAGCATCGGAATCTATAACTAGTGTCACAGGAACGGTTCAAATCATAGACAGTAGGAAGAGTCAGTCTTCTTGTACTTGAGTCGGCATTGTGCCTTTTGCATTTAATTCCGATGCAATTTCTGTGTTTCTTCGTCAATAAGAAGGTCAGAGGGATACAGTAAACCTAAAGTGAAGCATCGGAATCTATAACTAGTGTCACAGAAATGGTTCAAACATAGACAATAGGAAGAGTCAGTCTTCTTGTACTTAAGTCGGCATTGTGCCTTTTGTATTTAATTCCGATGCTATACATATCTGTGTTTCATCGTCAATAAGAAGGTCAGATGGATACAGTAAACCTGAAGTGAAGCATCGGAACCTATAACTAGAGTCACAGGAATGGTTCAAAACATAGACAGTAGGAAGAGTCAGACTACTTGTACTTAAGTCGGCATTGTGATTTTTGTATTTAATTCCGATGCAATTTCTGTGTTTCATCGTCAATATGAAGGTCAGAGGGATACAGTCAACCTGAAGTGAAGCATCGGAATCTATAACAAGTGTCACAGGAATGGTTCAAATCATAGACAGTAGGAAGAGTCAGTCTTCTTGTACGTGAGTCGGCATTGTGCCTTTTGCATTTAATTCCGATGCAATTTCTGTGTTTCATCGTCAATAAGAAGGTCAGAGGCATACAGTAAACCTGAAGTGAAGCATCGGAATCTATAACTAGTGTCACAGGAATGGTTCAAATCATAGACAGTAGGAAGATTCAGTCTTCATGTACTTAAGTCGGCATTGTGCCTTTTGTATTTAATTCCGATGCAATATCTGTGTTTCATCGTCAATAAGAAGGTCAGATGGATACAGTAACCCTGAAGTGAAGCATCGGAATCTATAACTAGAGTCACAGGAATGGTTCAAAACATAGACAGTAGGAAGAGTCAGACTACTTGTACTTAAGTCGGCATTGTGATTTTTGTATTTAATTCCGATGCAATTTCTGTGTTTCATCGTCTATAAGAAGGTCCAAGGGATACAGTAAACCTGACGTGAAGCATCGGAATCTGTAACTAGTGTCACAGGATCGGTTCAATACATATACAGTATGAAGAGACGGTCTACTTGTACTTAAGTCGGCATTGTGCTTTTCTATTAAATTGCGATGCAATTTCTGTGTTTCATCGGCAATAAGAAGGTCAGAGAGATACAGTAAACCTGAAGTGAAGCATCGGAATCAATAACTAGTGTCACAGGAATGGTTCACAACATAGTCAGTAAGAAGAGTCATTCTTCTTGTACTTAAGTCGGCATTGTGCCTTTACTATTTAATTCCGATGCAATTTCTGTGTTTCATCGTCAATAAGAAGGTCCAAGGGATACAGTACACCTGAAGTGAAGCATCGGAATCTATACCTAGTGTCACAGGAATCATTCAAATCATAGACAGTGAGAAGAGTCAGTCTTCTTGTTCTTAAGTCGGCATTGTGCCTTTTGTATTTAATTCCGATGCAATTTCGGTGTTTCATCGTCAATAAGAAGGTCCAAGGGATACAGTAAACCTGAAGTGAAGCATCGCAAGCTATAACTAGTGTCACAGGATCGGTTCAAAACATAGACAGTATGAAGAGTCGGTCTTCTTGTACTTAAGTCGGCATTGTGCCTTTTCTATTTAATTGCGATGCAATTTCTGTGTTTCATCATCAATAAGAAGGTCAGAGGGATACAGTAAACGTGAAATGAAGCATCGGAGTCCATAACTAGTGTCACAGGAATGGTTCGAAACATAGTCAGTAGGAAGAGTCAGTCTTCTTGTACTTAAGTCGGAATTGCGCCTTTTCTATTTAATTCCGATGCAATATCTGTGTTCCATCGTCAATAAGAAGGTCAGAAAGATACAGTATACCTGAAGTGAAGCATCGTAATCTATAACTAGTGTCACAGGAATGGTTCAAACATAGTCAGAAAGAAGAGTCAGTCTCCTTGTACTTAAGTCGGCATTGTGCCATTTCTATTTAATTCCGATGCAATTTCTGTGTTTCATCGTCAATACGAAGGTCAGAGGTATACTGTAAACCTGAGTGAGGCATCGGAATCTCTAACTAGTGTCACAGGAATGGTTCAAAATATAGTCAGTATGAAGAGTGAGTCTTCTTATACTTAAGTCGGCACTGTGCTTTTTGTATTTAATTCCGATGTAATATCTGTGTTTCATCGCCAATAAGAAGGTCCAAGGGATACAGTAAACCTGAAGTGAAGCATCGGAATCTATAACTAGTGTCACAGGAATGGTTCAAAACATAGACAGTAGGAAGAGTCAGACAACTTGTACTTAAGTCGGCATTGTGATTTTTGTATTTAATTCCGATGCAATTTCTGTGTTTCATCGTCTATAAGAAGATCCAAGGGATACAGTAAACCTGAAGTGAAGCATCGGAAGCTATATCTAGTGTCACAGGATCGTTTCAAAGCATATACAGTATGAAGAGTCGGTCTACTTGTACTTAAGTCGGCATTGTGCCTTTTCCATTTAATTGCGATGCAATTTCTGTGTTTCATCGGCAATAAGAAGGTCAGAGGGATACAGTAAACCTGAAGTGAAGCATCGGAATCTATGACTAGTGGCACAGGAATGGTTCAAAACATAGTCAGTAAGAAGAGTCATTCTTCTTGTACTTAAGTCGGCATTGTGCCTTTACTATTTAATTCCGATGCAATTTCTGTGTTTCATCGTCAATAAGAACGTCCAAGGGATACAGTACACCTGAAGTGAAGCATCGGAATCTATAACTAGTGTCACAGGAATGGTTCAAATCATAGACAGTAAGAAGAGTTAGTCTTCTTGTACTTAAGTCGGCATTGTGCCTTTTGTATTTAATTCCGATGCAATTTCGGTGTTTCATCGTCAATAAGAAGGTCCAAGGGATATAGTAAACCTGAAGTGAAGCATCGGAAGCTATAACTAGTGTCACAGGATCGGTTCAAAACATAGCCAGTATGAAGAGTCGGTCTTCATGTACTTAAGTCGGTATTGTGCCTTTTCTATTTAATTGCGATGCAATTTCTGTGTTTCATCATCAATAAGAAGGTCAGAGGGATACAGTCAACGTGAAGTGAGGCATCGGAGTCCATAACTAGTGTCACAGGAATGGTTCGAAACATAGTCTGTAAGAAGAGTGAGTCTTCTTGTACTTAAGTCGGCATTGTGCTTTTTGTATTTAATTCCGATGCAATAACTGTGTTTCATCGTCAATAAGAACGTCCAAGGGATACAGTTCATCTGAAGTGAAGCATCGGAATCTATAACTAGTGTCACAGGAATGGTTCAATTCATAAATAGTAAGAAGAGTCAGTCTACTTGTACTTAAGTCAGCATTGTGCACTTTCTATTTAATTCCGATGCAATTTCTGTGTTTCATCGTCAATAAGAAGGTCGGAGATATACAGTAAACCTGAAGTGAAGCATCGGAATCTATAACTAGTGTCACAGGAACGGTTCAAATCATAGACAGTAGGAAGAGTCAGTCTTCTTGTACTTGAGTCGGCATTGTGCCTTTTGCATTTAATTCCGATGCAATTTCTGTGTTTAATCATCAATAAGAAGGTCAGAGGGATACAGTATACCTGAAGTGTAGCATCGGAGTCCATAACTAGTCTCACAGGAATGGTTCAAAACATAGTCAGTAGGAAGAGTCAGTCTTATTGTACTTAAGTCGGCATTGCGCCTTTTCTATTTAATTCCGATGCAATATCTGTGTTTCAACGTCAATAAGATGGTCAGAGGGATACAGTAAACCTGAAGTCAAGCTCCGGAATCTATAACTAGTGTCACAGGAATGGTTCAAAACATAGTCAGAAAGAAAAGGCAGTCTTCTTGTACTTAAGTCGGCATTGTGCCTTTTGTATTTAATTCCGATGCAATATCTGTGATTCGTCGTCAATAAGAAGGTCAGAGGGATACAGTAAACCTGACGTGAAGCATCGGAATTTATAACTAGTGTCACAGGAATGTTTCAAATCATAGACAATAAGAAGAGTCACTCTTCTTGTACATAAGTAGGCATTGTGCCTTTTGTATTTAATTCCGATGCAATTTCTGTGTTTCATCGTCAATAAGAAGGTCCAAGGGATACAGTAAACCTGAAGTGAAGCATCGGAATCTGTAACTAGCATCACAGGAATGGTTCATGACATAGACACTAAGAAGAGTCAGTCTGCTTGTACTTAAGACTGCATTGTGCCTTTTCTATTTAATTCCAATGCAATTTCTGTGTTTCATCGTCAACGAGAAGGTCAGAGGGATACAGTAAACCTGACGTGAAGCATCAGAATCCATAACTAGTGTCACAGGATTGGTTCAAACATAGACAGTACAAAGAGTCAGTCTACTTGTAGTTAAGTCGGCATTGTGCCTTTTGTATTTAATTCCGATGTAATTTCTGTGTTTCATCGTCAATAAGAAGGTCCAAGGGATACAGTTCATCTGAAGTGAAGCATCGGAATCTATAACTAGTGTCACAGGAATGGTTCAATTCATAAACAGTAAGAAGAGTCAGTCTACTTGTACTTAAGTCAGCATTGTGCACTTTCTATTTAATTCCGATGCAATTTCTGTGTTTCATCGTCAATAAGAAGGTCGGAGATATACAGTAAACCTGAAGTGAAGCATCGGAATCTATAACTAGTGTCACAGGAACGGTTCAAATCATAGACAGTAGGAAGAGTCAGTCTTCTTGTACTTGAGTCGGCATTGTGCCTTTTGCATTTAATTCCGATGCAATTTCTGTGTTTCTTCGTCAATAAGAAGGTCAGAGGGATACAGTAAACCTAAAGTGAAGCATCGGAATCTATAACTAGTGTCACAGGATTGGTTCAAACATAGACAGTACAAAGAGTCAGTCTACTTGTAGTTAAGTCGGCATTGTGCCTTTTGTATTTAATTCCGATGTAATTTCTGTGTTTCATCGTCTATAAGAAGGTCCAAGGGATACAGTAAATCTGAAGTGAAGCATTGGAAGCTGTAACTAGTGTCACAGGATCGGTTCAATACATATACAGTATGAAGAGACGGTCTACTTGTACTTATGTCGGCATTGTGCTTTTCTATTAAATTGCGATGCAATTTCTGTGTTTCATCGGCAATAAGAAGGTCAGAGAGATACAGTAAACCTGAAGTGAAGCATCGGAATCAATAACTAGTGTCACAGGAATGGTTCACAACATAGTCAGTAAGAAGAGTCATTCTTCTTGTACTTAAGTCGGCATTGGGCATTTACTATTTAATTCCGATGCAATTTCTGTGTTTCATCGTCAATAAGAAGGTCCAAGGGATACAGTACACCTGAAGTGAAGCATCGGAATCTATACCTAGTGTCACAGGAATCATTCAAATCATAGACAGTAAGAAGAGTCAGTCTTCTTGTACTTAAGTCGGCATTGTGCCTTTTGTATTTAATTCCGATGCAATTTCGGTGTTTCATCGTCAATAAGAAGGTCCAAGGGATACAGTAAACCTGAAGTGAAGCATCGCAAGCTATAACTAGTGTCACAGGATCGGTTCAAAACATAGACAGTATGAAGAGTCGGTCTTCTTGTACTTAAGTCGGCATTGTGCCTTTTCTATTTAATTGCGATGCAATTTCTGTGTTTCATCATCAATAAGAAGGTCAGAGGGATACAGTAAACGTGAAGTGAAGCATCGGAGTCCATAACTAGTGTCACAGGAATGGTTCGAAACATAGTCAGTAGGAATAGTCAGTCTTCTTGTACTTAAGTCGGCATTGCGCCTTTTCTATTTAATTCCGATGCAATATCTGTGTTCCATCGTCAATAAGAAGGTCGGAAAGATACAGTATACCTGAAGTGAAGCATCGTAATCTATAACTAGTGTCACAGGAATGGTTCAAACATAGTCAGTAAGAAGAGTCAGTCTCCTTGTACTTAAGTCGGCATTGTGCCATTTCTATTTAATTCCGATGCAATTTCTGTGTTTCATCGTCAATACGAAGGTCAGAGGTATACAGTAAACCTGAGTGAGGCATCGGAATCTCTAACTAGTGTCACAGGAATGGTTCAAAACATAGTCAGTATGAAGAGTGAGTCTTCTTGTACTTAAGTCGGCACTGTGCTTTTTGTATTTAATTCCGATGTAATATCTGTGTTTCATAGTCAATAAGAAGGTCCAAGGGATACAGTAATCCTGAAGTCAAGCTTCGGAATCTGTAACTAGCGTCACAGGAATGGTTCAAATCACAGTCAGTAAGAAGAATCTGTCTTCTTGTACTTAAGTCGGCATTGTGTCTTTTCCATTTAATTCCGATGCAATTTCTGTTTTTCATCGTCACTAAGGAGGTCACAGGGATACAGTAAACCTAAAGTGAAGCATCGGAATCTATAACTAGTGTCACAGGAATGGTTTAAAACATAGACAGTAGGAAGAATCAGACTACTTGTACTTAAGGCGGCATTGTGCCTTTTGTATTTAATTCCGATGCAATTTCTGTGTTTCATCGCCAATAAGAAGGTCCAAGGGATACAGTAACTCTGAAGTGAGGCATCGGAATCTATAACTAGTGTCACAGGAATGGTTCAAAACATAGTCAGAAAAAAAAGTCAGTCTTCTTGTACTTAAGTCGGCATTGTGCGTTTTGTATTTAATTGCGATGCAATTTCTGGGTTTCATCGTCAATTAGAAGGTCAGATGGATACAGTAAACTTGAAGTGAAGCATCAGAATCCATAAGTAGTGTCACAGGATTGGTTCAAATCATAGACAGTAAGAAGAGTGAGTCTACTTGTAGTTAAGTCGGCATTGTGGCTTTTGTATTTAATTCCGATGTAATTTCTGTGTTTCATCGTCAATAAGAAGGTCCAAGGGATACAGTACATCTGAAGTGAAGCATCGGAATCTATAACTAGTGTCACAGGAATGGTTCAAATCATAAACAGTAAGACGAGTCAGTTTTCTTGTACTTAAGTCAGCATTGTGCACTTTCTATTTAATTCCGATGCAATTTCTGTGTTTCATCGTCAATATGAAGGTCAGAGGGATACAGTAAATCTGAAGTGAAGCATCGGAATCTATAACTAGTGTCACAGGAATGGTTCAAATCATAGACAGTAGGAAGAATCAGTCTTCTTGTACTTGAGTCGGCATTGTGCCTTTTGCATTTAATTCCAATGCAATTTCTGTGTTTCATCGTCAATAAGAAGGTCAGAGGCATACAGTAAACCTGAAGTGAAGCATCGGAATCTATAACTAGTGTCACAGGAATGGTTCAAAACATAGACAGTAGGAAGAGTCAGTCTTCATGTACTTAAGTCGGCATTGTGCCTTTTGCATTTAATTCCGATGCAATTTCTGTGTTTCTTCGTCAATAAGAAGGTCAGAGGGATACAGTAAACCTAAAGTGAAGCATCGGAATCTATAACTAGTGTCACAGGAATGGTTCAAATCATAAACAGTAAGACGAGTCAGTTTTCTTGTACTTAAGTCAGCATTGTGCCCTTTCTATTTAATTCCGATGCAATTTCTGTGTTTCATCGTCAACGAGAAGGTCAGAGGGATACAGTAAACCTGACGTGAAGCATCAGAATCGATAACTAGTGTCACAGGATTGGTTCAAAACATAGACAGTAAAAAGAGTCAGTCTACTTGTAGTTAAGTCGGCATTGTGCCTTTTGTATTTAATTCCGATGTAATTTCTGTGTTTCATCGTCAATAAGAAGGTCCAAGGGATACAGTTCATCTGAAGTGAAGCATCGGAATCTATAACTAGTGTCACAGGAATGGTTCAATTCATAAACAGTAAGAAGAGTCAGTCTACTTGTACTTAAGTCAGCATTGTGCACTTTCTATTTAATTCCGATGCAATTTCTGTGTTTCATCGTCAATAAGAAGGTCGGAGATATACAGAAAACCTGAAGTGAAGCATCGGAATCTATAACTAGTGTCACAGGAACGGTTCAAATCATAGACAGTAGGAAGAGTCAGTCTTCTTGTACTTGAGTCGGCATTGTGCCTTTTGCATTTAATTCCGATGCAATTTCTGTGTGTCTTCGTCAATAAGAAGGTCAGAGGGATACAGTAAACCTAAAGTGAAGCATCGGAATCTATAACTAGTGTCACAGGAATGGTTCAAACATAGACAATAGGAAGAGTCAGTCTTCTTGTACTTAAGTCGGCATTGGGCCTTTTGTATTTAATTCCGATGCTATACATATCTGTGTTTCATCGTCAATAAGAAGGTCAGATGGATACTGTAAACCTGAAGTGAAGCATCGGAACCTATAACTAGAGACACAGGAATGGTTCAAAACATAGACAGTAGGAAGAGTCAGACTACTTGTACTTAAGTCGGCATTGTGATTTTTGTATTTAATTCCGATGCAATTTCTGTGTTTCATCGTCAATATGAAGGTCAGAGGGATACAGTAAACCTGAAGTGAAGCATCGGAATCTATAACTAGTGTCACAAGAATGGTTCAAATCATAGACAGTAGGAAGAGTCAGGCTTCTTGTACTTGAGTCGGCATTGTGCTTTTTGCATTTAATTCCGATGCTATTTCTGTGTTTCATCGTCAATAAGAACTTCAGAGGCATACAGCAAACCTGAAGTGAAGCATCGGAATCTATAACTAGTGTCACAGGAATGGTTCAAATCATAGACAGTAGGAAGAGTCAGTCTTCATGCACTTAAGTCGGCATTGTGCCTTTTGTATTTAATTCCAATGCAATATCTGTGTTTCATCGTCAATAAGAAGGTCAGATGGATACAGTAACCCTGAAGTGAAGCATCGGAATCTATAACTAGAGTCACAGGAATGGTTCAAAACATAGACAGTAGGAAGAGTCAGACTACTTGTACTTAAGACGGCATTGTGATTTTTGTATTTAATTCCGATGCAATTTCTGTGTTTCATCGTCTATAAGAAGGTCCAAGGGATACAGTAAACCTGAAGTGAAGCATCGGAAGCTATAACTAGTGTCACAGGATCGGTTCAATACATATACAGTATGAAGAGTCGGTCTACTTGTACTTAAGTCGGCATTGTGCTTTTCTATTAAATTGCGATGCAATTTCTGTGTTTCATCGGTAATAAGAGGGTCAGAGAGATACAGTAAACCTGAAGTGAAGCATCGGAATCAATAACTAGTGTCACAGGAATGGTTCAAAACATAGTCAGTAAGAAGAGTCATTCTTCTTGTACTTAAGTCGGCATTGTGCCTTTACTATTTAATTCCGATGCAATTTCTGTGTTTCATCGTCAATAAGAAGGTCCAAGGGATACAGTACACCTGAAGTGAAGCATCGGAATCTATACCTAGTGTCACAGGAATCATTCAAATCATAGACAGTAAGAAGAGTCAGTCTTCTTGTACTTAAGTCGGCATTGTGCCTTTTGTATTTAATTCCGATGCAATTTCGGTGTTTCATCGTCAATACGAAGGTCCAAGGGATACAGTAAACCTGAAGTGAAGCATCGCAAGCTATAACTAGTGTCACAGGATCGGTTCAAAACATAGACAGTATGAAGAGTCGGTCTTCTTGTACTTAAGTCGGCATTGTGCCTTTTCTATTTAATTGCAATGCAATATCTGTGTTCCATCGTCAATAAGAAGGTCAGAAAGATACAGTATACCTGAAGTGAAGCATCGGAATCTATAACTAGTGTCACAGGAATGGTTCAAAACATAGACAGTAGGAAGAGTCAGTCTTCATGTACTTAAGTCGGCATTGTGCCTTTTGCATTTAATTCCGATGCAATTTCTGTGTTTCTTCGTCAATAAGAAGGTCAGAGGGATACAGTAAACCTAAAGTGAAGCATCGGAGTCTATAACTAGTGTCACAGGAATGGTTCAAATCATAAACAGTAAGACGAGTCAGTTTTCTTGTACTTAAGTCAGCATTGTGCACTTTCTATTTAATTCCGATGCAATTTCTGTGTTTCATCGTCAATAAGAAGGTCGCAGATATACAGTAAACCTGAAGTGAAGCATCGGAATCTATAACTAGTGTCACAGGAACGGTTCAAATCATAGACAGTAGGAAGAGTCAGTCTTCTTGTACTTGAGTCGGCATTGTGCCTTTTGCATTTCATTCCGATGCAATTTCTGTGTTTCTTCGTCAATAAGAAGGTCAGAGGGATACAGTAAACCTAAAGTGAAGCATCGGAATCTATAACTAGTGTCACAGGAATGGTTCAAACATAGACAATAGGAAGAGTCAGTCTTCTTGTACTTAAGTCGGCATTGTGCCTTTTGTATTTAATTCCGATGCTATACATATCTGTGTTTCATCGTCAATAAGAAGGTCAGATGGATACAGTAAACCTGAAGTGAAGCATCGGAACCTATAACTAGAGTCACAGGAATGGTTCAAAACATAGACAGTAGGAAGAGGCAGACTACTTGTACTTAAGTCGGCATTGTGATTTTTGTATTTAATTCCGAGGCAATTTCTATGTTTCATCGTCAATATGAAGGTCAGAGGGATACAGTAAACCTGAAGTGAAGCATCGGAATCTATAACTAGTGTCACAGGAATGGTTCAAATCATAGACAGTAGGAAGAGTCAGTCTTCTTGTACTTGAGTCGGCATTGTGCCTTTTGCATTTAATTCCGATGCAATTTCTGTGTTTCATCGTCAATAAGAAGGTCAGAGGCATACAGTAAACCTGATGTGAAGCATCGGAATCTATAACTAGTGTCACAGGAATGGTTCAAATCATAGACAGTAGGAAGAGTCAGTGTTCATGTACTTAAGTCGGCATTGTGCCTTTTGTATTTAATTCCAATGCAATATCTGTGTTTCATCGTCAATAAGAAGGTCAGATGAATACAGTAACCCTGAAATGAAGCATCGGAATCTATAACTAGAGTCACAGGAATGGTTCAAAACATAGACAGTAGGAAGAGTCAGACTACTTGTACTTAAGTCGGCATTGTGATTTTTGTATTTAATATCCGATGCAATTTCTGTGTTTCATCGTCTATAAGAACGTCCAAGGGATACAGTTAACCTGAAGTGAAGCATCGGAAGCTATAACTAGTGTCACAGGATCGGTTCAATACATATACAGTATGAAGAGTCGGTCTACTTGTCCTTAAGTCGGCATTGTGCTTTTCTATAAATTGCGATGCAATTTCTGTGTTTCATCGGCAATAAGAAGGTCAGAGAGATACAGTAAACCTGAAGTGAAGCATCGGAATCAATAACTAGTGTCACAGGAATGGTTCAAAACATAGTCAGTAAGAAGAGTCATTCTTCTTGTACTTAAGTCGGCATTGTGCCTTTACTATTTAATTCCGATGCAATTTCTGTGTTTCATCGTCAATAAGAAGGTCCAAGGGATACAGTACACCTGAAGTGAAGCATCGGAATCTATACCTAGTGTCACAGGAATCATTCAAATCATAGACAGTAAGAAGAGTCAGTCTTCTTGTACTCAAGTCGGCATTGTGCCTTTTGTATTTAATTCCGATGCAATTGTTGTTTTTCATCGTCAATAAGAAGGTCCAAGGGATACAGTAAACCTGAAGTGAAGCATCGCAAGCTATAACTAGTGTCACAGGATCGGTTCAAAACATAGACAGTATGAAGAGTCGGTCTTCTTGTACTTAAGTCGGCATTGTGCCTTTTCTATTTAATTGCGATGCAATATCTGTGTTCCATCGTCAATAAGAAGGTCAGAAAGATACAGTATACCTGAAGTGAAGCATCGTAATCTATAACTAGTGTCACAGGAATGGTTCAAAACATAGTCAGTAAGAAGAGTCAGTCTCCTTGTACTTAAGTCGGCATTGTGCCATTTCTATTTAATTCCGATGCAATTTCTGTGTTTCATCGTCAATACGAAGGTCAGAGGTGTACAGTAAACCTGAGTGAGGCATCGGAATCTGTAACTAGTGTCACAGGAATGGTTCAAAACATAGTCAGTATGAAGAGTGAGTCTTCTTGTACTTAAGTCGGCACTGTGCTTTTTGTATTTAATTCCGATGTAATATCTGTGTTTCATCGTCAATAAGAAGGTCCAAGGGATACAGTAAACCTGAAGTGAAGCATCGGAATCAATAACTAGTGTCACAGGAATGGTTCAAAACATAGTCAGTGAGAAGAGTCATTCTTCTTGTACTTAAGTCGGCATTGTGCCTTTACTATTTAATTCCGATGCAATTTCTGTGTTTCATCGTCAATAAGAAGGTCCAAGGGATACAGTAAACCTAAAGTGAAGCATCGGAATCTATAACTAGTGTCACAGGAATGGTTTAAAACATAGACAGTAGGAAGAGTCAGACTACTTGTACTTAAGGCGGCATTGTGCCTTTTGTATTTAATTCCGATGCAATTTCTGTGTTTCATCGCCAATAAGAAGGTCCAAGGGATACAGTAAATATGAAGTGAGGCATCGGAATCTATAACTAGTGTCACAGGAATGGTTCAAAACATAGTCAGAAATAATAGTCAGTCTTCTTGTACTTAAGTCGGCATTGTGCGTTTTGTATTTAATTGCGATGCAATTTCTGGGTTTCATCGTCAATTAGAAGGTCACATGGATACAGTAAACCTGAAGTGAAGCATCAGAATCCATAACTAGTGTCACAGGATTGGTTCAAATCATAGACAGTAAGATGAGTGAGTCTACTTGTAGTTAAGTCGGCATTGTGCCTTTTGTATTTAATTCCGATGTAATTTCTGTGTTTCATCGACAATAAGAAGGTCCAAGGGTTACAGTACATCGGAAGTGAAGCATCGGAATCTATAACTAGTGTCACAGGAATGGTTCAAATCATAAACAGTAAGACGAGTCAGTTTTCTTGTACTTAAGTCAGCATTGTGCCCTTTCTATTTAATTCCGATGCAATTTCTGTGTTTCATCGTCAATATGAAGGTCAGAGGGATACAGTAAATCTGAAGTGAAGCATCGGAATCTATAACTAGTGTCACAGGAATGGTTCAAATCATAGACAGTAGGAAGAGTCAGTCTTCTTGTACTTGAGTCGGCATTGTGCCTTTTGCATTTAATTCCGATGCAATTTCTGTGTTTCATCGTCAATAAGAAGGTCAGAGGCATACAGTAAACCTGAAGTGAAGCATCAGAATCTATAACTAGTGTCACAGGAATGGTTCAAAACATAGACAGTAGGAAGAGTCAGTCTTCATGTACTTAAGTCGGCATTGTGCCTTTTGTATTTAATTCCGATGCAATATCTATGTTTCATCGTCAATAAGAAGGTCAGATGGATACAGTAAACCTGAAGTGAAGCATCGGAATCTATAACTAGAGTCACAGGAATGGTTCAAAACATAGTCAGTAAGAAGAGTCATTCTTCTTGTACTTAAGTCGGCATTGTGCCTTTACTATTTAATTCCGATGCAATTTCTGTGTTTCATCGTCAATAAGAAGGTCCAAGGGATACAGTACACCTGAAGTGAAGCATCGGAATCTATAACTAGTGTCACAGGAATCGTTCAAATCATAGACAGTAAGAAGAGTCAGTCTTCTTGAACTTAAGTCGGCATTGTGCCTTTTGTATTTAATTCCGATGCAATTTCGGTGTTTCATCGTCAATAAGAAGGTCCAAGGGATACAGTAAACCTGAAGTGAAGCATCGGAAGCAATAACTAGTGTCACAGGATCGGTTCAAAACATAGACATTATGAAGAGTCGGTCTTCTTGTACTTAAGTCGGCATTGTGCCTTTTCTATTTAATTGCGTAGCAATTCCTGTGTTTCATCATCAATAAGAAGGTCAGAGGGATACAGTAAACGTGAAGTGAAGCATCGGAGTCCATAACTATTGTCACAGGAATGGTTCGAAACATAGTAGGAAGAGTCAGTCTTCTTGTACTTAAGTCGGCATTGCGCCTTTTCTATTTAATTCCGATCCAATATCTGTGTTCCATCGTCAGTAAGAAGGTCAGAAAGATACAGTATACCTGAAGTGAAGCATCGTAATCTATAAATAGTGTCACAGGAATGGATCAAAGCATAGTCAGTAAGAAGAATCTGTCTTCTTGTACTTAAGTCGGCATTATGTCTTTTCCATTTAATTCCGATGCAATTTCTGTTTTTCATCGTCACTAAGGAGGTCAGAGGGATGCAGTAACCCGAAGTGAAGCATCGGAATCTGTAACTAGTGTCACAGGAATGGTTTAAAACATAGACAGTAGGAAGAATCAGACTACTTGTACTTAAGGCGGCATTGTGCCTTTTACATTTAATTCCGATGCAATTTCTGTGTTTCATCGCCAATAAGAAGGTCCAAGGAATACAGTAAATCTGAAGTGAGGCATCGGAATCTATAACTAGTGTCACAGGAATGGTTCAAAACATAGTCAGAAAAAACAGTCAGTCTTCTTATACTTAAGTCGGCAATGTGCGCTTTGTATTTAATTGCGATGCAATTTCTGGGTTTCATCGTCAATTAGAAGGTCAGAGGGATATAAGTAAACCTGAAGTGAAGCATCAGAATCCATAACTAGTGTCACAGGATTGGTTCAAATCATAGACAGTAAGAAGTTTCAGTCTACTTGTAGTTAAGTCGGCATTGTGCTATTTGTATTTAATTCCGATGTAATTTCTGTGTTTCATCGTCAATACGAAGGTCCAAGGGATACAGTACATCTGAAGTGAAGCATCGGAATCTATAACTAGTGTCACAGGAATGGTTCAAATCATAAACAGTAAGACGAGTCAGTTTTCTTGTACTTAAGTCAGCATTGTGCCCTTTCTATTTAATTCCGATGCAATTTCTGAGTTTCATCGTCAATAAGAAGGTCAGAGGCATACAGTAAACCTGAAGTGAAGCATCGGAATCTATAACTAGTGTCACAGGAATGGTTCAAAACATAGACAGTAGGAAGAGTCAGTCTTTATGTACTAAAGTCGGCATTGTGCCCTTTGTATTTTATTCCGATGCAATATCTGTGTTTCATCGTCAATAAGAAGGTCAGATGGATACAGTAAACCTGAAGTGAAGCATCGGAATCTATAACTAGAGTCACAGGAATGGTTCAAAACATAGAAAGTACGAAGAGTGAGACTACTTGTACTTAAGTCGGCATTGTGATTTTTGTATTTAATTCCGATGCAATTTCTGTGTTTCATCGTCTATAAGAAGGTCCAAGGGATACAGTAAGCCTGAAGTGAAGCATCGGAAGCTATAACTAGTGTCACAGGATCGGTTCAATACATATACAGTATGAAGAGTCGGTCTACTTGTACTTAAGTCGGCATTGTGCCTTTTCTATTAAATTGCGATGCAATTTCTGTGTTTCATCGGCAATAAGAAGGTCAGAGGGATACAGTAAACCTGAAGTGAAGCATCGGACCTATAACTAGTGTCACAGGAATGGTTCAAAACATAGTCAGTAAGAAGAGTCATTCTTCTTGTACTTAAGTCGGCATTGTGCGTTTTGTATTTAATTGCGATGCAATTTCTGGGTTTCATCGTCAATTAGAAGGTCAGATGGATACAGTAAACCTGAAGTGAAGCATCAGAATCCATAACTAGTGTCACAGTATTGGTTCCAATCATAGACAGTAAGAAGAGTGAGTCTACTTGTAGTTAAGTCGGCATTGTGCCTTTTGTATTTAATTCCGATGTAATTTCTGTGTTTCATCGTCAATAAGAAGGTCCAAGGTATACAGTACATCTGAAGTGAAGCATCGGAATCTATAACTAGTGTCACAGGAATGGTTCAAATCATAAACAGTAAGACGAGTCAGTTTTCTTGTACTTAAGTCAGGATTGTGCCCCTTCTATTTAATTCCGATGCAATTTCTGTGTTTCATCGTCAATAAGAAGGTCAGAGGCATACAGTAAACCTGAAGTGAAGCATCGGAATCTATAACTAGAGTCACAGGAATGGTTCAAAACATAGAAAGTAGGAAGAGTCAGACTTCTTGTACTTAAGTCGGCATTGTGATTTTTGTATTTAATTCCTATGCAATTTCTGTGTTTCATCGTCTATAAGAAGGTCCAAGGGGTACAGTAAGCCTGAAGTGAAGCATCGGAAGCTATAACTAGTGTCACAGGATCGGTTCAATACATATACAGTATGAAGAGTCGGTCTACTTGTACTTAAGTCGGCATTGTGCCATTTCTATTAAATTGCGATGCAATTTCTGTGTTTCATCTGCAATAAGAAGGTCAGAGGGATACAGTAAACCTGAAGTGAAGCATCGGATCTATAACTAGTGTCACAGGAATGGTTCAAAACATAGTCAGTAAGAAGAGTCATTCTTCTTTTACTTAAGTCGGCATTGTGCATTTACTATTTAATTTCGATGCAATTTCTGTGTTTCATCGTCAATAAGAAGGTCCAAGGGATACAGTACACCTGAAGTGAAGCATCGGAATCCATAACTAGTGTTAGAGGAATCATTCAAATCATAGACAGTAAGAAGAGTCAGTCTTCTTGTACTTAAGTCGGCATTGTGCCTTTTGTATTTAATTCCGATGCAATTTCGGTGTTACATCGTCAATAAGAAGGTCCAAGGGATACAGTAAACCTGAAGTGAAGCATCGGAAGCAATAACTAGTGTCACAGGATCGGTTCAAATCATAGACAGGATGAAGAGTCGGTCTTCTTGTACTTAAGTCGGCATTGTGCCTTTTCTATTTAATTGCGATGCAATTTCTGTGTTTCATCATCAATAAGAAGGTCAGAGGGGTACAGTAAACGTGAAGTGAAGCATCGGAGTCCTAAACTAGTGTCACAGGAATGGTTCGAAACATAGTAGGAAGAGTCAGTCTTCTTGTACTTAAGTCGGCATTGCGCCTTTTCTATTTAATTCCGATCCAATATCTGTGTTCCATCGTCAATAAGAAGGTCAGAAAGATACAGTATACCTGAAGTGAAGCAACGTAATCTATAACTAGTGTCACAGGAATGGTTCAAAGCATAGTCAGTAAGAAGAATCTGTCTTCTTGTACTTAAGTCGGCATTGTGTCTTTTCCATTTAATTCCGATGCAATTTCTGTTTTTCATCGTCACTAAGGAGGTCAGAGGGATGCAGTAACCTGAAGTGAAGCATCGGAATCTATAACTAGTGTCACAGGAATGGTTTAAAACATAGACAGTAGGAAGAATCAGACTACTTGTACTTAAGGCGGCATTGTGCCTTTTGTATTTAATTCCGATGCAATTTCTGTGTTTCATCGCCAATAAGAAGGTCCAAGGGATACAGTAAATCTGAAGTGAGGCATCGGAATCTATAACTAGTGTCACAGGAATGGTTCAAAGCATAGTCAGAAAAAAGAGTCAGTCTTCTTATACTTAAGTCGGCATTGTGCGTTTTGTATTTAATTGCGATGCAATTTCTGGGTTTCATCGTCAATTAGAAGGTCAGAGGGATATAAGTAAACCTGAAGTGAAGCATCAGAATCCATAACTAGTGTCACAGGATTGGTTCAAATCATAGACAGTAAGAAGAGTCAGTCTACTTGTAGTTAAGTCGGCATTGTGCCATTTGTATTTAATTCCGATGTAATTTCTGTGTTTCATCGTCAATACGAAGGTCCAAGGGATACAGTACATCTGAAGTGAAGCATCGGAATCTATAACTAGTGTCACAGGAATGGTTCAAATCATAAACAGTAAGACGAGTCAGTTTTCTTGTACTTAAGTCAGCATTGTGCCCTTTCTATTTAAATCCGATGCAATTTCTGTGTTTCATCGTCAATATGAAGGTCAGAGGGATACAGTAAACCTGAAGTGAAGCATCGGAATCTATAACTAGTGTCACAGGAATGGTTCAAATCATAGACAGTAGGAAGAGTAAGTCTTCTTGTACTTGAGTCGGCATTGTGCCTTTTGCATATAATTCCGATGCAATTTCTGTGTTTCATCGTCAATAAGAAGGTCAGAGGCATGCAGTAAACCTGAAGTGAAGCATCGGAATCTATAACTAGTGTCACAGGAATGGTTCAAAACATAGACAGTAGGAAGAGTCAGTCTTTATGTACTTAAGTCGGCATTGTGCCCTTTGTATTTAATTCCGATGCAATATCTGTGTTTCATCGTCAATAAGAAGGTCAGATGGATACAGTAAACCTGAAGTGAAGCATCGGAATCTATAACTAGAGTCACAGGAATGGTTCAAAACATAGAAAGTAGGAAGAGTCAGACAACTTGTACTTAAGTCGGCATTGTGAATTTTGTATTTAATTCCGATGCAATTTCTGTGTTTCATCGTCTATAAGAAGGTCCAAGGGATACAGTAAGCCTGAAGTGAAGCATCGGAAGCTATAACTAGTGTCACAGGATCGGTTCAATACATATACAGTATGAAGAGTCGGTCTACTTGTACTTAAGTCAGCATTGGTCCTTTACTATTAAATTGCGATGCAATTTCTGTGTTTCATCGGCAATAAGAAGGTCAGAGGGATACAGTAAACCTGAAGTGAAGCATCGGAATCTATAACTAGTGTCACAGGAATGGTTCAAATCATAGTCAGTAAGAAGAGTCATTCTTCTTGTACTTAAGTCGGCATTGTGCCTTAACTATTTAATTCCGATGCAATTTCTGTGTTTCATCGTCAATAAGAAGGTCCAAGGGATACAGTACACCTGAAGTGAAGCATCGGAATCTATAACTAGTGTCACAGGAATCATTCAAATCATAGACAGTAAGAAGAGTCAGTCTTCTTGTACTTAAGTGGGCATTGTGCCTTTTGTATTTAATTCCGATGCAATTTCGGTGTTTCATCGTCAATAAGAAGGTCCAAGGGATACAGTAAACCTGAAGTGAAGCATCGGAAGCTATAACTAGTGTCACAGGATCGGTTCAAAACATAGACAGTATGAAGAGTCGGTCTTCTTGTACTTAAGTCGGCATTGTGCCTTTTCTATTTAATTGCGATGCAATTTCTGTGTCTCATCATCAACAAGAAGGTCAGAGGGATACAGTAAACGTGAAGTGAAGCATGGGAGTCCATAACTAGTGTCACAGGAATGGTTCGAAACATAGCAGGAAGAGTCAGACTTCTTGTACTTAAGTCGGCATTGCGCCTTTTATATTTAATTCCGATCCAATATCTGTGTTCCATCGTCAATAAGAAGGTCAGAAAGATACAGTATACCTGAAGTGAAGCATCGTAATCTATAACTAGTGTCACAGGAATGGTTCAAAGCATAGTCAGTAAGAAGAATCTGTCTTCTTGTACTTAAGTCGGCATTGTGTCTTTTCCATTTAATTCCGATGCAATTTCTGTTTTTCATCGTCACTAAGGAGGTCAGAGGGATGCAGTAACCTGAAGTGAAGCATCGGAATCTATAACTAGTGTCACAGGAATGGTTTAAATCACAGACAGTAGGAAGAATCAGACTACTTGTACTTAAGGCGGCATTGTGCCTTTTGTATTTAATTCCGATGCAATTTCTGTGTTTCATCGCCAATAAGAAGCTCCAAGGGATACAGTAAATCTGAATTGAGGCATCGGAATCTATAACTAGTGTCACAGGAATGGTTCAAAACATAGTCAGAAAAAAGAGTCAGTCTTCTTGTACTTAAGTCAGCATTGAGCGTTTTGTATTTAATTGCGATGCAATTTCAGGGTTTCATCGTCAATTAGAAGGTCAGAGGGATACAGTAAACCTGAAGTGAACCATCAGAATCCATAACTAGTGTCACAGGAATGGTTCAAATCATAGACAGTTGGAAGAGTCTGTCTTCTTGTACTTGAGTCGGCATTGTGCCTTTTGCATTTAATTCCGATGCAATTTCTGTGTTTCATCGTCAATAAGAAGGTCAGAGGCATACAGTAAACCTGAAGTGAAGCATCGGAATCTATAACTAGTGTCACAGGAATGGTTCAAAACATAGACAGTAGGAAGATCCAGTCTTTATGTACTTAAGTCGGCATTGCGCCCTTTGTAGTTAATTCCGATGCAATATCTGTGTTTCATCGTCAATAAGAAGGTCAGATGGATACAGTAAACCTGAAGTGAAGCATCGGAATCTATAACTAGTGTCACAGGAATGGTTTAAAACATAGACAGTAGGAAGGGTCAGACTACTTTACTTAAGGCGGCATTGTGCCTATTGTATTTAATTCCGTTGCAATTTCTGTGTTTCATCGTCAATACGAAGGTCAGAGGTATACAGTAAACCTGAAGTGACGCATCGGAATCTCTAACTAGTGTCACAGGAATGGTTCAAAACATAGTCAGTATGAAAAGTGAGTCTTCTTGTACTTAAGTCGGCATTGTGCTTTTTGTATTTAATTCCGATGTAATTTCTGTGTTTCATCGCCAATAAGAAGCTCCAAGGGATACAGTAAATCTGAATTGAGGCATCGGAATCTATAACTAGTGTCACAGGAATGGTTCAAACCATAGTCAGGAAAAAAGAGTCAGTCTTCTTGTACTTAAGTCGGCATTGTGCGTTTTGTATTTAATTGCGATGCAATTTCTGGGTTTCATCGTCAATTAGAAGGTCAGAGGGATGCAGTAAAATTGAAGTGAAGCATCAGAATTCATAACTAGTGTCACAGGATTGGTTCAAATTATAGACAGTAAGAAGAGTCAGTTTTCTTGTACTTAAATCAGCATTGTGCCCTTTCTATTTAATTCCGATGCAATTTCTGTGTTTCATCGTCAATATGATGGTCAGAGGGATACAGTAAACCTGAAGTGAAGCATCGGAATCTATAACTAGTGTCACAGGAATGGTTCAAAACATAGACAGTAGGAAGATCCAGTCTTTATGTACTTAAGTCGGCATTGCGCCCTTTGTAGTTAATTCCGATGCAATATCTGTGTTTCATCGTCAATAAGAAGGTGAGATGGATACAGTAAACCTGAAGTGAAGCATCGGAATCTATAACTAGAGTCACAGGAATGGTTCAAATATAGAAAGTAGGAAGAGTCAGACTACTTGTACTTATGTCGGCATTGTGATTTTTGTATTTAATTCCGATGCAATTTCTGTGTTTCATCGTCTATAAGAAGGTCCAAGGGATACTGTAAGCCTGAAGTGACGCATCGGAAGCTATAACTAGTGTCACAGGATCGGTTCAATACATATAGATTATGAAGAGTCGGTCTACTTGTTCTTAAGTCGGCATTGTGCCTTTTCTATTAAATTGCGATGCAATTTCTGTGTTTCATCGGCAATAAGAAGGTCAGAGAGATACAGTAAACCTGAAGTGAAGCATCGGAATCTATAACTAGTGTCACAGGAATGGTTCAAAACATAGTCGGAAAAAAGAGTCAGTCTTCTTGTACTTAAGTCGGCATTGTGCGTTTTGTATTTAATTGCGATGCAATTTCTGGGTTTCATCGTCAATTACAAGGTCAGATGGATACAGTAAACCTGAAGTGAAGCATCAGAATCCATAACTAGTGTCACAGGATTGGTTCAAATCATAGACAGTAAGAAGAGTGAGTCTACTTGTGGTTAACTCGGCATTGTGCCTTTTGTATTTAATTCCGATGTAATTTCTGTGTTTCATCGTCAATAAGAAGGTCCAAGGGATACAGTTTATCTGAAGTGAAGCATCGGAATCTATAACTAGTGTCACAGGAATGGTTCAAATCATAAAGAGTAAGACGAGTCAGTTTTCTTGTACTTAAGTCAGGATTGTGCCCTTTCTATTTAATTCCGATGCAATTTCTGTGTTTCATCGTCAATATGAAGGTCAGAGGGATACAGTAAATCTGAAGTGAAGCATCGGAATCTATAACTAGTGTCACAGGTCTGGTTCAAATCATAGACAGTTGGAAGAGTCAATCTTCTTGTACTTGAGTCGGCATTGTGCCTTTTGCATTTAATTCCGATGCAATTTCTGTGTTTCATCGTCAATAAGAAGGTCAGAGGCATACAGTAAACCTGAAGTGAAGCATCGGAATCTATAACTAGTGTCACAGGAATGGTTCAAAACATAGACAGTAGGAAGAGTCAGTCTTTATGTACTTAAGTCGGCATTGTGCCCTTTGTATTTAATTCCGATGCAATATCTGTGTTTCATCGTCAATAAGAAGGTCAGATGGATACAGTAAACCTGAAGTGAAGCATCGGAATCTATAACTAGAGTCACAGGAATGGTTCAAAACATAGAAAGTAGGAAGAGTCAGACTACTTGTACTTAAGTCGGCATTGTGATTTTTGTATTTAATTCCGATGCAATTTCTGTGTTTCATCGTCTATAAGAAGGTCCAAGGGATACAGTAAGCCGGACGTGAAGCATCGGAAGCTATAACTAGTGTCACAGGATCGGTTCAATACATATACAGTATGAAGAGTCGGTCTACTTGTACTTAAGTCGGCATTGTGCCTTTTCTATTAAATTGCGATGCAATTTCTGTGTTTCATCGGCAATAAGAAGGTCAGAGGGATACAGTAAACCTGAAGTGATGCATCGGATCTATAACTAGTGTCACAGGAATGGTTCAAAACATAGTCAGTAAGAAGAGTCATTCTTCTTTTACTTAAGTCGGCATTGTGCCTTTTGTATTTAATTCCGATGCAATTTCGGTGTTTCATCGTCAATAAGAAGGTCCAAGGGATACAGTAAACCTGAAGTGAAGCATCGGAAGCAATAACTAGTGTCACAGGATCGGTTCAAATCATAGACAGTATGAAGAGTCGGTCTTCTTGTACTTAAGTCGGCATTGTGCCTTTTCAATTTAATTGCGGTGCAATTTCTGTGTTTCATCATCAATAAGAAGGTCAGAGGGATACAGTAAACGTGAAGTGAAGCATCGGAGTCCTAAACTAGTGTCACAGGAATGGTTCGAAACATAGTAGGAAGAGTCAGTCTTCTTGTACTTAAGTCGGCATTGCGGCTTTTCTATTTAATTCCGATCCAATATCAGTGTTCCATCGTCAATAAGAAGGTCATAAAGATACAGTATACCTGAAGTGAAGCATCGTAATCTATAACTAGTGTCACAGGAATGGTTCAAAACATAGTCAGTAAGAAGAATCTGTCTTCTTGTACTTAAGTCGGTATTGTGTCTTTTCCATTTAATTCCGATGCAATTTCTGTTTTTCATCGTCACTAAGGAGGTCTGAGGGATGCAGTTAACTGAAGTGAAGCATCGGAATCTATAACTAGTGTCACAGGAATGGTTTAAAACATAGACAGTGGGAAGAATCAGACTAATTGTACTGAAGGCGGCATTGTGCCTTTTGTATTTAATTCCGATGCAATTTCTGTGTTTCATCGCCAATAAGAAGGTCCAAGGGATACAGTAAATCTGAAGTGAGGCATCGGAATCAATAACTAGTGTCACAGGAATGGTTCAAAACATAGTCAGAAAAAAGAGTCAGTCTTCTTATACTTAAGTCGGCATTGTGCGTTTTGTATTTAATTGCGATGCAATTTCTGGGTTTCATCGTCAATTACAAGGTCAGAGGGATATAAGTAAACCTGAAGTGAAGCATCAGAATCCATAACTAGTGTCACAGGATTGGTTCAAATCATAGACAATAAGAAGAGTCAGGCTACTTGTAGTTAAGTCGGCATTGTGCAATTTGTATTTAATTCCGATGTAATTTCTGTGTTTCATCGTCAATACGAAGGTCCAAAGGATACAGTACATCTGAAGTGAAGCATCGGAATCTATAACTAGTGTCACAGGAATGGTTCAAATCATAAACAGTAAGACGAGTCAGTTTTCTTGTACTTCAGTCAGCATTGTGCCCTTTCTATTTAATTCCGATGCAATTTCTGTGTTTCATCGGCAATATGAAGGTCAGAGAGATACAGTAAACCTGAAGTGGAGCATCGGAATCTATAACTAGTGTCACAGGAATGGTTCAAATCATAGACAGTAGGAAGAGTAAGTCTTCTCGTACTTGAGTCGGCATTGTGCCTTTTGCATTTCATTCCGATGCAATTTCTGTGTTTCATCGTCAATAAGAAGGTCAGAGGCATGCAGTAAACCTGAAGTGAAGCATCGGAATCTATAACTAGTGTCACAGGAATGGTTCAAAACATAGACAGTAGGAAGAGTCAGTCTTTATGTACTTAAGTCGGCATTGTGCCCTTTGTATTTAATTCCGATGCAATATCTGTGTTTCATCGTCAATAAGAAGGTCAGATGGATACAGTAAACCTGAAGTGAAGCATCGGAATCTATAACTAGAGTCACAGGAATGGTTCAAAACATAGAAAGTAGGAAGAGTCAGACAACTTGTACTTAAGTCGGCATTGTGAATTTTGTATTTAATTCCGATGCAATTTCTGTGTTTCATCGTCTATAAGAAGGTCCAAGGGATACAGTAAGCCTGGAGTGAAGCATCGGAAGCTATAACTAGTGTCACAGGATCGGTTCAATACATATACAGTATGAAGAGTCGGTCTACTTGTACTTAAGTCGGCATTGGTCCTTTACTATTAAATTGCGATGCAATTTCTGTGTTTCATCGGCAATAAGAAGGTCAGAGGGATACAGTAAACCTGAAGTGAAGCATCGGAATCTATAACTAGTGTCACAGGAATGGTTCAAAACATAGTCAGTAAGAAGAGTCATTCTTCTTGTACTTAAGTCGGCATTGTGCCTTTACTATTTAATTCCGATGCAATTACTGTGTTTCATCGTCAATAAGAAGGTCCAAGGGATACAGTACACCTGAAGTGAAGCATCGGAATCTATAACTAGTGTCACAGGAATCATTCAAATCATAGACAGTAAGAAGAGTCAGTCGTCTTGTACTTAAGTGGGCATTGTGCCTTTTGTATTTAATTCCGATGCAATTTCGGTGTTTCATCGTCAATAAGAAGGTCCAAGGGATACAGTAAACCTGAAGTGAAGCATCGGAAGCCATAAGTAGTGTCACTGGATCGGTTCAAAACATAGACAGTATGAAGAGTCGGTCTTCTTGTACTTAAGTCGGCATTGTGCCTTTTCTATTTAATTGCGATGCAATTTCTGTGTTTCATCATCAATAAGAAGGTCAGAGGGATACAGTAAACGTGAAGTGAAGCATCGGAGTCCATAACTAGTGTCACAGGAATGGTTCGAAACATAGTAGGAAGAGTCAGTCTTCTTGTACTTAAGTCGGCATTGCGCCTTTTATATTTAATTCCGATCCAATATCTGTGTTCCATCGCCAATAAGAAGGTCCAAGGGATACAGTAAATCTGAAGTGAGGCATCGGAATCTATAACTAGTGTCACAGGAATGGTTCAAAACATAGTCAGAAAAAAGAGTCAGTCTTCTTGTACTTAAGTCGGCATTGTGCGTTTTGTATTTAATTGCGATGCAATTTCTGGGTTTCATCGTCAATTAGAAGGTCAGAGGGATACAGTAAACCTGAAGTGAAGCATCAGAATCCATAACTAGTGTCACAAGATTGGTTCAAATCATAGACAGTAAGAAGAGTCAGTCTACTTGTAGTTAAGTCGGCATTGTGGCATTTGTATTTAATTCCGAAGTAATTTCTGTGTTTCATCGTCAATACGAAGGTCCAAGGGATACAGTACATCTGAAGTGAAGCATCGGAATCTATAACTAGTGTCACAGGAATGGTTCAAATCATAAACAGTAAGACGAGTCAGTTTTCTTGTACTTAAGTCAGCATTGTGCCCTTTCTATTTAATTCCGACGCAATCTCTGTGTTTCATCGTCAATATGAAGGTCAGAGGGATACAGTAAACCTGAAGTGAAGCATCGGAATCTATAACTAGTGTCACAGGAATGGTTCAAATCATAGACAGTAGGAAGAGTCAGTCTTCTTGTACTTGAGTCGGCATTGTGACTTTTGCATTTAATTTCGATGCAATTTCTGTGTTTCATCGTCAATAAGAAGGTCAGAGGCATACAGTAAACCTGAAGTGAAGCATCGGAATCTATAACTAGTGTCACAGGAATGGTTCAAAACATAGACAGTAGGAAGATCCAGTCTTTATGTACTTAAGTCGGCATTGCGCCCTTTGTAGTTAATTCCGATGCAATATCTGTGTTTCATCGTCAATAAGAAGGTCAGATGGATACAGTAAACCTGAAATGAAGCATCGGAATCTATAACTAGTGTCACAGGAATGGATTAAAACATAGACAGTAGGAAGGGTCAGACTACTTTACTTAAGGCGGCATTGTGCCTATTGTATTTAATTCCGTTGCAATTTCTGTGTTTCATCGTCAATACGAAGGTCAGAGGTATACAGTAAACCTGAAGTGACGCATCGGAATCTCTAACTAGTGTCACAGGAATGGTTCAAAACATAGTCAGTATGAAAAGTGAGTCTTCTTGTACTTAAGTCGGCATTGTGCTTTTTGTATTTAATTCCGATGTAATATCTGTGTTTCATCGTCAATAAGAAGGTCCAAGGGATACAGTAAACATGAAGTGAAGCTTCGGAATCTGTAACTAGCGTCACAGGAGTGGTTCAAATCATAGTCAGTAAGAAGAATCTGTCTTCTTGTACTTAAGTCGGCATTGTGTCTTTTCCATTTATTTCCGATGCAATTTCTGTTTTTCATCGTCACTAAGGAGGTCAGAGGGATACAGTAAACCTGACGTGAAGCATCGGAATCTATAACTAGTGTCACAGGAATGGTTTAAAACATAGACAGTAGGATGAGTCAGACTACTTTACTTAAGGCGGCATTGTGCCTATTGTATTTAATTCCGTTGCAATCTCTGTGTTTCATCGCCAATAAGAAGGTCCAAGGGATACAGTAAATCTGAAGTGAGGCATCGGAATCTTAACTAGTGTCAAAGGAATGGTTCAAAACATAGTCAGGAAAAAAGAGTCAGTCTTCTTGTACTTAAGTCGGCATTGTGCGTTTTGTATTTAATTGCGATGCAATTTCTGGGTTTCATCGTCAATTAGAAGGTCAGAGGGATACCGTAAACCTGAAGTGAAGCATCAGAATTCATAACTAGTGTCACAGGATTGGTTCAAATTATAGACAGTAAGAAGAGTCAGTTTTCTTGTACTTAAATCAGCATTGTGCCCTTTCTATTTAATTCCGATGCAATTTCTGTGTTTCATCGTCTATATGAAGGTCAGAGGGATACAGTAAACCTGAAGTGAAGCATCGGAATCTATAACTAGTGTCACAGGAATGGTTCAAATCATAGACAGTAGGAAGAGTCAGTCTTCTTGTACTTGAGTCGGCATTGTGCCTTTTGCATTTAATTCCGATGCAATTTCTGTGTTTCATCGTCAATCAGAAGGTCAGAGGCATACAGTAAAACTGAAGTGAAGCATCGGAATCTATAACTAGTGTCACAGGAATGGTTCAAAACATAGACAGTAGGAAGAGTCAGTCTTCATGTACTTAAGTCGGCATTGTGCCTTTTGTATTTAATTCCGATGCAATATCTGTGTTTCATCGTCAATAAGAAGGTCAGATGGATACAGTAAACCTGAAGTGAAGCATCGGAATCTATAAGTAGAGTCACAGGAATGGTTCCAAACATAGACAGTAGGAAGAGTCAGACTACTTGTACTTAAGTCGGCATTGTGATTTTTGTATTTAATTCCGATGCAATTTCTGTGTTTCATCGTCTATAAGAAGGTCCAAGGGATACAGTAAACCTGAAGTGAAGCATCTGAAGCTATAATTAGTGTCACAGGATCGGATCAATACATATATAGTATGAAGAGTCGGTCTACTTGTACTTAAGTCAACATTGTGCCTTTTCTATTAAATTGCGATGCAATTTCTGTGTTTCATCGGCAATGAGAAGGTTAGAGGGATACAGTAAACCTGAAGTGAAGCATCGGAATCTATAACTAGTGTCACAGGAATGGTTCAAAACATAGTCAGTAAGAAGAGTCATTCTTCTTGTACTTAAGTCGGCATTGTGCCTTTTGTATATAATTCCGAAGCAATATCTGTGTTTCATCGTCAATAAGAAGGTCCAAGGGATACAGTACACCTGAAGTGAAGCATCGGAATCTATAACTAGTGTCACAGGAATCATTCAAATCATAGACAGTAAGAAGAGTCAGTCTTCTTGTACTTTAGTCGGCATTGTGCCTATTGTATTTAATTCCGATGCAATTTCGGTGCTTCATCGTCAATAAGAAGGTCCAAGGGATACAGTAAACCTGAAGTGAAGCATCGGAAGCTATAACTAGTGTCACAGGATCGGTTCAAAACATAGTTAGAAAAAAAGAGTCAGTGTTCTTGTACTTAAGTCGGCATTGTGCGTTTTGTATTGAATTGCGATGCAATTTCTGGGTTTCATCGTCAATTAGAAGGTCAGAGGGATACAGTAAACCTGAAGTGAAGCATCAGAATCTATAAATAGGTTCACAGGATTGGTTCAAATCATAGACAGTAAGAAGAGTCAGTCTACTTGTAGTTAAGTCGGCATTGTGCTTTTTGTATTTAATTACGATGTAATTTCTGTGTTTCATCGTCAATAAGATGGTCCAAGGGATACAGTAATCCTGAAGTGAAGCTTCGGAATCTGTAACTAGCGTCACAGGAATGGTTCAAATCATAGACAGTAAGAAGAATCTGTCTTCTTGTACTTAAGTCGGCATTGTGCCTTTTCTATTTAACTCCGATGCAATTGCTGTTTTTCATCTTCACTAAGAAGGTCAGAGGGATACAGTAAACCTGAAGTGAAGCATCGGAATCTATAACTAGTGTCATGGAAAGTTTTAAAACATAGACAGTAGGAAGAGTCAGACTACTTGTACTTAAGGCGGCATTGTGCCTTTTGTATTTAATTCCGATGCAATTTCTGTGTTTCATCGTCAATAAGAAGGTCCAAGGGATACAGTAAACCTGAAGTGAGGCATCGGAATCTATAACTAGTGTCACAGGTATGGTTCAAAACATAGTTAGAAAAAAGAGTCAGTCTTCATGTACTTAAGTCGGCATTGTGCGTTTTGTATTTAATTCCGATGCAATTTCTGTGTCTCATCGTCAATAAGAAGGTCAGAGCGATACACTAAACCTGAAGTGAAGCATCAGAATCCATAACTAGTGTCACAGGATTGGTTCAAAACATAGACAGTAAGAAGAGTCAGACTACTTGTACTTAAGTCGGCATTGTGCCTTTTGTATTTAATTCCGATGCAATTTCTGTGTTTCATCGACAATAAGAAGGTCCAAGGAATACAGTAAACCTGAAGTGAGGCATCGGAATCTATAACTAGTGTCACAGGAGTGGTTCAAACTTAGTCAGTAAGAAGAGTCAGTCTTCTTGTACTTAAGTCAGCATTGTGCCTTATCTATTTAATTCCGATGCAATTTCTGTGTTTCATCGTCAATAAGAAGATCCAAGGGATGCAGTACACCTGACGTGAAGCATCGGAATCTTTAACTAGTGCCACAGGAATGGTTCAAAACATAGACAGTAAGAAGCGTCAGTCTTCTAGTACTTAAGTCGGCATTGTGCCTTTCGAATTTAATTCCGATGCAATTTCGGTGCTTCATCGTCAATAAGAATGTCCAAGGAATACAGTAAACCTGAAGTGAAGCATCGGAAGCTATAACTAGTGTCACAGGATCGGTTCAAAACGTAGACAGTATGAAGAGTCAGTCTTCTTGTACTTAAGTCGGCATTGTGCCATTTCTATTTTATTTCGATGCAATATCTGTGTTCCATCGTCAATAAGTAGGTCAGAGGCATACAGTATACCTGAAGTGAAGCATCGCAATCTATAATTAGTTTCACAGGTATGGTTCAAAACATAGTCAGTAAGAAGAGTCAGTCTTCTTGTACTTATGTCGGCATTGTGCTTTTTCTATTTAATTCCGATGCAATTTCTGTGTTTCATCGTCAATAAGAAGTTCAGTCGTATACAGTAAACCTGAAGTGAGGCATCGGAATCTATTACTAGTGTAACAGGAATGGTTCACAGCATAGACAGTATAAAAGGTCAGTCTTCTTGTACTTAAGTCGGCATTGTGCCTTTTGTATCTAATTCCGATGCAATATCTGTGTTTCGTCGTCAATAAGAAGGTCCAAGTGATACAGTGAATCTGAAGTGAAGCATCGGAATCTATAACTAGTGTCACAGGAATGGTTCAAAATATAGACAGTAAGAAGAGTCAGTCTTCTTGTACTTAAGACGGCATTGTGGCTTTTGTATTTACTTCCGATGCAATTTCTGTGTTTCATCGTCGATAAGAACGGCCAAGGGATACAGTAAACCTGAAGTGAAGCATCGGAATCTATAACTAGTGTCACAGGAATTGTTCAAAACATAGACTGTAAGAAGAGTCAGTCTTCTTGCAATCAAGTCGGCATTGTGCCTTTTGTATTTAATTCCGATGCCATTTCTGTGTTTCATCGTCAATAAGAATGTCCAAGGGATACAGTAAACCTGAGGTGAAGCGTCGGAATCTATAACTAGTGTCACAGGAATGGTTCAAAACATAGACTGTAAGAAGAATCAGTCTTCTTGCACTTAAGTCGGCATTGTGTCTTTTGTATTTAATTCCGATGCAATTGTTGTGTTTCATCGTCAATAAGATGGTCAGAGGGATACAGTAAACCTGAAGTGTAGCATCGGAATCTATAACTAGTGTCACAGGTGTGGTTCAAAACATAGACAATAGGATGAGTCAGTCTTCTTGTACTTAAGTCAGCATTGTGCGTTTTTTATTTCATTCCGATGCAATTTCTGTGTTTCGTCGTCAATACGAAGGTCCAAGGGACACAGTAAACCTAAAGTGAAGCATCGGAATCTATAACTAGTGTCACAGGAATAGTACAAACATAGACATTAAGATGAGTCAGTCTTCTTCTACATAAGTCGGCATTGTGCCTTTTCTATTTAATTCCGATGCAATATCTGTGTTCCATCGTCAATAAGAAGGTCAGAGGGATAGAGTAACCCTAAAATGAAACATCGGAATCTATAACTAGTGTCACAGGATTGGTTCAAAACATAGACAGCAAGAAGAGTCAGTCTTCTTGTACTTAAGTCGACATTGTGCCTTTTGTGTTTAATTCCGATGCAAATTCGGTGTTTCATCGTCAATAAGAAGGTCCAAGGGATACAGTAAACCTGAAGTGAAGCATCGGAAGCTATAACTAGTGTCACAGGGTCGGTTCAAAACATAGACAGTATGAAGAGTCAGTCTTCTTGTAATTAAGTCGGCATTGTGCCTTTTGTATTTTATTCCGATGCAATATCTGTGTTTCATCGTAAGTGAGAAGGTCCAAGGAAAACAGTAATCCTGAAGTGAAGCTTCGGAATCTGTAACTAGCAACACAGGAATGGTTCAAATCATAGACAGTAAGAAGAATCTGTATTCTTGTACTTAATTCGGCATTGTGCCTTTCCTATTTCATTCCGATGCAATTTCTGGTATTCATCGTCACTAAGAAGGTCAGAGGGCACAGTAAACCTGAATTGAAGCATCGGAATTTATAACTAGTGTCACAGGATTGGTTCAAAACATAGTCAGTAGGAAGAGTCAGTACTCTTGTACTCAAGTCGGCATTGTGCCTTTTCTATTTAATTCCGATGCAATATCAGTGTTCCATCGTCAATATCAAGGTCAGAGGCATACGGTATACCCGAAGTGAAGCATCGAAATCTATAACTAGTGTTACAGGAATGGTTCAAATCATAAACAGTAAGAAGAGTCAGTCTTCTTATACTTAATCAGCATTGTGCAATTTCTATTTAATTCCGATGCAATATCTGTGTTTCATCGTCAATAAGAAGGTCAGAGGGATACAGTAAAGCTGAAGTGAAGCATCGGAATCTATAACTAGTATCACAGGAATGGTTCAAATCATAGACAGTAGGAAGAGTCACTCTACTTGTACTTGAGTCGGCATTGTGCCTTTTTCATTTAATTCCGATGCAATTTCTGTCTTTCATCGTCAATAAGAAGGTCAGAGGGATACAGTAAACCTGAAGTGAAGCATTGGAATCTATAACTAGTGTCACAGGAATGTTTCAAAACATAGACAGTGGGAAGACTCAGTCTTCTTGTACTTAAGACGGCATTGTGCCTTTTGTATTTAATTCCGATGCAATTTCTGTGTTTCATCGTCAATAAGAAGGTCACATGGATACAGTAAACCTGAAGTGAAGCATCGGAATCTACAACTAGTGTCACAGGAATGGTTCAAAACATAGACAGAAGGAAGAGTCAGACTACTTGTACTTAAGTCGGCATTGTGCCTTTTGTATTTAATTCCGTTGCAACTTCTGTGTTTCATCGTCAATAAGAAGGTCAGAGGGATACAGTAAACCTGAAGTGAAGCATTGGAATCTATAACTAGTGTCTCAGGATCGGTTGAAAGCATAGACAGTATGAAGAGTCAGTCTTCTTGTACTTAAGTCGGCATTGTGCCTTTTCTATTTAATTCCGATGCAATTTCTGTGTGTCATCGTCAATAAGAAGGTCAGAGGTATACAGTAAACCTGAAGTGAAGCATCGGAATCTATAACTAGTGTCACAGGAATGTTTCAAAACATAGACAGTAAGAAGAGTCAGTCTTCTTGTACTTAAGTCGGCATTGTGCCTTTTGTATTTAATTCCGATGCCATTTCTGTGTTTCATCGTCAATCAGGAGGTCAGAAGGATACAGTAAAAATGAAGTGAAGCATCAGAATCCATAACTAGTGTCACAGGATTGGCTCAAAACATAGACAGTAAGAAGAGTCAGTCTACTTGTCGTAAAATCGGCGTTGTACCTTTTGTATTTAATTCCGATGTAATTTCTGTGTTTCATCGTCAATAAGAAGGTCCAAGGGATACAGTACACCTGAAGTGAAGCATCGGAATCTATAACTAGTGTCGCAGGAATGGTTCAAGTCATAAACAGTAAGAAGAGTCAGACTACTTGTACTTAAGTCGGCATTGTGCCTTTTGTATTTTATTCCGATGCAATTTCTGTGTTTCGTCGGCGATAAGAAGGTCCATGGGATACAGTAAACCTGAAGTGAGGCATCGGAATCTATAACTAGTGTCACAGGAATGGTTCAAATCTTAGTCAGTAAGAAGAGTCAGTCTTCTTGTACTTAAGTCGGCAGAGTGCCTTTTCTATTTAATTCCGATGCATTTTCTGTGTTTCATCGTCAATAAGAAGGACCAAGGGATGCAGTACACCTGACGTGAAGCATCGGAATCTATAACTAGTGTCACAGGAATGGTTCAAAACATAGACAGTAAGAAGAGTGAGTCTTCTTGTACTTAAGTCGGCATTGTGCCTTTCGTATTTAATTCCGATGCAATTTCTGTGTTTCATCGTCAATAAGAAGGTCAGAGGTATACAGTAAACCTGAAGTGAAGCATCGGAATCTATAATTAGTTTAACAGGAATGGTTCAAAACATAGACAGCAGGAAGAGTCAGTCTTCTTGTACTTAAGTCGGCATTGTACCTTTTCTATTTAATTCCGAAGCAATTTCTGTTTTTCGTCGTCTATAAGAAGGTCCAAGGGATACAGTAAATCTTAAGTGAAGGATCAGAATCTATAACTAGTGTCACAGGAATGGTTCAAAACATAGACAGTAAGAAGAGTCAGTCTTTTTGTACTTAAGACGGCATTGTGGCTTTTGTATTTAATTCCGATGCAATATCTGTGTTTCATCGTCGATAAGAAGGTCCAAGAGATACAGTAAACTTGAATGGAAACATCGGAATCTATAACTAGTGTCACTGGAATTGTTCGAACGTAGACACTAAGAAGAGTCAGTCTTCTTGTACTTAAGTCGGCATTGTGCCTTTTGTATTTAATTCCGATGCCATTTCTGTGTTTCATCGTCAATAAGAAGGTCCAAGGGATACAGTAAACCTGAAGTGAAGCATCGGAATCTATAACTAGTGTCACAGGAAGGGTTCAAAACAGAGACAGTAAGAAGAGTGAGTCTTCTTGTACTTAAGTCGGCATTGTGCTTTTCGTATTTAATTCGTCAATAAGAAGGTCCAAGGGATGCAGTAAATCTGAAGTGAAGCATCGGAATCTGTAACTAGTGTCATAGGAATGGTTTAAAACATAGACAGTCGGAAGATTCGGACTACTTGTACTTAAGTCTGCATTGTGCCTTTTGTATTTCATTCCGATGCAATTTCTGTGTTTCATCGTCAATAAGAAGGTCCAAGGGATACAATAAACCAGGAGTCAGGCATCGGAATCTATAACTAGTGTCACAGGAATGGTTCAAAACATTGTCAGAAAGAGGAGTCAGTCTTCTTGTACGTAAATCGGCATTGTGCATTTTGTACTCAATTCCGATGCAATTTCTGTGTTTCATCGTCAATAAGAAGGTCACAGGGATACAGTAAACCTGAAGTGAAGCATCGAAATCTATACCTAGTGTCACAGGAATGGTTCAAAATATAGACAATAAGAAGAGTCAGTCTTCTTGTACTTAAGTCGGTATTGTGCCTTTTGTATTTAATTCCGATGCAATTTCTGTGTTTCATCGTCAATAAGAAGGTCCAAGGGATACAGTAAATCTGAAGTGATGCATCGGAATCTATAACTAGTGTCACAGGAATGGTTCAAAACATAGACAGTTGGAAGAGTCAGTCTTCTTGTACTTAACACATCATTGTGAGTTTCGTAGTTAATTCCGATGCTATTTCTGTGTTTCATCGTCAATAAGAAGGTCCAAGGGATACAGTAAACCTTAAGTGAAGCATCGTAATCTATAACTAGTGTCACAGGAATGGTTCAAACATAGTCAGTAAGAAGAGTCAGCCATCTTGTACTTATGTCGGTATTGTACCTTTTTGTATTTAATTCCGATGCAATTTCTGTGTTTCATCGTCATTAAGAAGGTCCAAGGAATACAGTAAAGATATAGTGAAGCATCGGAATCTAAAACTGGTCTCACAGGAAATGTTCACAACATAGTCAGTAAGAAGAGTCAGTCTTCTTGTGCTTAAGTCGGCATTGTACCTTTTCTATTTAATTCGGATGCAATTTCTGTGTTTCGACGTCAATAAGAAGGTCCAGGGGATACAGTAAACTTGAAGGGAAGCATCGGAATCTATAACTAGTGTGACAGGAATGGTTCAAATCATAGACAGTGGGAAGATTAAGTCTTTTTGTACTTAAGTCGGCATTGTGTCTTTTCCATTTAATTCCGATGCAATATCTGTGTTTCGTCGTCAACAAGAAGGTCGGGGGGATCCAGTAAACCTGAAGTGAAGCATCGGAATCTATAACCAGTGTCACAGGAATGGTTCAAAACATACACAGGAAGAAGAGTCAGTCTTCTTGTACTTAAGACGGCATTGTGAGTTTCGTATTTAATTCCGATGCAATTTCTGTGTTTCATCGTCAATAAGAAGATATAAGGGATACAGTAAACCGGAAGTGAAGCATCGGAATCTATAACTAGTGTCACAGGAAAGGTTCAAAACATAGTCAGTAAGAAGAGTCAGTCATCTTGTACTTATGTCGGCATTCTATCTTTTTGTATTTAATTCCGATGCAATTTCTATGTTTCGTCGCCATTAAGAAGGTCCAAGGGATACAGTAAACATATAGTGAAGCATCGGAATCTAAAACTGGTCTCACAGGAAATGTTCACAACATAGTCAGTAAGAAGAGTCAGTCTTCTTGTACTTAAGTCGGCATTGTACCTTTTCTATTTAATTCCCATGCAATTTCTGGGTTTCGTCGTCAATAAGAAGGTCGGGGGGATACAGTAAACCTGAAGTGAAGCATCGGAATCTATATCTAGTGTGAAAGGAAAGGTTCAAAATATAGACAGTAAAAAGAGTCAGTCTTCTTGTACTTAAGTCGGCATTGTGCCTTTTTTATTTAGTTCCGATATAAATTCTGTGTTTCGTCGTCAATAAGAAGGTCACAGGGATACAGTAAACCTGAAGTAAAGCATCGGAATTTATAACTAGTGTCACAGGAATGGTTCAAAACATAGACAGTAGGAAGAGGTAGTCTTATTGTACTTAATTCGGCATTGTGCCTTTTCTATTTAATTCCTATGCAATTTCTATGTTTCGTCGTCAATACGAAGGTCAGAGGGATACAGTAAACCTGAAGTGAAGCATCGAAATCTGTACCTAGTGTCACAAGTATGGTTCAAAACATAGACAATAAGAAGAGTCAGTCTTCTTGTACTTAAGTCGGTATTGTGCATTTTGTATTTAAGTCCGATGCAATATCTGTGTTTATCGTCAATACGAAGGCATAAGGGATACAGTAAATCCGAAGTGATGCATCGGAATCTATAACTAGTGTCACAGGAAAGGTTCAAATCATAGACAGTAAGAAGAGTCAGTCTTCTTGGACATGAGTCGGCATTGTGCCTTTTGTATTTAATTCCGATGCAATTACTGTGTTTCATCGTCAATAAGAAGGTCAGAGGGATACAGTAAACCTGAAGTGAAGCATCGGAATCTATAACTAGTGTCACAGGAATGGTTCAAAACATACACTGGAAGAAGAGTCAGTCTTCTTGTACTTAAGTCGGCATTGTGCCTTTAGTATTTAATTCCGATGCAATTTCTGTGTTACATCGTCAACAAGAAGGTCCAAGGGATACAGTAAACATATAGTGAAGCATCGGAATCTAAAACTGGTCTCACAGGAAATGTTCAAATCATAGTCAGTAAGAAGAGTCAGTCTTCTTGTACTTAAGTCGGCATTGTGCCTTTTCTATTTAATTCCGATGCAATTTCTGTGTTTCGTCGTCAATAAGAAGGTCCAAGGGATACAGTAAACCTGATGTGAAGCATTGGAATCTATAACTAGTGTCTCAGAAAAGGTTCAAAACATTAAAAGTAAGAAGAGTCAGTCTTCTTGTACTTAAGTCGGCATTGTGCCTTTTGTATTTAATTCCGATGCAATTTCTGTGTTTCATCGTCAATAAGAAGGTCAGATGGATACAGTAAACCTGAAGTGAAGCATCGGAATCTATAACTAGAGTCACAGGTATGGTTCAAAGCATAGATAGTAGGAAGAGTCGGTCTTCTTGTACTTAAGTTGCCATTGTGCATTTTTAAATAATAACGATGCAATTTCTGTGTTTTGTCGTCAAAAAGAAGGTCCAAGGGATACAGTAAACATGAAGTGAATCATCGGAATCTATATCTAGTGTCACAGGAAAGGTTCAAATCATAGACAGTAAGAAGAGTCAGTCTTCTTGTACATGAGTCGGCATTGTGCATTTTGTATTTAATTCCGATGCAATTACTGTGTTTCATCATCAACAAGAAGGTCCAAGGGACACAGTAAACACATAGTGAAGCATCGGCATCT
This sequence comes from Schistocerca piceifrons, assembly GCF_021461385.2. Lineage (NCBI taxonomy): Eukaryota > Metazoa > Arthropoda > Insecta > Orthoptera > Acrididae > Schistocerca > Schistocerca piceifrons. The sequence goes on along the minus strand of NW_025727719.1, from coordinate 304,725 downwards.
AAAACTGGTCTCACAGGAAATCTTCAAATCATAGTCAGTAAGAAGAGTCAGTCTTCTTGTACTTATGTCAGCATTGTGCCTTTTCTATTTAATTCCGAGGCAATTTCTGTGTATCGTCGTCAATAAGAAGGTCCAAGGGGTACACCAATCCTGAAGTGAAGCATCGGAAACTAAAACCGGTCTCACAGGAAAGGTTCAAAACATAGAGAGTAAGAAGAGCCAGTCATCTTGTATTTGAGTCGGCATTGTGCCTTTTGTATTTAATTCCGATGCAATTTCTGTGTTTCATCGTCAATAAGAAGGTCAGAGGGATACATTAAACTTGAAGTGAAGCATCGGAATCTATAACTAGTGTCCCAGGAATGGTTAAAACGTAGACAGTAGGAAGAGCCAGTCTTCTTTTACTTAAGTCGGCATTGTGCCTTTTGTATTTAATCCCGATTCAATTTCTGTGTTTCGTCGTCAATAAGAAGGTCCAAGGGATACAGTTAACCTGATGTGAAGCATTGGAATCTATAACTAGTGTCACAGGAATGGTTCAAATCATAGACAGTAAGAAGAGTCTGTCTTCTTGTACCTAAGTCGGCATTGCGCCTTTTGTTTTTAAAATTCGATGCTATTTCTGTGTTTCATCGTCGATAAGAAGGACCAAGGGATACAGTAAACCTGAAGTGAAGCAACGGAATCTATAACTAGTGTCACAGGAATGGTTCAAAACATACACAGGAAGAAGAGTCAGTCTTCTTGTACTTAAGTCGGTATTGTGCCTTTTGTATTTAATTCCGATGCAATTTCTGTGTTTCATCGTCAATAAGAAGGTCCAAGGGATACAGCAAATCTGAAGTGATGCATCGGAATCTATAACTAGTGTCACAGGAAAGGTTCAAAACATAGACAGTAAGAAGAGTCAGTCTTCTTGAACATGAGTCGGCATTGTGCATTTTGTATTTAATTCCGATGCAATTACTGTGTTTCATCATCAACAAGAAGGTCCAAGGGACACAGTAAACACATAGTGAAGCATCGGCATCTAAAACTGGTCTCACAGGAAATCTTCAAATCATAGTCAGTAAGAAGAGTCAGTCTTCTTGTACTTATGTCGGCATTGTGCCTTTTCTATTTAATTCCGAGGCAATTTCTGTGTATCGTCGTCAATAAGAAGGTCCAAGGGGTACACTAATCCTGAAGTGAAGCATCGGAAACTAAAACCGGTCTCACAGGAAAGGTTCGAAACATAGAGAGTAAGAAGAGCCAGTCATCTTGTATTTGAGTCGGCATTGTGCCTTTTGTATTTAATTCCGATGCAATTTCTGTGTTTCATCGTCAATAAGAAGGTCAGAGGGATACAATAAACTTGAAGTGAAGCATCGGAATCTATAACTAGTGTCCCAGGAATGGTTAATACGTAGACAGTAGGAAGAGTCAGTCTTCTTTTACTTAAATCGTCATTGTGCCTTTTGTATTTAATCCCGATTCAATTTCTGTGTTTCGTCGTCAATAAGAAGGTCCAAGGGATACAGTAAACCTGATGTGAAGCATTGGAATCTATAACTAGCGTCACAGGAATGGTTCAAAACATAGACAGTAAGAAGAGTCTGTCTTCTTGTACCTAAGTCGGCATTGTGCCTTTTGTATTTAATTTCGATGCTATTTCTGTGTTTCATCGTCGATAAGAAGGACCAAGGGATACAGTAAACCTGAAGTGAAGCAACGGAATATATAACTAGTGTCACAGGAATTGCTCAAAACATAGACAGTGAGAAGAGTCAGTCTTCTTGTACTTAAGTCGCCATTGTGCCTTTTGTATTTAATTTCGATGCAAATTCTGTGTTTCATCGTCAATAAGAAGGTCCAAAGGATACAGTAAACCTGAAGTGAAGCTTCGGAATCTATAACTGGTGTCACAGGAATGGTTCAAAACATAGACAGTAAGAAGAGTGTGTCTTCTTGTACTTAAGTCGGCATTGTGCCTTTCGTATTTGATTCCAATGCAATTTCTGTGTTTCATTGCCAATAAGAGTGTCAGAGTGATACAGTAAACCTGAAGTGAAGCATCGGAATGTATAACTAGTGTCACAGGAGTCGTTCAAAACATAGACAGTTGGAGGAGTCCCTCTTCTTGTACTTAAGTCGGCATTGTGCCTTTTCCATTTAATTCCGATGCAATTTCTGTGTTTCTTCGTCAATAAGAAGGTCCAAGGGATACAGTAAACCTGAAGTGAAGCATCGGAATCTAAAACCGGTCTCACAGGAAAGTTTAAAAACATAGAGAGTAAGAAGAGGCGGTCATCTTGTATTTGAGTCGGCATTGTGCCTTTTGTATTTAATTCCGATGCTATTTCTGTGTTTCATCGTCAATAAGAAGGTCAGAGGTATACATTAAACCTGAAGTGAAGCATCAGAATCCATAACTAGTGTCACAGGATTTGTTCAAACATAGACAGTAAGAAGAGTCAATCTTCTTGTACTTAAGTCAGCATTGTGCCCTTTCTATTTAATTCCGATGCAATTTCTGTGTTTCATCGTCAATAAGAAGGTGAGAGGGATACAGGAAAGCTGAAGTGAAGCATCGGAATCTATAACTAGTGTCTCAGGAATGGTTCAAACATAGTCAGTAAGAAGAGTCAGTCTTCTTGTACTTAAGTCGGCATTGTGCCTTTTCTATTTCATTCCGATGCAATTTCTGTGTTTCATCGTCAATAAGAAGGTCCAAGGGATGCAGTACACCAGAAATGAAGCTTCGGAATCTATAAATAGTGTCACAGGAATGGTTCAAAACACAGACAGTAAGAGGAGTCAGTCTTCTTGTACTTAAGACGGCATTGTGCCTTTTGTATTTATTTCCGATGCAATTTCCGAGTTTCATCATCAATAAGAAGATCACAGGGATACAGTAAACCTGAAGTGAAGCATCGGAGTCTATAACTAGTGTCACAGGAATGGTTCAAAGCATAGTCAGTCTTCTTGTACTTAAGTCTGCATTGTGCCCTTTCTATTTAATTCCGATGCAATATCTGTTTTCCATTGTCAATAAGAAGGTCAGAGGGATACAGTTTACCTAAAGTGTAGCATCGCAATCTATAACTAGTGTCACAGGAGTGGTTCAAAACATTGTCAGTAAGAAGAGTCAGTCTTCTTGTACTTAAGTCGGCATTGTGCCTTTTCTATTTAAATCCGATGCAATTTCTGTGTTTCATCGTCAATAAGAAGGTCAGAGGTATACAGTAAACCTGAAGTGAAGCATCAGAAACTATAACTAGTGTCACAGGAATGGTTCAAAACATAGACAGTAAGAAGAGTCAATCTTCTTGTACTTAAGTCGGCATTGTGCCTTTTGTATTTAATTCCGATGCCATTTCTGTGTTTCATCGTCAATCTGAAGGTCCAAGGGATACAGTAAACCTGAAGTGTAGCATGGGAATCTATAACTAGTGTCACAGGAATGGTTCAAAACATAGACAGTAAGAAGAATCAGTCTTCTTGTACTTAAGTCGTCATTGTGCCTTTTCTATTTAATTCCGATGCAATTTCTGTGTTTCATCGTCAATAAGAAGTTCAGAGGGATACAGTAAACCTGAAGTGAAGCATCGGAATCTATAACTAGTGTCACAGGAATGGTTCAAAACATAGACAGTAAGAAGAGTCAATCTTCTTGTACTTAAGTCGGCGTTGTGCCTTTTGTATTTAATTCCGATGTAATTTCTGTGTTTCATCGTCAATAAGAAGGTCCAAGGGATACAGTACACCTGAAGTGAAGCATCGGAATCTATAACTAGTGTCGCAGGAATGGTTCAAGTCATAATCAGTAAGAAGAGTCAGACTACTTGTACTTAAGTCGGCATTGTGCCTTTTGTATTTTATTCCGATGCAATTTCTGTGTTTCGTCGGCGATAAGAAGGTCCAAGGGATACAGTAAACCTGAAGTGAGGCATCGGAATCTATAACTAGTGTCACAGGAATGGTTCAAATCTTAGTCAGTAAGAAGAGTCAGTCTTCTTGTACATAAGTCGGCATTGTGCCTTTTCTATTTAATTCCGATGCATATTCTGAGTTTCATCGTCAATAAGAAGGTCCAAGGAATGCAGTACACCTGAAGTGAAGCATCGGAATCTATAACTAGTGTCAAAGGAATGGTTCAAAACATAGACAGTAAGAAGAGTGAGTCTTCTTGTACTTAAGTCGGCATTGTGCCTTTCGTATTTAATTCCGATGCAATTTCGGTGTTTCATCGTCAATAAGAAAGTCCAAGGGATACAGTGAACCGGAAGTGAAGCATCGGAAGCTATAACTAGTGTCACAGGATCGGTTCAAAACATAGACAGTATGAAGAGTCAGTCTTCTTGTACTTAAGTCGGCATTGTGCCTTTTCTATTTAATTCCGATGCATATTCTGTGTTTCATCATCAATAAGAAGGTCAGGGGGACACAGTAAACCTGAAGTGAAGCATCGGAGTCTATAACTAGTGTCACAGGATTGGTTCAAAACATAGTCAGTAGGAAGAGTCAGTCTTCTTGTACTTAAGTCGGCATTGTGCCTTTTCTATTTAATTCCGATGCAATATCAGTGTTCCATCGTCAATAAGAAGGTCAGAGGCATACAGTATACCTGAAGTGAAGCATCACAATCTATAACTAGTGTCACAGGAGTAGTTCAAAACATAGTCAGTAAGAAGAGTCAGTCTTCTTGTACTTAAGTCGGCATTGTGCCTTTTCTGTTTAATTCCGATGCAATTTCTGTGTTTCATCGTCAATAAGAAGGTCAGGGGTATACAGTAAACCTGAAGTGAAGCAGCGGAATCTATAATTAGTGTAACAGGAATGGTTCAAAACATAGACAGCAGGAAGAGTCAGTCATCTTGTACTTAAGTTGGCATTGTACATTTTCTATTTAATTCCGATGCAATTTCTGTGTTTCGTCGTCAATAAGCAGGTCCAAGGGATACAGTAAATCTTAAGTGAAGGATCAGACTCTATAACTAGCGTCACAGGACTGGTTCAAAACATAGACAGTAAGAAGAGTCAGTCTTCTTGTACTTAAGACGGCATTGTGGCTTTTGTATTTAATTCCGATGCAAAATCTGTGTTTCATCCTCGATAAGAAGGTCCAAGGGATACAGTAAACTTAAAGTGAAGCATCGGAATCTATAACTAGTGTCACAGGAATTGTTCAAACATAGACACTAAGAAGAGTCAGTCTTCTTGTACTTAAGTCGGCATTGTGCCTTTTGTATTTAATTCCGATGCAATTTCTGTGTTTCATCGTCAATAAGAAGGTCCAAGGGATACAGTACACCTGAAGTGAAGCATCGGAATCTATAACTAGTGTCACAGGAAGGGTTCAAAACATAGACAGTAAGAAGAGTGAGTCTTCTTGTATTTAAGTCGGCATTGTGCCTTTCGTATTTAATTCCGATGCAATATCTACGTTTCACCATCAATAAGAAGGTCCAAGGGATACAGCAAATGTGAAGTGAAGCAACGGAATCTATAACTAGTGTCATAGGAATGGTTTAAAACATAGACAGTTGGAAGATTCGGACTACTTATACTTAAGTCTGCATTGTGCCTTTTGTATTTAATTCCGATGCCATTTCTGTGTTTCATCGTCAATAAGAAGGTCCAAGGGATACAGTAAACCTGAAGTGAAGCATCGGAATCTATAACTAGTGTCACAGGAAGGGTTCAAAACAGAGACAGTAAGAAGAGTGAGTCTTCTTGTACTTAAGTCGGCATTGTGCTTTTCGTATTTAATTCGTCAATAAGAAGGTCCAAGGGATGCAGTAAATCTGAAGTGAAGCATCGGAATCTGTAACTAGTGTCATAGGAATGGTTTAAAACATAGACAGTCGGAAGATTCGGACTACTTGTACTTAAGTCTGCATTGTGCCTTTTGTATTTCATTCCGATGCAATTTCTGTGTTTCATCGTCAATAAGAAGGTCCAAGGGATACAATAAACCAGGAGTCAGGCATCGGAATCTATAACTAGTGTCACAGGAATGGTTCAAAACATTGTCAGAAAGAGGAGTCAGTCTTCTTGTACGTAAATCGGCATTGTGCATTTTGTACTCAATTCCGATGCAATTTCTGTGTTTCATCGTCAATAAGAAGGTCAGAGGTATACATTAAACCTGAAGTGAAGCATCAGAATCCATAACTAGTGTCACAGGATTTGTTCAAACATAGACAGTAAGAAGAGTCAATCTTCTTGTACTTAAGTCAGCATTGTGCCCTTTCTATTTAATTCCGATGCAATTTCTGTGTTTCATCGTCAATAAGAAGGTGAGAGGGATACAGGAAAGCTGAAGTGAAGCATCGGAATCTATAACTAGTGTCTCAGGAATGGTTCAAACATAGTCAGTAAGAAGAGTCAGTCTTCTTGTACTTAAGTCGGCATTGTGCCTTTTCTATTTCATTCCGATGCAATTTCTGTGTTTCATCGTCAATAAGAAGGTCCAAGGGATGCAGTACACCAGAAATGAAGCTTCGGAATCTATAAATAGTGTCACAGGAATGGTTCAAAACACAGACAGTAAGAGGAGTCAGTCTTCTTGTACTTAAGACGGCATTGTGCCTTTTGTATTTATTTCCGATGCAATTTCCGAGTTTCATCATCAATAAGAAGATCACAGGGATACAGTAAACCTGAAGTGAAGCATCGGAGTCTATAACTAGTGTCACAGGAATGGTTCAAAGCATAGTCAGTCTTCTTGTACTTAAGTCTGCATTGTGCCTTTTCTATTTAATTCCGATGCAATATCTGTTTTCCATTGTCAATAAGAAGGTCAGAGGGATACAGTTTACCTAAAGTGTAGCATCGCAATCTATAACTAGTGTCACAGGAGTGGTTCAAAACATTGTCAGTAAGAAGAGTCAGTCTTCTTGTACTTAAGTCGGCATTGTGCCTTTTCTATTTAAATCCGATGCAATTTCTGTGTTTCATCGTCAATAAGAAGGTCAGAGGTATACAGTAAACCTGAAGTGAAGCATCAGAAACTATAACTAGTGTCACAGGAATGGTTCAAAACATAGACAGTAAGAAGAGTCAATCTTCTTGTACTTAAGTCGGCATTGTGCCTTTTGTATTTAATTCCGATGCCATTTCTGTGTTTCATCGTCAATCAGAAGGTCCAAGGGATACAGTAAACCTGAAGTGTAGCATGGGAATCTATAACTAGTGTCACAGGAATGGTTCAAAACATAGACAGTAAGAAGAATCAGTCTTCTTGTACTTAAGTCGTCATTGTGCCTTTTCTATTTAATTCCGATGCAATTTCTGTGTTTCATCGTCAATAAGAAGTTCAGAGGGATACAGTAAACCTGAAGTGAAGCATCGGAATCTATAACTAGTGTCACAGGAATGGTTCAAAACATAGACAGTAAGAAGAGTCAATCTTCTTGTACTTAAGTCGGCGTTGTGCCTTTTGTATTTAATTCCGATGTAATTTCTGTGTTTCATCGTCAATAAGAAGGTCCAAGGGATACAGTACACCTGAAGTGAAGCATCGGAATCTATAACTAGTGTCGCAGGAATGGTTCAAGTCATAATCAGTAAGAAGAGTCAGACTACTTGTACTTAAGTCGGCATTGTGCCTTTTGTATTTTATTCCGATGCAATTTCTGTGTTTCGTCGGCGATAAGAAGGTCCAAGGGATACAGTAAACCTGAAGTGAGGCATCGGAATCTATAACTAGTGTCACAGGAATGGTTCAAATCTTAGTCAGTAAGAAGAGTCAGTCTTCTTGTACATAAGTCGGCATTGTGCCTTTTCTATTTAATTCCGATGCATATTCTGAGTTTCATCGTCAATAAGAAGGTCCAAGGAATGCAGTACACCTGAAGTGAAGCATCGGAATCTATAACTAGTGTCAAAGGAATGGTTCAAAACATAGACAGTAAGAAGAGTGAGTCTTCTTGTACTTAAGTCGGCATTGTGCCTTTCGTATTTAATTCCGATGCAATTTCGGTGTTTCATCGTCAATAAGAAGGTCCAAGGGATACAGTGAACCGGAAGTGAAGCATCGGAAGCTATAACTAGTGTCACAGGATCGGTTCAAAACATAGACAGTATGAAGAGTCAGTCTTCTTGTACTTAAGTCGGCATTGTGCCTTTTCTATTTAATTCCGATGCATATTCTGTGTTTCATCATCAATAAGAAGGTCAGGGGGACACAGTAAACCTGAAGTGAAGCATCGGAGTCTATAACTAGTGTCACAGGATTGGTTCAAAACATAGTCAGTAGGAAGAGTCAGTCTTCTTGTACTTAAGTCGGCATTGTGCCTTTTCTATTTAATTCCGATGCAATATCAGTGTTCCATCGTCAATAAGAAGGTCAGAGGCATACAGTATACCTGAAGTGAAGCATCGCAATCTATAACTAGTGTCACAGGAGTAGTTCAAAACATAGTCAGTAAGAAGAGTCAGTCTTCTTGTACTTAAGTCGGCATTGTGCCTTTTCTGTTTAATTCCGATGCAATTTCTGTGTTTCATCGTCAATAAGAAGGTCAGGGGTATACAGTAAACCTGAAGTGAAGCAGCGGAATCTATAATTAGTGTAACAGGAATGGTTCAAAACATAGACAGCAGGAAGAGTCAGTCATCTTGTACTTAAGTTGGCATTGTACATTTTCTATTTAATTCCGATGCAATTTCTGTGTTTCGTCGTCAATAAGCAGGTCCAAGGGATACAGTAAATCTTAAGTGAAGGATCAGACTCTATAACTAGCGTCACAGGACTGGTTCAAAACATAGACAGTAAGAAGAGTCAGTCTTCTTGTACTTAAGACGGCATTGTGGCTTTTGTATTTAATTCCGATGCAAAATCTGTGTTTCATCCTCGATAAGAAGGTCCAAGGGATACAGTAAACTTAAAGTGAAGCATCGGAATCTATAACTAGTGTCACAGGAATTGTTCAAACATAGACACTAAGAAGAGTCAGTCTTCTTGTACTTAAGTCGGCATTGTGCCTTTTGTATTTAATTGCGATGCAATTTCTGTGTTTCATCGTCAATAAGAAGGTCCAAGGGATACAGTAAACCTGAAGTGAAGCATCGGAATCTATAACTAGTGTCACAGGAAGGGTTCAAAACATAGACAGTAAGAAGAGTGAGTCTTCTTGTATTTAAGTCGGCATTGTGCCTTTCGTATTTAATTCCGATGCAATATCTACGTTTCACCATCAATAAGAAGGTCCAAGGGATACAGCAAATGTGAAGTGAAGCAACGGAATCTATAACTAGTGTCATAGGAATGGTTTAAAACATAGACAGTTGGAAGATTCGGACTACTTATACTTAAGTCTGCATTGTGCCTTTTGTATTTAATTCCGATGCAATTTCTGTGTTTCATCGTCAATAAGAAGGTCCAAGGGATACAATAAACCAGGAGTGAGGCATCGGAATCTATAACTAGTGTCACAGGAACGGTTCAAAACACTGTCAGAAAGAAGAGTCAGTCTTCATGTACGTAAATCGGCATTGTGCCTTTTGTATTTAATTCCGATGCAATTTCTGTGTTTAATCGTCAATAAGAAGGTCAGAGGTATACATTAAACCTGAAGTGAAGCATCAGAATCCATAACTAGTGTCACAGGATTGGTTCAAAACATAGACAGTAAGAAGAATCAGTCTTCTTGTACTTAAGTCGGCATTGTGCCTTTTGTATTTAATTCCGATGCAATTTCTGTGTTTCATCGTCAGTAAGAAGGTCAGAGGGATACAGTAAACTTGAAGTGAAGCATCGGAATCTATAACTAGTGTCACAGGAGTTGTTCAAAACATAGACAGTAGGATGAGTCAGTCTTCTTGTACGTAAGTCAGCATTGTGCCTTTTTTATTTAATTCTGATGCAATTTCTGTGTTTCGTCGTCAATAAGAAGGTCCAAGGGACACAGTAAACCTAAAGCGAAGCATCGGAATCTGTAACAAGTGTCAAAGGAATAGTTCAAACATAGACATTGAGATGAGTCAGACTTCTTGTACATAAGTCGGCATTGTGCCTTTTCTATTTAATTCCGATGTAATTTCTGTGGTTCATCGTCAATAAGAAGGTCCAAGGGATACAGTAAACCTGAACTGAAGCATCGGAATCTATAACTAGTGTCACAGGAATGGTTCAAAACATAGACAGTAAGAAGAGTCAGTCTTCTTGTTCTTAAGTCGGCATTATGCCTTTTCTATTTCATTCCGATGCAATTTTGTGTTTCATCCTCAATATTAAGGTCAGCGGGGTACTATAAACCTGAAGTGAAACATCGGAATCTATAACTAGTTTCACAGGAATGGTTCAAAACGTAGACAGTAAGAAGGGTCAGTCTTCTTGTACTTAAGTCGGCATTGTGCCTTTTCTATTTCATTCCGATGCAATTTCTGTGTTTCATCGTCAATAAGAAGGTCAGAGGGATACAGTAAACCTGAAGTGAAGCATCGGAATCTATGACTAGTGTCACAGGAATGGTTCTAACATAGACAGTAAGATGAGTCAGTCTTTTGTACATAAGTCGGCATTGTGCCTTTTGTATTTAAGTCCGATACAATTTCTGTGTATCATCGTCAATAAGAAGGTCCTAGGGAAACAGTAAACACGAAGTGAAGCATCGGAATCTATAACTAGTGTCACAGGAATGGTTCAAAATATAGACAGTAATAAGAGTCAGTCTTCTTGTACTTAAGTCGGCATTGTGCCTTTTGTATTTAATTCCGATGCAATTTCTGTGTTTCATCGTCAATAAGAGGGTCCGAGGGATACAGTAAACCTGTGAGTGAAGCATCGAAATCTATAACTAGTGTCACAGGAATGGTTCCAAACCTTGACAGTAAGAAGAGTGAGTCTTCTTATACTTAAGTCGGCATTGTGCCTTTCGTATTTAATTCCGATTTAATTTCGGTATTTCATCGTCAATAAGAAGGTCCAAGGGATACAATAAACCTGAAGTGAAGCATCGGAAGCTATAACTAGTGTCACAGGATCGATTCAAAACATAGACAGTATGAAAAGTCAGTCTTCTTGTACTTAAGTCGGCATTGTGCCTTTTCTATTTAATTGCGATGCAATTTCTGTGTTTCATCATCAATAAGATGGTCAGGGGGACACAGTAAACCTGAAGTGAAGCATCGGAGTCTATAACTAGTGTCACAGGATTGGTTCAAAATATAGTCAGTAGGAAGAGTCAGTCTTCTTGTACCTAAGTCGGCATTGTGCCTTTTCTATTTAATTCCGATGCAATATCAGTGTTCCATCGTCAATAAGAAGGTCAGAGCCATACAGTATACCTGAAGTGAAGCATCGCAATCCTTAACTAGTGTCACAGGAGTAGTTCAAAACATAGTCAGTAAGAAGAGTCAGTCTTCTTCTACTTAAGTCGGCATTGTGCCTTTTTTATTTAATTCCGATTCAATTTTTGTATTTCATCGTCAATAAGAAGGTCAGAGGTATATAGTAAACCTGAAGTGAAGCATCGGAATCTATAATTAGTGTAACAGGAATGGTTCAAAACATAGACAGCATGAAGAGTCAGTCTTCTTGTACTTAAGTCGGCATTGTAACTTTTCTACTTAATTCCGATGCAATTTCTGTGTTTCGTCGTCAATAAGAAGGTCCAAGGGATACAGTAAACTTTAAGTGAAGCATCGGAATCTATAACTAGTGTCACAGGAATTGTTCAAACATAGACACTAAGAAGAGTCAGTCTTCTGGTACTTAAGTCGGCATTGTGCCTTTTGTATTTAATTCCGATGCCATTTCTGTGTTTCATCGTCAATAAGAAGATCCAAGGGATACAGTAAACCTGAAGTGAAGCATAGGAATCTATAACTAGTGTCACAGGAAGGGTTCAAAACATAGACAGTAAGAAGAGTGAGTCTTCTTGTACTTAAGTCGGCATTGTGCCTTTCGTATTTAATTCCGATGCAATATCTATGTTTCACCGTCAATAAGAAGGTCCAAGGGATACAGTAAACCTGAAGTGAAGCATCGGAATCTATAACTAGTGTCATAGGAATGGTTTAAAACATAGACTGTTGGGAGATTCGGACTACTTGTACTTAAGTCTGCATTGTGCCTTTTTGTATCTAATTCCGATGCAATTTCTGTGTTTCATCGTCAATAAGAAGGTCCAAGGGATACAATAAACCAGGAGTGAGGCATCGGAATCTATAACTAGTGTCACAGGAATGGTTCAAAACATTGTCTGAAAGAAGAGTCAGTCTTCTTGTACGTAAATCGGCATTGTACCTTTTGTATTTAATTCCGATGCAATTTCTGTGTTTCATCGTCAATAAGAGGGTCAGAGGTATACATTAAACCTGAAGTGAAGCATCAGAATCCATAAGTAGTGTCACAGGATTGGTTCAAAGCATAGACAGTAAGAAGAGTCAGTCTACTTGTAGTTAAGTCGGCATTGTGCCTTTTGTATTTAATTCCGATGTAATTTCTGTTTCATCGTCAATACGAAGGTCCAAGGGATACAGTACACCTGAAGTGAAGCATCGGAATCTATAACTAGTGTCACAGGTATGGTTCAAATCATAAACAGTAAGAAGAGTCAATCTTCTTGTACTTAAGTCAGCATTGTGCCCTTTCTATTTAATTCCGATGCAATTTCTGTGTTTCATCGTCAATAAGAAGGTCAGAGGGATACAGTAAAGCTGAAGTGAAGCATCGGAATCTATAACTAGTGTCTCAGGAATGGTTCAAACATAGTCAGTAAGAAGAGTCAGTCTTCTTGTACTTAAGTCGGCATTGTGCCTTTTCTATTTAATTCCGATGCAATTTCTGTGTTTCATCGTCAATAAGGGATGCAGTACACCTGAAATGAAGCATAGGAGTCTATAACTAGTGTCACAGGAATGGTTCAAAACACAGACAGTAAGAGGAGTCAGTCTTCTTGTACTTAAGTCGGTATTGTGCCTTTTGTATTTATTACCGATGCAATTTCCGTGTTTCATCATCAATAAGAAGATCAGAGGGATACAGTAAACCTGAAGTGAAGCATCGGAGTCTATAACTTGTGTCACAGGAATGGTTCGAAGCATAGTCAGTAGGAAGAGTCAGTCTTCTTGTACTTAAGTCTGCATTGTGCCTTTTCTATTTAATTCCGATGCAATATCTGTATTCCATCGTCAATTTGAAGTTCAGATGGATACACTATACCTGAAGTGAAGCATCGCAATCTATAACTAGTGTCACAGGAATGGTTCAAAACATTGTCAGTAAGAAGAGTCAGTCTTCTTGTACTTAAGTCGGCATTGTGCCTTTTGTATTTAAATCCGATGCAATTTCTGTGTTTCATCGTCAATACGAAGGTCAGAGGGATACAGTAAACCTGAGGTGAAGCATCGGAATCTATAACTAGTGTCACAGGAAATGTTCAAAACATAGACAGTAGGATGAGTCAGTTTTCTTGTACGTAAGTCGGCATTGTGCCTTTTTTATTTAATTCCGATGCTATTTCTGTGTTTCATCGTCAATAAGAAGATCAGAGGGATACAGTAAACCTAAAGTGAAGCATCGGAATCTGTAACAAGTGTCACAGGAATAGTTCAAACATAGACATTGAGATGAGTCAGTCTTCTTGTACATAAGTCGGCATTGTGCCTTTTGTATTTAATTCCGATGCAATTTCTGTGTTTCATCGTCAATAAGAGGGTCAGAGGGATACAGTAAACCTGTGAGTGAAGCATCAGAATCTATAACTAGTGTCACAGGAATGGTTCAAAACAAGGCAGTAAAAAGAGTCAGTCTACTTGTACTTATGTCGGCATTGTGCCTTTTCTATTTCATTCCGATGCAATTTCTGTGTTTCATCGTCAATAAGAAAGTCCAAGGGATACAGTAAACCTGAAGTGAAGCATCGGAATCTATAACTAGTGTCACAGGAATGGTTCAAATCGTAGACAGTAAGATGAGTCAGTCCTCTTGTACTTAAGTCATCATTGTGCCTTTTCTGTTTAATTCCGATGCAATTTCTGTGTTTCATCGTCAATAAGGTCAGAGGGATTCAGTAAACCTGAAGTTAAGCATCGGAAACTATAACTAGTGTCACAGGAATGGTTCAAAACATAGACAGTAGGAAGGGTCAGTCTTCCTGCACTTGAGTCGGCATTGTGCCTTTTGTATTTAATTCCGATGCAATATCTGTGTTTCATCGTCAATAAGAAGATCAGAGGGATACAGTAAACCTGAAGTGAAACATCGGAATCTGTAACTAGTGTCACAGGAAGGGTTCAAATCATAGACAGTAGGAAGTGTCAGTCTTCCTGTACTTAAGTCGGCTTTGTGCATTTTCTATTTAATTCCGATGCCATTTCTGTGTTTCATCGTCAATAAAATGGTCAGAGGGATACAGTAAACCTGAAGTGAGGCTTCGGAATCTATAACTAGTGTCACAGGAATGGTTCAAAACATAGACAGTAGGAAGAGTCAGTCTTCTTGTACTTGGGTCGGCATTGTGCCTCTTGTATTTAATTCCGAAGCAATATCTGTGTTTCATCGTCAATAAGAAGATCAGAGGGATACAGTAAACTTGAAGTGAAGATTCGGAATCTATAACTAGTGTCACAGCAATGGTTCAAAACATAGAAAGTAGGAAGAGTCAGTCTTCTTGTACTTAAGTCGGCATTGTGCCTTACGTATTTAATTCCGATGCAATTTCGGTGTTTCATCGTCAATAAGAAGGTCCAAGGGATACAGTAAACCTGAAGTGAAGCATCGGAAGCTATAATTAGTGTCACAGGATCGGTTGAAAGCATAGACAGTATGAAGAGTCAGTCTTCTTGTACTTAAGTCGGCATTGTGCCTTTTCTATTTAATTCCGATGCGATTTCTGTGTGTCATCGTCAATAAGAAGGTCAGAGGTATACAGTAAACCTGAAGTGAAGCATCGGAATCGATAACTAGTCTCACAGGAATGGTTCAAAACTTAGTCAGTAAGAAGAGTCAGTCTTCTTGTTCTTAAGTCGGCATTGTGCCTTTTCTATTCAATTCCGATGCAATATCAGTGTTCCATCGTCAATAAGAAGGTCAGAGGCATACAGTATACCTGAAGTGAAGCATCGCAATCTATAACTAGTGTCACAGGAATAGTTCGAAACATAGTCAGTAAGAAGAGTCAGTCTTCTTGAACTTAAGTCGGCATTGTGCCTTTTGTATTTAATTCCGATGCAATTTCTGTGTTTCACCGTCAATAAGATGGTCCGAGGTATACAGTAAACCTGAAGTGAAGCATCGGAATCTATAATTAGTGTAACAGGAATGGTTAAAAACATAGACAGTAATTAGAGTCATTCTTCTTGTACTTAAGTCGGCATTGTACATTTTCTATTTAATTCGGATGCAATTTCTGTGTTTCGTCGTCAGTAAGAAGGTCCAAGGGATACAGTAAAGCTTAAGTGAAGGATCAGAATCTATAACTAGTGTCACAGGAATGGTTCAAAACATAGACAGTAAGAAGAGTGAGTCTTCTTGTACTTAAGTAGGCATTGTGCCTTTCGTATTTAATTCCGATGCAATATTTGTGTTTCATCGTCAATAAGAAGGTCCAAGGGATACATTAAACCTGAAGTGAAGCATCGGAATCTATAACTAGTGTCAAAGGAATGGTTTAAAACATAGACAGTTGGAAGATTCAGACTACTTGTACTTAAGTCTGCATTGTGCCTTTTGTATTTAATTCCGATGCAATTTCTGTGTTTCATCGTCAATAAGAAGGTCCAAGGGATACAGTAAACCAGGAGTGAGGCATCGGAATCTATAACTAGTGTCACAGGAATGGTTCAAAACATAGTCAGAAAGAAGAGTCAGTCTTCTTGTACGTAAATCGGCATTGTGCCTTTTGTATTTAATTCCGATGCAATTTCTGTAATTCATCGTCAATAAGAAGTGTCAGAGGTACACATTAAACCTGAAGTGAAGCATCAGAATCCATAACTAGTGTCATAGGATTGGTTCAAAACATAGACAGTAAGAAGAGTCGGTCTACTTGTAGTTAAGTCGGCATTGTGCCTTTTGTATTTAATTCCGATGTAATTTCTGTTTCATCGTCAATACGAAGGTCCAAGGGATACAGTACACCTGAAGTGAAGCATCGGAATCTATAACTAGTGTCACAGGAATGGTTCAAATCATAAACAGTAAGAAGAGTCAATCTTCTTGTACTTAAGTCAGCATTGTGCCCTTTCTATTTAATTCCGATGCAATTTCTGTGTTTCATCGTCAATAAGAAGGTCAGAGGGATACAGTAAAGCTGAAGTGAAGCATCGCAATCTATAACTAGTGTCTCAGGAATGGTTCAAACATAGTCAGTAACAAGAGCCAGTCTTCTTGTACTTAAGTCGGCATTGTGCCTCTTCTATTTAATTCCGATGAAATTTCTGTGTTTCATCGTCAATAAGAAGGTCCAAGGGATGCAGTACACCTGAAGTGAAGCATCGGAATCTATAACTAGTGTCACAGGAATGGTTCAAAACACAGACAGTAAGAAGAGTCAGTCTTCTTGTACTTAAGTCGGCATTGTGCCTTTCGTATTTAATTCCGATGCAATTTCGGTGTTTCATCGTCAATAAGATGGTCCAAGGGATACAGTAAACCTAAAGTGAAGCATCAGAGTCTATAACTAGCGTCACAGGAATGGTTCAAAGCATAGTCAGTAGGAAGAGTCAGTCTTCTTGTACTTAAGTCTGCATTGTGCCTTTTCTATTTAATTCCGATGCAATATCTGTGTTCCATCGTCAATAAGAAGGTCAGAGGGATACAGTACACCTGAAGTGAAGCATCGCAATCTATAACTAGTGTCACAATAATGGTTCAAAACATAGTCAGTAAGAAGAGTCAGTCTTCGTGTACTTAAGTCGGCATTGTGCCTTTATATTTAATTCCGATGCAATTTCTGTGTTTCATCGTCAATAAGAAGGTCAGAGGTATACAGTAAACCTGAAGTGAAGCATCGGAATCTATAACTAGTGTCACAGGAATGGTTCAAAACATAGACAGTAAGAGGAGTCAGTCTTCTTGTACTTAAGTCGGCATTGTGCCTTTTGTATTTAATTCCGATGCCATTTCTGTGTTTCATCGTCAATCAGAAGGTCCAAGGGATACAGTAAACCTGAAGGGTAGCATCGGAATCTATAACTAGTGTCACAGGAATGGTTCAAAACATAGACAGTAAGAAGAATCAGTCTTGTTGTACTTAAGTCGGCATTGTGCCTTTTGTATTTATTTCCGATGCAATTTGCGTGTATCATCGTCAATAAGAAGGTCAGAGGGATACAGTAAACCTGAAGTGAAGCATCGGAATCTATAACTAGTGTCACAGGAATTGTTCAAAACATAGACAGTAAGATGAGTCAGTCTTCTTGTACGTAAGTCGGCATTTTGCCTTTTTTATTTAATTCCGGTGCAATTTCTGTGTTTCGTCGTCAATAAGAAGGTCCAAGGGATACAGTAAACCTAAAGTGAAGCATCGGAATCTGTAACAAGTGTCACAGGAATAGTTCAAACATAGACAGTAAGAAGGAACAGTCTTCTTGTACTTAAGTCGGCATTGTGCCTTTTCTATTTCATTCCGATGCAATTTCTGTGCTTCATCGTCAATAAGAAGGTCAGAGGGATACAGTAAACCTGAAGTGAAGCATCGGAATCTATGACTAGTGTCACAGGAATGGTTCAAAACATAGACAATTGGAAGGGTCAGTCTTTTTGTACTCAAGACGGCATTGTGCCATTTCTATTTAATGCCGAAGCAATTTCTGTGTATCGTCGTCAATTAGAAGGTCCAAGGAATACAGTAAACCTGAAGTGAAACATCGGAAACTATTACTAGTGTCACAGGAATGGTTCAAAACATAGACAGTAAGGAGAGTCCGTCTTCTTGTTATGAAGTCGGCATTGTGCTTTTTGTATCTAATTCCGATGCAATTTCTGTGTTTTATCGTCAATAAGAAGGTCAGAGAGATACAGTAAATCTGAGGTGCAGCATTGGAATCTATAACTAGTGTCACAGGAATGGTTCAAAACATAGACATTAGGAAGAGTCAGTCTTCTTGTACTTAAGTCGGCATTGTGCCTCTTCTATTTAATTCCGATGCAATTTCTGTGTTTCGTCGTCAATAAGAAGGTCAGAGGGATACAGTACACCTGAAGTGAAGCATCGGAATCTATAACTAGTGTCACAGGAATGGTTCAAAACATAGTAAGATGAGTCAGTCTTTTGTACATAAGTCGGCATTGTGCCTTTTGTATTTAATTCGGATACAATTTCTGTGTTTCATCGTCAATAAGAAGGTCCAAGGGATACAGTAAACCTGAAGTGAAGCATCGGAATCTATAACTAGTGTCACAGGAATGGTTCACATCATAGACAGTAAGATGAGTCAGTCTTCTTGTACTTAAGTCAGCATTGTGCCTTTTCTATTTAATTCCGATGCAATTTCTGTGTTTCATCGTCAATAAGGTCAGAGGGAAACAGTAAAGCTGAAGTGAAGCATGGAATCTATAACTAGTGTCTCAGGAATGGTTCAAACACAGTCAGTAACAAGAGTCAGTCTTCTTGTACTTAAGTCGGCATTCTGTGTTTCATCGTCAATAAGAAGGTCCAAGGGATGCAGTACATCTGAAGTGAAGCATCGGAATCTATAACTAGTGTCACAGGAATGGTTCAAAACACAGACAGTAAGAAGAGTCAGTCTTCTTGTACTTAAGTCGGCATTGTGCTTTCGTATTTAATTCCGATGCAATTTCGGTGTTTCATCGTCAATAAGAAGGTCCAAGGGATACAGTAAACCTGAAGTGAAGCATCGGAAACTATAACTAGTGACACAGGATCGGTTCAAAGCATAGACAGTATGAAGAGTCAGTCTTCTTGTACTTAAGTCGGCATTGTGCCGTTTGTATTTATTTCCGATGCAATTTCCTTGTTTCATCATCAATAAGAAGATCAGAGGGATACAGTAAACCTAAAGTGAAGCATCGGAGTCTATAACTAGTGTCACAGGAATGGTTCAAAGCATAGTCAGTAGGAAGAGTCAGTCTTCTTGTACTTAAGTCTGCATTGTGCCTTTTCTATTTAATTCCGATGCAATATCTGTGTTCCATCGTCAATAAGAAGGTCAGAGGGATACAGTACACCTGAAGTGAAGCATCGCAATCTATAACTAGTGTCACAGGAGTGGTTCAAAACATAGTCAGTAAGAAGAGTCAGTCTTCTTGTACTTAATTCGGCATTGTGCCTTTGTATTTAATTCCGATGCAATTTCTGTGTTTCATCGTCAATAAGAAGGTCAGAGGTATACAGTAAACCTGAAGTGAAGCATCGGAATCTATAACTAGTGTCACAGGAATGGTTCAAAACATAGACAGTAAGAAGAGTCAGTCTTCTTGTACTTAAGTCGGCATTGTGCCTTTTGTATTTAATTCCGATGCCATTTCTTGTATTTCATCGTCAATCAGCAGATCCAAGAGATACAGTAAACCTGAAGTGTAGCATCGGAATCTATAACTAGTGTCACAGGAATGGTTCAAAACTAAGACAGTAAGAAAAATCAGTCTTGTTGTACTTAAGTCGGCATTGTGCCTTTTGTATTTAATTCCGATGCAATTTGTGTCTATCATCGTCAATACAAAGGTCAGAGGGATACAGTAAACCTGAAGTGAAGCATCGGAATCTATAACTAGTGTCACAGGAATTGTTCAAAACATAGTCAGTTGGATGAGTCAGTCTTCTTGTACGTAAGTCGGCATTGTGCCTTTTTTATTTAATTCCGATGCAATTTCTGTGTTTCGTCGTCAATAAGAAGGTCCAAGGGATACAGTAAACCTAAAGTGAAGCATCGGAATCTGTAACAAGTGTCACAGGAATAGTTCAAACATAGACATTGAGATGAGTCAGTCATCTTGTACATAAGTCGGCATTGTGCCTTTTCTATTTAATTCCGATGTAATTTCTGTGGTTCATCGTCAATAAGAAGGTCCAAGGGATACAGTAAACCTGAACTGAAGCATCGGAATCTATAACTAGTGTCACAGGAATGGTTGAAAACATAGACAGTAAGAAGAGTCAGTATTCTTGTACTTAATTCGGCATTGTGCCTTTGTATTTAATTCCGATGCAATTTCTGTGTTTCATCGTCAATAAGAAGGTCAGAGGTATACAGTAAACCTGAAGTGAAGCATCGGAATCTATAACTAGTGTCACAGGAATGGTTCAAAACATAGACAGTAAGAAGAGTCAGTCTTCTTGTACGTAAGTCGGCATTGTGCCTCTTCTATTTAATTCCGATGCAATTTCTGTATTTCGTCGTCAATAAGAAGGTCAGAGGTATACAGTACACCTGAAGTGAAGCATCGGAATCTATAACTAGTGTCACAGGAATGGTTCAAAACATAGTAAGATGAGTCAGTCTTTTGTACATAAGTCGGCAGTGAGCCTTTTCTATTTAATTCCGATGCAATTTCTGTGTTTCATCGTCAATAAGGTCAGAGGGATACAGTAAACCTGAAGTTAAGCATCGGAAACTATAACTAGTGTCACAGGAATGGTTCAAAACATAGACAGTAGGAAGGGTAAGTCTTCTTGTACATGAGTCGGCATTGTGCATTTTGTATTTAATTCCGATGCAATATCTGAGTTTCATCGTCAATAAGAAGATCAGAGGGATACAGTAAACCTGAAGTGAAGAATCGGAATCTATAACTAGTGTCACAGGAAGGGTTCAAATCATAGACAATAGGAAGTGTCAGTCTTCCTGTACTTAAGTCGGCATTGTTCCTTTTCTATTTCATTCCGATGCCATATCTGTGTTTCATCGTCAATAAAAAGGTCAGAGGGATACAGTGAACCTGAAGTGAGGCATCGGAATCTATAACTAGTGTCACAGGAATGGTTCAAATCATAGACAGTAAGATGAGTCAGTCTTCTTGTACTTAAGTCAGCATTGTGCCTTTTCTATTTAATTCCGATGCAATTTCCGTGATTCATCTTCAATAACAAGGTCCAAGGGATGCAGTACACCTGAAGTGAAGCATTGGAATCCATAACTAGTGTCACAGGAATGGTTCAAATCATAGACAGTAAGATGAGTCAGTCTTCTTGTACTTAAGTCAGCATTGTGCCTTTTCTATTTAATTCCGATGCAATTTCTGTGTTTCATCGTCAATAAGGTCAGAGGGATACAGTAAACCTGAAGTGACGCATCGGAATCTATAACTAGTGTCACAGGAATGGTTCAAAACATAGACAGTAAGAAGAGTCAGTCTTCTTGTACTTAAGTCGGCATTGTGCCTTTTGTATTTAATTCCGATGCCATTTCTGTGTTTCATCGTCAATCAGCAGGTCCAAGAGTTACAGTAAACCTGAAGTGTAGGATCGGAATCTATAACTAGTGTCACAGGAATGGTTCAAAACTAAGACAGTACGAAGAATCAGTCTTGTTGTACTTAGGTCGGCATTGTGCCTTTTGTATTTAATTTCGATGCAATTTGTGTCTATCATCGTCAATAAGAAAGTCAGAGGGATACAGTAAACCTGAAGTGAAGCATCGGAATCTATAACTAGTGTCACAGGAATTGTTCAAAACATAGACAGTTGGATGAGTCAGTCTACTTGTACGTAGGTCGGCATTGTGCCTTTTTTATTTAATTCCGATGCAATTTCTGTGTTTCGTCGTCAATAAGAAGGTCCAAGGGATACAGTAAACCTAAAGTGAAGCATCGGAATCTGTAACAAGTGTCACAGGAATAGTTCAAACATAGACATTGAGATGAGTCAGTCTTCTTGTACATAAGTCGGCATTGTGCCTTTTCTATTTAATTCGGATGTAATTTCTGTGGTTCATCGTCAATAAGAAGGTCCAAGGGATACAGTAAACCTGAACTGAAGCATCGGAATCTATAACTAGTGTCACAGGAATGGTTCAAAACATAGACAGTAAGAAGAGTCAGTCTTCTTGTTCTTAAGTCGGCATTATGCCTTTTCTATTTCATTCCGATGCAATTTTGTTTTTCATCTTCAATAGGAAGGTCAGCGGTGTACTGTAAACCTGAAGTGAAACATCGGAATCTATAACTAGTGTCACAGGAATGGTTCAAAACATAGACAGTAAGAAGGAACAGTCTTCTTGTACTTAAGTCGGCATTGTGCCTTTTCTATTTCATTCCGATGCAATTTCTGTGTTTCATCGTCAATAAGAAGGTCAGAGGGATACAGTAAACCTGAAGTGAAGCATCGGAATCTATAACTAGTGTCACAGGAATGGTTCAAAACGTAGACAATAGGAAGGGTCAGTCTTTTTGTACTCAAGTCGGCATTGTGCCATTTCTATTTAATGACGATGCAATTTCTGTGTTTCGTCGTCAATTAGAAGGTCCAAGGAATACAGTAAACCTGAAGTGAAACATCGGAATCTATTACTAGTGTCACAGGAATGGTTCAAAACATAGACAGTAAGAAGAGTCGGTCCTCTTGTTCTGAAGTCGGCATTGTGCTTTTTGTATCTAATTCCAATGCAATTTCTGTGTTTTATCGTCAATAAGAAGGTCAGAGACATACAGTAAACCTGAGGTGCAGCATCGGAATCTATAACTAGTGTCACAGGAATGGTTCAAAACATAGACATTAGGAAGAGTCAGTCTTCTTGTACTTAAATCGGCATTGTGCCTCTTCTATTTAATTCCGATGCAATTATTGTGTTTCGTCGTCAATAAGAAGGTCAGAGGGATACAGTACACCTGAAGTGAAGCATCGGAATCTATAACTAGTGTCACAGGAATGGTTTAAAACATAGTAAGATGAGTCAGTCTTTTGTACATAAGTCGGCAGTGTGCCTTTTCTATTTAATTCCGATGCAATTTCTGTGTTTCATCGTCAATAAGGTCAGAGGGATACAGTAAACCTGAAGTTAAGCATCGGAAACTATAACTAGTGTCACAGGAATGGTTCAAAACATAGACAGTAGGAAGGGTAAGTCTTCTTGTACTTGAGTCGGCATTGTGCGTTTTGTATTTAATTCCGATGCAATATCTGAGTTTCATCGTCAATAAGAAGATCAGAGGGATACAGTAAAAATGAAGTGAGGCATTGGAATCTATAACTAGTGTCACAGGAATGGTTCAAAACATAGAAAGTAGGAAGAGTCAGTCTTCTTGTACTTAAGTCGGCGTTGTGCCTTTTCTATTTAATTCCGATGCAATTTCTGTGTTTCATCGTCAATAAGAAGGTCTGAGGGATACAGTGAACCTGAAGTGAGGCATCGGAATCTATAACTAGTGTCACAGGAATGGTTCAAAACATAGATAGTAAGAAGAGTCAGTCTACTTGTACTTAAATTGGTATTGTGCCTTCTCTAGTTAATTCCGATGCAGTTTCCGTGATTCACCTTCATTAACAAGGTCCAAGGGATGCAGTACACCTGAAGTGAAGCATTGGAATCTATAACTAGTGTCACAGGAATGGTTCAAAACATAGACAGTAAGAAGAGTCAGCCTTCTTGTACTTAAGTCGGAAATATGCCTTTTCTATTTAATTCCGATGCAATTTCTGTGTTTCATCGTCAATAAGAAGGTCCAAGGGATACTGTAAACCTGAAGTGGAGCATCGGAATCTATAACTAGTGTCACAGGAATGGTTCCAAACATGGGCAGTAACAGGGTCAGTTTTCTTGTACTTCAGTCGGCATTGTGCCTTTTGTATTTCATTCCGATGCAATTTCGGTGTTTCATCGTCAATAAGAGCGCCAGAGGGATACAGTATACGTAAAGTGAAACGCCGGAATCATTTCCTAGTGTCACAGGAATGGTTTGAAAACATAGACAGTAGGAAGAGTCAGTCTTCTTGTACTTAATTCGGCATTGTGACTTTTCTATTTAATTCCGTTGCACTTTCTGTGTTTCATCGTCAATAAGAGGGTCCAAGGGATGCAGTAAACCTGAACTGAAGCATCGGAATCTATAACTAGTGTCACAGGAATGGTTCCAAACATAGTAAGTAAAAAGTGTCAGTCTTCTTGTACTTAAGTCGGCATTGTGCCGTTTCTATTTAATTCCGATGCAATTTCTGTGTTTCATCGTCAGTAAGAAGGTCAGAGGGATACAGTAAACCTGAAGTGAAGCATCTGAATCTGTAACTAGTGTCACAGGAATGGTTCCAAACATAGTCAGTAAGAAGAATCAGTCTTCTTGTACTTAAGTCGGCATTGTGGCTTTTCTAGCTAATTCCGATGCAGTTTCCGTGATTCATCGTCAATAATAAGGTCCAAGGGATGCAGTACACCTGAAGTGAAGCATTGGAATCTATAACTAGTGTCACAGGAATGGTTCCAAGCATAGTAAGTAAGAAGAGTCAGTCTTCTTGTACTTAAGTCGGCATTGTGCCTTTTCTATTTAATTCCGTTGAAATTTCTGTGTTTCATCGTCAGTACGAAGGTCAGTGGGATACAGTAAACCTGAAGTCAAGCATCGGAATCTATAACTATTGTCACAGGAATGGTTCAAAGCATAGTCAGAAAGAAGAGTGAGTCTTCTTGTACTTGAGTTGGCATTGTGTCTTTTGTATTTAATTCCGAAGCAATTTCTGTATTTCATCGTAAATAAGAAGGTCCAAGGGATACAGTAAGCCTGAAGTGAAGTATCGGAATCTATAACTAGTGTCACAGGAATGGTTCAAATCATAGACAGTAAGATGAGTCAGTCTTCCTGTACTTAAGTCAGCATTGTGCCTTTTCTATTTAATTCCGATGCAATTTCTGTGTTTCATCGTCAATAAGGTCAGAGGGATACAGTAAACCTGAAGTTAAGCATCGGAATCTATAACTAGTGCCACAGGAATGGTTCAAAACATAGACAGTAGGAAGGGTCAGTCTTCTTGTACTTGAGTCGGCATTGTGCCTTTTGTATTTAATTCCGATGCAATATCTGTGTTTCATCGTCAATAAGAAGATAAGTGGATACAGTAAACCTGAAGTGAAGCATTGGAATCTATAACTAGTGTCACAGGAAGGGTTCGAATCATAGACAGTAGGAAGTGTCAGTCTTCCTGTACTTAAGTTGGCATTGTGCCTTTTCTATTTAATTCCGATGCCATTTCTGTGTTTCATCGTCAATAAAATGGTCAGAGGGATACAGTAAACCTGAAGTGAGGCATCGGAATCTATAACTAGTGTCACAGGAATGGTTCAAAACATAGACAGTAAGAAGAGTCAGTCTTCTTGTACTTGAGTCGTCATTGTGCCTTTTGTATTTAATTCCGATGCAATTTCTGTGTTTCATCGTAAATAAGAAGGTCAGAGGGATACAGTAAACTTGAAGTGAAGATTCGGAATCTATAACTAGTGTCACAGGAATGGTTCAAAACATAGAAAGTTGGAAGAGTCAGTCTTCTTGTACTTAAGTCGGCGTTGTGCCTTTTCTATTTAATTCCGATGCAATTTCTGTGTTTCATCGTCAATAAGAAGGTCTGAGGGATACAGTGAACCTGAAGTGAGGCATCGGAATCTATAACTAGTGTCACAGGAATGGTTCAAAACATAGATAGCAAGAAGAGTCAGTCTACTTGTACTTAAATCGGTATTGTGCCTTTTCTAGTTAATTCCGTGTCAGTTTCCGTGATTCATCTTCAATAACAAGGTCCAAGGGATGCAGTACACCTGAAGTGAAGCATTGGAATCTATAACTAGTGTCACAGGAATGGTTCAAAGCATAGACAGTAAGAAGAGTCAGCCTTCTTGTACTTAAGTCGGAAATGTGCCTTTTCTATTTAATTCCGATGCAATTTCTGTGTTTCATCGTCAATAAGAAGGTCCTAGGGATACTGTAAACCTGAAGTGGAGCATCGGAATCTATAACTAGTGTCACAGGAATGGTTCCAAACATGGGCAGTAACAGGGTCAGTTTTCTTGTACTTCAGTCGGCATTGTGCCTTTTGTATTTCATTCCGATGCAATTTCGGTGTTTCATCGTCAATAAGAGCGTCAGAGGGATACAGTATACGTAAAGTGAAACGCCGGAATCATTAACTAGTGTCACAGGAATGGTTTGAAAACATAGACAGTAGGAAGAGTCAGTCTTCTTGTACTTAATTCGGCATTGTGACTTTTCTATTTAATTCCGTTGCACTTTCTGTGTTTCATCGTCGATAAGAAGGTCCAAGGGATACAGTAAACCTGAAATGAAGCATCGGAATCTATAACTAGTGTCACAGGAATGGTTCCAAACATAGTAAGTAAAAAGTGTCAGTCTTCTTGTACTTAAGTCGGCATTGTGCCGTTTCTATTTAATTCCGATGCAATTTCTGTGTTTCATCGTCAGTAAGAAGGTCAGAGGGATACAGTAAACCTGAAGTCAAGCATCGGAATCTATAACTAGTGTCACAGGAATGGTTCAATACATAGTCAGAAAGAAGAGTCAGTCTTCTTGTACTTAAGTCGGCATTGTTCCGTTTCTATTTAATTCCGAAGCAATTTCTTTGTTTCATCGTCAATAAGAAGGTCAGAGGGATACAGTAAACCTGAAGTGAAGCATCTGAATCTGTAACTAGTGTCACAGGAATGGTTCCAAACATAGTCAGTAAGAAGAATCAGTCTTCTTGTACTTAAGTCGGCATTGTGGCGTTTCTAGCTAATTCCGATGCAGTTTCCGTGATTCATCGTCAATAATAAGGTCCAAGGGATGCAGTACACCTGAAGTGAAGCATTGGAATCTATAACTAGTGTCACAGGAATGGTTCCAAGCATTGTAAGTAAGAAGAGTCAGTCTTCTTGTACTTAAGTCGGCATTGTGCCTTTTCTATTTAATTCCGTTGAAATTTCTGTGTTTCATCGTCAGTACGAAGGTCAGAGGGATACAGTAAACCTGAAGTCAAGCATCGGAATCTATAACTATTGTCACAGGAATGGTTCAAAGCATAGTCAGAAAGAAGAGTGAGTCTTCTTGTACTTGAGTCGGCATTGTGTCTTTTGTATTTAATTCCGAAGCAATTTCTGTATTTCATCGTAAATAAGAAGGTCCAAGGGATACAGTAAGCCTGAAGTGAAGTATCGGAATCTATAACTAGTGTCACAGGAATGGTTCAAATCATAGACAGTAAGATGAGTCAGTCTTCCTGTACTTAAGTCAGCATTGTGCCTTTTCTATTTAATTCCGATGCAATTTCTGTGTTTCATCGTCAATAAGGTCAGAGGGATACAGTAAACCTGATGTTAAGCATCGGAATCTATAACTAGTGCCACAGGAATGGTTCAAAACATAGACAGTAGGAAGGGTCAGTCTTCTTGTACTTGAGTCGGCATTGTGCCTTTTGTATTTAATTCCGATGCAATATCTGTGTTTCATCGTCAATAAGAAGATAAGTGGATACAGTAAACCTGAAGTGAAGCATTGGAATCTATAACTAGTGTCACAGGAAGGGTCCGAATCATAGACAGTAGGAAGTGTCAGTCTTCCTGTACTTAAGTTGGCATTGTGCCTTTTCTATTTAATTCCGATGCCATTTCTGTGTTTCATCGTCAATAAAATGGTCAGAGGGATACAGTAAACCTGAAGTGAGGCATCGGAATCTATAACTAGTGTCACAGGAATGGTTCAAAACATAGACAGTAAGAAGAGTCAGTCTTCTTGTACTTGAGTCGTCATTGTGCCTTTTGTATTTAATTCCGATGCAATTTCTGTGTTTCATCGTAAATAAGAAGGTCAGAGGGATACAGTAAACTTGAAGTGAAGATTCGGAATCTATAACTAGTGTCACAGGAATGGTTCAAAACATAGAAAGTTGGAAGAGTCAGTCTTCTTGTACTTAAGTCGGCGTTGTGCCTTTTCTATTTAATTCCGATGCAATTTCTGTGTTTCATCGTCAATAAGAAGGTCTGAAGGATACAGCGAACCTGAAGTGAGGCATCGGAATCTATAACTAGTGTCACAGGAATGGTTCAAAACATAGATATTAAGAAGAGTCAGTCTACTTGTACTTAAGTCGGTATTGTGCCTTTTCTAGTTAATTCCGAAGCAGTTTCCGTGATTCATCGTCAATAACAATGTCCAAGGGATGCAGTACACCTGAAGTGAAGCATTGGAATCTCTAACTAGTGTCACAGGAATGGTTCAAATCATAGACAGTAAGAAGAGTCAGTCTTCTTGTACTTAAGTCGGAAATGTGCCTTTTCTATTTAATTCCGTTGCAATTTCTGTGTTTCATCGTCAATAAGAAGGTCCAAGGGATACTGTAAACCTGAAGTGAACAATCGGAATCTATAACTAGTGTCACAGGAGTGGTTCCAAACATGGACAGTAACAAGGGTCAGTTTTCTTGTACTTAAGTCGGCATTGTGCCTTTTGTATTGAATTCCGATGCAATTTCGGTGTTTCATCGTCAATAAGAGCGTCAGAGGGATACAGAAAACCTGAAGTGAAGGTTCGGAATATGTAACTAGTGTCACAGGAATGGTTTAAATCATAGACAGTAGGAAGAGTCAGTTTTCTTGTACTTAATTCGGCCTTGTGACTTTTATTTAATTCCGTTGCACTTTCTGTGTTTCATCGTCAATAAGAAAGTCCAAGGGATACAGTAAACCTGAAATGAAGCATCGGAATCTACAACTAGTGTCACAGGAATGGCTCCAAACATAGTAAGTAAGAAGAGTCTGTCTTCTTGTACTTAAGTCGGCATTGTGCCTTTTCTATTTAAATCCGATGCAATTTCTGTGTTTCATCGTCAGTAAGAAGGTCAGAGGGATACAGTAAACCTGAAGTGAAGCATCGGAATCTATAACTAGTGTCACAGGAATGGTTCAAAACATAGTCAGAAAGAAGAGTCAGTCTTCTTGTACTAAAGTCGGCATTGTGCCGTATCTATTTAGTTCCGATGCAATTTCTTTGTTTCATCGTCAATAAGAAGGTCAGAGGGATACAGTAAACCTGAAGTGAAGCATCGGAATCTGTAACTAGTGTCACAGGAATGGTTCCAAACATAGTCAGTAAGAAGAATCAGTCTTCTTGTACTTAAGTCGGCATTGTGGCTTTTCTAGTTAATTCCGATGCAGTTTCCGTGATTCATCGTCAATAACAAGGTCCAAGGGATGCAGTACACGTGAAGTGAAGCATTCCAATCTATAACTAGTGTCACAAGAATGGTTCCAAACACAGTAAGTAAGAAGAGTCAGTCTTCTTGTACCTAAGTCGGCATTCTGCCTTTTCTATTTAATTCCGTTGCAATTTCTGTGTTTCATCGTCAGTAAGAAGGTCAGAGGGATACAGTAAACCTGAAGTCAAGCATCGGAATCTATAACTAGTGTCACAGGAATGAATCAAAACATAGTCAGAAAGAAGAGGTAGTCTTCTTGTACTTGAGTCGGCATTGTGCCTTTTGTATTTAATTCCAATGCAATTTCTGTGTTTCATCGTAAATAAGAAGGTCAGAGGGATACAGTAAACTTGAAGTGAAGATTCGGAATCTATAACTAGTGTCACAGGAATGGTTCAAAACATAGAAAGTAGGAAGAGTCAGTCTTCTTATACTTAAGTCGGCATTGAGCCTCTTCTATTTAATTCCGATAAATTTATGTGTTTCATCGTCAATAAGAAGGTCTGAGGGATACAGTAAACCTGAAGTAAAGCATCGGAATCTTTAACTAGTGTCACAGGAATGGTTCGAAACATAGACAGTAAGAAGAGTCAGTCCTCGTGTACTTATGTCGGCATTGTGCCTTTTCTAGATAATTCCGATGCAGTTTCCGTGATTCATCGTCAATAACAAGGTCCAAGGGATGCTGTAAACCTGAAGTGAAGCATTGGAATCTATAACTAGT
Source organism: Schistocerca piceifrons (assembly GCF_021461385.2). NCBI lineage: Eukaryota > Metazoa > Arthropoda > Insecta > Orthoptera > Acrididae > Schistocerca > Schistocerca piceifrons. The sequence continues at coordinate 274,944 of NW_025727719.1, read as the reverse complement.
GTCACAGGAATGGTTCAAACATAGACAGTAAGAAGAGTCAGTCTTCTTGTACTTAAGTCGGAATTGTGCCCTTTCTATTTAATTCCGATGCAATTTCTGTGTTTCATCGTCATTAAGAAGGTCCAAGGGATACGGTAAACGTGATGTGAAGCATCGGAATCTATAACTAGTGTCACAGGAATGGTTCAAAACATGGACAGTAACAGGGGTCAGTCTTCTTGTACTTAAGTCGGCATTGTGCATTTTGTATTTAATTCCGATGCGATTTCGGTCTTTCATCGTCAATAAGAAGGTCAGAGGGATACAGTAAACCTGAAGTGAAGGTTCGGAATCTGTAACTAGTGTCACAGGAACGGTTCAAAACATAGACAGTAGGAAGAGTCAGTCTTCTTGTACTTACTTTGGCATTGTGTCTTTTCTATTTAATTCCGTTGCACTTTCTGTGTTTCATCGTCAATAAGAAGGTCCAAGGGATACAGTACACCTGAAGTGAAGCATCGGAATCTATAACTAGTGCACAGGAATGGTTCAAATCATAGACAGTAAGATGAGTCAGTCTTCTTGTACTTAAGTCAGTATTGTGCCGTTTCTATTTAATTCCGATGCAATTTCTGTGTTTCATCGTCAATAAGGTCAGAGGGATACAGTAAACCTGAAGTTAAGCATCGGAATCTATAACTAGTGTCACAGGAATGGTTCAAAACATAGACAGTAGGAAGGGTAGTCTTCTTGTACTTGAGTCGGCATTGTGCCTTTTGTATTTAATTCCGATACAATATCTGTGTTTCATCGTCAATAAGAAGATCAGAAGGATACAGTAAACCTGAAGTGAAGCATCGGAATCTATAACTTGTGTCACAGGAAGAGTTAAAATCATAGACAGTAGGAAATGTCAGTCTTCCTGTACTTAAGTTGGCATTGTCTTTTTCTATTTAATTCCGATGCCATTTCTGTGTTTCATCGTCAATAAAAAGGTCAGAGGGATACAGTAAACCTGAAGTGAGGCATCGGAATCTATAACTAGTGTCACAGGAATGGTTCAAAACATAGACAGTAAGAAGAGTCAGTCTTCTTGTACTTGAGTCGGCATTGTGCCTTTTGTATTTAATTCCGATGCAATTTCTGTGTTTCATCGTAAATAAGAAGGTCAGAGGAATACAGTAAACTTGAAGTGAAGATTCGGAATATATAACTAGTGTCACAGGAATGGTTCATAACATAGAAAGTAGGAAGAGTCAGTCTTCTTGTACTTAAGTTGGCGTTGCGCCTTTTCTATTTAATTCCGATGCAATTTCTGTGTTTCGTCGTCAATAAGAAGGTCTGAGGGATACAGCGAACCTGAAGTGAGACATCGGAATCTATAACTAGTGTCACAGGAATGGTTCAAATCATAGACAATAAGAAGAGTCGGTCTTCTTGTACTTAAGTCGGAAATGTGCCTTTTCTATTTAATTCCGATGCAATTTCTGTGTTTCATCAACAATAAGAAGGTCCAAGGGATACTGTAAACCTGAAGTGAAGCATCGGAATCTATAACTAGTGTCACAGGAATGGTTATAAACATGGACAGTAACAAGGGTCAGTTTTCTTGTACTTAAGGCGGCATTGTTCCTTTTGTATTTAATTCCGATGCAATTTCGGTGTTTCATCGTCAATAAGAGCGTCAGAGGGATACAGTAAACCTGAAGTGAAGGTTCGGAAACCGTAACTAGTGTCACAGGAATGGTTCAATACATAGACAGTAGGAAGAGTCAGTCTTCTTGTACTTATTTCGGCATTGTGCCCTTTCTATTTAATTCCGTTGCACTTAATGTGTTTCATCGTCAATAAGAAGGTCCAAGGGACACAGTAAACTTGAAATGAAGCATCGGAATCTATAAGTAGTGTCACAGGAATGGTTCGAAACACAGTAAGTAAGAAGAGTCTGTCTTCTTGTACTTAAGTCGGCATTGTGCCTTGTCTAGTTAATTCCGATGCAGTTTCCGTGACTCATCGTCAATAACAAGGTCCAAGGGATGCAGTACACCTGAAGTGAAGCATTGGAATCAATAACAAGTGTCACAGGAATGGTTCCAAACATAGTCAGTAAGAGGAATCAGTCTTCTTGTATTTAAGTTGGTATTGTGCCTTTTCTAGATAATTCCGATGCAGTTTCCGTGATTCATCGTCAATAACAAGGTCCAAGGCATGCTGTACACCTGAAGTGAAGCATTGGAATCTATAACTAGTGTCACAGGAAGGGTTGAAAACATAGACAGTAAGAAGAGTCAGTCTTCTTGTACTTGAGTCGGCATTGTGCCTTTTGTATTTAATTACGATGCAATTTCTGTATTTCATCGTAAATAAGAAGGTCAGAGGGATACAGTAAACTTGAAGTGAAGATTCGGAATCTATAACTAGTGTCACAGGAAAGGTTCAAAACATAGAAAGTAGGAAGAGTCAGTCTTCTCGTACTTAAGTCGGAATTGTGCCCTTTCTATTTAATTCCGATGCAATTTCTGTGTTTCATCGTCAATAAGAAGGTCCAAGGGATACTGTTAACCTGAAGTGAAGCAACGGAATCTATAACTAGTGTCACAGGAATGGTTCAAATCATGGACAGTAACAAGGGTCAGTCTTCTTGTATTTAAGTCGGCATTGTGCCTTTTCTATTTAATTCCGATGCAATTTCTGTGTTTCATCGTCAGTAAGAAGGTCAGAGGGGTACAGTTAACCTGAAGTCAATAACTAGTGTCACAGGAATGGTTCAAAACACAGTCAGAAAGAAGAGTCAGTCATCTTGTACTGAAGTCGGCATTGTGCCGTTTCTATTTAATTCCGATGCAATTTCTGCGTTTCATCGCCAATAAGAAGGTCAGAGGGACACAGTAAACCTAAAGTGAAGCATCGGAATCTGTAACTACTGTCACAGGAATGGTTCCAATCATAGTCAGTAAGAAGAATCAGTCTTCTTGTACTTAAGTCGGCATTGTGCCTTTTCTAGTTAATTCCGATGCAATTTCTGTGTTTCATCGTCAATAAGAAGGTCTGAGGGATCAGTAAACCGGAAGTGAAGATTCGGAATCTATAACTAGTGTCACAGGAATGGTTCATAACATAGAAAGTAGGAAGAGTCAGTCTTCTTGTACTTAAGTCGGCATTGTGCCTTTTGTATTTAATTCCGAAGCAATTTCTGTGTTTCATCGTCAATAAGAAGATCAGGGGGGATACAGTAAACCTGAAGTGAAGCATCGGAATCTTTAACTAGTGTCACAGGAAGGGTTCAAATCATAGACAGTAGGAAGAGTCAGTCTTCTTGTATTTAAGTCGGCATTGTGCATTTTCTATTTAATTCCGATGCCATTTCTGTGTTTCATCGTCAATAAGAAGGTCTGAGGGATACTGTAAACCTGAAGTGAGGCATCGGAATCTATAACTACTGTCACAGGAATGGTTCAAAACATAGACAGTAAGAAGAGTCAGTCTTCTGGTACTTGAGTCGGCATTGTGTCTTTTGTATTTAATTCCGATGCAATATCTGTGTTTCATCGTAAATAAGAAAGTCAGAGGGATACAGTAAACTTGAAGTGAAGATTCGGAATCTGTAACTAGTGTCACAGGAATGGTTCAAAACATAGAAAGAAGGAAGAGTCAGTCTTCTTGTACTTAAGTCGGCATTGTGCCTTTTCTATTTAATTCCGATGCAATTTCTGTGTTTCATCGTCAATAAGAAGGTCTGAGGGATCAGTAAACCTGAAGTGAGGCATCGGAATCTATAACTAGTGTCACAGGAATATTTCAAAACATAGGCAGTAAGAAGAGTCAGTCTTCTTGTACTTAAGTCGGCATTGTGCCTTTTCTAGTTAATTCCGATGCAGTTTCCGTGATTCATCGCCAATAACAAGGTCCCAGGGATGGAGTACACATGAAGTGAAGCATTGGAATCTATAACTAGTGTCACAGGAATGGTTCAAAGCATAGACAGTAAGAAGAGTCAGTCTTCTAGTACTTAAATCGGAATTGTGCCTTATCTATTTAATTCCGATGCAATTTCTGTGTTTCTTCGTCAATAAGAAGGTCCAAAGGATACTGTAAACCTGAAGTGAAGAATCGGAATGTATAACTAGTGTGACAGGAATGGTTCAAATCTTGGACAGTAACAAGGGTCAGTCATCTTGTACTTACGTCGGCATTGTGCCTTTTGTATTTAATTCCGATGCAATTTCGGGGTTTCATCGTAAATATGAAGGTCAGAGGGATACAGCAAACCTGAAGTGAAGCATCGGAATCCGTAACTAGTGTCACAGGAATGGTTCAAAACATAGGCAGTAGGAAGAGTCAGTCTTCTTGTACTTAATTCGGCATTGTGCCTTTTCTATTTAATTCCGATGCAATTTCTGTGTTTCATCGTCAGTAAGAAGGTCAGAGGGATACAGTTAACCTGAAGTCAGGCATCGGAATCTATATCTAGTGTCACAGGAATGGTTCCAAACATAGTAAGTAAGAAGAGTCAGTCTTCTTGTACTTAAGTCGGCATTGTGCCTTTTCTATTTACTTCCGATGCAATTTCTGCGTTTAATCTTCAGTAAGAAGGTCAGAGGGATACAGTAAACCAGAAGTCAAGCATCGGAATCTGTAACTAGTGTCACAGGAATGGTTCAAAACATAGACAGTAAGAAGAGTCAGTCTTCTTGTACTTAAGTCGGCATTGTGCCTTTTCTATTTAATTCCGATGCAATTTCTGAGTTTCATCGTCAATAAGAAGGTCAGAGGGATACAGTAAACCTGAAGTGAAGCATCGGAATCTATAATTAGTGTCACAGGAATGGTTCAAACCATAGACAGTAAGAAGAGTCAGTATTCTTGTACTTAAGTCCGCATTGTGCCTTTTCCATTTAATTCCGATGCAATTTCTGTGTTTCTTCGTCAATAAGAAGGTCAGAGGGATACAGTAAACCTGAAGTGAAGCATCGGAATCTACAGCTAGTGTCACAGGAATGGTTCAAAGCATAGACAGTAGGAAGAGTCAGTCTTCTTGTACTTAAGTCGGCATTGTGCCTTTTCTATTTAATTCCGATGCAATTTCTGTTTTTCATCGTCACTTAGATGGTCAGAGGGATACAGTAAACCTGAAGTGAAGCATCGGAATCTGTAAGTAGCGTCACTGGAATTTTTCAAAACATAGACAGTATGAAGAGTCAGTCTTTGTGTACTTAAGTCGGCATTGTGAGTTTTTCTATTTAATTCCGATGCAATTTCTGTGTTTCATCGTCAATAAGAATGTCCAAGGGACACAGTAAACCTGAAGTGACGCATCGGAATCTATAACTAGTGTCACAGGAATGGTGCAAACCATAGACAGTAAGAAGAGCCAGTATTCTTCTACTTAAGTCGGCAATGTGCCTTTTCTATTTAATTCCGATGCAATTTCTGTGTTTCATCGTCAGTAAGAAGGTCAGAGGGATACAGTAAACCTGAAGTGAAGCATCGCAATCTATAACTAGTGTCACAGAAATGGTTCAAAACATATTCAGTAAGAAGAGTCACTCTTCTTCTACTTAAGTCGGCATTGTGCCTTTTCTATTTAATTCCGATGCAATATCTGTGTTTAATCGTCAATAAGAATGTCAGAGTGATACAAAAAACCTTATGTGAAGCATCGGAATCTATAACTAGTGTCACAGGAATGGTTCCAAACATAGTCAGTAAGAAGAGTCACTCTTCTTGTACTTAAGTCGGCATTGTGCCTTTTATGTTTAATTGCGATGCTATTTCTGTGTTTCATCGTCAACACGAAGGTCCAAGGAATACAGTAAACCTGAAGTGAATCATCGAAATCCATAACTAGTGTCGCAGGAATGGTTCCAATCATAGACAGTAAGAAGAGTCAGTCTTCTTGTACTTAAGTCGGAATTGTGCCCTTTCCATTTAATTCCGATGCAATTTCTGTGTTTCATCGTCAATAAGAAGGTCAGAGGGATACAGTAAACCTGAAGTGAAGCATCGGAATCTATAACTAGTGTCACAGGAATGGTTCAACCATAGACAGTAGGAAGAGTCAGTCTTCTTGAACTTATGACGGCATTGTGCCTTTTCTATTTAATTTCGATGCAGTCTCTATGTTTCATCGTCAATAAGAAGGTCCAATGGATACAGTAAACCTGAAATGAAGCATCGGAATCTATAAGTAAGGTCACAGGAATGTTTCAAAACATAGACATTAGGAAGAGTTAGTCTACATATACTTAAGTCGGCATTGTGCATTTTGAATTTAATTCCGATACAATTCCTGTGTTTCATAGTCAATAAGAAGGTCCAAGGGATACAGTAAACCTAGAGTAAAGCATCGGAATCTATAACTAGTGTCACAGGAATGGTTCAAATAATAGACAGCAAGAAGAGTCAGTCTTCTTGTACTTAAGTCTTCATTGTGCCTTTTCTCTTTAATTCCGATGCAATTTCTGTGTTTCATCGTCAATAAGAAGGTCAGAGGGATACAGTGAACCTGAAGTGAAGCATCGGAATCTATAACTAGTGTCACAGGAATGGTTCAAAACATAGACAGTAAGAAAGGTCAGTCTTCTTGTACTTAAGTCGACATTGTGTATTTTGTATTTAATTCCGATGCAATTTCTGTGTTTCATCGTCAATAAGAAGGACAGAAGGATACAGTAAACCTGAAGTGAAGTATCGGTATCTATAACCAGTGTCACAGGAACGGTTCAAAACATAGAAAGTAGAAAAGTCAGCCTTCTTGTACTTAAGTCAGCATTTTGCTTTTTTATTTAATTCCGATGCACTTTCTGTGTTTCATCGTCAATAAGAAGGTCCAAGTAATACAGTAATCCTGAAATGAAGCATCGGAATCTATAACTAGTGTCACAGGAATGTTTCAAATCATAGACAGTAGGAAGAGTCAGCCTACATGTACGTAAGTCGGCATTGTGCCTTTTGTATTTAAATCCGATGCAATTTCTGTGTTTCATCGTCAATAAGAAGGTCAGAGGGATACAGTAAACCTGAAGTGAAGCATCGGAATCTATAACTAGTCTCACAGGAATGGTTCAAAATGTAGTCAGTAAAAAGAGTCAGTCTTCTTGTACTTAAATCGGCATTGTGCCTTTTCGATTTAATTCCGATGCAATTTCTGTGTCTCATCGGCTATAACAAGGTCAGAGGTAAACAGAAACCTGTAGTGAAGCATCGGAATCTGTAACTAGCGTCACAGGAATGGTTCAAAGCATAGATAGTAAGAAGAGTCAGTCTTCTTGTACTTAAGTCGGCATTGTGCCCTTTCTATTTAATTCCGATGCAGTTACTGTGATTCATCGTCAATAAGAAGGTCAGAGGGATACAGTAAACCTGATGTGAAGCATCGGAATCTCTAACTAGTGTCACAGGAATGGTTCAAACATAGTCAGTAAGAAGAGTCAGTCTTCTCGTACTTACGTCGGCATTGTGCCTTTTGTATTTAACTCCGATGCACTATCTGTGTTTCATCGGCAATAAGAAGAACCAAGGGATACAGTAAACCTGAAATGAAGCATCGGAATCTATAACAAGTGTCACAGGAATGGTTCAAATTATAGACAGTAGGAAGATTCATTCTACATGTACTTAAGTCGGCATCGTGCCTTTTGTATTTATTTCCGATGCAATTTCTGTGTTTCATCGTCAATAAGAAGGTCAGAGGGATACAGTAAACCTGAAGTCAAGCATCGGAATCTATAACTAGTGTCACAGGAATGGTTCAAAGCATAGACAGTTAGAAGCGTCAGTCTTCTTGTATTTAAGTCGGCATCGTGCATTTTCTATTTAATTCCGATGCAATTTCTGTGTTTCATCGTCAATAAGAAGGTCAGAGGGATACAGTAAACCTGAAGTGAAGCATCGGAATCTGTAACTAGACTCACAGGAATGGATCAAAACATGGGCAGTAAGAAGAGTCAGTCTTCCTGTACTTAAGTCAGCATTGAGCCTTTTCTATTTAATTCCGATGCAATTTCTGTGTTTCATCGTCGATATGAAGGTCCAAGGGATACAGTAAACCTGAAGTGAAGCATCGGAATCTATATCTATTTTCACAGGAATGGTTCAAAACATAGACCGTAAGGAGAGTCAGTCATCTTGTACTTAAGTCGGCATTGTGCCATTTGTAGTTAATTCCGATGCAATTTCTGTGTTTCGTCGTCAATAAGAAAGACAGACGGATACAGTAAACCCGAAGTGAAGAATCGGAATCTATAACTAGTGTCACAGGAATGGTTCAAAACAGTCAGTAGGTAGAGTCAGTCTTCATTTACTTAAGTCGGCATTGTGCCTTTTGTATTTAATTCCGATGCAATTTCTGTGTTTCATCGTCAATAAGAAGGTCAGACGGATACAGTAAAACTGAAGTGTATCATCGGAATCAATAACTAGTGTCACAGGTATGGTTCAAAACATAGAAAGTGGGAAAAGTCAGTCTTCTTGTATTTAAGTCAGCATTGTGCTTTTCCATTTATTTCCGATGCACTTACTGTGTTTCATCGTCAATAAGAAGGTCCAAGGGATACAGTAAACCTGAAATGAAGCATCGGAATCTATAACTAGTGTCACAGGAATGTTTCAAAATATAGACAGTAGGAAGAGTCAGTCTACATGTACTTAAGTCGGCGTTGTGCCTTTTGTATTTAATTCCGATGCAATTTCTGTGTTTCATCGTCAATAAGAAGGTCCAAGGGATACAGTAAATCTGAGGTGAAGCATCGGAATCTATAACTATTGTCACAGGAATGGTTCAAAACAATGACAGTAAGAGGAGTCAGTCTTCTAGTACTTAAGTCGGCATTGTGCCTTTTGTATTTAATTCCGATTCAATTTCTGTGTTTCATCGTCAATAAGAAGGTCAGAGGGATACAGTAAACCTGCAGTGAAGCATCGGAATCTATAACTAGTGTCACAGGAATGGTTCAAACATAGACAGTAGGAAGAGTCAGTCTTCTTGTACTTATGTCGGCATTGTGCCTTTTCTATTTCATTTCGATGCGGTTTCTATGTTTCATCGTCAATAAAAAGGTCCAAGAGATACAGTAAACCTGAAATGAAGCATCGGAATGTATAACTAAGGTCACAGGAATGTTTCAAAGCATAGACAGTAGGAAGAGTCAGTCTACATGTGCTTAAGTCAGCATTGTGCCTTTTGTATTTAATTCCGATACAATTTCTGTATTTCATAGTCTCTAAGAAGGTCCAAGGGATACAGTAAACCTGAAGTGAATCATCGGAATCTGTAACTAGTGTCACAGTAATGGTTCAAAACATAGACAAAAAGAAGAGTCAGTCTTCTTGTACTTAAGTCGGCATTGTGCCTTTTGTATTGAATTCCAATGTAATTTCTGTGTTTCATCGTCAATAAGAAGGTCAGAGGGATACAGTAAACCTGAAGTGAGGCATCGGAATCTATAACTAGTGTCACGGGAATTGTTCAAAACAGTCAGTAAGTAGAGTCAGTCTTCTTGTACTTAAGTCAGCATTGTGCCTTTTGTATTTAACTCCGCTGCACTATCTGTGTTTCATCGGCAATAAGAAGAACCAAGGGATACAGTAAACCTGAAATGAAGCATCGGAATCTATAACAAGTGTCATAGGAATGGTTCAAATTATAGACAGTAGGAAGATTCATTCTACATGTACCTAAGTCGGCATCGTGCCTTTTGTATTTATTTCCGATGCAATTTCTGTGTTTCATCGTCAATAAGAAGGTCAGAGGGATACAGTAAACCTGAAGTGAATCATCGGAATCTATAACTAGTGTTACAGGAATGGTTCAAACATAGTCAGTAAGAAGAGTCAGTCTTCTCGTACTTACGTCGGCATTGTGCCTTTTGTATTTAATTCCGAGGCAATAACTGTGTTACATCGTCAGTAAGAAGGTCAGAGGGATACCGTAAACCTGAAGTGAAGCATCGGAATCTATAACTAGTGTAACAGGAATGGTTCAAAGCATAGACAGTATGAAAGGTCAGTCTTCTTGTACTTAAGTCGGCATTGTATCTTTTGTATTTAATTCCGATGCAAATTCTGTGTTTCATCGTCAGTAAGAAGGTCAGAGGGATACAGTAAACCTGAAGTCAAGGATTGGAATCTATAACTAGTGTCACAGGAATGGTTCAAAGCATAGACAGTTAGAAGCGTCAGTCTTCTTGTACTTAAGTCGGCATCGTGCATTTTCTATTTAATTCCGATGCAATTTCTGTGTTTCATCGTCAATAAGAAGGTCAGAGGGCTACAGTAAACCTGAAGTGAAGCATCGGAATCTGTAAGTAGAGTCACAGGCATGGTTCAAAACATAGGCAGTAAGAAGAGTCAGTCTTCTTGTACTTAAGACGGCATTGTGCCTTTTCTATTTAATTCCGATGAAGTTTCTGTGTTTCATCGTCAATATGAAGGTCCAAGGGATACAGTAAACCTGAAGTGAAGCATCGGAATCTATATCTATTTTCACAGGAATGGTTCAAAACATAGACCGTATGGTGAGTCAGTCTTCTTGTACTTAAGTCATCATTGTGCCTTTTGTATTTAATTCCGATGCAATTTCTGTGTTTCATCGTCAATAAGAAGGTCAGAGGGATACAGTAAACCTGAAGTGAAGCATCGGAATCTATAACAAGTGTCACAGGGATGGTTCACAGCATAGACAGTAGGAAGAGACAGTCTTCTTGTACTTAAGTCGACATTGTGAATTTTGTATTTAATTCCGATGCAATTTCTGTGTTTCATCGTCAATAAGAAGGTCAGAAGGATATAGTAAACCTGAAGTGAAGTATCGGAATCTATAACTAGTGTCACAGGAATGGTTCAAACATAGTCAGTAAGAAGAGTCAGTCTTCTTGTACTTAAGTCGGCATTGTGCCTTTTATATTTAATTCCGGTGCAGTTTCTGTGTTTCATCGTCAATAAGAAGGTCCAAGAGATACAGTAAACCTGAAATGAAGCATCGGAATCTATAACTAGTGTCACAGGAATGCTTCAAAACATAGACAGTAGGAAGATTCAGTCTACATATGCTTAAATCAGCATTGTGCCTTTTGTATTTAATTCCGAAGCAATATCTGTGTTACATCGCCAATAAGAAGGTCCAAGGGATACAGTAAACCTGAAGTGAAGCATCGGAATCTGTAACTAGCGTCACAGGAATGGTTGAAAACATAGACAGTAAGAAGAGTCAGTCCTCTTGTACTTAAGTCGGCATTGTGCCTTTTCTATTTAATTCCGATGCAATTACTGTGTTTCATCGTCAGTAAGAAGGTCAGAGGGATACAGTAAACCTGAAGTGAAGCATCGGATCCTATAACTAGTGTCACAGGAATGGTTCAAAGCATAGACAGTAAGAAAGGTCAGTCTTCTTGTACTTAAGTCGGCATTGTATTTTTTGTATTTAATTCGGATGCAAATTCTGTGTTTCATCGTCAATAAGAAGGTCAGAGGGATACAGTAAACCTGAAGTCAAGCATCGGAATCTATAACTAGTGTCACAGGAATGGTTCAAAACATTGACAGTAAGAGGAGTCAGTCTTCTTGTACTTAAGTCGGCATCGTGCGTTTTCTATTTAATTCCGATGCAATTTCTGTGTTTCATCGTCAATAAGAAGGTCAGAGGGGTACAGTAAACCTGAAGTGAAGCATCGGAACCTGTAACTAGACTCACAGGAATGGTTCAAAACATGGGCAGTAAGAAGAGTCAGTCTTCCCGTACTTAAGTCAGCATTGAGCCTTTTCTATTTAATTCCGATGCAATTTCTGTGTTTCATCGTCAATATGAAGGTCCAAGGGATACAGTAAACCTGAAGTGAAGCATCGGAATCTATATCTATTTTCACAGGAATGGTTCAAAACATAGACCGTAAGGAGCGTCAGTCATCTTGTACTTAAGTCGGAATTGTGCCATTTGTAGTTAATTCCGATGCAATTTCTGTGTTTCGTCGTCAATAAGAAAGACAGACGGATACAGTAAACCCGAAGTGAAGAATCGGAATCTATAACTAGTGTCACAGGAATGGTTCAAAACAGTCAGTAGGTAGAGTCAGTCTTCATTTACTTAAGTCGGCATTGTGCCTTTTGTATTTAATTCCGATGCAATTTCTGTGTTTCATCGTCAATAAGAAGGTCAGACGGATACAGTAAAACTGAAGTGTATCATCGGAATCAATAACTAGTGTCACAGGTATGGTTCAAAACATAGAAAGTGGGAAAAGTCAGTCTTCTTGTATTTAAGTCAGCATTGTGTTTTTCCATTTAATTCCGATGCACTTACTGTGTTTCATCGTCAATAAGAAGGTCCAAGGGATACAGTAAACCTGAAATGAAGCATCGGAATCTATAACTGGTGTCACAGGAATGTTTCAAAATATAGACAGTAGGAAGAGTCAGTCTACATGTACTTAAGTCGGCATTGTGCATTTGTATTTAATTCCGATGCAATTTCTGTGTTTCATCGTCAATAAGAAGGTCCAAGGGATACAGTAAATCTGAGGTGAAGCATCGGAATCTATAACTATTGTCACAGGAATGGTTCAAAGCATTGACAGTAAGAGGAGTCAGTCTTCTAGTACTTAAGTCGGCATTGTGCCTTTTGTATTTAATTCCGATTCAATTTCTGTGTTTCATCGTCAATAAGAAGGTCAGAGGGATACTGTAAACCTGCAGTGAAGCATCGGAATCTATAACTAGTGTCACAGGAATGGTTCAAACATAGACAGTAGGAAGAGTCAGTCTTCTTGTACTTATGTCGGCATTGTGCCTTTTCTATTTCATTTCGATGCGGTTTCTATGTTTCATCGTCAATAAAAAGGTCCAAGAGATACAGTAAACCTGAAATGAAGCATCGGAATGTATAACTAAGGTCACAGGAATGTTTCAAAACATAGACAGTAGGAAGAGTCAGTCTACATGTGCTTAAGTCAGCATTGTGCCTTTTGTATTTAATTCCGATACAATTTCTGTATTTCATAGTCTCTAAGAAGGTCCAAGGGATACAGTAAACCTGAAGTGAATCATCGGAATCTGTAACTAGTGTCACAGTAATGGTTCAAAACATAGACAAAAAGAAGAGTCAGTCTTCTTGTACTTAAGTCGGCATTGTGCCTTTTGTATTTAATTCCAATGTAATTTCTGTGTTTCATCGTCAATAAGTAGGTCAGAGGGATACAGTAAACCTGAAGTGAGGCATCGGAATCTTTAACTAGTGTCACGGGAATTGTTCAAAACAGTCAGTAAGTAGAGTAAGTCTTCTTGTACTTAAGTCGGCATTGTGCCTTTTGTATATAACTCCGCTGCACTATCTGTGTTTCATCGGCAATAAGAAGAACCAAGGGATACAGTAAACCTGAAATGAAGCATCGGAATCTATAACAAGTGTCACAGGAATGGTTCAAATTATAGACAGTAGGAAGATTCATTCTACATGTACCTAAGTCGGCATCGTGCCTTTTGTATTTATTTCCGATGCAATTTCTGTGTTTCATCGTCAATAAGAAGGTCAGAGGGATACAGTAAACCTGAAGTGAATCATCGGAATCTATAACTAGTGTTACAGGAATGGTTCAAACATAGTCAGTAAGAAGAGTCAGTCTTCTCGTACTTACGTCGGCATTGTGCCTTTTGTATTTAATTCCGAAGCAATAACTGTGTTACATCGTCAGTAAGAAGGTCAGAGGGATACCGTAAACCTGAAGTGAAGCATCGGAATCTATAACTAGTGTAACAGGAATGGTTCAAAGCATAGACAGTAAGAAAGGTCAGTCTTCTTGTACTTAAGTCGGCATTGTATCTTTTGTATTTAATTCCGATGCAAATTCTGTGTTTCATCGTCAGTAAGAAGGTCAGAGGGATACAGTAAACCTGAAGTCAAGCATTGGAATCTATAACTAGTGTCACAGGAATGGTTCAAAGCATAGACAGTTAGAAGCGTCAGTCTTCTTGTACTTAAGTCGGCATCGTGCATTTTCTATTTAATTCCGATGCAATTTCTGTGTTTCATCGTCAATAAGAAGGTCAGAGGGCTACAGTAAACCTGAAGTGAAGCATCGGAATCTGTAAGTAGAGTCACAGGCATGGCTCAAAACATAGGCAGTAAGAAGAGTCAGTCTTCTTGTACTTAAGACGGCATTGTGCCTTTTCTATTTAATTCCGATGAAGTTTCTGTGTTTCATCGTCAATATGAAGGTCCAAGGGATACAGTAAACCTGAAGTGAAGCATCGGAATCTATATCTATTTTCACAGGAATGGTTCAAAACATAGACCGTATGGTGAGTCAGTCTTCTTGTACTTAAGTCATCATTGTGCCTTTTGTATTGAATTCCGATGCAATTTCTGTGTTTCATCGTCAATAAGAAGGTCAGAGGGATACAGTAAACCTGAAGTGAAGCATCGGAATCTATAACAAGTGTCACAGGGATGGTTCACAGCATAGACAGTAGGAAGAGTCAGTCTTCTTGTACTTAAGTCGACATTGTGAATTTTGTATTTAATTCCGATGCAATTTCTGTGTTTCATCGTCAATAAGAAGGTCAGAAGGATATAGTAAACCTGAAGTGAAGTATCGGAATCTATAACTAGTGTCACAGGAACGGTTCAAAACATAGGAAGTAGAAAAGTCAGTCTTTTTGTACTTAAGTCAGCATTGTGCTTTTTTATTTAATTCCGATGCACTTTCTGTGTTTCATCGTCAACAAGAAGGTCCAAGTAATACAGTAATCCTGAAATGAAGCATCGGAATCTATAACTAGTGTCACAGGAATGTTTCAAATCATAGACAGTAGGAAGAGTCAGTCTACATGTACGTAAGTCGGCATTGTGCCTTTTGTATTTAATTCCGATGCAATTTCTGTGTTTCATCGTCAATAAGAAGGTCAGAGGGATACAGTAAACCAGAAGTGAAGCATCGGAATCTATAACTAGTGTCACAGGAATGGTTCAAAACGTAGTCAGTAAGAAGAGTCAGTCTTCTAGTGCTTAAGTCGGCATTGTGCCTTTTCGATATAATTCCGATGCAATTTCTGTGTTTCATCGGCAATAACAAGGTCAGAGGTAAACAGTAAACCTGTAGTGAAGCATCGGAATCTGTAACTAGCGTCACAGGAATAGTTCAAAGCATAGATAGTAAGAAGAGTCAGTCTTCTTGTACTTAAGTCGGCATTGTGCCCTTTCTATTAATTTCCGATGAAATTTCTGTGTTTCATCGTCAATTAGAAGGTCAAAGGGATACAGTAAACCTGTAGTGAAGCATCGGAATCTATAACTAGTGTCACAGGAATGGTTCAAAACATAGACAGTAAGAAGAGTCAGTCTTCTTGTACTTAAGTCGGCATTGTGCCTTTTGTATTTAATTCCGATGCAATTTCTGTGTTTCATCGTCAATAAGAAGGTACAAGGGATACAGTAAATCTGAGGTGAAGCATCGGAATCTATAACTACTGTCACAGGAATGCTTCAAAACATTGACAGTAAGAGGAGTCAGTCTTCTTGTACTTAAGTCGGCATTGTGCCTTTTGTATTTAATTCCGATGTAATTTCTGTGTTTCATCGTCAATAAGAAGGTCAGAGGGATACAGTAAACCTGAAGTGAGGCATCGGAATCTGTAAGAGGTGTCACAGGAATGGTTCAAAGCAGTCAGTGAGTAGAGTCAGTCTTCTTGTACTTAAGTCGGCATTGTGCCTTTTGTATTTAACTCCTATGCACTATCTGTGTTTCATCGGCAATAAGAAGAACCAAGGGATACAGTAAACCTGAAATGCAGCATCGAAATCTATAACAAGTGTCACAGGAATGGTTCAAATTATAGACAGTAGGAAGATTCATTCTACATGTACTTAAGTCGGCATCGTGCCTTTTGTATTTATTTCCGATGCAATTTCTGTGTTTCATCGTCCATAAGAAGGTCCAAGAGATACAGTAAACCTGAAATGAAGCATCGGAATCTATAACTAAGGTCACAGGAATGTTTCAAAACATAGACAGTAGGAAGAGTCAGTCTTCTTGTACTTAAGTCGGCATTGTGCCCTTTTCAATTTAATTCCGATGCAATTACTGTGATTCATCGTCAATAAGAAGGTCAGAGGGATACAGTAAACCTGAAGTGAAGCATCGGAATCTATAACTAGTGTCACAGGAATGGTTCAAAACATAGACAGTAAGAAGAGTCAGTCTTCTTGTACTTAAGTCGGCATTGTGCCTTTTGTATTTAATTCCGATGCAATTTCTGTGTTTCATCGTCAATAAGAAGGTCAGAGGGATACAGTAAACCTGAAGTGAAGCATCGGAATCTGTAACTAGACTCACAGGAATGGTTCAAAACATAGGCAGTAAGAAGAGTCAGTCTTCTTGTACTTAAGTCAGCATTGTGCCTTTTCTATTTAATTCCGATGCAATTTCTGTGTTTCATCGTCAATATGAAGGTCGAAGGGATACAGTAAACCTGAAGTGAAGCATCGGAATCTCTATCTATTCTCACAGGAATGGTTCAAAACATAGACCGTAAGGAGAGTCAGTCATTTTGTACTTAAGTCGGCATTGTGCCATTTGTATTCAATTCCGATGGAATTTCTGTGTTTCGTCGTCAATAAGAAGGACAGACGGATACAGTAAACCCGAAGTGAAGCATCGGAATCTATAACTAGTGTCACAGGAATGGTTCAAAACAGTCAGTAGGTAGAGTCAGTCTTCTTTCACTTAAGTCGGCATTGTGCCTTTTGTAATTACTTCCGATGCAATTTCTGTGTTTCATCGTCAATAAGAAGGTCCAAGGGATACAGTAAACCTGAAGTGAAGCATCGGAATCTATAACCAGTGTCACAGGAATGGTTCAAAGCATAGACAGTAGGAAATGTCAGTCTTCTTGTACTTAAGTCGGCATTGTGCCTTTTGTAATTAATTCCGATGCAATTTCTGTGTTTCATCGTCAATAAGAAGGTCAGAGGGATACAGTAAACCAGAAGTGAAGCATCGGAATCTATAACTAGTGTCACAGGAATGGTTCAAAACGTAGTCAGTAAGAAGAGTCAGTCTTCTAGTACTTAAGTCGGCATTGTGCCTTTTGTATTTAATTCCGATGCAATTTCTGTGTTTCATCGTCAATAAGAAGGTCCAAGGGATACAGTAAATCTGAGGTGAAGCATCGGAATCTATAACTATTGTCACAGGAATGGTTCAAAACATAGACCGTATGGAGAGTCAGTCTTCTTGTACTTAAGTCATCATTGTGCCTTTTGTATTTAATTCCGATGCAATTTCTGTGTTTCATCGTCAATAAGAAGGTCAGAGGGATACAGTAAACCTGACGTGAAGCATCGGAATCTATAACAAGTGTCACAGGGATGGTTCATAGCATAGACAGTAGGAAGATTCAGTCTTCTTGTACTTAAGTCGACATTGTGAATTTTGTATTTAATTCCGATGCAATTTCTGTGTTTCATCGTCAATAAGAAGGTCAGAAGAATACAGTAAACCTGAAGTGAAGTATCGGAATCTATAACTAGTGTCACAGGAACGGTTCAAACATAGAAAGTAGAAAAGTCAGTCTTCTTGTACTTAAGTCAGCATTGTGCTTTTCTATTTAATTCCGATGCACTTTCTGTGTTTCATCGTCAATAAGAAAGTCCAAGTAATACAGTAATCCTGAAATGAAGCATTGGAATCTATAACTAGTGTCACAGGAATGTATCAAATCATAGACAGTAGGAAGAGTCAGTCTACATGTACGTAAGTCGGCATTGTGCCTTTTGTATTTAATTCCGATGCAATTTCTGTGTTTCATCGTCAATAAGAAGGTCAGAGGGATACAGTAAACCTGAAGTGAAGCATCGGAATCTATAACTAGTGTCACAGGAATGGTTCAAAACGTAGTCAGTAAGAAGAGTCAGTCTTCTAGTACTTAAGTCGGCATTGTGCCTTTTCGATTTAATTCCGATGCAATTTCTGTGTTTCATCGGCAATAACAAGGTCAGAGGTAAACAGTAAACCTGTAGTGAAGCATCGGAATCTGTAACTAGCGTCACAGGAATGGTTCAAAGCATAGATAGTAAGAAGAGTCAGTCTTCTTGTACTTAAGTCGGCATTGTGCCCTTTCTATTTAATTCCGATGAAATTTCTGTGTTTCATCGTCAATTAGAAGGTCAAAGGGATACAGTTAACCTGGAGTGAAGCATCGGAATCTATATCTAGTGTCACAGGAATGATTGAAAACATAGACAGTAAGAAGAGTCAGTCTTCTTTTACTTAAGTCGGCATTGTGCCTTTTGTATTTAATTCCGTTGCAATTTCTGTGTTTCATCGTCTATAAGAAGGTACAAGGGATACAGTAAATCTGAGGTGAAGCATCGGAATCTACAACTATTGTCACAGGAATGGTTGAAAACATTGACAGTAAGAGGAGTCAGTCTTCTTGTACTTAAGTCGGCATTGTGCCTTTTTTATTTAATTCCGATTCAATTTCTGTGTTTCATCGTCAAAAAGAAGGTCAGATGGATTCAGTAAACCTAAAGTGAGGCATCGGAATCTATAACTAGTCTCACAGGAATGGTTCAAAACATAGACAGTGGGAAGAGTCAGTCTTCTTGTACTTAAGTCGGCATTGTGCCTTTTGTATTTAACTCCGATGCACTATCTGTGTTTCATCGGCAATAAGAAGAACCAAGGGATACAGTAAACCTGAAATGAAGCATCAGAAACTATAACAAGTGTCACAGAAATGGTTCTAAACATAGACATGAGGAAGATTCATTCTACATGTAATTAAGTCGGCATCGTGCCTTTTGTATTTATTTCCGATGCAATTTCTGTGTTTCATCGTGAATAAGAAAGTCAGAGGGATACAGTAAACCTGAAGTGAAGCATCGGAATCTATAACTAGTGTCACAGGAATGGTTCAAAACATAGTCAGTACGAAGAGTCAGTCTTCTTGTACATATGTCGGCATTGTGCCTTCTGTATCTAATTCCGATGCAATTTCTGTGTTTCATCGTCAATAAGAAGGTCAGAGGGATACGGTAAACCTGAAGTGAAGCATCGGAATCTATAACTAGTGTCACAGGAATTGTTCAAAACATAGACAGTAAGAAGGGTCAGTCTTCTTGTATTTAAGTCGGCATTGTGCCTTTTGTATTTAATTCCGATGCAATTTCTGTGTTTCATCGTCAATAAGAAGGTCAGAGGGATACAGTAAACCTGAAGTGACTCATCGGAATCTATAAGTAGTGTCACCGTTATGGTTCAAAACATAGACAAAAAGAAGAGTCAGTCTTCTTGTACTTAAGTCGGCATTGTGCTTTTTGTATTTAATTCCGATGTAATTTCTGTGTTTCATCGTCAATAAGAAGGTCCGAGGGATACAGTAAACCTGACGTGAGGCATCGGAATCTGTAACTAGTGTCACAGGAATGGTTCAAAACAGTCAGTAAGTAGAGTCAGTCTTCTTGTACTTAAGTCGGCATTGTGCCTTTTGTATTTAACTCCGATGCACTATCTGTGTTTCATCGGCAATAAGAAGAACCAAGGGATACAGTAAACCTGAAATGAAGCAGCGAAATCTATAACAAGTGTCACAGGAATGGTTCAAATTATAGACAGTAGGAAGATTCATTCTCCATGTACTTAAGTCGGCATCGTGCCTTTTGTATTTATTTCCGATGCAATTTCTGTGTTTCATCGTCAATAAGGTCAGAGGGTTACAGTAAACCTGAAGTGAAGCATCGGAATCTATAACTAGTGTCACAGGAATGGTTCAAACATAGTCAGTAAGAAGAGTCAGTCTTCTTGTACTTAAGTCGGCATTGTGCCTTTTATATTTAATTCCGATGCAGTTTCTGTGTTTCACCGTCAATACGAAGATCCAAGAGATAGAGTAAACCTGAAATGAAGCATCGGAATCTATAACTAAGGTCACAGGAATGTTTCAAAACATAGACAGTAGGAAGAGTCAGTCTACATGTGCTTAAGTCAGCAATGTGCCTTTTGTATTTAATTCCGATACTATTTCTGTATTTCATAGTCTCTAAGAAGGTCCAAGGGATACAGTGAACTTGAAGTGCAGCATCGGAATCTGTAACTAGTGTCACAGGAATGGTTCAAAACATAGACAGTAAGAAGAGTCAGTCTTCTTGTACTTAAGTCGGCATTGTGCCCTTTTCAATTTAATTCCGATGCAATTACTGTGATTCGTCGTCAATAAGAAGGTCAGAGGGATACAGTAAACCTGAAGTGAAGCATCGGAATCTCTAACTAGTGTCACAGGAATGGTTCAAACATAGTCAGTAAGAAGAGTCAGTCTTCTCGTACTTACGTCGGCATTGTGCCTTTTGTATTTAATTCCGAAGCAATATCTGTGTTACATCGTCAATACGAAGGTCCAAGGGATACAGTAAACCCGAAGTGAAGCATCGGAATCTGTAACTAGCGTCACAGGAATGGTTGAAAACATAGACAGTAAGAAGAGTCAGTCCTCTTGTACTCAAGTCGGCATTGTGCCTTTTCTATTTAATTCCGATGCAATTACTGTGTTTCATCGTCAGTAAGTAGGTCAGAGGGATACATAAACCTGAAGTGAAGCATCGGAATCTATAACTAGTGTCACAGGAACGGTTCAAAGCATAGACAGTAAGAAAGGTCAGTCTTCTTGTACTTAAGTCTGCATTGTATCTTTTGTATTTAATTCCGATGCAAATTCTGTGTTTCATCGTCAATAAGAAGGTCAGAGGGATACAGTAAACCTGAAGTGAAGCATCGGAATCTGTAACTAGAGTCACAGGAATGGTTAAAAACATAGGCAGTAAGAAGAGTCAGTCTTCTTGTACTTAAGTGGGCATTGTGCCTTTTCTATTTAATTCCGATGCAATTTCTGTGTTTCATCGTCAATATGAAGGTCCAATGGATACAGTAAACCTGAAGTGAAGCATCGGAATCTATTTTTTTTTTTCACAGGAATGGTTCAAAACATAGACCGTATGGAGAGTCACTCATCTTGTACTTAAGTCGGCATTGTGCCATTTGTATTTAATTCCGATGCAATTTCTGTGTTTCATCGTCAATAAGAAGGACAGACGGATACAGTAAACCCCAAGTGAAGCATCGGAAACTATAACTAGTGTCACAGGAATGGTTCAAAACAGTCAGTAGGTAGAGTCAGTCTTCTTTTACTTAAGTCGGCATTGTGCCTTTTGTATTTAATTCCGATGCAATTTCTGTGTTTCATCGTCAATAAGAAGGTCAGACGGATACAGTAAAACTGAAGTGTATCATCGGAATCAATAACTAGTGTCACAGGAATGGTTCAAACATAGACAGTAGGGAGAGTCAGTCTTCTTGTACTTATGTCGGCATTGTGCCTTTCCTATTTAATTTCGATGCAGTTTCTATGTTTCATCGTCAATAAGAAAGTCCAATGGATCAGTAAACTTGAAATGAAGGATCGGAATCTATAAGTAAGGTCACAGGAATGTTTCAAAACATAGACAGTAGGAAGAGTTAGTCTACATATACTTAAGTCGGCAATGCGCCTTTTGTATTTAATTCCGATACAATTTCTGTGTTTCATTGTCAATAAGAAGGTCCAAGGGATACAGTAAACCTGAAGTGAAGCATCGGAATCTATAACTAGTGTCACAGGAATGGTTCAAAACATAGACAGTAAGAAGAGTCGGTCTTCATGTACATAAGTCGGCATTGTGCCCTTTTCAATTTAATTCCGATAAAATACTGTGTTTCACCGTCAATAAGAAGGTCAGAGGGATACAGTAAATGTGAAGTGAAGCATCGGAATCTCTATCTAGTGTCACAGGAATGGTTCAAACATAGTCAGTAAGATGAGTCAGTCTTCTTGTACTTAAGTCGGCATTGTTACTTTTGTTTTTTGTTCCGATACAATTCCTGTGTTTCATAGTCAATACGAAGGTCCAAGAGATACAGTAAACCTACATTAAAGCATCGGAATCTATAACAAGTGTCAAAGGAATGGTTCAAATAATAGACAGTAAGAAGAGTCAGTCTTCTTGTACTTAAGTCGGCATTGTGCCTTTTCTCTTTAATTCCGATGCAATTTCTGTGTTTCATCGTCAATAAGAAGGTCAGAGGGATACAGTAAACCTGAAGTGAAGCATCGGAATCTATAACAAGTGTCACAGGGATGGTTCAGAGCATAGACAGTAGGAAGAGTCAGTCTTCTTGTACTTAAGTCGACATTGTGAATTTTGTATTTAATTCCGATGCAATTTCTGTGTTTCATCGTCACTAAGAAGGTCAGAAGGATACAGTAAACCTGAAGTGAAGTATCGGAATCTATAACTAGTGTCACAGGAACGGTTCAAAACATTGAAAGTAGAAAAGTCAGTCTTTTTGTACTTAAGTCAGCATTGTGCTTTTTTATTTAATTCCGATGCACTTTCTGTGTTTCATCGTCAATAAGAAGGTCCAAGTAACACAGTAATCCTGAAATGAAGCATCGGAATCTATAACTAGTGTCACAGGAATGTTTAAAATCATAGACAGTAGGAAGAGTCAGTCTACATGTACGTAAGTCGGCATTGTGCCTTTTGTATTTAATTCCGATGCAATTTCTGTGTTTCATCGTCAAAAAGAAGGTCAGAGGGATACAGTAAACCTGAAGTGAAGCATCGGAATCTATAACTAGTGTCACAGGAATGGTTCAAAACGTAGTCAGTAAGAAGAGGCAGTCTTCTGGTACTTAAGTCGGCATTGTGCCTTTTCGATTTAATTCCGATGCAATTTCTGTGTTTCATCGGAAGTAACAAGGTCAGAGGTAAACAGTAAACCTGTAGTGAAGCATCGGAATCTGTAACTAGCGTCACAGGAATGGTTCATAGAATAGATAGTAAGAAGAGTCAGTCTTCTTGTACTTAAGTCGGCATTGTGCCCTTTCTATTTAATTCCGATGAAATTTCTGTGTTTCATCGTCAATTAGAAGGTCAAAGGGATACAGTAAACCTGGAGTGAAGCATCGGAATCTATAACTAGTGTCACAGTAATGGTTCAAAACATAGACAGTAAGAAGAGTCAGTATTCTTGTACTTAAGTCGGCATTGTGCCTTTTGTATTTAATTCCGATGCAATTTCTGTGTTTCATCGTCGATAAGAAGGTCCAAGGGATACAGTAAATCTGAGGTGAAGCATCGGAATCTATAACTATTGTCACAGGAATGGTTCAAAACATTGACAGTAAGAGGAGTCAGTCTTCTTGTACTTACGTCGGCATTGTGCCTTTTGTATTTAATTCCGATTCAATTTCTGTGTTTCATCGTCAAAAAGAAGGTCAGATGGATTCAGTAAACCTGAAGTGAGGCATCGGAATCTATAACTAGTCTCACAGGAATGGTTCAAAACATAGACAGTAGGAAGAGTCAGTCTTCTTGTACTTAAGTCGGCATTGTGCCTTTTGTATTTAACTCCGATGCACTATCTGTGTTTCATCGGCAATAAGAAGAACCAAGGGATACAGTAAACCTGAAATGAAGCATCGGAATCTATAACAAGTGTCACAGGAATGGTTCAAAACATAGACAGTAGGAAGATTCATTCTACATGTAATTAAGTCGGCATCGTGCTTTTGTATTTATTTCCGATGCAATTTCTGTGTTTCATCGTCAATAAGAAGGTCAGAGGGATACAGTAAACCTGACGTGAAGCATCGGAATCTATAACAAGTGTCACAGGGATGGTTCATAGCATAGACAGTAGGAAGATTCAGTCTTCTTGTACTTAAGTCGACATTGTGAATTTTGTATTTAATTCCGATGCAATTTCTGTGTTTCATCGTCAATAAGAAGGTCAGAAGAATACAGTAAACCTGAAGTGAAGTATCGGAATCTATAACTAGTGTCACAGGAACGGTTCAAACATAGAAAGTAGAAAAGTCAGTCTTCTTGTACTTAAGTCAGCATTGTGCTTTTCTATTTAATTCCGATGCACTTTCTGTGTTTCATCGTCAATAAGAAAGTCCAAGTAATACAGTAATCCTGAAATGAAGCATTGGAATCTATAACTAGTGTCACAGGAATGTATCAAATCATAGACAGTAGGAAGAGTCAGTCTACATGTACGTAAGTCGGCATTGTGCCTTTTGTATTTAATTCCGATGCAATTTCTGTGTTTCATCGTCAATAAGAAGGTCAGAGGGATACAGTAAACCTGAAGTGAAGCATCGGAATCTATAACTAGTGTCACAGGAATGGTTCAAAACGTAGTCAGTAAGAAGAGTCAGTCTTCTAGTACTTAAGTCGGCATTGTGCCTTTCCGATTTAATTCCGATGCAATTTCTGTGTTTCATCGGCAATAACAAGGTCAGAGGTAAACAGTAAACCTGTAGTGAAGCATCGGAATCTGTAACTAGCGTCACAGGAATGGTTCAAAGCATAGATAGTAAGAAGAGTCAGTCTTCTTGTACTTAAGTCGGCATTGTGCCCTTTCTATTTAATTCCGATGAAATTTCTGTGTTTCATCGTCAATTAGAAGGTCAAAGGGATACAGTTAACCTGGAGTGAAGCATCGGAATCTATATCTAGTGTCACAGGAATGATTGAAAACATAGACAGTAAGAAGAGTCAGTCTTCTTTTACTTAAGTCGGCATTGTGCCTTTTGTATTTAATTCCGTTGCAATTTCTGTGTTTCATCGTCTATAAGAAGGTACAAGGGATACAGTAAATCTGAGGTGAAGCATCGGAATCTACAACTATTGTCACAGGAATGGTTGAAAACATTGACAGTAAGAGGAGTCAGTCTTCTTGTACTTAAGTCGGCATTGTGCCTTTTTTATTTAATTCCGATTCAATTTCTGTGTTTCATCGTCAAAAAGAAGGTCAGATGGATTCAGCAAACCTAAAGTGAGGCATCGGAATCTATAACTAGTCTCACAGGAATGGTTCAAAACATAGACAGTAGGAAGAGTCAGTCTTCTTGTACTTAAGTCGGCATTGTGCCTTTTGTATTTAACTCCGATGCACTATCTGTGTTTCATCGGCAATAAGAAGAACCAAGGGATACAGTAAACCTGAAATGAAGCATCAGAAACTATAACAAGTGTCACAGAAATGGTTCTAAACATAGACATGAGGAAGATTCATTCTACATGTAATTAAGTCGGCATCGTGCCTTTTGTATTTATTTCCGATGCAATTTCTGTGTTTCATCGTGAATAAGAAAGTCAGAGGGATACAGTAAACCTGAAGTGAAGCATCGGAATCTATAACTAGTGTCACAGGAATGGTTCAAAACATAGTCAGTACGAAGAGTCAGTCTTCTTGTACATATGTCGGCATTGTGCCTTCTGTATCTAATTCCGATGCAATTTCTGTGTTTCATCGTCAATAAGAAGGTCAGAGGGATACGGTAAACCTGAAGTGAAGCATCGGAATCTATAACTAGTGTCACAGGAATTGTTCAAAACATAGACAGTAAGAAGGGTCAGTCTTCTTGTATTTAAGTCGGCATTGTGCCTTTTGTATTTAATTCCGATGCAATTTCTGTGTTTCATCGTCAATAAGAAGGTCAGAGGGATACAGTAAACCTGAAGTGACTCATCGGAATCTATAAGTAGTGTCACCGTTATGGTTCAAAACATAGACAAAAAGAAGAGTCAGTCTTCTTGTACTTAAGTCGGCATTGTGCTTTTTGTATTTAATTCCGATGTAATTTCTGTGTTTCATCGTCAATAAGAAGGTCCGAGGGATACAGTAAACCTGACGTGAGGCATCGGAATCTGTAACTAGTGTCACAGGAATGGTTCAAAACAGTCAGTAAGTAGAGTCAGTCTTCTTGTACTTAAGTCGGCATTGTGCCTTTTGTATTTAACTCCGATGCACTATCTGTGTTTCATCGGCAATAAGAAGAACCAAGGGATACAGTAAACCTGAAATGAAGCAGCGAAATCTATAACAAGTGTCACAGGAATGGTTCAAATTATAGACAGTAGGAAGATTCATTCTCCATGTACTTAAGTCGGCATCGTGCCTTTTGTATTTATTTCCGATGCAATTTCTGTGTTTCATCGTCAATACGGTCAGAGGGTTACAGTAAACCTGAAGTGAAGCATCGGAATCTATAACTAGTGTCACAGGAATGGTTCAAACATAGTCAGTAAGAAGAGTCAGTCTTCTTGTACTTAAGTCGGCATTGTGCCTTTTATATTTAATTCCGATGCAGTTTCTGTGTTTCACCGTCAATACGAAGATCCAAGAGATAGAGTAAACCTGAAATGAAGCATCGGAATCTATAACTAAGGTCACAGGAATGTTTCAAAACATAGACAGTAGGAAGAGTCAGTCTACATGTGCTTAAGTCAGCAATGTGCCTTTTGTATTTAATTCCGATACTATTTCTGTATTTCATAGTCTCTAAGAAGGTCCAAGGGATACAGTGAACTTGAAGTGCAGCATCGGAATCTGTAACTAGTGTCACAGGAATGGTTCAAAACATAGACAGTAAGAAGAGTCAGTCTTCTTGTACTTAAGTCGGCATTGTGCCCTTTTCAATTTAATTCCGATGCAATTACTGTGATTCGTCGTCAATAAGAAGGTCAGAGGGATACAGTAAACCTGAAGTGAAGCATCGGAATCTCTAACTAGTGTCACAGGAATGGTTCAAACATAGTCAGTAAGAAGAGTCAGTCTTCTCGTACTTACGTCGGCATTGTGCCTTTTGTATTTAATTCCGAAGCAATATCTGTGTTACATCGTCAATACGAAGGTCCAAGGGATACAGTAAACCCGAAGTGAAGCATCGGAATCTGTAACTAGCGTCACAGGAATGGTTGAAAACATAGACAGTAAGAAGAGTCAGTCCTCTTGTACTCAAGTCGGCATTGTGCCTTTTCTATTTAATTCCGATGCAATTACTGTGTTTCATCGTCAGTAAGTAGGTCAGAGGGATACAGTAAACCTGAAGTGAAGCATCGGAATCTATAACTAGTGTCACAGGAACGGTTCAAAGCATAGACAGTAAGAAAGGTCAGTCTTCTTGTACTTAAGTCTGCATTGTATCTTTTGTATTTAATTCCGATGCAAATTCTGTGTTTCATCGTCAATAAGAAGGTCAGAGGGATACAGTAAACCTGAAGTGAAGCATCGGAATCTGTAACTAGAGTCACAGGAATGGTTAAAAACATAGGCAGTAAGAAGAGTCAGTCTTCTTGTACTTAAGTGGGCATTGTGCCTTTTCTATTTAATTCCGATGCAATTTCTGTGTTTCATCGTCAATATGAAGGTCCAATGGATACAGTAAACCTGAAGTGAAGCATCGGAATCTATTTTTTTTTTTCACAGGAATGGTTCAAAACATAGACCGTATGGAGAGTCACTCATCTTGTACTTAAGTCGGCATTGTGCCATTTGTATTTAATTCCGATGCAAATTCTGTGTTTCATCGTCAATAAGAAGGACAGACGGATACAGTAAACCCGAAGTGAAGCATCGGAAACTATAACTAGTGTCACAGGAATGGTTCAAAACAGTCAGTAGGTAGAGTCAGTCTTCTTTTACTTAAGTCGGCATTGTGCCTTTTGTATTTAATTCCGATGCAATTTCTGTGTTTCATCGTCAATAAGAAGGTCAGACGGATACAGTAAAACTGAAGTGTATCATCGGAATCAATAACTAGTGTCACAGGAATGGTTCAAACATAGACAGTAGGGAGAGTCAGTCTTCTTGTACTTATGTCGGCATTGTGCCTTTCCTATTTAATTTCGATGCAGTTTCTATGTTTCATCGTCAATAAGAAAGTCCAATGGATCAGTAAACTTGAAATGAAGGATCGGAATCTATAAGTAAGGTCACAGGAATGTTTCAAAACATAGACAGTAGGAAGAGTTAGTCTACATATACTTAAGTCGGCAATGCGCCTTTTGTATTTAATTCCGATACAATTTCTGTGTTTCATTGTCAATAAGAAGGTCCAAGGGATACAGTAAACCTGAAGTGAAGCATCGGAATCTATAACTAGTGTCACAGGAATGGTTCAAAACATAGACAGTAAGAAGAGTCGGTCTTCATGTACATAAGTCGGCATTGTGCCCTTTTCAATTTAATTCCGATAAAATACTGTGTTTCACCGTCAATAAGAAGGTCAGAGGGATACAGTAAATGTGAAGTGAAGCATCGGAATCTCTATCTAGTGTCACAGGAATGGTTCAAACATAGTCAGTAAGATGAGTCAGTCTTCTTGTACTTAAGTCGGCATTGTTACTTTTGTTTTTTGTTCCGATACAATTCCTGTGTTTCATAGTCAATACGAAGGTCCAAGAGATACAGTAAACCTACATTAAAGCATCGGAATCCATAACAAGTGTCAAAGGAATGGTTCAAATAATAGACAGTAAGAAGAGTCAGTCTTCTTGTACTTAAGTCGGCATTGTGCCTTTTCTCTTTAATTCCGATGCAATTTCTGTGTGTCATAGTCAATAAGAAGGTCAGAGGGATACAGTAAACCTGAAGTGAAGCATCGGAATCTATAACAAGTGTCACAGGGATGGTTCAGAGCATAGACAGTAGGAAGAGTCAGTCTTCTTGTACTTAAGTCGACATTGTGAATTTTGTATTTAATTCCGATGCAATTTCTGTGTTTCATCGTCAATAAGAAGGTCAGAAGGATACAGTAAACCTGAAGTGAAGTATCGGAATCTATAACTAGTGTCACAGGAACGGTTCAAAACATTGAAAGTAGAAAAGTCAGTCTTTTTGTACTTAAGTCAGCATTGTGCTTTTTTATTTAATTCCGATGCACTTTCTGTGTTTCATCGTCAATAAGAAGGTCCAAGTAACACAGTAATCCTGAAATGAAGCATCGGAATCTATAACTAGTGTCACAGGAATGTTTAAAATCATAGACAGTAGGAAGAGTCAGTCTACATGTACGTAAGTCGGCATTGTGCCTTTTGTATTTAATTCCGATGCAATTTCTGTGTTTCATCGTCAAAAAGAAGGTCAGAGGGATACAGTAAACCTGAAGTGAAGCATCGGAATCTATAACTAGTGTCACAGGAATGGTTCAAAACGTAGTCAGTAAGAAGAGGCAGTCTTCTGGTACTTAAGTCGGCATTGTGCCTTTTCGATTTAATTCCGATGCAATTTCTGTGTTTCATCGGAAGTAACAAGGTCAGAGGTAAACAGTAAACCTGTAGTGAAGCATCGGAATCTGTAACTAGCGTCACAGGAATGGTTCATAGAATAGATAGTAAGAAGAGTCAGTCTTCTTGTACTTAAGTCGGCATTGTGCCCTTTCTATTTAATTCCGATGAAATTTCTGTGTTTCATCGTCAATTAGAAGGTCAAAGGGATACAGTAAACCTGGAGTGAAGCATCGGAATCTATAACTAGTGTCACAGTAATGGTTCAAAACATAGACAGTAAGAAGAGTCAGTATTCTTGTACTTAAGTCGGCATTGTGCCTTTTGTATTTAATTCCGATGCAATTTCTGTGTTTCATCGTCGATAAGAAGGTCCAAGGGATACAGTAAATCTGAGGTGAAGCATCGGAATCTATAACTATTGTCACAGGAATGGTTCAAAACATTGACAGTAAGAGGAGTCAGTCTTCTTGTACTTAAGTCGGCATTGTGCCTTTTGTATTTAATTCCGATTCAATTTCTGTGTTTCATCGTCAAAAAGAAGGTCAGATGGATTCAGTAAACCTGAAGTGAGGCATCGGAATCTATAACTAGTCTCACAGGAATGGTTCAAAACATAGACAGTAGGAAGAGTCAGTCTTCTTGTACTTAAGTCGGCATTGTGCCTTTTGTATTTAACTCCGATGCACTATCTGTGTTTCATCGGCAATAAGAAGAACCAAGGGATACAGTAAACCTGAAATGAAGCATCGGAATCTATAACAAGTGTCACAGGAATGGTTCAAAACATAGACAGTAGGAAGATTCATTCTACATGTAATTAAGTCGGCATCGTGCTTTTGTATTTATTTCCGATGCAATTTCTGTGTTTCATCGTGAATAAGAAGGTCAGAGGGATACAGTAAACCTGAAGTGAAGCATCGGAATCTATAACTAGTGTCACAGGAATGGGTCCAAACATAGTCAGTAAGAAGAGTCAGTCATCTTGTACTTAAGTCGGCATTGTGCCTTTTCTATTTAATTCCGATGAAATTTCTGTGTTTCATCGTCAATAAGAAAGTCCAAGGGATACAGTACACATGAAGTGAAGCATCGGAATCTATAACTAGTGTCACAGGAATGGTTCAAAACATAGTCAGTACGAAGAGTCAGTCTTCTTGTACATATGTCGGCATTGTGCATTTTGTATCTAATTCCGATGCAATTTCTGTGTTTCATCGTCAATAAGAAGGTCAGAGGGATACGGTAAACCTGAAGCGAAGCATCGGAATCTATAACTAGTGTCACAGGAATTGTTCAAAACATAGACAGTAAGCAGGGTCAGTCTTCTTGTATTTAAGTCGGCATTGTGCCTTTTGTATTTAATTCCGATGCTATTTCTGTGTTTCGTCGTCAATAAGAAGGTCCAAGGGATACAGTAAACCTGAAGTGAATCATCGGAATCTATAAATAGTGTCACAGTAATGGTTCAAATCATAGACAAAAAGAAGAGTCAGTCTTCTTGTACTTAAGTCGGCATTGTGCCTTTTGTATTTAACTCCGATGCACTATCTGTGTTTCATCGGCAATAAGAAGAACCAAGGGATACAGTAAACCTGAAATGAAGCATCGGAATCTATAACAAGTGTCACAGAAATGGTTCAAAACATAGACAGTAGGAAGATTCATTCTACATGTAATTAAGTCGGCATCGTGCCTTTTGTATTTATTTCCGATGCAATTTCTGTGTTTCATCGTGAATAAGAAGGTCAGAGGGATACAGTAAACCTGAAGTGAAGCATCGGAATCTATAACTAGTGTCACAGGAATGGGTCCAAACATAGTCAGTAAGAAGAGTCAGTCATCTTGTACTTAAGTAGGCATTGTGCATTTTCTATTTAATTCAGAAGAAATTTCTGTGTTTCATCGTCAATAAGAAAGTCCAAGGGATACAGTACACATGAAGTGAAGCATCGGAATCCATAACTAGTGTCACAGGAATGGTCCAAAACATAGTCAGTACGAAGAGTCAGTCTTCTTGTACATATGTCGGCATTGTGCCTTTTGTATCTAATTCCGATGCAATTTCTGAGTTTCATCGTCAATAAGAAGGTCATAGGGATACGGTAAACCTGAAGTGAAGCATCGGAATCTATAACTAGTGTCACAGGAATTGTTCAAAACATAGACAGTAAGAAGGGTCAGTCTTCTTGCATTTAAGTCGGCATTGTGCCTTTTGTATTTAATTCCGATGCAATTTCTGTGTTTCATCGTCAATACGAAGGTCAGAGGGATACAGTAAATCTGAAGTGAGGCATCGGAATCTGTAACTAGTGTCACAGGAATGGTTCAAGACAGTCAGTAAGAAGAGTCAGTCTTCTTGTACTTCAGTCGGCATTGTGCCTTTTGTATTTAACTCCGATGCACTATCTGTGTTTCATCGGCAATAA
Organism: Schistocerca piceifrons; assembly: GCF_021461385.2. NCBI lineage: Eukaryota > Metazoa > Arthropoda > Insecta > Orthoptera > Acrididae > Schistocerca > Schistocerca piceifrons. The sequence goes on along the minus strand of NW_025727719.1, from coordinate 243,432 downwards.
GAAGAACCAAGGGATACAGTAAACCTGAAATGAAGCATCCAAATCTATAACAAGTGTCACAGGAATGGTTCAAATTATAGACAGTAGGAAGATTCATTCTACATGTACTTAAGTCGGCATCGTGCCTTTTTTTTTTATTTCCGATGCAATTTCTGCGTTTCATCGTCAATGAGAAGGTCAGAGGGATACAGTAAACCTGAAGTGAAGCGTCGGAATCTATAACTAGTGTCACAGGAATGGTTCAAACATAGTCAGTAAGAAGAGTCAGTCTTCTCGTACTTACGTCGGCATTGTGCCTTTGTATTTAATTCCGAAGCAATATCTGTGTTACATCGTCAATAAGAAGGTCCAAGGGATACAGTAAACCTGAAGTGAAGCATCGGACTCTGTAACTAGCGTCTCAGGAATGGTTGAAACATAGACAGTAAGTAGAGTCAGTCCTCTTGTACATAAGTCGGCATTGTGCATTTTGTATTTAATTCCGATGCAATTTCTGTGTTTCAACGTCAATAAGAAGGTACAAGGGATACAGTAAATCTGAGGTGAAGCATCGGAATCTATAACTATTGTCACAGGAATGGTTCAAAACATTGACAGTAAGAGGAGTCAGTCTTCTTGTACTTAAGTCGGCATTGTGCGTTTTGTATTTAATTCCGATTCAATTTCTGTGTATCATCGTCAAAAAGAAGGTCAGATGGATTCAGTAAACTTGAAGTGAGGCATCGGAATCTATAACTAGTCTCACAGGAATGGTTCAAAACATAGACAGTAGGAAGAGTCAGTCTTCTTGTACTTAAGTCGGCATTGTGCCTTTTGTATTTAACTCCAATGCACTATCTGTGTTTCATCGGCAATAAGAAGAACTAAGGGATACAGTAAACCTGAAATGAAGCATCGGAATCTATAACAAGTGTCACAGAAATGGTTCAAAACATAGACAGTAGGAAGATTCATTCTACATGTAATTAAGTCGGCATCGTGCCTTTTGTATTTATTTCCGATGCAATTTCTGTGTTTCATCGTGAATAAGAAGGTCAGAGGGATACAGTAAACCTGAAGTGAAGCATCGGAATCTATAACTAGTGTCACAGGAATGGGTCCAAACATAGTCAGTAAGAAGAGTCAGTCATCTTGTACTTAAGTAGGCATTGTGCATTTTCTATTTAATTCAGAAGAAATTTCTGTGTTTCATCGTCAATAAGAAAGTCCAAGGGATACAGTACACATGAAGTGAAGCATCGGAATCCATAACTAGTGTCACAGGAATGGTCCAAAACATAGTCAGTACGAAGAGTCAGTCTTCTTGTACATATGTCGGCATTGTGCCTTTTGTATCTAATTCCGATGCAATTTCTGAGTTTCATCGTCAATAAGAAGGTCATAGGGATACGGTAAACCTGAAGTGAAGCATCGGAATCTATAACTAGTGTCACAGGAATTGTTCAAAACATAGACAGTAAGAAGGGTCAGTCTTCTTGCATTTAAGTCGGCATTGTGCCTTTTGTATTTAATTCCGATGCAATTTCTGTGTTTCATCGTCAATACGAAGGTCAGAGGGATACAGTAAATCTGAAGTGAGGCATCGGAATCTGTAACTAGTGTCACAGGAATGGTTCAAGACAGTCAGTAAGAAGAGTCAGTCTTCTTGTACTTCAGTCGGCATTGTGCCTTTTGTATTTAACTCCGATGCACTATCTGTGTTTCATCGGCAATAAGAAGAACCAAGGGATACAGTAAACCTGAAATGAAGCATCCAAATCTATAACAAGTGTCACAGGAATGGTTCAAATTATAGACAGTAGGAAGATTCATTCTACATGTACTTAAGTCGGCATCGGGCCTTTTGTATTTATTTCCGATGCAATTTCTGTGTTTCATCGTCAATAAGAAGGTCAGAGGGATACAGTAAACCTGAAGTGAAGCATCGGAATCTATTACTAGTGTCACAGGAATGGTTCAAACATAGTCAGTAAGAAGAGTCAGTCTTCTTGTACTTAAGTCGGCATTGTGCCTTTTATATTTAATACCGATGCAGTTTCTGTGTTTCATCGTCAATAAGAAGGTCCAAGAGATACAGTACACCTGAAATGAAGCATCGGAATCTATAACTAAGATCACAAGAATGTTTCAAAACATAGACAGTGGGAAGAGTCAGTCCACATGTGCTTAAGTCAGCATTGTGCCTTTTGTATTTAATTCCGATACAATTTCTGTATTTCATAGTCTCTAAGAAGGTCCAAGGGATACAGTAAACCCGAAGTGAAGCTTCGGAATCTGTAACTAGCGTCACAGGAATCGTTGAAAACATAGACAGTAAGAAGAGTCAGTCCTCTTGTACTTAAGTCGGCATTGTGCCTTTTCTGTTTAATTCCGATGCAATTACTGTGTTTCATCGTCAGTAAGAAGGTCAGAGGGATACAGTAAACCTGAAGTGAAGCATCGGAATCTATAACTAGTGTCACAGGAACGGTTCAAAGCATAGACAGTAAGAAAGGTCAGTCTTCTTGTACTTAAGTCGGCATTGTATGTTTTGAATTTAATTCCGATGCAAATTCTGTGTTTCATCGTCAATAAGAAGGTCAGAGGGATACAGTAAACCTGAAGTGAAGCATCGGAATCTGTAACTAGAGTCACAGGAATGGTTCAAAACATAGGCAGTAAGAAGAGTCAGTCTTCTTGTACTTAAGTCGGCATTGTGCCTTTTCTATTTAATTCCGATGCAATTTCTGTGTTTCTTCGTCAGTATGAAGGTCCAAGGGATACAGTAAACCTGAAGTGAAGCATCGGAATCTATATCTATCTTCACAGGAATGGTTCAAAACATAGACCGTAAGGAGAGTCACTCATCTTGTACTTAAGTCGGCATTGTGCCATTTGTATTTAATTCCGATGCAATTTCTGTGTTTCATCGTCAATAAGAAGGACAGACGGATACAGTAAACCCGAAGTGAAGCATCGGAATCTATAACTAATGTCACAGGAATGGTTCAAAACAGTCAGTAGGTAGAGTCAGTCTTCTTTTACTTAAGTCGGCATTGTGCCTTTTGTATTTAATTCCGATGCAATTTCTGTGTTTCATCGTCAATAAGAAGGTCAGACGGATACAGTAAAACTGAAGTGTATCATCGGAATCAATAACTAGTGTCACAGGAATGGTTCAAACATAGACAGTAGGGAGAGTCAGTCTTCTTGTACTTATGTCGGCATTGTGCCTTTCCTATTTAATTTCGATGCAGTTTCTATGTTTCATCGTCAATAAGAAAGTCCAATGGATACAGTAAACCTGAAATGAAGGATCGGAATCTATAAGTAAGGTCACAGGAATGTTTCAAAACATAGACAGTAGGAAGAGTTAGTCTACATATACTTAAGTCGGCAATGCGCCTTTTGTATTTAATTCCGATACAATTTCTGTGTTTCATAGTCAATAAGAAGGTCCAAGGGATACAGTAAACCTGAAGTGAAGCATCGGAATCTATAACTAGTGTCACAGGAATGGTTCAAAACGTAGACAGTAAAAAGAGTCGGTCTTCATGTACTTAAGTCGGCATTGTGCCCTTTTCAATTTAATTCCGATGCAATTTCTGAGTTTCATCGTCAATAAGAAGGTCAGAGGGATACAGTAAACCTGAAGTGAAGCATCCGAATCTATAACTAGTGTCACAGGAATGGTTCAAAGCATAGACAGTAAGAAAGGTCAGTCTTCTTGTACTTAAGTCATCATTGTGCCTTTTGTATTTAATTCCGATGCAATTTCTGTGTTTCATCGTCAATAATAAGGTCAGAGGAATACAGTAAACCTGAAGTGAAGCATCGGAATCTATAACTAGTGTCACAGGAATGGTTCAAAACGTAGTCAGTAAGAAGAGGCAGTCTTCTGGTACTTAAGTCGGCATTGTGCCTTTTCGATTTAATTCCGATGCAATTTCTGTGTTTCATCGGCAGTAACAAGGTCAGAGGTAAACAGTAAACCTGTAGTGAAGCATCGGAATCTGTAACTAGCGTCACAGGAATGGTTCATAGCATAGATAGTAAGAAGAGTCAGTCTTCTTGTACTTAAGTCGGCATTGTGCCCTTTCTATTTAATTCCGATGAAATTTCTGTGTTTCATCGTCAATTAGAAGGTCAAAGGGATACAGTAAACCTGGAGTGAAGCATCGGAATCTATAACTAGTGTCACAGGAATGGTTCAAAACATAGACAGTAAGAAGAGTCAGTCTTCTTGTACTTAAGTCGGCATTGTGCCTTTTGTATTTAATTCCGATGCAATTTCTGTGTTTCATCGTCGATAAGAAGGTCCAAGGGATACAGTAAATCTGAGGTGAAGCATCGGAATCTATAACTATTGTCACAGGAATGGTTCAAAACATTGACAGTAAGAGGAGTCAGTCTTCTTGTACTTAAGTCGGCATTGTGCCTTTTGTATTTAATTCCGATTCAATTTCTGTGTTTCATCGTCAAAAAGAAGGTCAGATGGATTCAGTAAACCTGAAGTGAGGCATCGGAATCTATAACTAGTCTCACAGGAATGGTTCAAAACATAGACAGTAGGAAGAGTCAGTCTTCTTGTACTTAAGTCGGCATTGTGCCTTTTGTATTTAACTCCGATGCACTATCTGTGTTTCATCGGCAATAAGAAGAACCAAGGGATACAGTAAACCTGAAATGAAGCATCGGAATCTATAACAAGTGTCACAGGAATGGTTCAAAACATAGACAGTAGGAAGATTCATTCTACATGTAATTAAGTCGGCATCGTGCCTTTTGTATTTATTTCCGATGCAATTTCTGTGTTTCATCGTGAATAAGAAGGTCAGAGGGATACAGTAAACCTGAAGTGAAGCATCGGAATCTATAACTAGTGTCACAGGAATGGGTCCAAACATAGTCAGTAAGAAGAGTCAGTCATCTTGTACTTAAGTCGGCATTGTGCCTTTTCTATTTAATTCCGATGAAATTTCTGTGTTTCATCGTCAATAAGAAAGTCCAAGGGATACAGTACACATGAAGTGAAGCATCGGAATCTATAACTAGTGTCACAGGAATGGTTCAAAACATAGTCAGTACGAAGAGTCAGTCTTCTTGTACATATGTCGGCATTGTGCATTTTGTATCTAATTCCGATGCAATTTCTGTGTTTCATCGTCAATAAGAATGTCAGAGGGATACGGTAAACCTGAAGCGAAGCATCGGAATCTATAACTAGTGTCACAGGAATTGTTCAAAACATAGACAGTAAGCAGGGTCAGTCTTCTTGTATTTAAGTCGGCATTGTGCCTTTTGTATTTAATTCCGATGCAATTTCTGTGTTTCGTCGTCAATAAGAAGGTCCAAGGGATACAGTAAACCTGAAGTGAATCATCGGAATCTATAACTAGTGTCACAGTAATGGTTCAAATCATAGACTAAAAGATGAGTCAGTCTTCTTGTACTTAAGTCGGCATTGTGCCTTTTGTATTTAATTCCGATGTAATTTCTGTGTTTCATCGTCAATAAGAAGGTCAGGGGGATACAGTAAACCTGAAGTAAGGCATCGGAATCTGTAAGTAGTGTCACAGGAATGGTTCAAAACAGTCAGTAAGTAGAGTCAGTCTTCTTGTACTTAAGTCGGCATTGTGCCTTTTGTATTTAACTCCGATGCACTATCTGTGTTTCATCGGCAATAAGAAGAACCAAGGGTAACAGTAAACCTGAAATGAAGCATCGGAATCTATAACAAGTGTCACAGGAATGGTTCAAATTATAGACAGTAGGAAGATTCATTCTACATGTACTTAAGTCGGCATCGTGCCTTTTGTATTTATTTCCGATGCAATTTCTGTGTTTCATCGTCAATAAGAAGGTCAGAGGGATACAGTAAACCTGAAGTGAAGCATCGGAATCTTTAACTAGTGTCACAGGAATGGTTCAAACATAGTCAGTAAGAAGAGTAAGTCTTCTCGTACATACGTCGGCATTCTGCATTTTGTATTTAATTCCGAAGCAATATCTGTGTTACATCGTCAATGAGAAGGTCCAAGGGATACAGTAAACCTGAAGTGAAGCATCGGACTCTGTAACTAGCGTCACAGGAATGGTTGAAACATAGACAGTAAGAAGAGTCAGTCCTCTTGTACATAAGTCGGCATTGTGCCTTTTGTATTTAATTCCGATGCAATTTCTGTGTTTCAACGTCAATAAGAAGGTACAAGGGATACAGTAAATCAGAGGTGAAGCATCGGAATCTATAACTATTGTCACAGGAATGGTTCAAAGCATTGACAGTAAGAGGAGTCAGTCTTCTTGTACTTAAGTCGGCATTGTGCGTTTTGTATTTAATTCCGATTCAATTTCTGTGTATCATCGTCAAAAAGAAGGTCAGATGGATTCAGTAAACCTGAAGTGAGGCATCGGAATCTATAACTAGTCTCACAGGAATGGTTCAAAACATAGACAGTAGGAAGAGTCAGTCTTCTTGTACTTAAGTCGGCATTGTGCCTTTTGTATTTAACTCCGATGCACTATCTGTGTTTCATCGGCAATAAGAAGAACCAAGGGATACAGTAAACCTGAAATGAAGCATCGGAATCTATAACAAGTGTCACAGAAATGGTTCAAAACATAGACAGTAGGAAGATTCATTCTACATGTAATTAAGTCGGCATCGTGTCTTTTGTATTTATTTCCGATGCAATTTCTGTGTTTCATCGTGAATAAGAAGGTCAGAGGGATACAGTAAACCTGAAGTGAAGCATCGCAATCTATAACTAGTGTCACAGGAATGGGTCCAAACATAGTCAGTAAGAAGAGTCAGTCATCTTGTACTTAAGTCGGCATTGTGCCTTTTCTATTTAATTCCGATGAAATTTCTGTGTTTCATCGTCAATAAGAAAGTCCAAGGGATACAGTACACATGAAGTGAAGCATCGGAATCTATAACTAGTGTCAAAGGAATGGTTCAAAACATAGTCAGTACGAAGAGTCAGTCTTCTTGTACATATGTCGGCATTGTGCATTTTGTATCTAATTCCGATGCAATTTCTGTGTTTCATCGTCAATAACAGGGTCAGAGGGATACGGTAAACCTGTAGCGAAGCATCGGAATCTATAACTAGTGTCACAGGAATTGTTCAAAACATAGACAGTAAGCAGGGTCAGTCTTCTTGTATTTAAGTCGGCATTGTGCCTTTTGTATTTAATTCCGATGCAATTTCTGTGTTTCGTCGTCAATAAGAAGGTCCAAGGGATACAGTAAACCTGAAGTGAATCATCGGAATCTATAACTAGTGTCACAGTAATGGTTCAAAACATAGACAAAAAGAAGAGTCAGTCTTCTTGTACTTAAGTCGGCATTGTGCCTTTTGTATTTAATTGCGATGTAATTTCTGTGTTTCATCGTCAATAAGAAGGTCAGGGGGATACAGTAAACCTGAAGTGAGGCATCGGAATCTGTAAGTAGTGTCACAGGAATGGTTCAAAACATTCAGTAAGTAGAGTCAGTCTTCTTGTACTTAAGTCGGCATTGTGCCTTTTGTATTTAACTCCGATGCACTATCTGTGTTTCATCGGCAATAAGAAGAACCAAGGGTAACAGTAAACCTGAAATGAAGCATCGGAATCTATAACAAGTGTCACAGGAATGGTTCAAATTATAGACAGTAGGAAGATTCATTCTACATGTACTTAAGTCGGCATCGTGCCTTTTGTATTTATTTCCGATGCAATTTCTGTGTTTCATCGTCAATAAGAAGGTCAGAGGGATACAGTAAACCTGAAGTGAAGCATCGGAATCTATAACTAGTGTCACAGGAATGGTTCAAAACGTAGACAGTAAAAAGAGTCGGTCTTCATGTACTTAAGTCGGCATTGTGCCCTTTTCAATTTAATTCCGATGCAATTTCTGAGTTTCATCGTCAATAAGAAGGTCAGAGGGATACAGTAAACCTGAAGTGAAGCATCGGAATCTATAACTAGTGTCACAGGAATGGTTCAAAGCATAGACAGTAAGAAAGGTCAGTCTTCTTGTACTTAAGTCATCATTGTGCCTTTTGTATTTAATTCCGATGCAATTTCTGTGTTTCATCGTCAATAATAAGGTCAGAGGAATACAGTAAACCTGAAGTGAAGCATCGGAATCTATAACTAGTGTCACAGGAATGGTTCAAAACGTAGTCAGTAAGAAGAGGCAGTCTTCTGGTACTTAAGTCGGCATTGTGCCTTTTCGATTTAATTCCGATGCAATTTCTGTGTTTCATCGGCAGTAACAAGGTCAGAGGTAAACAGTAAACCTGTAGTGAAGCATCGGAATCTGTAACTAGCGTCACAGGAATGGTTCATAGCATAGATAGTAAGAAGAGTCAGTCTTCTTGTACTTAAGTCGGCATTGTGCCCTTTCTATTTAATTCCGATGAAATTTCTGTGTTTCATCGTCAATTAGAAGGTCAAAGGGATACAGTAAACCTGGAGTGAAGCATCGGAATCTATAACTAGTGTCACAGGAATGGTTCAAAACATAGACAGTAAGAAGAGTCAGTCTTCTTGTACTTAAGTCGGCATTGTGCCTTTTGTATTTAATTCCGATGCAATTTCTGTGTTTCATCGTCGATAAGAAGGTCCAAGGGATACAGTAAATCTGAGGTGAAGCATCGGAATCTATAACTATTGTCACAGGAATGGTTCAAAACATTGACAGTAAGAGGAGTCAGTCTTCTTGTACTTAAGTCGGCATTGTGCCTTTTGTATTTAATTCCGATTCAATTTCTGTGTTTCATCGTCAAAAAGAAGGTCAGATGGATTCAGTAAACCTGAAGTGAGGCATCGGAATCTATAACTAGTCTCACAGGAATGGTTCAAAACATAGACAGTAGGAAGAGTCAGTCTTCTTGTACTTAAGTCGGCATTGTGCCTTTTGTATTTAACTCCGATGCACTATCTGTGTTTCATCGGCAATAAGAAGAACCAAGGGATACAGTAAACCTGAAATGAAGCATCGGAATCTATAACAAGTGTCACAGGAATGGTTCAAAACATAGACAGTAGGAAGATTCATTCTACATGTAATTAAGTCGGCATCGTGCCTTTTGTATTTATTTCCGATGCAATTTCTGTGTTTCATCGTGAATAAGAAGGTCAGAGGGATACAGTAAACCTGAAGTGAAGCATCGGAATCTATAACTAGTGTCACAGGAATGGGTCCAAACATAGTCAGTAAGAAGAGTCAGTCATCTTGTACTTAAGTCGGCATTGTGCCTTTTCTATTTAATTCCGATGAAATTTCTGTGTTTCATCGTCAATAAGAAAGTCCAAGGGATACAGTACACATGAAGTGAAGCATCGGAATCTATAACTAGTGTCACAGGAATGGTTCAAAACATAGTCAGTACGAAGAGTCAGTCTTCTTGTACATATGTCGGCATTGTGCATTTTGTATCTAATTCCGATGCAATTTCTGTGTTTCATCGTCAATAAGAATGTCAGAGGGATACGGTAAACCTGAAGCGAAGCATCGGAATCTATAACTAGTGTCACAGGAATTGTTCAAAACATAGACAGTAAGCAGGGTCAGTCTTCTTGTATTTAAGTCGGCATTGTGCCTTTTGTATTTAATTCCGATGCAATTTCTGTGTTTCGTCGTCAATAAGAAGGTCCAAGGGATACAGTAAACCTGAAGTGAATCATCGGAATCTATAACTAGTGTCACAGTAATGGTTCAAATCATAGACTAAAAGATGAGTCAGTCTTCTTGTACTTAAGTCGGCATTGTGCCTTTTGTATTTAATTCCGATGTAATTTCTGTGTTTCATCGTCAATAAGAAGGTCAGGGGGATACAGTAAACCTGAAGTAAGGCATCGGAATCTGTAAGTAGTGTCACAGGAATGGTTCAAAACAGTCAGTAAGTAGAGTCAGTCTTCTTGTACTTAAGTCGGCATTGTGCCTTTTGTATTTAACTCCGATGCACTATCTGTGTTTCATCGGCAATAAGAAGAACCAAGGGTAACAGTAAACCTGAAATGAAGCATCGGAATCTATAACAAGTGTCACAGGAATGGTTCAAATTATAGACAGTAGGAAGATTCATTCTACATGTACTTAAGTCGGCATCGTGCCTTTTGTATTTATTTCCGATGCAATTTCTGTGTTTCATCGTCAATAAGAAGGTCAGAGGGATACAGTAAACCTGAAGTGAAGCATCGGAATCTTTAACTAGTGTCACAGGAATGGTTCAAACATAGTCAGTAAGAAGAGTAAGTCTTCTCGTACATACGTCGGCATTCTGCATTTTGTATTTAATTCCGAAGCAATATCTGTGTTACATCGTCAATGAGAAGGTCCAAGGGATACAGTAAACCTGAAGTGAAGCATCGGACTCTGTAACTAGCGTCACAGGAATGGTTGAAACATAGACAGTAAGAAGAGTCAGTCCTCTTGTACATAAGTCGGCATTGTGCCTTTTGTATTTAATTCCGATGCAATTTCTGTGTTTCAACGTCAATAAGAAGGTACAAGGGATACAGTAAATCAGAGGTGAAGCATCGGAATCTATAACTATTGTCACAGGAATGGTTCAAAACATTGACAGTAAGAGGAGTCAGTCTTCTTGTACTTAAGTCGGCATTGTGCGTTTTGTATTTAATTCCGATTCAATTTCTGTGTATCATCGTCAAAAAGAAGGTCAGATGGATTCAGTAAACCTGAAGTGAGGCATCGGAATCTATAACTAGTCTCACAGGAATGGTTCAAAACATAGACAGTAGGAAGAGTCAGTCTTCTTGTACTTAAGTCGGCATTGTGCCTTTTGTATTTAACTCCGATGCACTATCTGTGTTTCATCGGCAATAAGAAGAACCAAGGGATACAGTAAACCTGAAATGAAGCATCGGAATCTATAACAAGTGTCACAGAAATGGTTAAAAACATAGACAGTAGGAAGATTCATTCTACATGTAATTAAGTCGGCATCGTGTCTTTTGTATTTATTTCCGATGCAATTTCTGTGTTTCATCGTGAATAAGAAGGTCAGAGGGATACAGTAAACCTGAAGTGAAGCATCGCAATCTATAACTAGTGTCACAGGAATGGGTCCAAACATAGTCAGTAAGAAGAGTCAGTCATCTTGTACTTAAGTCGGCATTGTGCCTTTTCTATTTAATTCCGATGAAATTTCTGTGTTTCATCGTCAATAAGAAAGTCCAAGGGATACAGTACACATGAAGTGAAGCATCGGAATCTATAACTAGTGTCAAAGGAATGGTTCAAAACATAGTCAGTACGAAGAGTCAGTCTTCTTGTACATATGTCGGCATTGTGCATTTTGTATCTAATTCCGATGCAATTTCTGTGTTTCATCGTCAATAACAGGGTCAGAGGGATACGGTAAACCTGTAGCGAAGCATCGGAATCTATAACTAGTGTCACAGGAATTGTTCAAAACATAGACAGTAAGCAGGGTCAGTCTTCTTGTATTTAAGTCGGCATTGTGCCTTTTGTATTTAATTCCGATGCAATTTCTGTGTTTCGTCGTCAATAAGAAGGTCCAAGGGATACAGTAAACCTGAAGTGAATCATCGGAATCTATAACTAGTGTCACAGTAATGGTTCAAAACATAGACAAAAAGAAGAGTCAGTCTTCTTGTACTTAAGTCGGCATTGTGCCTTTTGTATTTAATTGCGATGTAATTTCTGTGTTTCATCGTCAATAAGAAGGTCAGGGGGATACAGTAAACCTGAAGTGAGGCATCGGAATCTGTAAGTAGTGTCACAGGAATGGTTCAAAACATTCAGTAAGTAGAGTCAGTCTTCTTGTACTTAAGTCGGCATTGTGCCTTTTGTATTTAACTCCGATGCACTATCTGTGTTTCATCGGCAATAAGAAGAACCAAGGGTAACAGTAAACCTGAAATGAAGCATCGGAATCTATAACAAGTGTCACAGGAATGGTTCAAATTATAGACAGTAGGAAGATTCATTCTACATGTACTTAAGTCGGCATCGTGCCTTTTGTATTTATTTCCGATGCAATTTCTGTGTTTCATCGTCAATAAGAAGGTCAGAGGGATACAGTAAACCTGAAGTGAAGCATCGGAATCTATAACTAGTGTCACAGGAATGGTTCAAACATAGTCAGTAAGAAGAGTCAGTCTTCTCGTACTTACGTCGGCATTGTGCCTTTTGTATTTAATTCCGAAGCAATATCTGTGTTACATCGTCAATAAGAAGGTCCAAGGGATACAGTATACCTGAAGTGAAGCATCGGACTCTGTAACTAGCGTCACAGGAATGGTTGAAACATAGACAGTAAGAAGAGTCAGTCCTCTTGTACATAAGTCGGCATTGTGCCTTTTGTATTTAATTCCGATGCAATTTCTGTGTTTCAACGTCAATAAGAAGGTACAAGGGATACAGTAAATCTGAGGTGAAGCATCGGAATCTATAACTATTGTCACAGGAATGGTTCAAAACATTGACAGTAAGAGGAGTCAGTCTTCTTGTACTTAAGTCGGCATTGTGCGTTTTGTATTTAATTCCGATTCAATTTCTGTGTATCATCGTCAAAAAGAAGGTCAGATGGATTCAGTAAACCTGAAGTGAGGCATCGGAATCTATAACTAGTCTCACAGGAATGGTTCAAAACATAGACAGTAGGAAGAGTCAGTCTTCTTGTACTTAAGTCGGCATTGTGCCTTTTGTATTTAACTCCGATGCACTATCTGTGTTTCATCGGCAATAAGAAGAACCAAGGGATACAGTAAACCTGAAATGAAGCATCGGAATCTATAACAAGTGTCACAGAAATGGTTCAAAACATAGACAGTAGGAAGATTCATTCTACATGTAATTAAGTCGGCATCGTGCCTTTTGTATTTATTTCCGATGCAATTTCTGTGTTTCATCGTGAATAAGAAGGTCAGAGGGATACAGTAAACCTGAAGTGAAGCATCGGAATCTATAACTAGTGTCACAGGAATGGGTCCAAACATAGTCAGTAAGAAGAGTCAGTCATCTTGTACTTAAGTAGGCATTGTGCCTTTTCTATTTAATTCCGAAGAAATTTCTGTGTTTCATCGTCAATAAGAAAGTCCAAGGGATACAGTACACATGAAGTGAAGCATCGGACTCCATAACTAGTGTCACAGGTATGGTTCAAAACATAGTCAGTACGAAGAGTCAGTCTTCTTGTACATATGTCGGCATTGTGCCTTTTGTATCTAATTCCGATGCAATTTCTGTGTTTCATCGTCAATAAGAAGGTCATAGGGATACGGTAAACCTGAAGTGAAGCATCGGAATCTATAACTAGTGTCACAGGAATTGTTCAAAACATAGACAGTAAGATGGGTCAGTCTTCTTGCATTTAAGTCGGCATTGTGCCTTTTGTATTTAATTCCGATGCAATTTCTGTGTTTCATCGTCAATAAGAAGGTCAGAGGGATACAGTAAACCTGAAGTGAATCATCGGAATCTATAACTAGTGTCACAGTAATGGTTCAAAACGTAGACAAAAAGAAGAGTCAGTTTTCTTGTACTTAATTCGGCTTTGTGCCTTTTGTATTTAATTCCGATGTAATTTCTGTGTTTCATCGTCAATAAGAAGGTCAGAGGGATACAGTAAATCTGAAGTGAGGCATCGGAATCTGTAACTAGTGTCACAGGAATGGTTCAAACAGTCAGTATGTAGAGTCAGTCTTCTTGTACTTCAGTCGGCATTGTACCTTTTGTATTTAACTCCGATGCACTATCTGTGTTTCATCGGCAATAAGAAGAACCAAGGGATACAGTAAACCTGAAATGAAGCATCGAAATCTATAACAAGTGTCACAGGAATGGTTCAAATTATAGGCAGTAGGAAGATTCATTCTACATGTACTTATGCCGGCATCGTGCATTTGTATTTATTTCCGATGCAATTTCTGTGTTTCATCGTCAATAAGAAGGTCAGAGGGATACAGTAAACCTGAAGTGAAGCATCGGAATCTATTACTAGTGTCACAGGAATGGTTCAAACATAGTCAGTAAGAAGAGTCAGTCTTCTTGTACTTAAGTCGGCATTGTGCCTTTTATATTTAATTCCGATGCAGTTTCTGTGTTTCATCGTCAATAAGAAGGTCCAAGAGATACAGTAAACCTGAAATGAAGCATCGGAATCTATAACTAAGGTCACAAGAATGTTTCAAAACATAGACAGTGGGAAGAGTCAGTCTACATGGGCTTAAGTCAGCATTGTGCCTTTTGTATTTAATTCCGATACAATTTCTGTATTTCATAGTCTCTAAGAAGGTCCAAGGGATACAGTAAACCCGAAGTGAAGCATCGGAATCTGTAACTAGCGTCACAGGAATGGTTGAAAACATAGACAGTAAGAAGAGTCAGTCCTTATGTACTTAAGTCGGCATTGTGCCTTTTCTATTTAATTCCGATGCAATTTCTGTGTTTCATCGTCAGTAAGAAGGTCAGAGGGATACAGTAAACCTGAAGTGAAGCATCGGAATCTATAACTAGTGTCACAGGAATGGTTCAAAGCATAGACAGTAAGAAAGGTCAGTCTTCTTGTACTTAAGTCGGCATTGTATCTTTTGTATTTAATTCCGATGCAAATTCTGTGTTTCATCGTCAATAAGAAGGTCAGAGGGATACAGTAAACCTGAAGTCAAACATCGGAATCTATAACTAGTGTCACAGGAATGGTTCAAAGCATAGACAGTTAGAAGCGTCAGTCTTCTTGTACTTAAGTCGGCATCGTGCATTTTCTATTTAATTCCGATGCAATTTCTGTGTTTCATCATCAATAAGAAGGTCAGAGGGATACAGTAAACCTGAAGTGAAGCATCGGAATCTGTAACTTGAGTCACAGGAATGGTTCAAAACATAGGCAGTAAGAAGAATCAGTCTTCTTGTACTTAAGTCGGCATTGTGCCTTTTCTATTTAATTCCGATGCAATTTCTGTGTTTCATCGTCAATATGAAGGTCCAAGGGATACAATAAACCTGAAGTGAAGCATCGGAATCTATATCTATTTTTACAGGAATGGTTTTAAACATAGACCGTAAGGAGAGTCAGTCATCTTGTACTTAAGTCGGCATTGTGCTATTTGTATTTAATTCCGATGCAATTTCTGTGTTTCATCGTCAATAAGAAGGACAGACGGATACAGTAAACCCGAAGTGAAGCATCGGAATCTATAACTAGTGTCACAGGAATGGTTCAAAGCAGACAGTAGGTAGAGTCAGTCTTCTTTTACTTAAGTCGGCATTGTGCCTTTTGTATTCAATTCCGATGCAATTTCTGTGTTTCATCGTCAATAAGAAGGTCAGACGGATACAGTAAAACTGAAGTGTATCATCGGAATCAATAACTAGTGTCACAGGAATGGTTCAAACATAGACAGTAGGGAGAGTCAGTCTTCTTGTACTTATGTCGGCATTGCGCCTTTCCTATTTAATTTCGATGCAGTTTCTATGTTTCATCGTCAATAAGAAGGTCCAATGGATACAGTAAACCTGAAATGAAGGATCGGAATCTATAAGTAAGGTCACAGGAATGTTTCAAAACATAGACAGTAGGAAGAGTTAGTCTACATATACTTAAGTGGGCATTGCGCCTTTTGTATTTAATTCCGATACAATTTCTGCGTTTCATAGTCAATAAGAAGGTCCAAGGGATACAGTAAACCTGAAGTGAAGCATCGGAATCTATAACTAGTGTCACAGGAATGGTTCAAAACATAGACAGTAAGAAGAGTCAGTCTTCATGTACTTACGTCGGCATTGTGCCCTTTTCAATTTAATTCCGATGCAATTACTGTGTTTCACCGTCAATAAGAGGGTCAGAGGGATACAGGAAACCTGAAGTGAAGCATCGGAATCTCTATCTAGTGTCACAGGAATGGTTCAAACATAGTCCGTAAGATCAGTCAGTCTTCTTGTACTTAAGTCGGCATTGTTACTTTTGTTTTTTGTTCCGATACAATTCCTGTGTTTCATAGTCAATAAGAAGGTCCCAGGGATACAGTAAACCTAGAGTAAAGCATCGGAATCTATAACTAGTGTCAAAGGAATGGTTCAAATAATAGACAGTAAGAACAGTCAGTCTTCTTGTACTTAAGTCGGCATTGTGCCTTTTCTCTTTAATTCCGATGCAATTTCTGTGTTTCATCGTCAATAAGAAGGTCAGAGGGATACAGTAAACCTGAAGTGAAGCATCGGAATCTATAACTAGTGTCTCAGGAATGGTTCAAAGCATAGACAGTAAGAAAGGTCAGTCTTCTTGTACTTAAGTCATCATTGTGCCTTTTGTATTTAATTCCGATGCAATTTCTGTGTTTCATCGTCAATAAGAAGGTCAGAGGGATACAGTAAACCTGAAGTGAAGTATCGGAATCTATAACTAGTGTCACAGGAACGGTTCAAAACATAGAAAGTAGAAAAGTCAGTCTTCTTGTACTTAAGTCAGCATTGTGCTTTTTTATTTAATTCCGATGCACTTTCTGTGTTTCATCGTCAATAAGAAGGTCCAAGTAATACAGTAATCCTGAAATGAAGCATCGGAATCTATAACTAGTGTCACTGGAATGTTTCAAATCATAGACAGTAGGAAGAGTCAGTCTACATGTACGTAAGTCTGCATTGTGCCTTTTGTATTTAATTCCGATGCAATTTCTGTGTTTCATCGTCAATAAGAAGGTCAGAGGGATACAGTAAACCTGAAGTGAAGCATCGGAATCTATAACTAGTGTCACAGGAATGGTTCAAAGCATAGACAGTTAGAAAGGTCAGTCTTCTTGTACTTAAGTCATCATTGTGCC
The DNA here is from genome assembly GCF_021461385.2 of Schistocerca piceifrons. Lineage (NCBI taxonomy): Eukaryota > Metazoa > Arthropoda > Insecta > Orthoptera > Acrididae > Schistocerca > Schistocerca piceifrons. The sequence continues at coordinate 226,653 of NW_025727719.1, read as the reverse complement.
TTTTGTATTTAATTCCGATGCAATTTCTGTGTTTCATCGTCAATAGGAAGGTCAGAGGGATACAGTAAACCTGAAGTGAAGTATCGGAATCTATAACTAGTGTCACAGGAACGGTTCAAAACATAGAAAGTAGAAAAGTCAGTCTTCTTGTACTTAAGTCAGCATTGTGCTTTTTTATTTAATTCCGATGCACTTTCTGTGTTTCATCGTCAATAAGAAGGTCCAAGTAATACAGTAATCCTGAAATGAAGCATCGGAATCTATAACTAGTGTCACAGGAATGTTTAAAATCATAGAAAGTAGGAAGAGTCAGTCTACATGTACGTAAGTCGGCATTGTGCCTTTTGTATTTAATTCCGATGCAATTTCTGTGTTTCGTCGTCAAAAAGAAGGTCAGAGGGATACAGTAAACCTGAAGTGAAGCATCGGAATCTATAACTAGTGTCACAGGAATGGTTCAAAACGTAGTCAGTAAGAAGAGGCAGTCTTCTGGTACTTAAGTCGGCATTGTGCCTTTTCGATTTAATTCCGATGCAATTTCTGTGTTTCATCGGCAGTAACAAGGTCAGAGGTAAACAGTAAACCTGTAGTGAAGCATCGGGATCTGTAACTAGCGTCACAGGAATGGTTCATAGCATAGATAGTAAGAAGAGTCAGTCTTCTTGTACTTAAGTCGGCATTGTGCCTTTTGTATTTAATTCCGATGCAATTTCTGTGTTTCATCGTCGATAAGAAGGTCCAAGGGATACAGTAAATCTGAGGTGAAGCATCGGAATCTATAACTATTGTCACAGGAATGGTTCAAAACATTGACAGTAAGAGGAGTCAGTCTTCTTGTACTTAAGTCGGCATTGTGCCTTTTGTATTTAATTCCGATTCAATTTCTGTGTTTCATCGTCAAAAAGAAGGTCAGAAGATTCAGTAAACCTGAAGTGAGGCATCGGAATCTATAACCAGTCTCACAGGAATGGTTCAAAACATAGACAGTAGGAAGAGTCAGTCTTCTTGTACTTAAGTCGGCATTGTGCCTTTTGTATTTAATTCCGATGTAATTTCTGTGTTTCATCGTCAATAAGAAGGTCAGGGGGATACAGTAAACCTGAAGTGAGGCATCGGAATCTGTAAGTAGTGTCACAGGAATGGTTCAAAACAGTCAGTAAGTAGAGTCAGTCTTCTTGTACTTAAGTCGGCATTGTGCCTTTTGTATTTAACTCCGATGCACTATCTGTGTTTCATCGGCAATAAGAAGAACCAAGGGTAACAGTAAACCTGAAATGAAGCATCGGAATCTATAACAAGTGTCACAGGAATGGTTCAAATTATAGACAGTAGGAAGATTCATTCTACATGTACTTAAGTCGGCATCGTGCCTTTTGTATTTATTTCCGATGCAATTTCTGTGTTTCATCGTCAATAAGGAGGTCAGAGGGATACAGTAAACCTGAAGTGAAGCATCGGAATCTTTAACTAGTGTCACAGGAATGGTTCAAATATAGTCAGTAAGAAGAGTAAGTCTTCTCGTACTTACGTCGGCATTGTGCCTTTTGTATTTAATTCCGAAGCAATATCTGTGTTACATCGTCAATGAGAAGGTCCAAGGGATACAGTAAACCTGAAGTGAAGCATCGGACGCTGTAACTAGCGTCACAGGAATGGTTGAAACATAGACAGTAAGAAGAGTCAGTCCTCTTGTACATAAGTCGGCATTGTGCCTTTTGTATTTAATTCCGATGCAATTTCTGAGTTTCAACGTCAATAAGAAGGTACAAGGGATACAGTAAATCAGAGGTGAAGCATCGGAATCTATAACTATTGTCACAGGAATGGTTCAAAACATTGACAGTAAGAGGAGTCAGTCTTCTTGTACTTAAGTCGGCATTGTGCGTTTTGTATTTAATTCCGATTCAATTTCTGTGTATCATCGTCAAAAAGAAGGTCAGATGGATTCAGTAAACCTGAAGTGAGGCATCGGAATCTATAACTAGTCTCACAGGAATGGTTCAAAACATAGACAGTAGGAAGAGTCAGTCTTCTTGTACTTAAGTCGGCATTGTGCCTTTTTATTTAACTCCGATGCACTATCTGTGTTTCATCGGCAATAAGAAGAACCAAGGGATACAGTAAACCTGAAATGAAGCATCGGAATCTATAACAAGTGTCACAGAAATGGTTCAAAACATAGACAGTAGGAAGATTCATTCTACATGTAATTAAGTCGGCATCGTGCCTTTTGTATTTATTTCCGATGCAATTTCTGTGTTTCATCGTGAATAAGAAGGTCAGAGGGATACAGTAAACCTGAAGTGAAGCATCGGAATCTATAACTAGTGTCACAGGAATGGGTCCAAACATAGTCAGTAAGAAGAGTCAGTCATCTTGTACTTAAGTCGGCATTGTGCCTTTTCTATTTAATTCCGATGAAATATCTGTGTTTCATCGTCAATAAGAAAGTCCAAGGGATACAGTACACATGAAGTGAAGCATCGGAATCTATAACTAGTGTCAAAGGAATGGTTCAAAACATAGTCAGTACGAAGAGTCAGTCTTCTTGTACATATGTCGGCATTGTGCATTTTGTATCTAATTCCGATGCAATTTCTGTGTTTCATCGTCAATAACAGGGTCAGAGGGATACGGTAAACCTGTAGCGAAGCATCGGAATCTATAACTAGTGTCACAGGAATTGTTCAAAACATAGACAGTAAGCAGGGTCAGTCTTCTTGTATTTAAGTCGGCATTGTGCCTTTTGTATTTAATTCCGATGAAATTTCTGTGTTTCGTCGTCAATAAGAAGGTCCAAGGGATACAGTAAAGCTGAAGTGAATCATCGGAATCTATAACTAGTGTCACAGTAATGGTTCAAAACATAGACAAAAAGAAGAGTCAGTCTTCTTGTACTTAAGTCGGCATTGTGCCTTTTGTATTTAATTGCGATATAATTTCTGTGTTTCATCGTCAATAAGAAGGTCAGGGGGATACAGTAAACCTGAAGTGAGGCATCGGGATCTGTAAGTAGTGTCACAGGAATGGTTCAAAACATTCAGTAAGTAGAGTCAGTCTTCTTGTACTTAAGTCGGCATTGTGCCTTTTGTATTTAACGCCGATGCACTATCTGTGTTTCATCGGCAATAAGAAGAACCAAGGGTAACAGTAAACCTGAAATGAAGCATCGGAATCTATAACAAGTGTCACAGGAATGTTTCAAATTATAGACAGTAGGAAGATTCATTCTACATGTACTTAAGTCGGCATCGTGCATTTTGTATTTATTTCCGATGCAATTTCTGTGTTTCATCGTCAATAAGAAGGTCAGAGGGATACAGTAAACCTGAAGTGAAGCATCGGAATCTATAACTAGTGTCACAGGAATGGTTCAAACATAGTCAGTAAGAAGAGTCAGTCTTCTCGTACTTACGTCGGCATTGTGCCTTTTGTATTTAATTCCGAAGCAATATCTGTGTTACATCGTCAATAAGAAGGTCCAAGGGATACAGTAAACCTGAAGTGAAGCATCGGAATCTATAACTAGTGTCACAGGAATTGTTCAAAACATAGACAGTAAGAAGGGTCAGTCTTCTTGCATTTAAGTCGGCATTGTGCCTTTTGTATTTAATTCCGATGCAATTTCTGTGTTTCATCGTCAATAAGAAGGTCAGAGGGATACGGTAAACCTGAAGTGAAGCATCGGAATCTATAACTAGTGTCACAGGAATTGTTCAAAACATAGACAGTAAGAAGGGTCAGTCTTCTTGCATTTAAGTCGGCATTGTGCCTTTTGTATTTAATTCCGATGCAATTTCTGTGTTTCATCGTCAATAAGAAGGTCAGAGGGATACAGTAAACCTGAAGTGAATCATCGGAATCTATAACTAGTGTCACAGTAATGGTTCAAAACATAGACAAAAAGAAGAGTCAGTTTTCTTGTACTTAATTCGGCTTTGTGCCTTTTGTATTTAATACCGATGTAATTTCTGTGTTTCACCGTCAATAAGAAGGTCAGAGGGATACAGTAAATCTGAAGTGAGGCATCGGAATCTGTAACTAGTGTCACAGGAATGGTTCAAAACAGTCAGTAAGTAGAGTCAGCCTTCTTGTACTTCAGTCGGCATTGTGCCTTTTGTATTTAACTCCGATGCACTATCTGTGTTTCATCGGCAATAAGAAGAACCAAGGGATGCAGTAAACCTGAAATGAAGCATCGAAATCTATAACAAGTGTCACAGGAATGGTTCAAATTATAGGCAGTAGGAAGATTCATTCTACATGTACTTATGCCGGCATCGTGCCTTTTGTATTTATTTCCTATGCAATTTCTGTGTTTCATCGTCAATAAGAAGGTCAGAGGGATACAGTAAACCTGAAGTGAAGCATCGGAATCTATTACTAGTGTCACAGGAATGGTTCAAACATAGTCAGTAAGAAGAGTCAGTCTTCTTGTACTTAAGTCGGCATTGTGCCTTTTATATTTAATTCCGATGCAGTTTCTGTGTTTCATCGTCAATAAGAAGGTCCAAGAGATACAGTAAACCTGAAATGAAGCATCGGAATCTATAACTAAGGTCACAAGAATGTTTCAAAACATAGACAGTGGGAAGAGTCAGTCTACATGGGCTTAAGTCAGCATTGTGCCTTTTGTATTTAATTCCGATACAATTTCTGTATTTCATAGTCTCTAAGAAGGTCCAAGGGATACAGTAAACCCGAAGTGAAGCATCGGAATCTGTAACTAGCGTCACAGGAATGGTTGAAAACATAGACAGTAAGAAGAGTCAGTCCTCTTGTACTTAAGTCGGCATTGTGCCTTTTCTATTTAATTCCGATGCAATTACTGTGTTTCATCGTCAGTAAGAAGGTCAGAGGGATACAGTAAACCTGAAGTGAAGCATCGGAATCTATAACTAGTGTCATAGGAATGGTTCAAAGCATAGACAGTAAGAAAGGTCAGTCTTCTTGTACTTAAGTCGGCATTGTATCTTTTGTATTTAATTCCGATGCAAATTCTGTGTTTCATCGTCAATAAGAAGGTCAGAGGGATACAGTAAACCTGAAGTCAAGCATCGGAATCTATAACTAGTGTCACAGGAATGGTTCAAACATAGTCAGTAAGAAGAGTCAGTCTTCTTGTACTTAAGTCGGCATTGTGCCTTTTATATTTAATTCCGATGCAGTTTCTGTGTTTCATCGTCAATAAGAAGGTCCAAGAGATACAGTAAACCTGAAATGAAGCATCGGAATCTATAACTAAGGTCACAAGAATGTTTCAAAACATAGACAGTGGGAAGAGTCAGTCTACATGGGCTTAAGTCAGCATTGTGCCTTTTGTATTTAATTCCGATACAATTTCTGTATTTCATAGTCTCTAAGAAGGTCCAAGGGATACAGTAAACCCGAAGTGAAGCATCGGAATCTGTAACTAGCGTCACAGGAATGGTTGAACACATAGACAGTAAGAAGAGTCAGTCCTCTTGTACTTAAGTCGGCATTGTGCCTTTTCTATTTAATTCCGATGCAATTTCTGTGTTTCATCGTCAATATGAAGGTCCAAGGGATACAATAAACCTGAAGTGAAGCATCGGAATCTATATCTATTTTTACAGGAATGGTTATAAACATAGACCGTAAGGAGAGTCAGTCATCTTGTACTTAAGTCGGCTTTGTGCCATTTGTATTTAATTCCGATGCAATTTCTGTGTTTCATCGTCAATAAGAAGGACAGACGGATACAGTAAACCCGAAGTGAAGCATCGGAATCTATAACTAGTGTCACAGGAATGGTTCAAAGCAGTCAGTAGGTAGAGTCAGTCTTCTTTTACTTAAGTCGGCATTGTGCCTTTTGTATTTAATTCCGATGCAATTTCTGTGTTTCATCGTCAATAAGAAGGTCAGACGGATACAGTAAAACTGAAGTGTATCATCGGAATCAATAACTAGTGACAAAGGAATGGTTCAAACATAGACAGTAGGGAGAGTCAGTCTTCTTGTACTTATGTCGGCATTGCGCCTTTCCTATTTAATTTCGATGCAGTTTCTATGTTTCATCGTCAATAAGAAGGTCCAATGGATACAGTAAATCTGAAATGAAGGATCGGAATCTATAAGTAAGGTCACAGGAATGTTTCAAAACATAGACAGTAGGAAGAGTTAGTCTACATATACTTAAGTGGGCATTGCGCCTTTTGTATTTAATTCCGATACAATTTCTGCGTTTCATAGTCAATAAGAAGGTCCAAGGGATACAGTAAACCTGAAGTGAAGCATCGGAATCTATAACTAGTGTCACAGGAATGGTTCAAAACATAGACAGTAAGAAGAGTCAGTCTTCATGTACTTACGTCGGCATTGTGCCCTTTTCAATTTAATTCCGATGCAATTACTGTGTTTCACCGTCAATAAGAAGGTCAGAGGGATATAGGAAACCTGAAGTGAAGCATCGGAATCTCTATCTAGTGTCACAGGAATGGTTCAAACATAGTCAGTAAGATCAGTCAGTCTTCTTGTACTTAAGTCGGCATTGTTACTTTTGTTTTTTGTTCCGATACAATTCCTGTGTTTCATAGTCAATAAGAAGGTCCCAGGGATACAGTAAACCTAGAGTAAAGCATCGGAATCTATAACTAGTGTCAAAGGAATGGTTCAAATAATAGACAGTAAGAAGAGTCAGTCTTCTTGTACTTAAGTCGGCATTGTGCCTTTTCTCTTTCTTTCCGATGCAATTTCTGTGTTTCATCGTCAATAAGAAGGTCAGAGGGATACAGTAAACCTGAAGTGAAGCATCGGAATCTATAACTAGTGTCACAGGAATGGTTCAAAGCATAGACAGTAAGAAAGGTCAGTCTTCTTGTACTTAAGTCATCATTGTGCCTTTTGTATTTAATTCCGATGCAATTTCTGTGTTTCATCGTCAATAAGAAGGTCAGAGGGATACAGTAAACCTGAAGTGAAGCATCGGAATCTATAACTAGTGTCACTGGAATGTTTCAAATCATAGACAGTAGGAAGAGTCAGTCTACATGTACGTAAGTCTGCATTGTGCCTTTTGTATTTAATTCCGATGCAATTTCTGTGTTTCATCGTCAATAAGAAGGTCAGAGGGATACAGTAAACCTGAAGTGAAGCATCGGAATCTATAACTAGTGTCACAGGAATGGTTCAAAACGTAGTCAGTAAGAAGAGTCAGTCTTCTGGTACTTAAGTCGGCATTGTGCCTTTTCGATTTAATTCCGATGCAACTTCTGTGGTTCATCGGCAATAACAAGGTCAGAGGTAAACAGTAAACCTGTAGTGAAGCATCGGAATCTGTAACTAGCGTCAAAGGAATGGTTCAAAGCATAGATAGTAAGAAGAGTCAGTCTTCTTGTACTTAAGTCGGCATTGTGCCCTTTCTACTTAATTCCGATGAAATTTCTGTATTTCATCGTCAATTAGAAGGTCGAAGGGATACAGTAAACCTGGAGTGAAGCATCGGAATCTATAACTAGCGTCACAGGAATGGTTCAAAACATAGGCAGTAAGAAGAGTCAGTCTTCTTGTACTTAAGTCGGCATTGTGTCTTTCTATTTAATTCCGATTCAATTTCTGTGTTTCATCGTCAATATGAAGGTCCAAGGGATACAGTACACCTGAAGTGAAGCATCGGAATCTATATCTATTTTCACAGGAATGGTTCAAAACATAGACCGTAAGGAGAGTCAGTCATCTTGTATTCAAGTCGGCATTGTGCCATTTGTATTTAATTCCGATGCAATTTCTGTGTTTCATCGTCAATAAGAAGGACAGACGGATACAGTAAACCTGAAGTCAAGCATCGGAATCTATAACTAGTGTCACAGGAATGGTTCAATGCAGTCAGTAGGTAGAGTCAGTCTTCTTTTACTTAAGTCGGCATTGTGCATTTGTATTTAATTCCGATGCAATTTCTGTGTTTCATCGTCAATAAGAAGGTCTGACGGATACGGTAAAACTGAAGTGTATCATCGGAATCAATAACTAGTGTCACATGAATGGTTCAAAACATCGTCAGTAAGAAGAGTCAGTCTTCTTGTACTCAAGTCGGCATTGTGCCTTTTGTATTTAATTCCAATGCAATTTCTGTGTTTCATCGTCAATAAGAAGGTCCAAGGGATACAGTAAACCTGAAGTGAAGCATCGGAATCTATAACCAGTGTCACAGGAATGGTTCAAAGCATAGACAGTAAGAAAGGTCAGTCTTCTTGTACTTAAGTCGGCATTGTGCCTTTTGTAATTAATTCCGATGCAATTTCTGAGTTTCATCGTCAATAAGAAGGTCCGAGGGATACAGTAAACCTGAAGTGAAGCATCGGAATCTATAACTAATCTCACAGGAATGGTTCAAACCATAGACAGTAGGAAGAGTCAGTCCTCTTGTACTTAAGTCGCCATTGTGCCTTTTCTATTTAACTCCGATGTACTATCTGTGTTTCATCGTCAATAATTAGATCCATGTGATACAGTAAACCTGAAATGAAGCATCGCAATCTATAACAAGTGTCACAGGAATGGTTCAAAGTATAGACAGTAGGAAGATTCATTCTACATGTACTTATGTCGGCATCGTGCCTTTTGTATTTATTTCCGATGCAATTTCTGTGTTTCGTCGTCTATAAGTTGGTCAGAGGGATACAGTAAACCTGAAGTGAAGCATCGGAATCTATAACTAATGTCAGAGGAATGGTTCAAAACATAGGCAGTAAGAAGAGTCAGTCCTCTTGTATTTATGTCGGCATTGTGCCTTTTGTATTTATTTCCGATGCAATATCTGTGTTCCATCGTCAATAAGAAGGTCCAAGGGATACAGTAACCCTGAAGTGAAGCATCGGAATCGGTAACTAGCGTCACAGGAATGGTTCAACACTTAGACAGTATGAATTGTCAGTCTTCTTGTACTTCAGTCGGCATTGTGCCATTTCTATTTAATTCCGATGCAGTTTCTGTGTTTCATCGTCAATGAGACGGTCAGATGGATACAGTAAACCTGAAGTGAAGCATCGGAATCAGTATCTAGTGCCACAGGAATGGTTCAAATCATAGTCAGTAAGAAGAGTCAGTCTTCTTGTACTTAAGTCGGCATTGTGCCTTTTCTATTTAATTCCGATGCAATTTCTGTGTTTCATCGTCAATAAGAACGTCCAAGGGATACAGTAAACCTGAAGTGAAGCATCGTAATCCATAACTAGTGTCCCAGGAATAGTTCAAAACATAGATAGTAGGAAGAGTCAGTCTTCTTGTACTTAAGTCGGCAATGTGCCTTTTCTATTTAATTCCGATGCAATTTCTGTGATTCATCGTCATTAAGAAGGTCCAAGGGATACAGTACACCTGAAGTGAATCATCGGAAACCACAACTAGTGTCACAGGAATGGTTCAAACATAGTCAATACAAAGAGTCAGTATTCTTGTACGTAATCCGGCATTGTGCCTTTTGTATCTAATTCCGAAGCAATTTCTGAGTTTCATCATCAATAAGAAGGTCAGAGGGATACAGTAAACTTGAAGTGAAGCATCAGAATCTATAACTAGTGTCACAGGAATTGTTCAAAACAGTCAGAAAGAAGAGTCAGTCTTCGTGTACTTAAGTCGGCATTGTGCCTTTTCTATTTAATTGCGATGCAATTTCTGTGTTTCATCGTCAAAAAGAAGGTCAGAGGGATACAGTAAACCTGAGGTGAAGCATCGGAATCTATAACTAGTCTCACAGGAATGCTTCAAAACATAGACAGTAGGAAAAGTCAGTCTTCTTGTACTTAAGTCGGCATTGTGCCTTTTGTATTTAACTCCGATGCACTATCTGTGTTTCATCGTCAATAAGAAGATCCAAGGGATACAGTAAACCTGAAATGAAGCATCGGAATCTATAACAAGTGTCACAGGAATGGTTCATATCATAGACAGTGGGAAGATTCATTCTACAGGTACTTAAGTCGGCATCGTGCCTTTTGTATTTATTTCCCATGCAATTTCTGTGTTTCATCGTCAATAAGAAGGTCAGAGGGATACAGTAAACCTGAAGTGAAGCATCGTAAACTATAACTAGTGTCACAGGAATGGTTCAAAACATAGACAGTAAGAAGAGTCAGCCTTCTTGTACTTAAGTCGGCATTGTGCCTTTTGTATTTTATTCCGATGCAATTTCTGTGTTTCGAAGCATTGGAATCTATAACTAATGTCACAGGAATCGTTCAAAACATAGACAGTAGGATGAGTCAGTCTTCTTGTACTTAAGTCGGCATTGTGCGTTTTGTATTTAGTTCCGATGCAATTTCTGTGTTTCATCGTCAATAAGAAGGTCTTAGTGATAGAGTAAACCTGAAGTGAAGCATCGGAATCTACAACTAGTGTCACAGGAATGGTTCAAAACATAGTCAGTAAGAAGAGTCAGTTTTCTTGTACTTAAGTCGGCATTGTGCGTTTGTATTTAATTCCGATGCAATTTCTGTGTTTCTTCGTCAATAAGAAGGTCCAAGGGATACAGTAAACCTGAAGTGAAGCATCGGAAACAATAACTAATGTCACAGGAATCGTTCAAAACATAGACAGTAGGAAGAGTCAGCCTTCTTGTAATTAAGTCGGCATTGTGCCTTTAGTATTTATTTCCGATGCAATTTCTGTGTTTCATCGTCAATAAGAAGGTCCAAGGGATACAGTAAACCTGAAGTGAAGCATCGGAATCTGTAACTAGCGTCACAGGAATATTTCAAAGCATAGTCAGTGAGAAGAGTCAGTCTTCTTGTACTTAAGTCTGCATTGTGCTTTTTCTATTTAATACCGATGCAATTTCTGTGTTTCATCGTCAGTAAGAAAGTCCAAGGGATACAGTACACCTGAAGTGAATCAACGGAATCTATAACTAGTGTCACAGGAATTGTTCAAAACATAGTCAGTACGAAGAGTCAGTCTTCTTGTACTTAAGTCGGCATTGTTACTTTTGTATCTAATTCCGATGCAATTTCTGTGTTTCATTGTCAATAAGAAGGTCAGAGGGATACAGTAAACCTGAAGTGAAGCATCGGAATCTATAACTAATGTCACAGGAGTGGTTCAAAACATTGACAGTACGAAGGGTCAGTCTTCTTGTACTTTAGTCGACATTGTGCCTTTTCAGTTTAATTCCGATGCAATATCTGTGTTTCATCGTCAATATGAAGATCCAAGGGATACAATAAACCTGAAATGAAGCATCGGAATCTGTAACAAGTCTCACAGGAATGGTTCAAAACATAGACAGTAGGAAGAGTCAGTCTTATTGTACTTAAGTCGGCATTGTGCCTTTTGAATTTACTTCCGATGCAATTTCTGTGTTTCGTCGTCAATAAGAAGGTCCAAGGGATGCAGTAAACCTGAAGTGAAGCATCGGAATCTATAACTAGTGTCACAGGAATGGTTCAAACCATAGACAAAAAGAAGAGTCAGGCTTCGTGTACTTAAGTCCGCATTGATCCTTTTGTATTTAATTCCGATGCAATTTCTGAGTTTCATCGTCAATAAGAAGGTCAGAGGGATACAGTAAACCTGTAGTGAAGCATCGGAATCTATAACTAGTGTCACAGGAATGGTTCAAAACAGTCAGTAAAATGAGTCAGTCTTCTTTTACTTAAGTCGGCATTGTGGCTTTTGTATTTAATTCCGATGCAATTTCTGTGTTTCATCGACAATAAGAAGGTCCAAGGGATACAGTGAATCTGAGGTGAAGCATCGTAATCTATAACTAGTGTCACAGGAATGGTTCAAATCATTGACAGTAAGAAGAGTCAGTCTTCTTGTACTTAAGTCGGCATTGTGCCTTTTCTATTTAATTCCGATGCAATTTCTGTGTTTCATCGTCGAAAAGAAGGTCAGAGGGATACAGTAAACCTGAAGTGAAACATCGGAATCCATAACTAGTCTCACAGGAATGGTTCAAAGCATAGACAGTGGGAAGAGTCAGTCTTCTTGTACTTAAGTCGGCGTTGTGCCTTTTGTATTTATTTCCGATGCAATTTCTGTGTTTCGTCGTCAATAAGAAGGCCCAAGCGATACAGTAAACCTGAAGTGAAGCATCGGAATCTATAACTAGTGTCACAGGAATGGGTCAAAACATAGACAAAAATAAGAGTCAATCTTCTTGTACTTAAGTCGGCAATGTGACCTTTTGTATTTAATTCCGATGCAATTTCTTAATTTCATCGTCAATAAGAAGGTCAGAGGGATACAGTAAACCTGAAGTGAAGCATCGGAATCTATAACTAGTGTCACAGGAATGGTTCAAACATAGTCAGTAAGAAGAGTCAGTGTTCTTGTACTTAAGTCGGCATTGTGCCTTTTATATTTAATTCCGATGCAGTTTCTGTGCTTCATCGTCAGTAAGAACGTCCAAGAGATACACTAAACCTGAAATGAGCATCGGAATCTATAACTAAGGTCACAGGAATGTTTCAAAAAATAGACAGTAGGAAGAGTCAGTCTACATGTGCTTAAGTCAGCATTGTGCCTTTTGTATTTAATTCCGATACAATTTCTGTATTTCATAGTCTCTGAGAAGGTCCAAGGGATACAGTAAACCTGAAGTGCAGCGTCGGAATCTGTAACTAGTGTCACAGGAATCGTGCAAAACATAGACAGTAAGAAGAGTCAGTCTTCTTGTACTTAACTCGGCATTGTGCCGTTTTCAATTTAATTCCGATGCAATTACTGTGATTCATCGTCAATAAGAAGGTCAGAGGGATACAGTAAACCTGAAGTGAAGCATCGGAATGTCTAACTAGTGTCACAGGAATGGTTCAAACATAGTCAGTAAGAAGGGTCAGTCTTCTCGTACTTACGTCGGCATTGTGCCTTTTGTATTTAATTCCGAAGCAATATCTGTGTTACATCGTCAATAAGAAGGTCCAAGGGATAAGTAAACATGAAGTGAAGCATCGGAATCTGTAACTAGCGTCACAGGAATGGTTGAAAACATAGACAGTAAGAAGAGTCAGTCTTCTTGTACTTAAGTCGGCATTGTGCCTTTTCTATTTAATTCCGATGCAATTACTGTGTTTCATCGTCAGTAAGAAGGTCAGAGGGATACAGTAAACCTGAAGTGAAGCATCGGAATCTATAACTAGTGTCACAGAAATTGGTCAAAGCATAGACAGTAAGAAAGGTCAGTCTTCTTCTACTTAAGTCGGCATTGTATCTTTTGTATTTAATTCCGATGCAAATTCTGTGTTTCATCGTCAATAAGAAGGTCAGAGGGATACAGTAAACCTGAAGGGAAGCATCGGAATCTATAACTAGTGTCACAGGAATGGTTCAAAGCATAGACAGTTGGAAGCGTCAGTCTTTTTGTAGTTAAGTCGGCATCGTGCATTTTCTATTTAATTCCGATGCAATTTCTGTGTTTCATCGTCAATAAGAAGGTCAGAGGGATACAGTAAACCTGAAGTGAAGCATCGGAATCTGTAACTAGAGTCACAGGAATGGTTCAAAATATAGGCAGTAAGAAGAGTCAGTCTTCTTGTACTTAAGTCGCCACTGTGCCTTTTCTATTTAATTCCGATGCAATTTCTGTGTTTCATCGTCAATATGAAATTCCAAGGGATACAGTAAACCTGAAGTGAAGCATCGGAGTCTATATCTATTTTCACAGGAATGGATCAAAACATAGACCGTAAGGAGAGTCAGTCATCTTGTACTTAAGTCGGCATTGTGCCATTTGTATTTAATTCCGATGCAATTTCTGTGTCTCATCGTCAATAAGAAGGACAGAGGGATACAGTAAACCCGAAGTGAAGCATCGGAATCTATAACTAGTGTCACAGGAATGGTTCAAAACAGTCAGTAGGTAGAGTCAGTCTTCTTTTACTAAAGTCGGCATTGTGACTTTTGTATTTAATTCCGATGCAATTACTGTGTTTCATCGTCAATAAGAAGGTCAGACGGAAACAGTAAAACTGAAGTGTATCATCGGAATCAATAACTAGTGTCACAGGAATGGTTCAAAACTTAGACAGTTGGAAGGGTCAGTCTTCTAGTACTTTAGTCGACATTGTGCCTTTTCTGTTTAATTCCGATGCAGTTTCTGTGTTTCATCGTCAATAAGAAGGTCCAAGAGATACAGTAAACCTGAAATGAAGCATCGGAATCTATAACTAAGGTCACAAGAATGTTTCAAAACATAGACAGTGGGAAGAGTCAGTCTACATGGGCTTAAGTCAGCATTGTGCCTTTTGTATTTAATTCCGATACAATTTCTGTATTTCATAGTCTCTAAGAAGGTCCAAGGGATACAGTAAACCCGAAGTGAAGCATCGGAATCTGTAACTAGCGTCACAGGAATGGTTGAAAACATAGACAGTAAGAAGAGTCAGTCCTCTTGTACTTAAGTCGGCATTGTGCCTTTTCTATTTAATTCCGATGCAATTACTGTGTTTCATCGTCAGTAAGAAGGTCAGAGGGATACAGTAAACCTGAAGTGAAGCATCGGAATCTATAACTAGTGTCATAGGAATGGTTCAAAGCATAGACAGTAAGAAAGGTCAGTCTTCTTGTACTTAAGTCGGCATTGTATCTTTTGTATTTAATTCCGATGCAAATTCTGTGTTTCATCGTCAATAAGAAGGTCAGAGGGATACAGTAAACCTGAAGTCAAGCATCGGAATCTATAACTAGTGTCACAGGAATGGTTCAAACATAGTCAGTAAGAAGAGTCAGTCTTCTTGTACTTAAGTCGGCATTGTGCCTTTTATATTTAATTCCGATGCAGTTTCTGTGTTTCATCGTCAATAAGAAGGTCCAAGAGATACAGTAAACCTGAAATGAAGCATCGGAATCTATAACTAAGGTCACAAGAATGTTTCAAAACATAGACAGTGGGAAGAGTCAGTCTACATGGGCTTAAGTCAGCATTGTGCCTTTTGTATTTAATTCCGATACAATTTCTGTATTTCATAGTCTCTAAGAAGGTCCAAGGGATACAGTAAACCCGAAGTGAAGCATCGGAATCTGTAACTAGCGTCACAGGAATGGTTGAACACATAGACAGTAAGAAGAGTCAGTCCTCTTGTACTTAAGTCGGCATTGTGCCTTTTCTATTTAATTCCGATGCAATTTCTGTGTTTCATCGTCAATATGAAGGTCCAAGGGATACAATAAACCTGAAGTGAAGCATCGGAATCTATATCTATTTTTACAGGAATGGTTATAAACATAGACCGTAAGGAGAGTCAGTCATCTTGTACTTAAGTCGGCTTTGTGCCATTTGTATTTAATTCCGATGCAATTTCTGTGTTTCATCGTCAATAAGAAGGACAGACGGATACAGTAAACCCGAAGTGAAGCATCGGAATCTATAACTAGTGTCACAGGAATGGTTCAAAGCAGTCAGTAGGTAGAGTCAGTCTTCTTTTACTTAAGTCGGCATTGTGCCTTTTGTATTTAATTCCGATGCAATTTCTGTGTTTCATCGTCAATAAGAAGGTCAGACGGATACAGTAAAACTGAAGTGTATCATCGGAATCAATAACTAGTGACAAAGGAATGGTTCAAACATAGACAGTAGGGAGAGTCAGTCTTCTTGTACTTATGTCGGCATTGCGCCTTTCCTATTTAATTTCGATGCAGTTTCTATGTTTCATCGTCAATAAGAAGGTCCAATGGATACAGTAAATCTGAAATGAAGGATCGGAATCTATAAGTAAGGTCACAGGAATGTTTCAAAACATAGACAGTAGGAAGAGTTAGTCTACATATACTTAAGTGGGCATTGCGCCTTTTGTATTTAATTCCGATACAATTTCTGCGTTTCATAGTCAATAAGAAGGTCCAAGGGATACAGTAAACCTGAAGTGAAGCATCGGAATCTATAACTAGTGTCACAGGAATGGTTCAAAACATAGACAGTAAGAAGAGTCAGTCTTCATGTACTTACGTCGGCATTGTGCCCTTTTCAATTTAATTCCGATGCAATTACTGTGTTTCACCGTCAATAAGAAGGTCAGAGGGATATAGGAAACTTGAAGTGAAGCATCGGAATCTCTATCTAGTGTCACAGGAATGGTTCAAACATAGTCAGTAAGATCAGTCAGTCTTCTTGTACTTAAGTCGGCATTGTTACTTTTGTTTTTTGTTCCGATACAATTCCTGTGTTTCATAGTCAATAAGAAGGTCCCAGGGATACAGTAAACCTAGAGTAAAGCATCGGAATCTATAACTAGTGTCAAAGGAATGGTTCAAATAATAGACAGTAAGAAGAGTCAGTCTTCTTGTACTTAAGTCGGCATTGTGCCTTTTCTCTTTCTTTCCGATGCAATTTCTGTGTTTCATCGTCAATAAGAAGGTCAGAGGGATACAGTAAACCTGAAGTGAAGCATCGGAATCTATAACTAGTGTCACAGGAATGGTTCAAAGCATAGACAGTAAGAAAGGTCAGTCTTCTTGTACTTAAGTCATCATTGTGCCTTTTGTATTTAATTCCGATGCAATTTCTGTGTTTCATCGTCAATAAGAAGGTCAGAGGGATACAGTAAACCTGAAGTGAAGCATCGGAATCTATAACTAGTGTCACTGGAATGTTTCAAATCATAGACAGTAGGAAGAGTCAGTCTACATGTACGTAAGTCTGCATTGTGCCTTTTGTATTTAATTCCGATGCAATTTCTGTGTTTCATCGTCAATAAGAAGGTCAGAGGGATACAGTAAACCTGAAGTGAAGCATCGGAATCTATAACTAGTGTCACAGGAATGGTTCAAAACGTAGTCAGTAAGAAGAGTCAGTCTTCTGGTACTTAAGTCGGCATTGTGCCTTTTCGATTTAATTCCGATGCAACTTCTGTGGTTCATCGGCAATAACAAGGTCAGAGGTAAACAGTAAACCTGTAGTGAAGCATCGGAATCTGTAACTAGCGTCAAAGGAATGGTTCAAAGCATAGATAGTAAGAAGAGTCAGTCTTCTTGTACTTAAGTCGGCATTGTGCCCTTTCTACTTAATTCCGATGAAATTTCTGTATTTCATCGTCAATTAGAAGGTCGAAGGGATACAGTAAACCTGGAGTGAAGCATCGGAATCTATAACTAGCGTCACAGGAATGGTTCAAAACATAGGCAGTAAGAAGAGTCAGTCTTCTTGTACTTAAGTCGGCATTGTGTCTTTCTATTTAATTCCGATTCAATTTCTGTGTTTCATCGTCAATATGAAGGTCCAAGGGATACAGTACACCTGAAGTGAAGCATCGGAATCTATATCTATTTTCACAGGAATGGTTCAAAACATAGACCGTAAGGAGAGTCAGTCATCTTGTATTCAAGTCGGCATTGTGCCATTTGTATTTAATTCCGATGCAATTTCTGTGTTTCATCGTCAATAAGAAGGACAGACGGATACAGTAAACCTGAAGTCAAGCATCGGAATCTATAACTAGTGTCACAGGAATGGTTCAATGCAGTCAGTAGGTAGAGTCAGTCTTCTTTTACTTAAGTCGGCATTGTGCATTTGTATTTAATTCCGATGCAATTTCTGTGTTTCATCGTCAATAAGAAGGTCTGACGGATACGGTAAAACTGAAGTGTATCATCGGAATCAATAACTAGTGTCACATGAATGGTTCAAAACATCGTCAGTAAGAAGAGTCAGTCTTCTTGTACTCAAGTCGGCATTGTGCCTTTTGTATTTAATTCCAATGCAATTTCTGTGTTTCATCGTCAATAAGAAGGTCCAAGGGATACAGTAAACCTGAAGTGAAGCATCGGAATCTATAACCAGTGTCACAGGAATGGTTCAAAGCATAGACAGTAAGAAAGGTCAGTCTTCTTGTACTTAAGTCGGCATTGTGCCTTTTGTAATTAATTCCGATGCAATTTCTGAGTTTCATCGTCAATAAGAAGGTCCGAGGGATACAGTAAACCTGAAGTGAAGCATCGGAATCTATAACTAATCTCACAGGAATGGTTCAAACCATAGACAGTAGGAAGAGTCAGTCCTCTTGTACTTAAGTCGCCATTGTGCCTTTTCTATTTAACTCCGATGTACTATCTGTGTTTCATCGTCAATAATTAGATCCATGTGATACAGTAAACCTGAAATGAAGCATCGCAATCTATAACAAGTGTCACAGGAATGGTTCAAAGTATAGACAGTAGGAAGATTCATTCTACATGTACTTATGTCGGCATCGTGCCTTTTGTATTTATTTCCGATGCAATTTCTGTGTTTCGTCGTCTATAAGTTGGTCAGAGGGATACAGTAAACCTGAAGTGAAGCATCGGAATCTATAACTAATGTCAGAGGAATGGTTCAAAACATAGGCAGTAAGAAGAGTCAGTCCTCTTGTATTTAAGTCGGCATTGTGCCTTTTGTATTTATTTCCGATGCAATATCTGTGTTCCATCGTCAATAAGAAGGTCCAAGGGATACAGTAACCCTGAAGTGAAGCATCGGAATCGGTAACTAGCGTCACAGGAATGGTTCAACACTTAGACAGTATGAATTGTCAGTCTTCTTGTACTTCAGTCGGCATTGTGCCATTTCTATTTAATTCCGATGCAGTTTCTGTGTTTCATCGTCAATGAGACGGTCAGATGGATACAGTAAACCTGAAGTGAAGCATCGGAATCAGTATCTAGTGCCACAGGAATGGTTCAAATCATAGTCAGTAAGAAGAGTCAGTCTTCTTGTACTTAAGTCGGCATTGTGCCTTTTCTATTTAATTCCGATGCAATTTCTGTGTTTCATCGTCAATAAGAACGTCCAAGGGATACAGTAAACCTGAAGTGAAGCATCGTAATCCATAACTAGTGTCCCAGGAATAGTTCAAAACATAGATAGTAGGAAGAGTCAGTCTTCTTGTACTTAAGTCGGCAATGTGCCTTTTCTATTTAATTCCGATGCAATTTCTGTGATTCATCGTCATTAAGAAGGTCCAAGGGATACAGTACACCTGAAGTGAATCATCGGAAACCACAACTAGTGTCACAGGAATGGTTCAAAACATAGTCAATACAAAGAGTCAGTATTCTTGTACGTAATCCGGCATTGTGCCTTTTGTATCTAATTCCGAAGCAATTTCTGAGTTTCATCGTCAATAAGAAGGTCAGAGGGATACAGTAAACTTGAAGTGAAGCATCAGAATCTATAACTAGTGTCACAGGAATTGTTCAAAACAGTCAGAAAGAAGAGTCAGTCTTCGTGTACTTAAGTCGGCATTGTGCCTTTTCTATTTAATTGCGATGCAATTTCTGTGTTTCATCGTCAAAAAGAAGGTCAGAGGGATACAGTAAACCTGAGGTGAAGCATCGGAATCTATAACTAGTCTCACAGGAATGCTTCAAAACATAGACAGTAGGAAAAGTCAGTCTTCTTGTACTTAAGTCGGCATTGTGCCTTTTGTATTTAACTCCGATGCACTATCTGTGTTTCATCGTCAATAAGAAGATCCAAGGGATACAGTAAACCTGAAATGAAGCATCGGAATCTATAACAAGTGTCACAGGAATGGTTCATATCATAGACAGTGGGAAGATTCATTCTACAGGTACTTAAGTCGGCATCGTGCCTTTTGTATTTATTTCCCATGCAATTTCTGTGTTTCATCGTCAATAAGAAGGTCAGAGGGATACAGTAAACCTGAAGTGAAGCATCGTAAACTATAACTAGTGTCACAGGAATGGTTCAAAACATAGACAGTAAGAAGAGTCAGCCTTCTTGTACTTAAGTCGGCATTGTGCCTTTTGTATTTTATTCCGATGCAATTTCTGTGTTTCGAAGCATTGGAATCTATAACTAATGTCACAGGAATCGTTCAAAACATAGACAGTAGGATGAGTCAGTCTTCTTGTACTTAAGTCGGCATTGTGCGTTTTGTATTTAGTTCCGATGCAATTTCTGTGTTTCATCGTCAATAAGAAGGTCTTAGTAATAGAGTAAACCTGAAGTGAAGCATCGGAATCTACAACTAGTGTCACAGGAATGGTTCAAAACATAGTCAGTAAGAAGAGTCAGTTTTCTTGTACTTAAGTCGGCATTGTGCGTTTGTATTTAATTCCGATGCAATTTCTGTGTTTCTTCGTCAATAAGAAGGTCCAAGGGATACAGTAAACCTGAAGTGAAGCATCGGAAACAATAACTAATGTCACAGGAATCGTTCAAAACATAGACAGTAGGAAGAGTCAGCCTTCTTGTAATTAAGTCGGCATTGTGCCTTTTGTATTTATTTCCGATGCAATTTCTGTGTTTCATCGTCAATAAGAAGGTCCAAGGGATACAGTAAACCTGAAGTGAAGCATCGGAATCTGTAACTAGCGTCACAGGAATATTTCAAAGCATAGTCAGTGAGAAGAGTCAGTCTTCTTGTACTTAAGTCTGCATTGTGCTTTTTCTATTTAATACCGATGCAATTTCTGTGTTTCATCGTCAGTAAGAAAGTCCAAGGGATACAGTACACCTGAAGTGAATCAACGGAATCTATAACTAGTGTCACAGGAATTGTTCAAAACATAGTCAGTACGAAGAGTCAGTCTTCTTGTACTTAAGTCGGCATTGTTACTTTTGTATCTAATTCCGATGCAGTTTCTGTGTTTCATTGTCAATAAGAAGGTCAGAGGGATACAGTAAACCTGAAGTGAAGCATCGGAATCTATAACTAATGTCACAGGAGTGGTTCAAAACATTGACAGTACGAAGGGTCAGTCTTCTTGTACTTTAGTCGACATTGTGCCTTTTCAGTTTAATTCCGATGCAATATCTGTGTTTCATCGTCAATAAGAAGATCCAAGGGATACAATAAACCTGAAATGAAGCATCGGAATCTGTAACAAGTCTCACAGGAATGGTTCAAAACATAGACAGTAGGAAGAGTCAGTCTTATTGTACTTAAGTCGGCATTGTGCCTTTTGAATTTACTTCCGATGCAATTTCTGTGTTTCGTCGTCAATAAGAAGGTCCAAGGGATGCAGTAAACCTGAAGTGAAGCATCGGAATCTATAACTAGTGTCACAGGAATGGTTCAAAACATAGACAAAAAGAAGAGTCAGGCTTCGTGTACTTAAGTCCGCATTGATCCTTTTGTATTTAATTCCGATGCAATTTCTGAGTTTCATCGTCAATAAGAAGGTCAGAGGGATACAGTAAACCTGTAGTGAAGCATCGGAATCTATAACTAGTGTCACAGGAATGGTTCAAAACAGTCAGTAAAATGAGTCAGTCTTCTTTTACTTAAGTCGGCATTGTGGCTTTTGTATTTAATTCCGATGCAATTTCTGTGTTTCATCGACAATAAGAAGGTCCAAGGGATACAGTGAATCTGAGGTGAAGCATCGTAATCTATAACTAGTGTCACAGGAATGGTTCAAATCATTGACAGTAAGAAGAGTCAGTCTTCTTGTACTTAAGTCGGCATTGTGCCTTTTCTATTTAATTCCGATGCAATTTCTGTGTTTCATCGTCGAAAAGAAGGTCAGAGGGATACAGTAAACCTGAAGTGAAACATCGGAATCCATAACTAGTCTCACAGGAATGGTTCAAAGCATAGACAGTGGGAAGAGTCAGTCTTCTTGTACTTAAGTCGGCGTTGTGCCTTTTGTATTTATTTCCGATGCAATTTCTGTGTTTCGTCGTCAATAAGAAGGCCCAAGCGATACAGTAAACCTGAAGTGAAGCATCGGAATCTATAACTAGTGTCACAGGAATGGGTCAAAACATAGACAAAAATAAGAGTCAATCTTCTTGTACTTAAGTCGGCAATGTGACCTTTTGTATTTAATTCCGATGCAATTTCTTAATTTCATCGTCAATAAGAAGGTCAGAGGGATACAGTAAACCTGAAGTGAAGCATCGGAATCTATAACTAGTGTCACAGGAATGGTTCAAACATAGTCAGTAAGAAGAGTCAGTGTTCTTGTACTTAAGTCGGCATTGTGCCTTTTATATTTAATTCCGATGCAGTTTCTGTGCTTCATCGTCAGTAAGAACGTCCAAGAGATACACTAAACCTGAAATGAGCATCGGAATCTATAACTAAGGTCACAGGAATGTTTCAAAAAATAGACAGTAGGAAGAGTCAGTCTACATGTGCTTAAGTCAGCATTGTGCCTTTTGTATTTAATTCCGATACAATTTCTGTATTTCATAGTCTCTGAGAAGGTCCAAGGGATACAGTAAACCTGAAGTGCAGCGTCGGAATCTGTAACTAGTGTCACAGGAATCGTGCAAAACATAGACAGTAAGAAGAGTCAGTCTTCTTGTACTTAACTCGGCATTGTGCCGTTTTCAATTTAATTCCGATGCAATTACTGTGATTCATCGTCAATAAGAAGGTCAGAGGGATACAGTAAACCTGAAGTGAAGCATCGGAATGTCTAACTAGTGTCACAGGAATGGTTCAAACATAGTCAGTAAGAAGGGTCAGTCTTCTCGTACTTACGTCGGCATTGTGCCTTTTGTATTTAATTCCGAAGCAATATCTGTGTTACATCGTCAATAAGAAGGTCCAAGGGATAAGTAAACATGAAGTGAAGCATCGGAATCTGTAACTAGCGTCACAGGAATGGTTGAAAACATAGACAGTAAGAAGAGTCAGTCTTCTTGTACTTAAGTCGGCATTGTGCCTTTTCTATTTAATTCCGATGCAATTACTGTGTTTCATCGTCAGTAAGAAGGTCAGAGGGATACAGTAAACCTGAAGTGAAGCATCGGAATCTATAACTAGTGTCACAGAAATTGGTCAAAGCATAGACAGTAAGAAAGGTCAGTCTTCTTCTACTTAAGTCGGCATTGTATCTTTTGTATTTAATTCCGATGCAAATTCTGTGTTTCATCGTCAATAAGAAGGTCAGAGGGATACAGTAAACCTGAAGGGAAGCATCGGAATCTATAACTAGTGTCACAGGAATGGTTCAAAGCATAGACAGTTGGAAGCGTCAGTCTTTTTGTAGTTAAGTCGGCATCGTGCATTTTCTATTTAATTCCGATGCAATTTCTGTGTTTCATCGTCAATAAGAAGGTCAGAGGGATACAGTAAACCTGAAGTGAAGCATCGGAATCTGTAACTAGAGTCACAGGAATGGTTCAAAATATAGGCAGTAAGAAGAGTCAGTCTTCTTGTACTTAAGTCGCCACTGTGCCTTTTCTATTTAATTCCGATGCAATTTCTGTGTTTCATCGTCAATATGAAATTCCAAGGGATACAGTAAACCTGAAGTGAAGCATCGGAGTCTATATCTATTTTCACAGGAATGGATCAAAACATAGACCGTAAGGAGAGTCAGTCATCTTGTACTTAAGTCGGCATTGTGCCATTTGTATTTAATTCCGATGCAATTTCTGTGTCTCATCGTCAATAAGAAGGACAGAGGGATACAGTAAACCCGAAGTGAAGCATCGGAATCTATAACTAGTGTCACAGGAATGGTTCAAAACAGTCAGTAGGTAGAGTCAGTCTTCTTTTACTAAAGTCGGCATTGTGACTTTTGTATTTAATTCCGATGCAATTACTGTGTTTCATCGTCAATAAGAAGGTCAGACGGAAACAGTAAAACTGAAGTGTATCATCGGAATCAATAACTAGTGTCACAGGAATGGTTCAAAACTTAGACAGTTGGAAGGGTCAGTCTTCTAGTACTTTAGTCGACATTGTGCCTTTTCTGTTTAATTCCGATGCAATATCTGTGTTTCATCGTCAATAAGAAGATCCAAGGGATACAATAAACCTGAAATGAAGCATCGGAATCTGTAACAAGTCTCACAGGAATGGTTCAAAACATAGACAGTAGGAAGAGTCAGTCTTCTTGTACTTAAGTCGGCATTGTGCCTTTTGTATTTACTTCCGATGCAATTTCTGTGTTTCGTCGTCAATAAGAAGGTCCAAGGGATGCAGTAAACCTGAAGTGAAGCATCGGAATCTATAACTAGTGTCACAGGAATGGTTCAAAACATAGACAAAAAGAAGAGTCAGGCTTCTTGTACTTAAGTCCGCATTGATCCTTTTGTATTTAATTCCGATGCAATTTCTGGGTTTCATCGTCAATAAGAAGGTCAGAGGGATACAGTAAACCTGTAGTGAAGCATCGGAATCTATAACTAGTGTCACAGGAATGGTTCAAAACAGTCAGTAAAATGAGTCAGTCTTCTTTTACTTAAGTCGGCATTGTGCCTTTTGTATTTAATTCCGATGCAATTTCTGTGTTTCATCGACAATAAGAAGGTCCAAGGGATACAGTAAATCTGAGGTGAAGCATCGTAATCTATAACTAGCGTCACAGGAATGGTTCAAATCATTGACAGTAAGAAGAGTCAGTCTTCTTGTACTTAAGTCGGCATTGTGCCTTTTCTATTTAATTCCGATGCAATTTCTGTGTTTCATCGTCGAAAAGAAGGTCAGAGGGATACAGTAAACCTGAAGTGAAACATCGGAATCCATAACTAGTCTCACAGGAATGGTTCAAAGCAGAGACAGTGGGAAGAGTCAGTCTTCTTGTACTTAAGTCGGCGTTGTGACTTTTGTATTTAATTCCGATGCAATTTCTGTGTTTCGTCGTCAATAAGAAGCCCCAAGGGATACAGTAAACCTGAAGTGAAGCATCGGAATCTATAACTAGTGTCACAGGAATGGGTCAAAACATAGACAAAAAGAAGAGTCAGTCTTCTTGTACTTAAGTCGGCAATGTGACCTTTTGTATTTAATTCCGATGCATTTTCTGAGTTTCATCGTCAATAAGAAGGTCGGAGGGATACAGTAAACCTGAAGTGAAGCATCGGAATCTATAACTAGTGTCACAGGAATGGTTCAAACATAGTCAGTAAGAAGAGTCAGTGTTCTTGTACTTAAGTCGGCATTGTGCCTTTTATATTTAATTCCGATGCAGTTTCTGTGCTTCATCGTCAGTAAGAAGGTCCAAGAGATACACTAAACCTGAAATGAAGCATCGGAATCTATAACTAAGGTCACAGGAATGTTTCAAAAAATAGACAGTAGGAAGAGTCAGTCTACATGTGCTTAAGTCAGCATTGTGCCTTTTGTATTTAATTCCGATACAATTTCTGTATTTCATAGTCTCTGAGAAGGTCACAGGGATACAGTAAACCTGAAGTGAAGCATCGGAATCTGTAACTAGTATCACAGGAATGGTTCCAAAAATAGACAGTAAGAAGAGTCAGTCTTCTTGTACTTAAGTCGGCATTGTGCTTTTTCTATTTAATACCGATGCAATTTCTGTGTTTCATCGTCAGTAAGAAAGTCCAAGGGATACAGTACACCTGAAGTGAATCAACGGAATCTATAACTAGTGTCACAGGAATTGTTCAAAACATAGTCAGTACGAAGAGTCAGTCTTCTTGTACTTAAGTCGGCATTGTTACTTTTGTATCTAATTCCGATGCAATTTCTGTGTTTCATTGTCAATAAGAAGGTCAGAGGGATACAGTAAACCTGAAGTGAAGCATCGGAATCTATAACTAATGTCACAGGAGTGGTTCAAAACATTGACAGTACGAAGGGTCAGTCTTCTTGTACTTTAGTCGACATTGTGCCTTTTCAGTTTAATTCCGATGCAATATCTGTGTTTCATCGTCAATAAGAAGATCCAAGGGATACAATAAACCTGAAATGAAGCATCGGAATCTGTAACAAGTCTCACAGGAATGGTTCAAAACATAGACAGTAGGAAGAGTCAGTCTTCTTGTACTTAAGTCGGCATTGTGCCTTTTGTATTTACTTCCGATGCAATTTCTGTGTTTCGTCGTCAATAAGAAGGTCCAAGGGATGCAGTAAACCTGAAGTGAAGCATCGGAATCTATAACTAGTGTCACAGGAATGGTTCAAAACATAGACAAAAAGAAGAGTCAGGCTTCGTGTACTTAAGTCGGCATTGTGCTTTTCTATTTAATTCCGATGCAATTACTGTGTTTCATCGTCAGTAAGAAGGTCAGAGGGATACAGTAAACCTGAAGTGAAGCATCGGAATCTATAACTAGTGTCACAGAAATTGGTCAAAGCATAGACAGTAAGAAAGGTCAGTCTTCTTCTACTTAAGTCGGCATTGTATCTTTTGTATTTAATTCCGATGCAAATTCTGTGATTCATCGTCAATAAGAAGGTCAGAGGGATACAGTAAACCTGAAGTGAAGCATCGGAATGTCTAACTAGTGTCACAGGAATGGTTCAAACATAGTCAGTAAGAAGGGTCAGTCTTCTCGTACTTACGTCGGCATTGTGCCTTTTGTATTTAATTCCGAAGCAATATCTGTGTTACATCGTCAATAAGAAGGTCCAAGGGATAAGTAAACATGAAGTGAAGCATCGGAATCTGTAACTAGCGTCACAGGAATGGTTGAAAACATAGACAGTAAGAAGAGTCAGTCTTCTTGTACTTAAGTCGGCATTGTGCCTTTTCTATTTAATTCCGATGCAATTACTGTGTTTCATCGTCAGTAAGAAGGTCAGAGGGATACAGTAAACCTGAAGTGAAGCATCGGAATCTATAACTAGTGTCACAGAAATTGGTCAAAGCATAGACAGTAAGAAAGGTCAGTCTTCTTCTACTTAAGTCGGCATTGTATCTTTTGTATTTAATTCCGATGCAAATTCTGTGTTTCATCGTCAATAAGAAGGTCAGAGGGATACAGTAAACCTGAAGGGAAGCATCGGAATCTATAACTAGTGTCACAGGAATGGTTCAAAGCATAGACAGTTGGAAGCGTCAGTCTTTTTGTAGTTAAGTCGGCATCGTGCATTTTCTATTTAATTCCGATGCAATTTCTGTGTTTCATCGTCAATAAGAAGGTCAGAGGGATACAGTAAACCTGAAGTGAAGCATCGGAATCTGTAACTAGAGTCACAGGAATGGTTCAAAATATAGGCAGTAAGAAGAGTCAGTCTTCTTGTACTTAAGTCGCCACTGTGCCTTTTCTATTTAATTCCGATGCAATTTCTGTGTTTCATCGTCAATATGAAATTCCAAGGGATACAGTAAACCTGAAGTGAAGCATCGGCGTCTATATCTATTTTCACAGGAATGGATCAAAACATAGACCGTAAGGAGAGTCAGTCATCTTGTACTTAAGTCGGCATTGTGCCATTTGTATTTAATTCCGATGCAATTTCTGTGTCTCATCGTCAATAAGAAGGACAGAGGGATACAGTAAACCCGAAGTGAAGCATCGGAATCTATAACTAGTGTCACAGGAATGGTTCAAAACAGTCAGTAGGTAGAGTCAGTCTTCTTTTACTAAAGTCGGCATTGTGACTTTTGTATTTAATTCCGATGCAATTACTGTGTTTCATCGTCAATACGAAGGTCAGACGGAAACAGTAAAACTGAAGTGTATCATCGGAATCAATAACTAGTGTCACAGGAATGGTTCAAAACTTAGACAGTTGGAAGGGTCAGTCTTCTAGTACTTTAGTCGACATTGTGCCTTTTCTGTTTAATTCCGATGCAATATCTGTGTTTCATCGTCAATAAGAAGATCCAAGGGATACAATAAACCTGAAATGAAGCATCGGAATCTGTAACAAGTCTCACAGGAATGGTTCAAAACATAGACAGTAGGAAGAGTCAGTCTTCTTGTACTTAAGTCGGCATTGTGCCTTTTGTATTTACTTCCGATGCAAATTCTGTGTTTCGTCGTCAATAAGAAGGTCCAAGGGATGCAGTAAACCTGAAGTGAAGCATCGGAATCTATAACTAGTGTCACAGGAATGGTTCAAAACATAGACAAAAAGAAGAGTCAGGCTTCTTGTACTTAAGTCCGCATTGATCCTTTTGTATTTAATTCCGATGCAATTTCTGGGTTTCATCGTCAATAAGAAGGTCAGAGGGATACAGTAAACCTGTAGTGAAGCATCGGAATCTATAACTAGTGTCACAGGAATGGTTCAAAACAGTCAGTAAAATGAGTCAGTCTTCTTTTACTTAAGTCGGCATTGTGCCTTTTGTATTTAATTCCGATGCAATTTCTGTGTTTCATCGACAATAAGAAGGTCCAAGGGATACAGTAAATCTGAGGTGAAGCATCGTAATCTATAACTAGCGTCACAGGAATGGTTCAAATCATTGACAGTAAGAAGAGTCAGTCTTCTTGTACTTAAGTCGGCATTGTGCCTTTTCTATTTAATTCCGATGCAATTTCTGTGTTTCATCGTCGAAAAGAAGGTCAGAGGGATACAGTAAACCTGAAGTGAAACATCGGAATCCATAACTAGTCTCACAGGAATGGTTCAAAGCATAGACAGTGGGAAGAGTCAGTCTTCTTGTACTTAAGTCGGCGTTGTGACTTTTGTATTTAATTCCGATGCAATTTCTGTGTTTCGTCGTCAATAAGAAGCCCCAAGGGATACAGTAAACCTGAAGTGAAGCATCGGAATCTATAACTAGTGTCACAGGAATGGGTCAAAACATAGACAAAAAGAAGAGTCAGTCTTCTTGTACTTAAGTCGGCAATGTGACCTTTTGTATTTAATTCCGATGCATTTTCTGAGTTTCATCGTCAATAAGAAGGTCGGAGGGATACAGTAAACCTGAAGTGAAGCATCGGAATCTATAACTAGTGTCACAGGAATGGTTCAAACATAGTCAGTAAGAAGAGTCAGTGTTCTTGTACTTAAGTCGGCATTGTGCCTTTTATATTTAATTCCGATGCAGTTTCTGTGCTTCATCGTCAGTAAGAAGGTCCAAGAGATACACTAAACCTGAAATGAAGCATCGGAATCTATAAGTAAGGTCACAGGAATGTTTCAAAAAATAGACAGTAGGAAGAGTCAGTCTACATGTGCTTAAGTCAGCATTGTGCCTTTTGTATTTAATTCCGATACAATTTCTGTATTTCATAGTCTCTGAGAAGGTCACAGGGATACAGTAAACCTGAAGTGAAGCATCGGAATCTGTAACTAGTATCACAGGAATGGTTCCAAAAATAGACAGTAAGAAGAGTCAGTCTTCTTGTACTTAAGTCGGCATTGTGCTTTTTCTATTTAATACCGATGCAATTTCTGTGTTTCATCGTCAGTAAGAAAGTCCAAGGGATACAGTACACCTGAAGTGAATCAACGGAATCTATAACTAGTGTCACAGGAATTGTTCAAAACATAGTCAGTACGAAGAGTCAGTCTTCTTGTACTTAAGTCGGCATTGTTACTTTTGTATCTAATTCCGATGCAATTTCTGTGTTTCATTGTCAATAAGAAGGTCAGAGGGATACAGTAAACCTGAAGTGAAGCATCGGAATCTATAACTAATGTCACAGGAGTGGTTCAAAACATTGACAGTACGAAGGGTCAGTCTTCTTGTACTTTAGTCGACATTGTGCCTTTTCAGTCTAATTCCGATGCAATATCTGTGTTTCATCGTCAATAAGAAGATCCAAGGGATACAATAAACCTGAAATGAAGCATCGGAATCTGTAACAAGTCTCACAGGAATGGTTCAAAACATAGACAGTAGGAAGAGTCAGTCTTCTTGTACTTAAGTCGGCATTGTGCCTTTTGTATTTACTTCCGATGCAATTTCTGTGTTTCGTCGTCAACAAGAAGGTCCAAGGGATGCAGTAAACCTGAAGTGAAGCATCGGAATCTATAACTAGTGTCACAGGAATGGTTCAAAACATAGACAAAAAGAAGAGTCAGGCTTCGTGTACTTAAGTCCGCATTGATCCTTTTGTATTTAATTCCGATGCAATTTCTGAGTTTCATCGTCAATAAGAAGGTCAGAGGGATACAGTAAACCTGTAGTGAAGCATCGGAATCTATAACTAGTGTCAGAGGAATGGTTCAAAGCAGTCAGTAAAATGAGTCAGTCTTCTTTTACTTAAGTCGGCATTGTGCCTTTTGTATTTAATTCCGATGCAATTTCTGTGTTTCATCGACAATAAGAAGGTCCAAGGGATACAGTGAATCTGAGGTGAAGCATCGTAATCTATAACTAGTGTCACAGGAATGGTTCAAATCATTGACAGTAAGAAGAGTCAGTCTTCTTGTACTTAAGTCGGCATTGTGCCTTTTCTATTTAATTCCGATGCAATTTCTGTGTTTCATCGTCGAAAAGAAGGTCAGAGGGATACAGTAAACCTGAAGTGAAACATCGGAATCCATAACTAGTCTCACAGGAATGGTTCAAAGCATAGACAGTGGGAAGAGTCAGTCTTCTTGTACTTAAGTCGGCGTTGTGCCTTTTGTATTTATTTCCGATGCAATTTCTGTGTTTCGTCGTCAATAAGAAGGCCCAAGGGATACAGTAAACCTGAAGTGAAGCATCGGAATCTATAACTAGTGTCACAGGAATGGGTCAAAACATAGACAAAAAGAAGAGTCAATCTTCTTTTACTTAAGTCGGCAATGTGACCTTTTGTATTTAATTCCGATGCAATTTCTTAATTTCATCGTCAATAAGAAGGTCAGAGGGATACAGTAAACCTGAAGTGAAGCATCGGAATCCATAACTAGTGTCACAGGAATGGTTCAAACATAGTCAGTAAGAAGAGTCAGTGTTCTTGTACTTAAGTCGGCATTGTGCCTTTTATATTTAATTCCGAGGCAGTTTCTGTGCTTCATCGTCAGTAAGAAGGTCCAAGAGATACACTAAACCTGAAATGAAGCATCGGAATCTATAACTAAGGTCACAGGAATGTTTCAAAAAATAGACAGTAGGAAGAGTCAGTCTACATGTGCTTAAGTCAGCATTGTGCCTTTTGTATTTAATCCGATACAGTTTCTGTATTTCATAGTCTCTGCGAAGGTCCAAGGGATACAGTAAACCTGAAGTGCAGCGTCGGAATCTGTAACTAGTGTCACAGGAATCGTTCAAAACATAGACAGTAAGAAGAGTCAGTCTTCTTGTACTTAACTCGGCATTGTGCCGTTTTCAATTTAATTCCGATGCAATTACTGTGATTCATCGTCAACAAGAAGGTCAGAGGGATACAGTAAACCTGAAGTGAAGCATCGGAATGTCTAACTAGTGTCACAGGAATGGTTCAAACATAGTCAGTAAGAAGAGTCAGTCTTCTCGTACTTACGTCGGCATTGTGCCTTTTGTATTTAATTCCGAAGCAATATCTGTGTTACAACGTCAATAAGAAGGTCCAAGGGATAAGTAAACCTGAAGTGAAGCATCGGAATCTGTAACTAGAGTCACAGGAATGGTTGAAAACATAGACAGTAAGAAGAGTCAGTCTTCTTGTACTTAAGTCGCCATTGTGCCTTTTCTATTTAATTCCGATGCAATTACTGTGTTTCTTCGTCAGTAAGAAGGTCAGAGGGATACAGTATACCTGAAATGAAGCATCGGAATCTATAACTAGTGTCACAGAAATTGGTCAAAGCATAGACAGTAAGAAAGGTCAGTCTTCTTCTACTTAAGTCGGCATTGTATCTTTTGTATTTAATTCCGATGCAAATTCTGTGTTTCATCGTCAATAAGAAGGTCAGAGGGGTACAGTAAACCTGAAGGGAAGCATCGGAATCTATAACTAGTGTCACAGGAATGGTTCAAAGCATAGACAGTTGGAAGCGTCAGTCTTTTTGTAGTTAAGTCGGCATCGTGCATTTTCTATTTAATTCCGATGCAATTTCTGTGTTTCATCGTCAATAAGAAGGTCAGAGGGATACAGTAAACCTGAAGTGAAGCATCGGAATCTGTAACTAGAGTCACAGGAATGGTTCAAAACATGGGCAGTAAGAAGAGTCAGTCTTCTTGTACTTAAGTCGCCATTGTGCCTTTTCTATTTAATTCCGATGCAATTTCTGTGTTTCATCGTCAATATGAAATTCCAAGGGATACAGTAAACCTGAAGTGAAGCATCGGAGTCTATATCTATTTTCACAGGAATGGATCAAAACATAGACCGTAAGGAGAGTCAGTCATCTTGTACTTAAGTCGGCATTGTGCCATTTGTATTTAATTCCGATGCAATTTCTGTGTCTCATCGTCAATAAGAAGGACAGAGGGATACAGTAAACCCGAAGTGAAGCATCGAAATCTATAACTAGTGTCACAGGAATGGTTCAAAACGGTCAGTAGGTAGAGTCAGTCTTCTTTTACTTAAGTCGGCATTGTGACTTTTGTATTTAATTCCGATGCAATTTCTGTGTTTCATCGTCAATAAGAAGGTCAGACGGAAACAGTAAAACTGAAGTGTATCATCGGAATCAATAAGTAGTGTCACAGGAATGGTTCAAAACTTAGACAGTTCGAAGGGTCAGTCTTCTTGTACTTTAGTCGACATTGTGCCTTTTCTGTTTACTTCCGATGCAATATCTGTGTTTCATCGTCAATAAGAAGATCCAAGGGATACAATAAACCTGAAATGAAGCATCGGAATCTGTAACAAGTCTCACAGGAATGGTTCAAAACATAGACAGTAGGAAGAGTCAGTCTTCTTGTACTTAAGTCGGCATTGTGCCTTTTGTATTTACTTCCGATGCAATTTCTGTGTTTCGTCGTCAATAAGAAGGTCCAAGGGATGCAGTAAACCTGAAGTGAAGCATCGGAATCTATAACTAGTGTCACAGGAATGGTTCAAAACATAGACAAAAAGAAGAGTCAGGCTTCTTGTACTTAAGTCAGCATTGATCCTTTTGTATTTAATTCCGATGCAATTTCTGAGTTTCATCGTCAATAAGAAGGTCAGAGGGATACAGTAAACCTGTAGTGAAGCATCGGAATCTATAACTAGTGTCACAGGAATGGTTCAAAACAGTCAGTAAAATGAGTCAGTCTTCTTTTACTTAAGTCGGCATTGTGCCTTTTGTATTTAATTCCGATGCAATTTCTGTGTTTCATCGACAATAAGAAGGTCCAAGGGATACAGTAAATCTGAGGTGAAGCATCGTAATCTATAACTAGGGTCACAGGAATGGTTCAAATCATTGACAGTAAGAAGAGTCAGTCTTCTTGTACTTAAGTCGGCATTGTGCCTTTTCTATTTAATTCCGATGCAATTTCTGTGTTTCATCGTCGAAAAGAAGGTCAGAAGGATACAGTAAACCTGAAGTGAAACATCGGAATCCATAACTAGTCTCACAGGAATGGTTCAAAGCATAGACAGTGGGAAGAGTCAGTCTTCTTGTACTTAAGTCGGCGTTGTGCCTTTTGTATTTAATTCCGATGCAATTTCTGTGTTTCGTCGTCAATAAGAAGGCCCAAGGGATACAGTAAACCTGAAGTGAAGCATCGGAATCTATAACTAGTGTCACAGGAATGGGTCAAAACATAGACAAAAAGAAGAGTCAGTCTTCTTGTACTTAAGTCTGCAATGTGACCTTTTGTATTTAATTCCGATGCATTTTCTGAGTTTCATCGTCAATAAGAAGGTCGGAGGGATACAGTAAACCTGAAGTGAAGCATCGGAATCTATAACTAGTGTCACAGGAATGGTTCAAACATAATCAGTAAGAAGAGTCAGTGTTCTTGTACTTAAGTCGGCATTGTGCCTTTTATATTTAATTCCGATGCAGTTTCTGTGCTTCTTCGTCAGTAAGAAGGTCCAAGAGATACACTAAACCTGAAATGAAGCATCGGAATCTATAACTAAGGTCACAGGAATGTTTCAAAAAATAGACAGTAGGAAGAGTCAGTCTACATGTGCTTAAGTCAGCATTGTGCCTTTTGTATTTAATTCCGGTACAATTTCTGTATTTCATAGTCTCTGAGAAGGTCCAAGGGATACAGTAAACCTGAAGTGCAGCGTCGGAATCAGTAACTAGTGTCACAGGAATCGTTCAAAACATAGACAGTAAGAAGAGTCAGTCTTCTCGTACTTAACTCGGCATTGTGCCGTTTTCAATTTAATTCCGATGCAATTACTGTGATTCATCGTCAATAAGAAGGTCAGAGGGATACAGTAAACCCGAAGTGAAGCATCGGAATGTCTAACTAGTGTCACAGGAATGGTTCAAACATAGTCAGTAAGAAGGGTCAGTCTTCTCGTACTTACGTCGGCATTGTGCCTTTCGTATTTAATTCCGAAGCAATATCTGTGTTACATCGTCAATAAGAAGGTCCAAGGGATAAGTAAACCTGAAGTGAAGCATCGGAATCTGTAACTAGCGTCACAGGAATGGTTGAAAACATAGACAGTAAGAAGAGTCAGTCTTCTTGTACTTAAGTCGGCATTGTGCCTTTTCTATTTAATTCCGATGCAATTACTGTGTTTCATCGTCAGTAAGAAGGTCAGAGGGATACAGCAAACATGAAGTGAAGCATCGGAATCTATAACTAGTGTCACAGAAATTGGTTCAAAGCATAGACAGTAAGAAAGGTCAGTCTTCTTCTACTTAAATCGGCATTGTATCTTTTGTATTTAATTCCGATGCAAATTCTGTGTTTCATCGTCAATAAGAAGGTCAGAGGGATACAGTAAACCTGAAGTGAAGCATCGGAATCTATAACTAGAGTCACAGGAATGGTTCAAATCATAGACAGTTGGAAGCGTCAGTCTTTTTGTAGTTAAGTCGGCATCGTGCATTTTCTATTTAATTCCGATGCAATTTCTGTGTTTCATCGTCAATAAGAAGGTCAGAGGGATACAGTAAACCTGAAGTGAAGCATCGGAATCTGTAACTAGAGTCACAGGAATGGTTCAAAACATAGGCAGTAAGAAGAGTCAGTCTTCTTGTACTTAAGTCGCCATTGTGCCTTTTCTATTTAATTCCGATGCAATATCTGTGTTTCATCGTCAATATGAAGGTCCAAAGGATACAGTAAACCTGAAGTGAAGCATCGGAGTCTATATCTATTTTCACAGGAATGGTTCAAAACATAGACCGTAAGGAGAGTCAGTCATCTTTTACTTAAGTCGGCATTGTGCCATTTGTATTTAATTCCGATGCAATTTCTGTGTTTCATCGTCAATAAGAAGGACAGAGGGATACAGTAAACCCGAAGTGAAGCATCGGAATCTATAACTAGTGTCACAGGAATGGTTCAGAACAGTCAGTAGGTAGAGTCAGTCTTCTTTTACTTAAGTCGGCATTGTGACTTTTGTATTTAATTCCGATGCAATTTCTGTGTTTCATCGTCAATAAGAAGGTCAGACGGAAACAGTAAAACTGAAGTGTATCATCGGAATCCATAACTAGTGTCACAGGAATGGTTCAAAACTTAGACAGTTGGAAGGGTCAGTCTTCTTTTACTTAAGTCGGCATTGTGCCCTTTGTAATTAATTCCGATGCAATTTCTGTGTTTCATCGTCAATAAGAAGGTCCAAGGGATACAGTAAACCTGAAGTGCAGCATCGGAATCTATAACTAGTTTCACAGGAATGGTTCAAAGCATAGACAGTAAGAAAGGTCAGTCATCTTGTACTTATGTCGCATTGTGCATTTTGTAATTAATTCCGATGCAATTTCTGTATTTCATCGTCAATAAGTAGGTCACAGGGATACAGTAAACCAGAAGTGAAGCATCGGAATCTATAACTAGTCTCACAGGTATGGTTCAAAACATAGAAAGTAGGAAGAGTCAGGCTTCTTGTACTTAAGTCAGCATTGTGCCTTTTTTATTTAATTCCGATGCACTTACTCTGTTTCATCGTCAATAAGAAGGTCCAAGGGATACAGTAAACCTGAAATGAAGCATGGGAATCTATAACTAGTGTCACAGGAATGTTTCAAAATATAGACAGTATGAAGAGTCAGTCTACATGTACTTAAGTCGGCATTGTGCCTTTTGTATTTAATTCCGATGCAATTTCTGTGTTTCATCGTCAACAAGAAGGTCAGAGTGATACAGTAAACCTGAAGTGAAGCATCGGAATCTATAACTAGTGTCACATGAATGGTTCAAAACAGTCAGTAAGAAGAGTCAGTCTTCTTGTACTTAAGTCGGCATTGTGCCATTTGTATTTAATTCCGATGCAATTTCTGTGTTTCATCGTCAATAAGAAGGTCCAAGGGATACAGTAAATCTGAGGTGAAGCATCGGAATCTATAACTTGTGTCACAGGAATGGTTCAAAACATTGACAGTAAGAAGAGTCAGTCATCTTTTACTTAAGTCGGCATTTTGCATTTTCTATTTAATTCCGATGCAATTTCTGTGTTTCATCTTCAAAAAGAAGGTCAGAGGGACACAGTAAACCTGAAGTGATGCATCGGAATCTATAACTAATCTCACAGGAATGGTTCAAAACATAGACAGTAGGAAGAGTCAGTCCTCTTGTACTTAAGTCGGCATTGCGCCATTTCTATTTAACTCCGATGCACTATTTGTGTTTCATCGTCAATAAGAAGATCCATGTGATACAGTAAACCTGAAATGAAGCATCGGAATCTATAACAAGTGTCACAGGAATGGTTCAAAATATAGACAGTAGGAAGATTCATTCTACATGTACTTATGTCGGCATCGTGTCTTTTGTATTCATATATCTATTTTCACATGAATGGTTCAAAACAGTCAGTAAGAAGAGTCAGTCTTCTTGTACTTAAGTCGGCATTGTGCCATTTGTATTTAATTCCGATGCAATTTCTGTGTTTCATCGTCAATAAGAAGGTCCAAGGGATACAGTAAACCTGAAGTGAAGCACCGAAATCTATAACTAGTGTCACAGGAATGGTTCAAAACATAGACAAAAAGAAGAGTCAGGCTTCTTGTACTTAAGTCCGCATTGATCCTTTTGTATTTAATTCCGATGCAATTTCTGTGTTTCGTCGTCTATAAGATGGTCAGAGGGATACAGTAAACCTGAAGTGTAGCATCGGAATCTATAACTAATGTCACAGGAATCGTTCAAAACATAGACATTAGGAAGAGTCATTCTTCTTGTACTTAAGTCGACATTGTGAATTTTGTATTTAATTCCTATGCAATTTCTGTGTTTCATCGTCAAAAAGAAGGTCGGAGGGATACAGTAAACCTGAAGTGAAGCATCGGAATCTATAACTAGTCTCACAGGAATGCTTCAAAACATAGACAGTGGGAAGATTCATTCTACATGTACTTAAGTCGGCATCGTGCCTTTTGAATTTATTACCGATGCAATTTCTGTGTTTCATCGTCAATAAGAAGGTCAGAGGGTTACAGTAATCCTGAAGTGAGGCATCGGAAACTAAAACTAGTGTCACAGGAACGGTTCAAAACATACTCAGTAAGAAGAGTCAGACTTCTTGTACTTAAGTCGGCATTGTGCCTTTTGTATTTAATTCCGATGCAATTTCTGTGTTTCATCGTCAATAAGAAGGTCCAAGGGATACATTACACCTGAAGTGAATCATCGGAATATATAACTAGTGTCACAGGAATGGTTCAAAACATACACAGTAGGAAGAGTCAGTCTTCTTGTACTTAAGTCGGCAATGTGCCATTTCTATTTAATTCCGATGCAGTTTCTGTGTTTCATCGTCAATGAGACGGTCAGATGGATACAGTAAACCCGAAGTGAAGCATCGGAATCAGTATCTAGTGCCACAGGAATGGTTCAAATCATAGTCAGTAAGAAGAGTCAGTCTTCTTGTACTTAAGTCGGCATTGTGCTTTTTCTATTTAATTCCGATGCAATTTCTGTTTTTCATCGTCAATAAGAACGTCCAAGGGATACAGTAAACCTGAAGTGAAGCATCGGAATCTATAACTAGTGTCACAGGAATGGTTCAAAACATAGACAGTAGGAAGAGTCAGTCTTCTTGTACTTAAGTCGGCAATGTGCTTTTCTATTTAATTCCGATGCAATTTCTGTGTTTCATCGTCAATAAGAAGGTCCAAGGGATACATTACACCTGAAGTGAATCATCGGAATATATAACTAGTGTCACAGGAATGGTTCAAAACATAGACAGTAGGAAGAGTCAGTCTTCTTGTACTTAAGTCGGCAATGTGCCTTTTCTATTTAATTCCGATGCAATTTCTGTGTTTCATCGTCAAAAATAATTTCAGAGGGATACAGTAAACCTGAAGTGAAGCATCGGAATCTATAACTAGTCTCACAGGAATGCTTCAAAATATAGACTGTAGGAAGAGTCAGTTTTCTTGTACTTAAGTCGGCATTGTGCGTTTTGTATTTAACTCCGATGCAATTTCTGTGTTTCGTCGTCAATAAGAAGATCCAAGGGATACAGTAAACCTGAAATGAAGCATCGGAATCTGTAACAAGTGTCACAGGAGTGGTTCAAAACATAGACAGTAGGAAGAGTCAGTCTTCTTGTACTTAAGTCGGCATTGTGTCTTTTGTATTTACTTCCGATGCAATTTCTGTGTTTCGTCGTCAATACGAAGGTCCAAGGGATACAGTAAACCTGAAGTGAAGCATCGGAATCTGTTACTAATGTCACAGGAGTGGTTCAAAACATTGACAGTACGAAGGGTCAGTCTTCTTGTACTTTAGTCGACATTGTGCCTTTTCTGTTTAATTCCGATGCAATATCTGTGTTTCATCGTCAATAAGAAGATCCAAGGGATACAATAAACCTGAAATGAAGCATCGGAATCTGTAACAAGTCTCACAGGAAAGGTTCAAAACATAGACAGTAGGAAGAGTCAGTCTTCTTGTACTTAAGTCGGCAATGTGCCTTTTGTATTTACTTCCGATGCAATTTCTGTGTTTCGTCGTCAATAAGAAGGTCCAAGGGATGCAGTAAACCTGAAGTGAAGCATCGGAATCTATAACTAGTGTCACAGGAATGGTTCAAATCATAGACAAAAAGAAGAGTCAGGCTTCTTGTACTTAAGTCGGCATTGATCCTTTTGTATTTAATTCCGATGCAATTTCTGTGTTTCATCGACAATAAGAAGGTCCAAGGGATACAGTAAATCTGAGGTGAAGCATCGTAATCTATAACTAGTGTCACAGGAATGGTTCAAATCATTGACAGTAAGAAGAGTCAGTCTTCTTGTACTTAAGTCGGCATTGTGCCTTTTCTATTTAATTCCGATGCAATTTCTGTGTTTCATCGTCGAAAAGAAGGTCAGAGGGATACAGTAAACCTGAAGTGAAACATCGGAATCCATAACTAGTCTCACAGGAATGGTTCAAAGCATAGACAGTGGGAAGAGTCAGTCTTCTTGTACTTAAGTCGGCGTTGTGCCTTTTGTATTTAATTCCGATGCAATTTCTGTGTTTGGTCGTCAATAAGAAGGCCCAAGGGATACAGTAAACTGAAGTGAAGCATCGGAATCTATAACTAGTGTCACAGGAATGGGTCAACACATAGACAAAAAGAAGAGTCAGTCTTCTTGTACTTAAGTCGGCAATGTGATCTTTTGTATTTAATTCCGATGCATTTTCTGAGTTTCATCGTCAATAAGAAGGTCAGAGGGATACAGTAAACCTGAAGTGAAGCATCGGAATCTATAACTAGTGTCACAGGAATGGTTCAAACATAGTCAGTAAGAAGAGTCAGTGTTCTTGTACTTAAGTCGGCATTGTGCCTTTTATATTTAATTCCGATGCAGTTTCTGTGCTTCATCGTCAATAAGAAGGTCCAAGAGATACACTAAACCTGAAATGAAGCA
This sequence comes from Schistocerca piceifrons, assembly GCF_021461385.2. Classification (NCBI taxonomy): domain Eukaryota; kingdom Metazoa; phylum Arthropoda; class Insecta; order Orthoptera; family Acrididae; genus Schistocerca; species Schistocerca piceifrons. Next base: position 187,249 of record NW_025727719.1, on the reverse strand, counting down.
TCGGAATCTATAACTAAGGTCACAGGAATGTTTCAAAACATAGACAGTTGGAAGAGTCAGTCTACATGTGCTTAAGTCAGCATTGTGCCTTTTGTATTTAATTCCGATACAATTTCTGTATTTCATAGTCTCTGAGAAGGTCCAAGGGATACAGTAAACCTGAAGTGCAGCATCGGAATCTGTAACTAGTGTCACAGGAATCGTTCAAAACATAGACAGTAAGAAGAGTCAGTCTTCTTGTACTTAACTCGGCATTGTGCCGTTTTCAATTTAATTCCGATGCAATTACTGTGATTCATCGTCAATAAGAATGTCAGAGGGATACAGTAAACCTGAAGTGAAGCATCGGAATGTCTAACTAGTGTCACAGGAATGGTTCAAACATAGTCAGTAAGAAGAGTCAGTCTTCTCGTACTTACGTCGGCATTGTGCCTTTTGTATTTAATTCCGAAGCAATATCTGTGTTACATCGTCAATAAGAAGGTCCAAGGGATAAGTAAACCTGAAGTGAAGCATCGGAATCTGTAACTAGCGTCACAGGAATGGTTGAAAACATAGACAGTAAGAAGAGTCAGTCTTCTTGTACTTAAGTCGGCATTGTGCCTTTTCTATTTAATTCCGATGCAATTACTGTGTTTCATCGTCAGTAAGAAGGTCAGAGGGATACAGTAAACCTGAAGTGAAGCATCGGAATCTATAACTAGTGTCACAGAAATTGGTTCAAAGCATAGACAGTAAGAAAGGTCTGTCTTCTTCTACTTAAGTCGGCATTGTATCTTTTGTATTTAATTCCGATGCAAATTCTGTGTTTCATCGTCAATAAGAAGGTCAGAGGGATACAGTAAACCTGAAGTGAAGCATCGGAATCTATAACTAGTGTCACAGGAATGGTTCAAAGCATCGACAGTTGGAAGCGTCACTCTTTTTGTAGTTAAGTCGGCATCGTGCATTTTCTATTTAATTCCGATGCAATTTCTGTGTTTCATCGTCAATAAGAAGGTCAGAGGGATACAGTAAACCTGAAGTGAAGCATCGGAATCTGTAACTAGAGTCACAGGAATGGTTCAAAACATAGGCAGTAAGAAGAGTCAGTCTTCTTGTACTTAAGTCGCCATTGTGCCTTTTCTATTTAATTCCGATGCAATTTCTGTGTTTCATCGTCAATATGAAGGTCCAAGGGATACAGTAAACCTGAAGTCAAGCATCGGAATCTATATCTATTTTCACAGGAATGGTTCAAAACATAGACCGTAAGGAGAGTCAGTCATCTTGTACTTAAGTCGGCATTGTGCCATTTGTATTTAATTCCGATGCAATTTCTGTGTTTCATCGTCAATAAGAAGGACAGAGGGATACAGTAAACCCGAAGTGAAGCATCGGAATCTATAACTAGTGTCACAGGAATGGTTCAAAACTTCGACAGTTGGAAGGGTCAGTCTTCTTTTACTTAAGTCGGCATTGTGCCTTTTGTAATTAATTCCGATGCAATTTCTGTGTTTCATCGTCAATAAGAAGGTCCAAGGGATACAGTAAACCTGAAGTGAAGCATCGGAATCTATAACTAGTGTCACAGGAATGGTCCAAAGCATAGACAGTAAGAAAGGTCAGTCATCTTGTACTTAAGTCGCATTGTGCCTTTTGTAATTAATTCCGATGCAATTTCTGTATTTCATCGTCAATAAGTAGGGCACAGGGATACAGTAAACCAGAAGTAAAGCATCGGAATCTATAACTAGTGTCACAGGTATGGTTCAAAACATAGAAAGTAGGAAGAGTCAGGCTTTTTGTACTTAAGTCAGCATTGTGCTTTTTCTATTTAATTCCGATGCACTTACTGTGTTTCATCGTCAATAAGAAGGTCCAAGGGATACAGTAAACCTGAAATGAAGCATGGGAATCTATAACTAGTGTCACAGGAATGTTTCAAAATATAGACAGTATGAAGAGTCAGTCTACATGTACTTAAGTCGGCATTGTGCCTTTTGTATTTAATTCCGATGCAATTTCTGTGTTTCATCGTCAATAAGAAGGTCAGAGTGATACAGTAAACCTGAAGTGAAGCATTGGAATCTATAACTCGTGTAACAGGAATGGTTCAAAACTTCGACAGTTGGAAGGGTCAGTCTTCTTTTACTTAAGTCGGCATTGTGCCTTTTGTAATTAATTCCGATGCAATTTCTGTGTTTCATCGTCAATAAGAAGGTCCAAGGGATACAGTAAACCTGAAGTGAAGCATCGGAATCTATAACTAGTGTCACAGGAATGGTCCAAAGCATAGACAGTAAGAAAGGTCAGTCATCTTGTACTTAAGTCGCATTGTGCCTTTTGTAATTAATTCCGATGCAATTTCTGTATTTCATCGTCAATAAGTAGGGCACAGGGATACAGTAAACCAGAAGTGAAGCATCGGAATCTATAACTAGTGTCACAGGTATGGTTCAAAACATAGAAAGTAGGAAGAGTCAGGCTTCTTGTACTTAAGTCAGCATTGTGCTTTTTCTATTTAATTCCGATGCACTTACTGTGTTTCATCGTCAATAAGAAGGTCCAAGGGATACAGAAAACCTGAAATGAAGCATGGGAATCTATAACTAGTGTCACAGGAATGTTTCAAAATATAGACAGTATGAAGAGTCAGTCTACATGTACTTAAGTCGGCATTGTGCCGTTTTCAATTTAATTCCGATGCAATTACTGTGATTCATCGTCAATAAGAATGTCAGAGGGATACAGTAAACCTGAAGTGAAGCATCGTCATGTCTAACTAGTGTCACAGGAATGGTTCAAACATAGTCAGTAAGAAGAGTCAGTCTTCTCGTACTTACGTCGGCATTGTGCCTTTTGTATTTAATTCCGAAGCAATATCTGTGTTACATCGTCAATAAGAAGGTCCAAGGGATAAGTAAACCTGAAGTGAAGCATCGGAATCTGTAACTAGCGTCACAGGAATGGTTGAAAACATAGACAGTAAGAAGAGTCAGTCTTCTTGTACTTAAGTCGGCATTGTGCCTTTTCTATTTAATTCCGATGCAATTACTGTGTTTCATCGTCAGTAAGAAGGTCAGAGGGATACAGTAAACCTGAAGTGAAGCATCGGAATCTATAACTAGTGTCACAGAAATTGGTTCAAAGCATAGACAGTAAGAAAGGTCTGTCTTCTTCTACTTAAGTCGGCATTGTATCTTTTGTATTTAATTCCGATGCAAATTCTGTGTTTCATCGTCAATAAGAAGGTCAGAGGGATACAGTAAACCTGAAGTGAAGCATCGGAATCTATAACTAGTGTCACAGGAATGGTTCAAAGCATCGACAGTTGGAAGCGTCACTCTTTTTGTAGTTAAGTCGGCATCGTGCATTTTCTATTTAATTCCGATGCAATTTCTGTGTTTCATCGTCAATAAGAAGGTCAGAGGGATACAGTAAACCTGAAGTGAAGCATCGGAATCTATAACTCGTGTCACAGGAAAGGTTCAAAACATTGTCAGTAAGAAGAGTCAGTCTTCTTGTACTCAAGTCGGCATTGTGCCTTTTCTATTTAATTCCGATGCAATTTCTGTGTTTCATCGTCAATATGAAGGTCCAAGGGATACAGTAAACCTGAAGTGAAGCATCGGAATCTATATCTATTTTCACAGGAATGGTTCAAAACATAGACCGTAAGGAGAGTCAGTCATCTTGTACTTAAGTCGGCATTGTGCCATTTGTATTTAATTCCGATGCAATTTCTGTGTTCCATCGTCAATAAGAAGGTCAGATAGATACAGTAAACCTGAAGTGAAGCATCGGAATCAATATTTAGTGCCACAGGAATGGTTCAAATCATAGTCAGTAAGAAGAGTCAGTCTTCTTGTACTTAAGTCGGCATGGTGCCTTTTTTATTTAATTCCGATGCAATTTCTGTGTTTCATCGTCATTAAGAACGTCCAAGGGATACAGTCAACCTGAAGTGAAGCATCGGAATCTATAACTAGTGTCAAAAGAATGGTTCAAAAGCATAGACAGTAGGAAGAGTCAGTCTTCTTGTACTTAAGTCGGCAATGTGCCTTTTCTATTTAATTCCGATGCAATTTCTGTGTTTCATCGTCAATAAGAAGGTCCAAGGGATACAGTAAACCTGAAGTGAAGCATCGGAATCTATAACTAGTGTCACATGAATGGTTCAAAACAGTCAGTAAGAAGAGTCAGTCTTCTTGTACTTAAGTCGGCATTGTGCCATTTGTATTTAATTCCGATGCAATTTCTGTGTTTCATCGTCAATAAGAAGGTCCAAGGGATACAGTAAATCTGAGGTGAAGCATCGGAATCTATAACTTGTGTCACAGGAATGGTTCAAAACATTGACAGTAAGAAGAGTCAGTCATCTTTTACTTAAGTCGGCATTTTGCATTTTCTATTTAATTCCGATGCAATTTCTGTGTTTCATCTTCAAAAAGAAGGTCAGAGGGACACAGTAAACCTGAAGTGATGCATCGGAATCTATAACTAATCTCACAGGAATGGTTCAAAACATAGACAGTAGGAAGAGTCAGTCCTCTTGTACTTAAGTCGGCATTGCGCCATTTCTATTTAACTCCGATGCACTATCTGTGTTTCATCGTCAATAAGAAGATCCATGTGATACAGTAAACCTGAAATGAAGCATCGGAATCTATAACAAGTGTCACAGGAATGGTTCAAAATATAGACAGTAGGAAGATTCATTCTACATGTACTTATGTCGGCATCGTGCCTTTTGTATTCATATATCTATTTTCACATGAATGGTTCAAAACAGTCAGTAAGAAGAGTCAGTCTTCTTGTACTTAAGTCGGCATTGTGCCATTTGTATTTAATTCCGATGCAATTTCTGTGTTTCATCGTCAATAAGAAGGTCCAAGGGATACAGTAAACCTGAAGTGAAGCACCGGAATCTATAACTAGTGTCGAAGGAATGGTTCAAAACATAGACAAAAAGAAGAGTCAGGCTTCTTGTACTTAAGTCCGCATTGATCCTTTTGTATTTAATTCCGATGCAATTTCTGTGTTTCGTCGTCTATAAGATGGTCAGAGGGATACAGTAAACCTGAAGTGTAGCATCGAAATCTATAACTAATGTCACAGGAATCGTTCAAAACATAGACATTAGGAAGAGTCATTCTTCTTGTACTTAAGTCGACATTGTGAATTTTGTATTTAATTCCTATGCAATTTCTGTGTTTCATCGTCAAAAAGAAGGTCGGAGGGATACAGTAAACCTGAAGTGAAGCATCGGAATCTATAACTAGTCTCACAGGAATGCTTCAAAACATAGACAGTGGGAAGATTCATTCTACATGTACTTAAGTCGGCATCGTGCCTTTTGAATTTATTACCGATGCAATTTCTGTGTTTCATCGTCAATAAGAAGGTCAGAGGGTTACAGTAATCCTGAAGTGAGGCATCGGAAACTAAAACTAGTGTCACAGGAACTGTTCAAAACATACTCAGTAAGAAGAGTCAGACTTCTTGTACTTAAGTCGGCATTGTGCCTTTTGTATTTAATTCCGATGCAATTTCTGTGTTTCATCGTCAATAAGAAGGTCCAAGGGATACATTACACCTGAAGTGAATCATCGGAATATATAACTAGTGTCACAGGAATGGTTCAAAACATACACAGTAGGAAGAGTCAGTCTTCTTGTACTTAAGTCGGCAATGTGCCATTTCTATTTAATTCCGATGCAGTTTCTGTGTTTCATCGTCAATGAGACGGTCAGATGGATACAGTAAACCCGAAGTGAAGCATCGGAATCAGTATCTAGTGCCACAGGAATGGTTCAAATCATAGTCAGTAAGAAGAGTCAGTCTTCTTGTACTTAAGTCGGCATTGTGCTTTTTCTATTTAATTCCGATGCAATTTCTGTTTTTCATCGTCAATAAGAACGTCCAAGGGATACAGTAAACCTGAAGTGAAGCATCGGAATCTATAACTAGTGTCACAGGAATGGTTCAAAACATAGACAGTAGGAAGAGTCAGTCTTCTTGTACTTAAGTCGGCAATGTGCTTTTCTATTTAATTCCGATGCAATTTCTGTGTTTCATCGTCAATAAGAAGGTCCAAGGGATACATTACACCTGAAGTGAATCATCGGAATATATAACTAGTGTCACAGGAATGGTTCAAAACATAGACAGTAGGAAGAGTCAGTCTTCTTGTACTTAAGTCGGCAATGTGCCTTTTCTATTTAATTCCGATGCAATTTCTGTGTTTCATCGTCAAAAATAATTTCAGAGGGATACAGTAAACCTGAAGTGAAGCATCGGAATCTATAACTAGTCTCACAGGAATGCTTCAAAATATAGACTGTAGGAAGAGTCAGTTTTCTTGTACTTAAGTCGGCATTGTGCGTTTTGTATTTAACTCCGATGCAATTTCTGTGTTTCGTCGTCAATAAGAAGATCCAAGGGATACAGTAAACCTGAAATGAAGCATCGGAATCTGTAACAAGTGTCACAGGAGTGGTTCAAAACATAGACAGTAGGAAGAGTCAGTCTTCTTGTACTTAAGTCGGCATTGTGTCTTTTGTATTTACTTCCGATGCAATTTCTGTGTTTCGTCGTCAATACGAAGGTCCAAGGGATACAGTAAACCTGAAGTGAAGCATCGGAATCTGTTACTAATGTCACAGGAGTGGTTCAAAACATTGACAGTACGAAGGGTCAGTCTTCTTGTACTTTAGTCGACATTGTGCCTTTTCTGTTTAATTCCGATGCAATATCTGTGTTTCATCGTCAATAAGAAGATCCAAGGGATACAATAAACCTGAAATGAAGCATCGGAATCTGTAACAAGTCTCACAGGAAAGGTTCAAAACATAGACAGTAGGAAGAGTCAGTCTTCTTGTACTTAAGTCGGCAATGTGCCTTTTGTATTTACTTCCGATGCAATTTCTGTGTTTCGTCGTCAATAAGAAGGTCCAAGGGATGCAGTAAACCTGAAGTGAAGCATCGGAATCTATAACTAGTGTCACAGGAATGGTTCAAATCATAGACAAAAGGAAGAGTCAGGCTTCTTGTACTTAAGTCGGCATTGATCCTTTTGTATTTAATTCCGATGCAATTTCTGTGTTTCATCGACAATAAGAAGGTCCAAGGGATACAGTAAATCTGAGGTGAAGCATCGTAATCTATAACTAGTGTCACAGGAATGGTTCAAATCATTGACAGTAAGAAGAGTCAGTCTTCTTGTACTTAAGTCGGCATTGTGCCTTTTCTATTTAATTCCGATGCAATTTCTGTGTTTCATCGTCGAAAAGAAGGTCAGAGGGATACAGTAAACCTGAAGTGAAACATCGGAATCCATAACTAGTCTCACAGGAATGGTTCAAAGCATAGACAGTGGGAAGAGTCAGTCTTCTTGTACTTAAGTCGGCGTTGTGCCTTTTGTATTTAATTCCGATGCAATTTCTGTGTTTCGTCGTCAATAAGAAGGCCCAAGGGATACAGTAAACTGAAGTGAAGCATCGGAATCTATAACTAGTGTCACAGGAATGGGTCAACACATAGACAAAAAGAAGAGTCAGTCTTCTTGTACTTAAGTCGGCAATGTGATCTTTTGTATTTAATTCCGATGCATTTTCTGAGTTTCATCGTCAATAAGAAGGTCAGAGGGATACAGTAAACCTGAAGTGAAGCATCGGAATCTATAACTAGTGTCACAGGAATGGTTCAAACATAGTCAGTAAGAAGAGTCAGTGTTCTTGTACTTAAGTCGGCATTGTGCCTTTTATATTTAATTCCGATGCAGTTTCTGTGCTTCATCGTCAATAAGAAGGTCCAAGAGATACACTAAACCTGAAATGAAGCATCGGAATCTATAACTAAGGTCACAGGAATGTTTCAAAACATAGACAGTAGGAAGAGTCAGTCTACATGTGCTTAAGTCAGCATTGTGCCTTTTGTATTTAATTCCGATACAATTTCTGTATTTCATAGTCTCTGAGAAGGTCCAAGGGATACAGTAAACCTGAAGTGCAGCATCGGAATCTGTAACTAGTGTCACAGGAATCGTTCAAAACATAGACAGTAAGAAGAGTCAGTCTTCTTGTACTTAACTCGGCATTGTGCCGTTTTCAATTTAATTCCGATGCAATTACTGTGATTCATCGTCAATAAGAATGTCAGAGGGATACAGTAAACCTGAAGTGAAGCATCGGAATGTCTAACTAGTGTCACAGGAATGGTTCAAACATAGTCAGTAAGAAGAGTCAGTCTTCTCGTACTTACGTCGGCATTGTGCCTTTTGTATTTAATTCCGAAGCAATATCTGTGTTACATCGTCAATAAGAAGGTCCAAGGGATAAGTAAACCTGAAGTGAAGCATCGGAATCTGTAACTAGCGTCACAGGAATGGTTGAAAACATAGACAGTAAGAAGAGTCAGTCTTCTTGTACTTAAGTCGGCATTGTGCCTTTTCTATTTAATTCCGATGCAATTACTGTGTTTCATCGTCAGTAAGAAGGTCAGAGGGATACAGTAAACCTGAAGTGAAGCATCGGAATCTATAACTAGTGTCACAGAAATTGGTTCAAAGCATAGACAGTAAGAAAGGTCTGTCTTCTTCTACTTAAGTCGGCATTGTATCTTTTGTATTTAATTCCGATGCAAATTCTGTGTTTCATCGTCAATAAGAAGGTCAGAGGGATACAGTAAACCTGAAGTGAAGCATCGGAATCTATAACTAGTGTCACAGGAATGGTTCAAAGCATCGACAGTTGGAAGCGTCACTCTTTTTGTAGTTAAGTCGGCATCGTGCATTTTCTATTTAATTCCGATGCAATTTCTGTGTTTCATCGTCAATAAGAAGGTCAGAGGGATACAGTAAACCTGAAGTGAAGCATCGGAATCTGTAACTAGAGTCACAGGAATGGTTCAAAACATAGGCAGTAAGAAGAGTCAGTCTTCTTGTACTTAAGTCGCCATTGTGCCTTTTCTATTTAATTCCGATGCAATTTCTGTGTTTCATCGTCAATATGAAGGTCCAAGGGATACAGTAAACCTGAAGTGAAGCATCGGAATCTATATCTATTTTCACAGGAATGGTTCAAAACATAGACCGTAAGGAGAGTCAGTCATCTTGTACTTAAGTCGGCATTGTGCCATTTGTATTTAATTCCGATGCAATTTCTGTGTTTCATCGTCAATAAGAAGGACAGAGGGATACAGTAAACCCGAAGTGAAGCATCGGAATCTATAACTAGTGTCACAGGAATGGTTCAAAACTTCGACAGTTGGAAGGGTCAGTCTTCTTTTACTTAAGTCGGCATTGTGCCTTTTGTAATTAATTCCGATGCAATTTCTGTGTTTCATCGTCAATAAGAAGGTCCAAGGGATACAGTAAACCTGAAGTGAAGCATCGGAATCTATAACTAGTGTCACAGGAATGGTCCAAAGCATAGACAGTAAGAAAGGTCAGTCATCTTGTACTTAAGTCGCATTGTGCCTTTTGTAATTAATTCCGATGCAATTTCTGTATTTCATCGTCAATAAGTAGGGCACAGGGATACAGTAAACCAGAAGTGAAGCATCGGAATCTATAACTAGTGTCACAGGTATGGTTCAAAACATAGAAAGTAGGAAGAGTCAGGCTTCTTGTACTTAAGTCAGCATTGTGCTTTTTCTATTTAATTCCGATGCACTTACTGTGTTTCATCGTCAATAAGAAGGTCCAAGGGATACAGTAAACCTGAAATGAAGCATGGGAATCTATAACTAGTGTCACAGGAATGTTTCAAAATATAGACAGTATGAAGAGTCAGTCTACATGTACTTAAGTCGGAATTGTGCCTTTTGTATTTAATTCCGATGCAATTTCTGTGTTTCATCGTCAATAAGAAGGTCAGAGTGATACAGTAAACCTGAAGTGAAGCATCGGAATCTATAACTCGTGTAACAGGAATGGTTCAAAACTTCGACAGTTGGAAGGGTCAGTCTTCTTTTACTTAAGTCGGCATTGTGCCTTTTGTAATTAATTCCGATGCAATTTCTGTGTTTCATCGTCAATAAGAAGGTCCAAGGGATACAGTAAACCTGAAGTGAAGCATCGGAATCTATAACTAGTGTCACAGGAATGGTCCAAAGCATAGACAGTAAGAAAGGTCAGTCATCTTGTACTTAAGTCGCATTGTGCCTTTTGTAATTAATTCCGATGCAATTTCTGTATTTCATCGTCAATAAGTAGGGCACAGGGATACAGTAAACCAGAAGTGAAGCATCGGAATCTATAACTAGTGTCACAGGTATGGTTCAAAGCATAGAAAGTAGGAAGAGTCAGGCTTCTTGTACTTAAGTCAGCATTGTGCTTTTTCTATTTATTTCCGATGCACTTACTGTGTTTCATCGTCAATAAGAAGGTCCAAGGGATACAGTAAACCTGAAATGAAGCATGGGAATCTATAACTAGTGTCACAGGAATGTTTCAAAATATAGACAGTATGAAGAGTCAGTCTACATGTACTTAAGTCGGCATTGTGCCGTTTTCAATTTAATTCCGATGCAATTACTGTGATTCATCGTCAATAAGAATGTCAGAGGGATACAGTAAACCTGAAGTGAAGCATCGGAATGTCTAACTAGTGTCACAGGAATGGTTCAAACATAGTCAGTAAGAAGATTCAGTCTTCTCGTACTTACGTCGGCATTGTGCCTTTTGTATTTAATTCCGAAGCAATATCTGTGTTACATCGTCAATAAGAAGGTCCAAGGGATAAGTAAACCTGAAGTGAAGCATCGGAATCTGTAACTAGCGTCACAGGAATGGTTGAAAACATAGACAGTAAGAAGAGTCAGTCTTCTTGTACTTAAGTCGGCATTGTGCCTTTTCTATTTAATTCCGATGCAATTACTGTGTTTCATCGTCAGTAAGAAGGTCAGAGGGATACAGTAAACCTGAAGTGAAGCATCGGAATCTATAACTAGTGTCACAGAAATTGGTTCAAAGCATAGACAGTAAGAAAGGTCTGTCTTCTTCTACTTAAGTCGGCATTGTATCTTTTGTATTTAATTCCGATGCAAATTCTGTGTTTCATCGTCAATAAGAAGGTCAGAGGGATACAGTAAACCTGAAGTGAAGCATCGGAATCTATAACTAGTGTCACAGGAATGGTTCAAAGCATCGACAGTTGGAAGCGTCACTCTTTTTGTAGTTAAGTCGGCATCGTGCATTTTCTATTTAATTCCGATGCAATTTCTGTGTTTCATCGTCAATAAGAAGGTCAGAGGGATACAGTAAACCTGAAGTGAAGCATCGGAATCTGTAACTAGAGTCACAGGAATGGTTCAAAACATAGGCAGTAAGAAGAGTCAGTCTTCTTGTACTTAAGTCGCCATTGTGCCTTTTCTATTTAATTCCGATGCAATTTCTGTGTTTCATCGTCAATATGAAGGTCCAAGGGATACAGTAAACCTGAAGTGAAGCATCGGAATCTATATCTATTTTCACAGGAATGGTTCAAAACATAGACCGTAAGGAGAGTCAGTCATCTTGTACTTAAGTCGGCATTGTGCCATTTGTATTTAATTCCGATGCAATTTCTGTGTTTCATCGTCAATAAGAAGGACAGAGGGATACAGTAAACCCGAAGTGAAGCTTCGGAATCTATAACTAGTGTCACAGGAATGGTTCAAAACTTCGACAGTTGGAAGGGTCAGTCTTCTTTTACTTAAGTCGGCATTGTGCCTTTTGTAATTAATTCCGATGCAATTTCTGTGTTTCATCGTCAATAAGAAGGTCCAAGGGATACAGTAAACCTGAAGTGAAGCATCGGAATCTATAACTAGTGTCACAGGAATGGTCCAAAGCATAGACAGTAAGAAAGGTCAGTCATCTTGTACTTAAGTCGCATTGTGCCTTTTGTAATTAATTCCGATGCAATTTCTGTATTTCATCGTCAATAAGTAGGGCACAGGGATACAGTAAACCAGAAGTGAAGCATCGGAATCTATAACTAGTGTCACAGGTATGGTTCAAAACATAGAAAGTAGGAAGAGTCAGGCTTCTTGTACTTAAGTCAGCATTGTGCTTTTTCTATTTAATTCCGATGCACTTACTGTGTTTCATCGTCAATAAGAAGGTCCAAGGGATACAGTAAACCTGAAATGAAGCATGGGAATCTATAACTAGTGTCACAGGAATGTTTCAAAATATAGACAGTATGAAGAGTCAGTCTACATGTACTTAAGTCGGCATTGTGCCTTTTGTATTTAATTCCGATGCAATTTCTGTGTTTCATCGTCAATAAGAAGGTCCAAGGGATACAGTAAACCTGAAGTGAAGCATCGGAATCTATAACTCGTGTAACAGGAATGGTTCAAAACATTGTCAGTAAGAAGAGTCAGTCTTCGTGTACTCAAGTCGGCATTGTGCCTTTTCTATTTAATTCCGATGCAATTTCTGTGTTTCATCGTCAATATGAAGGTCCAAGGGATACAGTAAACCTGAAGTGAAGCATCGGAATCTATATCTATTTTCACAGGAATGGTTCAAAACATAGACCGTAAGGAGAGTCAGTCATCTTGTACTTAAGTCGGCATTGTGCCATTTGTATTTAATTCCGATGCAATTTCTGTGTTTCATCGTCAATAAGAAGGTCAGATAGATACAGTAAACCTGAAGTGAAGCATCGGAATCAATATCTAGTGCCACAGGAATGGTTCAAATCATAGTCAGTAAGAAGAGTCAGTCTTCTTGTACTTGAGTCGGCATGGTGCCTTTTCTATTTAATTCCGATGCAATTTCTGTGTTTCATCGTCATTAAGAACGTCCAAGGGATACAGTCAACCTGAAGTGAAGCATCGGAATCTATAACTAGTGTCAAAAGAATGGTTCAAAAGCATAGACAGTAGGAAGATTCAGTCTTCTTGTACTTAAGTCGGCAATGTGCCTTTTCTATTTAATTCCGATGCAATTTCTGTGTTTCATCGTCAATAAGAAGGTCCAAGGGATACAGTAAACCTGAAGTGAAGCATCGGAATCTATAACTAGTGTCACATGAATGGTTCAAAACAGTCAGTAAGAAGAGTCAGTCTTATTGTACTTAAGTCGGCATTGTGCCATTTGTATTTAATTCCGATGCAATTTCTGTGTTTCATCGTCAATAAGAAGGTCCAAGGGATACAGTAAATCTGAGGTGAAGCATCGGAATCTATAACTTGTATCACAGGAATGGTTCAAAACATTGACAGTAAGAAGAGTCAGTCATCTTTTACTTAAGTCGGCATTTTGCATTTTCTATTTAATTCCGATGCGATTTCTGTGTTTCATCTTCAAAAAGAAGGTCAGAGGGACACAGTAAACCTGAAGTGATGCATCGGAATCTATAACTAATCTCACAGGAATGGTTCAAAACATAGACAGTAGGAAGAGTCAGTCCTCTTGTACTTAAGTCGGCATTGTGAATTTTGTATTTAATTCCTATGCAATTTCTGTGTTTCATCGTCAAAAAGAAGGTCCAAGGGATACAGTAAACCTGAAGTGAAGCATCGGAATCTATAACTCGTGTCACAGGAATGGTTCAAAACATTGTCAGTAAGAAGAGTCAGTCTTCGTGTACTCAAGTCGGCATTGTGCCTTTTCTATTTAACTCCGATGCACTATCTGTGTTTCATCGTCAATAAGAAGATCCATGTGATACAGTAAACCTGAAATGAAGCATCGGAATCTATAACAAGTGTCACAGGAATGGTTCAAAATATAGACAGTAGGAAGATTCATTCTACATGTACTTATGTCGGCATCTTGTCTTTTGTATTCATATATCTATTTTCACATGAATGGTTCAAAACAGTCAGTAAGAAGAGTCAGTCTTCTTGTACTTAAGTCGGCATTGTGCCATTTGTATTTAATTCCGATGCAATTTCTGTGTTTCATCGTCAATAAGAAGGTCCAAGGGATACAGTAAACCTGAAGTGAAGCATCGGAATCTATAACTAGTGTCACAGGAATGGTTCAAAACATAGACAAAAAGAAGAGTCAGGCTTCTTGTACTTAAGTCCGCATTGATCCTTTTGTATTTAATTCCGATGCAATTTCTGTGTTTCGTCGTCTATAAGATGGTCAGAGGGATACAGTAAACCTGAAGTGTAGCATCGGAATCTATAACTAATGTCACAGGAATCGTTCAAAACATAGACATTAGGAAGAGTCATTCTTCTTGTACTTAAGTCGACATTGTGAATTTTGTATTTAATTCCTATGCAATTTCTGTGTTTCATCGTCAAAAAGAAGGTCGGAGGGATACAGTAAACCTGAAGTGAAGCATCGGAATCTATAACTAGTCTCACAGGAATGCTTCAAAACATAGACAGTGGGAAGATTCATTCTACATGTACTTAAGTCGGCATCGTGCCTTTTGAATTTATTACCGATGCAATTTCTGTGTTTCATCGTCAATAAGAAGGTCAGAGGGATACAGTAATCCTGAAGTGAGGCATCGATAATTAAAACTAGTGTCACAGGAACGGTTCAAAACATACTCAGTAAGAAGAGTCAGACTTCTTGTACTTAAGTCGGCATTGTGCCTTTTGTATTTAATTCCGATGCAATTTCTGTGTTTCATCGTCAATAAGAAGGTCCAAGGGATACATTACACCTGAAGTGAATCATCGGAATATATAACTAGTGTCACAGGAATGGTTCAAAACATAGACAGTAGGAAGAGTCAGTCTTCTAGTACTTAAGTCGGCAATGTGCCATTTCTATTTAATTCCGATGCAGTTTCTGTGTTTCATCGTCAATGAGACGGTCAGATGGATACAGTAAACCCGAAGTGAAGCATCGGAATCAGTATCTAGTGCCACAGGAATGGTTCAAATCATAGTCAGTAAGAAGAGTCAGTCTTCTTGTACTTAAGTCGGCATTGTGCTTTTTCTATTTAATTCCGATGCAATTTCTGTTTTTCATCGTCAATAAGAACGTCCAAGGGATACAGTAAACCTGAAGTGAAGCATCGGAATCTATAACTAGTGTCACAGGAATGGTTCAAAACATAGACAGTAGGAAGAGTCAGTCTTCTTGTACTTAAGTCGGCAATGCGCTTTTCTATTTAATTCCGATGCAATTTCTGTGTTTCATCGTCAATAAGAAGGTCCAAGGGATACATTACACCTGAAGTGAATCATCGGAATATATAACTAGTGTCACAGGAATGGTTCAAAACATAGACAGTAGGAAGAGTCAGTCTTCTTGTACTTAAGTCGGCAATGTGCCTTTTCTATTTAATTCCGATGCAATTTCTGTGTTTCATCGTCAAAAATAATTTCAGAGGGATACAGTAAACCTGAAGTGAAGCATCGGAATCTATAACTAGTCTCACAGGAATGCTTCAAAATATAGACTGTAGGAAGAGTCAGTTTTCTTGTACTTAAGTCGGCATTGTGCGTTTTGTATTTAACTCCGATGCACTAGCTGTGTTTCATCGTCAATAAGAAGATCCAAGGGATACAGTAAACCTGAAATGAAGCATCGGCATCTGTAACAAGTGTCACAGGAGTGGTTCAAAACATAGACAGTAGGAAGAGACAGTCTTCTTGTACTTAAGTCGGCATTGTGTCTTTTGTATTTACTTCCGATGCAATTTCTGTGTTTCGTCGTCAATACGAAGGTCCAAGGGATACAGTAAACCTGAAGTGAAGCATCGGAATCTGTAACTAATGTCACAGGAGTGGTTCAAAACATTGACAGTACGAAGGGTCAGTCTTCTGGTACTTTAGTCGGCATTGATCCTTTTGTATTTAATTCCGATGCAATTTCTGTGTTTCATCGACAATAAGAAGGTCCAAGGGATACAGTAAATCTGAGGTGAAGCATCGTAATCTATAACTAGTGTCACAGGAATGGTTCAAATCATTGACAGTAAGAAGAGTCAGTCTTCTTGTACTTAAGTCGGCATTGTGCCTTTTCTATTTAATTCCGATGCAATTTCTGTGTTTCATCGTCGAAAAGAAGGTCAGAGGGATACAGTAAACCTGAAGTGAAACATCGGAATCCATAAC
Source organism: Schistocerca piceifrons (assembly GCF_021461385.2). Classification (NCBI taxonomy): domain Eukaryota; kingdom Metazoa; phylum Arthropoda; class Insecta; order Orthoptera; family Acrididae; genus Schistocerca; species Schistocerca piceifrons. The sequence goes on along the minus strand of NW_025727719.1, from coordinate 171,241 downwards.
TAGTCTCACAGGAATGGTTCAAAGCATAGTCAGTGGGAAGAGTCAGTCTTCTTGTACTTAAGTCGGCGTTGTGCCTTTTGTATTTAATTCCGATGCAATTTCTGTGTTTCGTCGTCAATAAGAAGGCCCAAGGGATACAGTTAACCTGAAGTGAAGCATCGGAATCTATAACTAGTGTCACAGGAATGGGTCAAAACATAGACAAAAAGAAGAGTCAGTCTTCTTGTACTTAAGTCGGCAATGTGACCTTTTGTATTTAATTCCGATGCATTTTCTGAGTTTCATCGTCAATAAGAAGGTCAGAGGGATACAGTAAACCTAAAGTGAAGCATCGGAATCTATCACTAGTGTCACAGGAATGGTTCAAACATAGTCAGTAAGAAGAGTCAGTGTTCTTGTACTTAAGTCGGCATTGTGCCTTTTATATTTAATTCCGATGCAGTTTCTGTGCTTCATCGTCAATAAGAAGGTCCAAGAAATACACTAAACCTGAAATGAAGCATCGGAATCTATAACTAAGGTCACAGGAATGTTTCAAAACATAGACAGTAGGAAGAGTCAGTCTACATATGCTTAAGTCAGCATTGTGCCTTTTGTATTTAATTCCGATACAATTTCTGTATTTCATAGTCTCTGAGAAGGTCCAAGGGATACAGTAAACCTGAAGTGCAGCATCGGAATCTGTAACTAGTGTCACAGGAATCGTTCAAAACATAGACAGTAAGAAGAGTCAGTCTTCTTGTACTTAACTCGGCATTATGCCGTTTTCAATTTAATTCCGATGCAATTACTGTGATTCATCGTCAATAAGAAGGTCAGAGGGATACAGTAAACCTGAAGTGAAGCATCGGAATGTCTAACTAGTGTCACAGGAATGGTTCAAACATAGTCAGTAAGAAGAGTCAGTCTTCTCGTACTTACGTCGGCATTGTGCCTTTTGTATTTAATTCCGAAGCAATATCTGTGTTACATCGTCAATAAGAAGGTCCAAGGGATAAGTAAACCTGAAGTGAAGCATCGGAATCTGTAACTAGCGTCACAGGAATGGTTGAAAACATAGACAGTAAGAAGAGTCAGTCTTCTAGTACTTAAGTCGGCATTGTGCCTTTTCTATTTAATTCCGATGCAATTACTGTGTTTCATCGTCAGTAAGAAGGTCAGAGGGATACAGTAAACCTGAAGTGAAGCATCGGAATCTATAACTAGTGTCACAGAAATTGGTTCAAAGCATAGACAGTAAGAACGGTCTGTCTTCTTCTACTTAAGTCGGCATTGTATCTTTTGTATTTAATTCCGATGCAAATTCTGTGTTTCATCGTCAATAAGAAGGTCAGAGGGATACAGTAAACCTGAAGTGAAGCATCGGAATGTATAACTAGTGTCACAGGAATGGTTCAAAGCATAGACAGTTGGAAGCGTCACTCTTTTTGTAGTTAAGTCGGCATCGTGCATTTTCTATTTAATTCCGATGCAATTTCTGTGTTTCATCGTCAAAAAGAAGGTCAGAGGGATACAGTAAACCTGAAGTGAAGCATCGGAATCTGTAACTAGAGTCACAGGAATGGTTCAAAACATAGGCAGTAAGAAGAGTCAGTCTTCTTGTACCTAAGTCGCCATTGTGCCTTTTCTATTTAATTCCGATGCAATTTCTGTGTTTCATCGTCAATATGAAGGTCCAAGGGATACAGTAAACCTGAAGTGAAGCATCGGAATCTATATCTATTTTCACAGGAATGGTTCAAAACATAGACCGTAAGGAGAGTCAGTCATCTTGTACTTAAGTCGGCATTGTGCCATTTGTATTTAATTCCGATGCAATTTCTGTGTTTCATCGTCAATAAGAAGGACAGAGGGATACAGTAAACCCGAAGTGAAGCATCGGAATCTATAACTAGTGTCACAGGAATGGTTCAAAACTTAGACAGTTGGAAGGGTCAGTCTTCTTTTACTTAAGTCGGCATTGTGCCTTTTGTAATTAATTCCGATGCAATTTCTGTGTTTCATCGTCAATAAGAAGGTCCAAGGGATACAGTAAACCTGAAGTGAAGCATCGGAATCTATAACTAGTGTCACAGGAATGGTTCAAAGCATAGACAGTAAGAAAGGTCAGTCATCTTGTACTTAAGTCGCATTGTGCCTTTTGTAATTAATTCCGATGCAATTTCTGTATTTCATCGTCAATAAGTAGGGCACAGGGATACAGTAAACCAGAAGTGAAGCATCGGAATCTATAACTAGTGTCACAGGTATGGTTCAAAACATAGAAAGTAGGAAGAGTCAGGCTTCTTGTACTTAAGTCAGCATTGTGCCTTTTCTATTTAATTCCGATGCACTTACTGTGTTTCATCGTCAATAAGAAGGTCCAAGGGATACAGTAAACCTGAAATGAAGCATGGGAATCTATAACTAGTGTCACAGGAATGTTTCAAAATATAGAGAGTATGAAGAGTCAGTCTACATGTACTTAAGTCGGCATTGTGCCTTTTGTATTTAATTCCGATGCAATTTCTGTGTTTCATCGTCAATAAGAAGGTCAGAGTGATACAGTAAACCTGAAGTGAAGCATCGGAATCTATAACTCGTGTCACAGGAATGGTTCAAAACATTGTCAGTAAGAAGAGTCAGTCTTCTTGTACTCAAGTCGGCATTGTGCCTTTTCTATTTAATTCCGATGCAATTTCTGTGTTACATCGTCAATACGAACGTCCAAGGGATACAGTCAACCTGAAGTGAAGCATCGGAATCTATAACTAGTGTCAAAAGAATGGTTCAAAAGCATAGACAGTAGGAAGAGTCAGTCTTCTTGTACTTAAGTCGGCAATGTGCCTTTTCTATTTAATTCCGATGCAATTTCTGTGTTTCATCGTCAATAAGAAGGTCCAAGGGATGCAGTACACCTGAAGTGAATCATCGGAATCCATAACTAGTGTCACAGGAATGGTTCAAAACATAGTCAGTACGAAGAGTCAGTCTTCTTGTACGTAAGTCGGCATTGTGCCTTTTGTATCTAATTCCGATGCAATTTCTGTGTTTCATCGTCAATATGAAGGTCCAAGGGATACAGTAAACCTGAAGTGAAGCATCGGAATCTATATCTATTTTCACAGGAATGGTTCAAAACATAGACCGTAAGGAGAGTCAGTCATCTTGTACTTAAGTCGGCATTGTGCCATTTGTATTTAATTCCGATGCAATTTCTGTGTTTCATCGTCAATAAGAAGGTCAGATAGATACAGTAAACCTGAAGTGTAGCATCGGAATCAATATCTAGTGCCACAGGAATGGTTCAAATCATAGTCAGTAAGAAGAGTCAGTCTTCTTGTACTTAAGTCGGCATGGTGCCTTTTCTATTTAATTCCGATGCAATTTCTGTGTTTCATCGTCAATAAGAACGTCCAAGGGATACAGTCAACCTGAAGTGAAGCATCGGAATCTATAACTAGTGTCAAAAGAATGGTTCAACAGCATAGACAGTAGGAAGAGTCAGTCTTCTTGTACTTAAGTCGGCAATGTGCCTTTTCTATTTAATTCCGATGCAATTTCTGTGTTTCATCGTCAATAAGAAGGTCTAAGGGATACAGTAAACCTGAAGTGAAGCATCGGAATCTATAACTAATGTCACAGGAACCGTTCAAAACATAGACATTAGGAAGAGTCATTCTTCTTTTACTTAAGTCGACATTGTGCCTTTTGTATTTAATTCCTATGCAATTTCTGTGTTTCATCGTCAAAAAGAAGGTCGGAGGGATACAGTAAACCTGAAGTGAAGCATCGGAATCTATAACTAGTCTCACAGGAATGCTTCAAAACATAGACAGTGGGAAGATTCATTCTACATGTACTTAAGTCGGCATCGTGCCTTTTGAATTTATTTCCGATGCAATTTCTGTGTTTCATCGTCAATAAGAAGGTCAGAGGGATACAGTAATCCTGAAGTGAGGCATCGGAAACTAAAACTAGTGTCACAAGAACGGTTCAAAACATACTCAGTAAGAAGAGTCAGACTTCTTGTACTTAAGTCGGCATTGTGCCTTTTGTATTTAATTCCGATGCAATTTCTGTGTTTCATCGTCAATAAGAAGGTCCAAGGGATACATTACACCTGAAGTGAATCATCGGAATATATAACTAGTGTCACAGGAATGGTTCAAAACGTAGACAGTAGGAAGAGTCAGTCTTCTTGTACTTAAGTCGGCAATGTGCCATTTCTATTTAATTCCGATGCAGTTTCTGTGTTTCATCGTCAATGAGACGGTCAGATGGATACAGTAAACCCGAAGTGAAGCATCGGAATCAGTATCTAGTGCCACAGGAATGGTTCAAATCATAGTCAGTAAGAAGAGTCAGTCTTCTTGTACTTAAGTCGGCATTGTGCTTTTTCTATTTAATTCCAATGCAATTTCTGTTTTTCATCGTCAATAAGAACGTCCAAGGGATACAGTAAACCTGAAGTGAAGCATCGCAATCTGTAACTAGAGTCACAGGAATGGTTCAAAACATAGGCAGTAAGAAGAGTCAGTCTTCTTGTACTTAAGTCGGCATTGTGCCTTTTCTATTTAATTCCGATGCAATTTCTGTGTTTCATCGTCAATAAGAAGGTCCAAGGGATACATTACACCTGAAGTGAATCATCGGAATATATAACTAGTGTCACAGGAATGGTTCAAAACATAGCCAGTAGGAAGAGTCAGTCTTCTTGTACTTAAGTCGGCAATGTGCCTTTTCTATTTAATTCCGATGCAATATCTGTGTTTCATCGTCAAAAATAAGGTCAGAGGGATACAGTAAACCTGAAGTGAAGCATCGGAATCTATAACTAGTCTCACAGGAATCCTTTTAAATATAGACTGTAGGAAGAGTCAGTCTTCTTGTACTTACGTCGGCATTGTGCCTTTTGTATTTAACTCCGATGCACTATCTGTGTTTCATCGTCAATAAGAAGATCTAAGGGATACAGTAAACCTGAAATGAAGCATCGGAATCTGTAACAAGTGTCACAGGAATGGTTCAAAACATAGACAGTAGGAAGAGTCAGTCTTCTTGTACTTAAGTCGGCATTGTGTCTTTTGTATTTACTTCCGATGCAATTTCTGTGTTTCGTCGTCAATACGAAGGTCCAAGGGATACAGTAAACCTGAAGTGAAGCATCGGAATCTATAACTAATGTCACAGGAGTGGTTCAAAACATTGACAGTACGAAGGGTCAGTCTTCTTGTACTTTAGTCGACATTGTGCCTTTTCCGTTTAATTCCGATGCAATATCTGTGTTTCATCGTTAATAAGAAGATCCAAGGGATACAATAAACCTGAAATGAAGCATCGGAATCTGTAACAAGTCTCACAGGAATGGTTCAAAACATAGACAGTAGGTAGAGTCAGTCTTCTTGTACTTAAGTCGGCATTGTGCCTTTTGTATTTACTTCCGATGCAATTTCTGTGTTTCGTCGTCAATAAGAAGGTCCAAGAGATGCAGTAAACCTGAAGTGAAGCATCGGAATCTATAACTAGTGTCACAGGAATGGTTCAAAACATAGACAAAAAGAAGAGTCAGGCTTCTTGTACTTAAGTCGGCATTGATCCTTTTGTATTTAATTCCGATGCAATTTCTGTGTTTCATCGACAATAAGAAGGTCCAAGGGATACAGTAAATCTGAGGTGAAGCATCGTAATCTATAACTAGTGTCACAGGAATGGTTCAAATCATTGACAGTAAGAAGAGTCAGTCTTCTTGTACTTAAGTCGGCATTGTGCCTTTTCTATTTAATTCCGATGCAATTTCTGTGTTTCATCGTCGAAAAGAAGGTCAGAGGGATACAGTAAACCTGAAGTGAAACATCGGAATCCATAACTAGTCTCACAGGAATGGTTCAAAGCATAGACAGTGGGAAGAGTCAGTCTTCTTGTACTTAAGTCGGCGTTGTGCCTTTTGTATTTAATTCCGATGCAATTTCTGTGTTGCGTCGTCAATAAGAAGGCCCAAGGGATACAGTAAACCTGAAGTGAAGCATCGGAATCTATAACTAGTGTCACAGGAATGGGTCAAAACATAGACAAAAAGAAGAGTCAGTCTTCTTGTACTTATGTCGGCAATGTGACCTTTTGTATTTAATTCCGATGCATTTTCTGAGTTTCATCGTCAATACGAAGGTCAGAGGGATACAGTAAACCTGAAGTGAAGCATCGGAATCTATAACTAGTGTCACAGGAATGGTTCAAACATAGTCAGTAAGAAGAGTCAGTGTTCTTGTACTTAAGTCGGCATTGTGCCTTTTATATTTAATTCCGATGCAGTTTCTGTGCTTCATCGTCAATAAGAAGGTCCAAGAGATACACTAAACCTGAAATGAAGCATCGGAATCTATAACTAAGGTCACAGGAATGTTTCAAAACATAGACAGTAGGAAGAGTCAGTCTACATGTGCTTAAGTCAGCATTGTGCCTTTTGTATTTAATTCAGATACAATTTCTGTATTTCATAGTCTCTGAGAAGGTCCAAGGGATACAGTAAACCTGAAGTGCAGCATCGGAATCTGTAACTAGTGTCACAGGAATCGTTCAAAACATAGACAGTAAGAAGAGCCAGTCTTCTTGTACTTAAGTCGGCATTGTGCCTTTTGTATTTATTTCCGATGCAATATCTGTGTTTCATCGTCAATAAGAAGGTCCAACGGATACAGGAAATCTGAAGTGAAGCATCGGAATCTGTAACTAGCGTCACAGTTATCGTTCAAAACATAGTCAGTAAGAAGAGTCAGTTTTCTTGTACTTAAGTCGGCATCGTGCCTTTTGAATTTATTTCCGATGCAATTTCTGTGTTTCATCGTCAATAAGAAGGTCAGAGGGATACAGTAATCCTGAAGTGAAGCATCGGAAACCAAAACTAGTGTCACAGGAACGGTTCAAACCATACTCAGTAAGAAGCGTCAGACTTCTTGTACTTAAGTCGGCATTGTGCCTTTTGTATTTAATTCCGATGTAATTTCTGTGTTTCATCGTCAATAAGAAGGTCCAAATGATACAGTAAACCTGAAGTGAAGCATCGGAATCTCAAACTAGTGTCACAGGAATGGTTCAAAACATAGTCAGTCGGAAGAGTCAGTCTTCTTGTACTTAAGTCGGCAATGTGCCATTTCTATTTAATTCCGATGCAATTTCTGTTTTCATCGTCAAAATGAAGGTCAGAGGGATACAGTAAACGTGAAGTGAAGCATCGGAATCTATAACTAATGTCACAGGAGTCGTTGAAAACATTGACAGTAGGAAGAGTCAGTCTTCTTGTACTTAACTCGGCATTGTGCCTTTGGTATTTATTTCCGATGCAATTTCTGTGTTTCATGGTCAATAAGAAGGTCAGAGGGATACAGTAAACCTGAAGTGAAGCATCGGAATCTATGACTAGTGTCACAGAAATGGTTCAAATCATAGTCAGTAAGAAGAGTCAGTCTTCTTGTACTTAAGTCGGCATTGTGCTTTTTCTATTTAATTCCGATGCAATTTCTGTTTTTCATCGTCAATAAGAACGTCCAAGGGATACAGTAAACCTGAAGTGAAGCATCGGAATCTATAACTAGTGTCACAGGAATGGTTCAAAACATAGACAGTAGGAAGAGTCAGTCTTCTTGTACTTAAGTCGGCAATGTGGCTTTTCTATTTAATTCCGATGCAATTTCTGAGTTTCATCGTCAAAAAGAATGTCAGAGGGATACAGTAAACCTGAAGTGAAGCATCGGAATCTATAACTAGTCTCACAGGAATGCTTCAAAATATAGACTGTAGGAAGAGTCAGTTTTCTTGTACTTAAGTCGGCATTGTGCCTTTTGTATTTAACTCCGATGCACTATCTGTGATTCATCGTCAATAAGAAGATCCAAGGGATATAGTAAACCTGAAATGAAGCATCGGAATCTGTAACAAGTGTCACAGGAATGGTTCAAAACATACACAGTAGGAAGAGTCAGTCTTCTTGTACTTAAGTCGGCATTGTGTCTTTTGTATTTACTTCCGATGCAATTTCTGTGTTTCGTTGTCAATAAGAAGGTCCAAGGGATACAGTAAACCTGAAGTGAAGCATCTGGATCTATAACTAGTGTCACAGGAATGGTTCAAAACATAGACAAAAAGAAGATTCAGGCTTCTTGTACTTAAGTCTGCATTGATCCTTTTGTATTTAATTCCGATGCAATTTCTGTGTTTCATCGTCAAAAAGAAGGTCAGAGGGATACAGTAAACCTGAAGTGAAACATCGGAATCTATAACTAGTCTCGCAGGTATGGTTCAAAGCATAGACAGTGGAAAGAGTCAGTCTTCTTGTGCTTAAGTCTGCAATGTGCCTTTTGTATTTAATTCCGATGCAATTTCTGTGTTTCGTCGTCAATAAGAAGGCCCAAGGGATACAGTAAACCTGAAGTGAAGCATCGGAATCTATACCTAGTGTCACAGGAATGGGTCAAAACATAGACAAAAAGAAGTGTCAGTGTTCTTGTACTTAAGTCGGCAATGTGACCTTTTGTATTTAATTCCGATGCAATTTATGAGTTTCATCGTCAATAAGAAGGTCAGAGGGATACAGTAAACCTGAAGTGAAGCATCGGAATCTATAACTAGTCTCACAGGAATGCTTCAAAACATAGACAGTAGGAAGAGTCAGTCTTTTTGTACTTAAGTCGGCATTGTGCCTTTTGTATTTAACTCCGATGCACTATCTGTGTTTCATCGTCAATAAGAAGATCCAAGGGATACAGTAAACCTGAAATGAAGCATCGGTATCTATAACAAGTGTCACAGGAATGGTTCATATCATAGACAGTGGGAAGATTCATTCTACATGTAATTAAGTCGGCATCGTGCCTTTTGTATTTATTTCCGATGCAATTTCTGTGTTTCGTCGTCAATAAGAAGGTCAGAGGGATACAGTAAATCTGAAGTGAAGCTTCGTAAACTATAACTAGTGTCACAGGAATGGTTCAAAACATAGTCAGTAAGAAAAGTCAGACTTCTTGTACTTAAGTCGGCATTGTGCCTTTTGTATTTAATTCCGATGCAATTTCTGTGTTTCATCGTCAACAACAAGGTCCAAGGGATACAGTAAACCTGAGGTGAAGCATCGGAATCTATAACTAATGTCACAGGAATCGATCAAAACATAGACAGTAGAAAGAGTCAGTCTTCTTGTAATTAAGTCGGCATTGAGCATTTTGTATTTAGTTCCGATGCAATTTCTGTGTTTCATCGTCACTAAGAAGGTCCTAGTGATAGAGTAAACCTGACGTGAAGCATCGGAATCTATAACTAGTGTCAAAGGAATGGTTCAAAACTTAGTCAGTCGGAAGAGTCAGTCTTCTTGTACTTAAGTCGGCAATGTGCCTTTTCTATTTAATTCCGATGCAATTTCTGTGTTTCATCGTCAAAAGGAAGGTCAGAGGGATACAGTAAACGTGAAGTGAAGCATCGGAATCTATAACTAATGTCACAGGAATCGTTCAAATGATAGACAGTAGGAAGAGTCAGTCTTCTTGTACTTAAGTCGGCATTGTGCCTTTTGTATTTATTTCCGACGCAATTTCTGTGTTTCATCGTCAATAAGAAGGTCAGAGGGATACAGTAAACCTGAAGTGAAGCATCGGAATCTATAACTAGTGTCACAGAAATGGTTCAAAACATAGTCAGTAAGAAGAGTCAGACTTCTTGTACTTAAGTCGGCATTGTGCCTTTTGTATTTAATTCCGATGCAATTTCTGTGTTTCATCGTCAATAAGAAGGTTCAAGGGATACAGTAAACCTGAAGTGAAGCATCGGAATCTGTAACCAGCGTCACAGGAATGGTTCAAAACTTAGACAGTAAGAAGAGTCAGTCTTCTTGTACTTAAGTCGGCATTGTGCCTTTTCTATTTAATTCCGATGCAATATCTGTCTTTCATCGTAAATAAGAAGGTCAGAGGGATACAGTAAACCTGAAGTGAAGCATCGGAATCAATATCTAGTGCCACAGGAATGGTTCAAATCATAGTCAGTACTAACAGTCAGTCTTCTTGTACTTAAGTAGGCATTGTGCATTTTCTATTTAATTCCGATGCAATTTCTGTGTTTCATCGTCAATAAGAAGGTCCAAGAGATACAGTACACCTGAAGTGAATCATCGGAATCCATAAGTAGTGTCACAGGAATGGTTCAAAACATAGTCAGTACGAAGAGTCAGTCTTCTTGTACGTAATCCGGCATTGTGCCTTTTGTATCTAATTCCGATGCAAATTCTGTGTTTCATCGTCAATAAGAAGGTCAGGGGGATACAGTAAACCTGAAGTGAAGCATCGCAATCTGTAACTAGAGTCACAGGAATGGTTCAAAACATAGGCAGTAAGAAGAGTCAGTCTTCTTGTACTTAAGTCGGCATTGTGCCTTTTCTATTTAATTCCGATGCAATTTCTGTGTTTCATCGTCAATATGAAGGTCCAAGGGATACAGTAAACATGAAGTGAAGCATCGGAATCTATATCTATTTTCACAGGAATGGTTCAAAACATAGACCGTAAGGAGAGTCAGTCATCTTGCACTTAAGTCGGCATTGTGCCATTTGTATTTAATTTCGATGCAATTTCTGTGTTTCATCGTCAATAAGAAGGACAGAGGGATACAGTAAACCCGAAGTGAAGCATCGGAATCTATAACTAGTGTCACAGGAATGGTTCAAAACAATCAGTAGGTACAGTCAGTCTTCTTTTACATAAGTCGGCATTGTGACTTTTGTATTTAATTCCGATGCAATTTCTGTGTTTCATCGTCAATAAGAAGGTCAGACGGATACAGTAAAACTGAAGTGTATCATCGGAATCAATAACTAGTGTCACAGGAATGGTTCAAAACTTAGACAGTTGGAAGGGTCAGTCTTCTTGTACTTAAGTCGGCATTGTGCCTTTTGTAATTAATTCCGATGCAATTTCTGTGTTTCATCGTCAATAACAAGGTCCAAGGGATACAGTAAACCTGAAGTGAAGCATCGGAATCTATAACTAGTGTCACAGGAATGGTTCAAAGCATAGAAAGTAGGAAGAGTCAGTCTTCTTGTACTTAAGTCAGCATTGTGCCTTTTCTATTTAATTCCGATGCACTTACTGTGTTTCATCGTCAATAAGAAGGTCCAAGGGATACAGTAAACCTGAAATGAAGCAACGGAATCTATAACTAGTGTCACAGGAATGTTTCAAAATATAGACAGTAGGAAGAGTCAGTCTACATGTACTTAAGACTGCTTTGTGCCTTTTGTATTTAATTCCGATGCAATTTCTGTGTTTCATCGTCAATAAGAAGGTCAGAGTGATACAGTAAACCTGAAGTGAAGCATCGGAATCTATAACTCGTGTCAAAGGAATGGTTCAAAACATTGTCAGTATGAAGAGTCAGTCTTCTTGTACTCAAGTCGTCATTGTGCCTTATGTATTTAATTCCGATGCAATTTCTGTGTTTCATCGTCAATAAGAAGGTCCAAGGGATACAGTAAACCTGAAGTGAAACATCGGAATCTATAACTAGTGTCACAGGAATGGTTCAAAACATAGACAGTAAGAAGAGCCAGTCTTCTTGAACTTAAGTCGGCATTATGCCCTTTTCAATTTCTTTCCGATGCAATTTCTGTGTTTCATCGTCAATAAGAAGGTCAGACGGATACAGTAAAACTGAAGTGTAACATCGGAATCAATAACTAGTGTCACAGGAATGGTTCAAAACTTAGACAGTTGGAAGTGTCAGTCTTCTTGTACTTAAGTCGGCATTGTGCCTTTTGTAATTAATTCCGATGCAATATCTGTATTTCATCGTCAATAAGTAGGTCAGAGGGACACAGTAAACCAGAAGTGAAGCATCGGAATCTATAACCAGTGTCACAGGTATGGTTCAAAACATAGAAAGTAGGAAGAGCCAGTCTTCTTGTACTTAAGTCGGCATTGTGCCTTTTGTATTTATTTCCGATGCAATATCTGTGTTTCATCGTCAATAAGAAGGTCCAACGGATACAGGAAATCTGAAGTGAAGCATCGGAATCTGTAACTAGCGTCACAGGAATGGTTCATAACTTAGACAGTATGATGAGTCAGTCTTTTTGTACTTCAGTCGGCATTGTGCCTTTGCTATTTAATTCGGATACAATTTCTGTGTTTCATCGTCAATAAGAAGGTTCAAGGGATACAGTAAACCTAAAGTGAAGCATCGGAATCTATAACTAGTGTCACAGCAATGGTTCAAAACAGTCAGTAAGAGGAGTCAGTCTTCTTGTACTTAAGTCGGCATTGTGCCTTTTGTATTTAATTCCGATGCCATTTCTGTGTTTCATCGTCAATAAGAAGGTCCAAGGGATACAGTAAATCTGAGGTGAAGCATCGGAATCTATAACTTGTGTCACAGGAGTGGTTCAAAACATTGACAGTAAGAAGAGTCAGTCTTCTTTTACTTAAGTCGGCATTGTGCCTTTTCTATTTAATTCCGATGCGATTTCTGTGTTTCATCTTCAAAAAGAAAGTCAGAGGGACACAGTAAACCTGAAGTGATGCATCGGAATCTATAACTAATCTCACAGGAATAGTTCAAATCATAGACAGTAGGAAGAGTCAGTCTTCTTGTACTTAACTCTGCATTGCGCATTTTCTATTTAACTCTGATGCACTATCTGTGTTTCATCGTCAATAAGAAGAACCATGTGATACAGTAAACCTGAAATGAAGCATCGGAATCTATAACAAGTGACACAGGAATGGTTCAAAATATAGACAGTAGGAATATTCATTCTACATGTACTTATGTCGGCATCGTGCCTTTTGTATTCATTTGCGATGCAATTTCTGTGTTTCGTCGTCTATAAGATGGTCAGAGGGATACAGTAAACCTCAAGTGAAGCATCGGAATCTATAACTAATGTCACAGGAATCGTTCAAAACATAGACAGTAGAAAGAGTCATTCTTCTTGTACTTAAGTCGCCATTGTGCCTTTTGTATTTAATTCCGATGCAATTTCTGTGTTTCATCGTCAAAAAGAAGGTCAGAGGGATACAGTAAACCTGAAGTGAAGCATCGGGATCTATAACTAGTCTCACAGGAATGCTTCAAAACATAGACAGTAGGAAGAGTCAGTCTTCTTGTACTTAAGTCGGCATTGTGCCATTTGTATTTAACTCCGATGCACTATCTGTGTTTCATCGTCAATAAGAAGATCCAAGGGATACAGTAAACCTGAAATGAAGCATCGGATTCTATAACAAGTGTCACAGGAATGGTTCAAATCATAGACAGTGGGAAGATTCGTTCTACACGTACTTAAGTCGGCATCGTGCCTTTTGTATTTATTTCCGATGCAATTTCTGTGTTTCATCGTCAATAAGAAGGTCAGAGGGATACAGTAAACCTCTAGTGAAGCATCGGAAACTAAAACTAGTGTCACAGGAATGGTTCAAATCATAGTCAGTAAGAAGAGTCAGACTTCTTGTACTTAAGTCGGCATTGTGCCTTTTGTATTTAATTCCGATGTAATTTCTGTGTTTCATCGTCAATAAGAAGGTCCAAATGATACAGTAAACCTGAAGTGAAGCATCGGAATCTCAAACTAGTGTCACAGGAATGGTTCAAAACATAGGCAGTAAGAAGAGTCAGTCTTCTTGTATTTAATTTGGCATTGTGCCTTTTGTATTTATTTCCGATGCAATATCTGTGTTTCATCGTCAATAAGAAGGTCCAAGGGATACAGTAACCCTGAAGTGAAGCATCGGAATCTGTAACTAGCGTCATAGGAATGGTTCAACACTTAGACAGTTTGAATTGTCAGTCTTCTTGTACTTCAGTCGGCATTGTGCCATTTCTATTTAATTCCCATGCAATTTCTGTGTTTCATCGTCAATGAGACGGTCAGATGGATACACTAAACCTGAAGTGAAGCATCAGAATCAGTATCTAGTGCCGCAGGAATGGTTCAAATCATAGCCAGTAAGAAGAGTCAGTCTTCTTGTACTTAAGTCGGCATTGTGCCTTTTCTATTTAATTCCGATGCAATTTCTGTTTTTCATCGTCAATAAGAACGTGCAAGGGATACAGTAAACCTGAAGAGAAGCATCGGAATCTATGACTAGTGTCACAGGAATGGTTCAAAAAATAGACAGTAGGAAGAGTCAGTCTTCTTGTACTTAAGTCGGCAATGTGCCTGTTCTATTTAATTCCGATGCAATTTCAGTGTTTCATCGTCAATAAGAAGGTCCAAGGGATACAGTACACCTAAAGTGAATCATCGGAATCCATAACTAGTGTCACAGGTATGGTTCAAAACATAGTCAGTACGAAGAGTCAGTCTTCTTGTACGTAATCCGGCATTGTGCCTTTTGTATCTAATTCCGATGCAATTTCTGTCTTTCATCCTCAATAAGAAGGTCAGAGGGTTCCAGTAAACCTGAAGTGAAGAATCGGAATCTATGACTAGTGTTACAGGAATGGTTCAAAACATAGGCAGTAAGAAGGGTCAGTCTTCTTGTACTTAAGTCGGCATTGTGCCTTTTGTATTTAATTCCGATGCAATAACTGTGTTTCGTCGTCAATATGAAGGTCCAAGGGATACAGTAAACCTGAGGTGAAGCAATGGAATCTATAACTAGTGTCACAGGAATGGTTCCAAACACAGACTAAAAGAAGAGTCAGTCTTCTTTTACTTAAGTCGGCATTGTGCCTTTTGTATTTATTTCCGATGCGATTTCTGTGTTTCGTCGTCAATACGAAGGCCCAAGGGATACGGTAAACGTGAAGTGAAGCATCGGAATTGATAACTAATGTCACAGGAATCGTTCAAAACATAGACAGTAGGAAGAGTCAGTCTTCTTGTACTTAAGTCGGCATTGTGCCTTTTGTATTTATTTCCGATGCAATTTCTGTGTTTCATCGTCAATAAGAAGGTCAGAGGGATACAGTAAACCTGAAGCGAAGCATCGGAATCAATTTCTAGTGCCACAGGAATGGTTCAAATCATAGTCAGTACTAACAGTCAGTCTTCTTGTACTTAAGTAGGCATTGTGCATTTTGTATTTAATTCCGATGCAATTTCTGTGTTTCATCGTCAATAAGAACGTCCAAGGGATACAGTAAACCTGAAGTGAAGCATCGGAATCTATAACTAGTGTCACAGGAATGGTTCAAAACATAGACAGTAGAAAGAGTCAGTCTACTTGTACTTATGTCGGCATTGTGCCTCTTCTATTTAATTCCGATGCAATTTCTGTGTTTCATCGTCAATAAGAAGGTCAGAGGGATACAGTAAACCTGAAGTGAAGCATCGGAATCTGTAACCAGCGTCACAGGAATGGTTCAAAACATAGTCAGTACGAAGAGTCAGTCTTCTTGTACGTAATCCGGCATTGTGCCTTTTGTATCTAATTCCGATGCAATTTCTGTGTTTCATCGTCAATAAGAAGGTCAGAGGGATACAGTAAACCTGAAGTGAAGCATCGGAATCTGTAACTAGAGTCACAGGAATGGTTCAAAACATAGGCAGTAAGAAGAGTCAGTCTTCTTGTACTTAAGTCGGCATTGTGCCTTTTCTATTTAATTCCGATGCAATTTCTGTGTTTCATCGTCAATATGAAGGTCCAAGGGATACAGTAAACCTGAAGTGAAGCATCGGAATCTGTAACTAGAGTCACAGGAATGGTTCAAAACATAGGCAGTAAGAAGAGTCAGTCTTCTTGTACTTAAGTCGGCATTGTGCCTTTTCTATTTAATTCCGATGCAATTTCTGTGTTACATCGTCAATATGAAGGTCCAAGGGATACAGTAAACCTGAAGTGAAGCATCGGAATCTATATCTATTTTCACAGGAATGGTTCAAAACATAGACCGTAAGGAGAGTCAGTCATCTTGTACTTAAGTCGGCATTGTGCCTTTTGTATTTATTTCCGATGCAATTTCTGTGTTTCATCGTCAATAAGAAGGTCAGAGGGATACAGTAAACCTGAAGGGAAGCATCGGAAACAATATCTAGTGCCACAGGAATGGTTCAAATCATATTCAGTACTAACAGTCAGTCTTCTTGTACTTAAGTAGGCATTGTGCATTTTGTATTTAATTCCGATGCAATTTCTGTGTTTCATCGTCAATAAGAACGTCCAAGGGATACAGTAAACCTGAAGTGAAGCATCGGAATCTATAACTAGTGTCACAGGAATGGTTCAAAACATAGACAGTAGGAAGAGTCAGTGTACTTGTACTTATGTCGGCATTGTGCCTCTTCTATTTAATTCCGATGCAATTTCTGTGTTTCATCGTCAATAAGAAGGTCAGAGGGATACAGTAAACCTGAAGAGAAGCATCGGAATCTGTAACCAGCGTCACAGGAATGGTTCAAAACTTAGACAGTAAGAAGAGTCAGTCTTCTTGTACTTAAGTCGGCAATGTGCCTTTTCTATTTAATTCCGATGCAATTTCTGTGTTTCATCGTCAATAAGAAGGTCCAAGGGATACAGTACACCTGAAGTGAGTCATCGGAATCCATAACTAGTGTCACAGGAATGGTTCAAAACATAGTCAGTACGAAGAGTCAGTCTTCTTGTACGTAATCCGGCATTGTGCCTTTTGTATCTAATTCCGATGCAATATCTGTGTTTCATCGTCAATAAGAAGGTCAGAGGGATACAGTAAACCTGAAGTGAAGCATCGGAATCTGTAACTAGAGTCACAGGAATGGTTCAAAGCCTAGGCAGTAAGAAGAGTCAGTCTTCTTGTACTTAAGTCGGCATTGTGCCTTTTCTATTTAATTCCGATGCAATTTCTGTGTTTCATCGTCAATATGAAGGTCCAAGGGATACAGTAAACCTGAAGTGAAGCATCGGAATCTATATCTATTTTCACAGGAATGGTTCAAAGCATAGACCGTAAGGAGAGTCAGTCATCTTGTACTTAAGTCGGCATTGTGCCTTTTGTATTTATTTCCAATGCAATTTCAGTGTTTCATCGTCAATAAGAAGGTCAGAGGGATACAGTAAACCTGAAGTGAAGCATCGGAATCTATAACTAGTGTCACAGAAATGGTTCAAAACATAGTCAGTAAGAAGAGTCAGACTTCATGTACTTAAGTTGGCATTGTGCCTTTTGTATTTAATTCCGATGCAATTTCTGTTTTTCATCGTCAATAAGAACGTCCAAGGGATACAGTAAACCTGAAGTGAAGCATCGGAATCTATGACTAGTGTCACAGGAATGGTTCAAAACATAGACAGTAGGAAGAGTCAGTCTTCTTGTACTTAAGTCGGCAATGTGCCTGTTCTATTTAATTCCGATGCAATTTCTGTGTTTCATCGTCAATAACAAGGTCCAAGGGATACAGTAAACCTGAAGTGAAGCATCGGAATCTATAACTAGTGTCACAGGAATGGTTCAAAGCTTAGACAGTAAGAAAGGTCAGTCTTCTTGTACTTAAGTCGCATTGTGCCTTTTGTAATTAATTCCGATGCAATTTCTGTATTTCATCGTCAATACGTAGGTCAGGGGGATACAGTAAACCAGAAGTGAAGCATCGGAATCTATAACTAGTGTCACAGGTATGGTTCAAAACATAGAAAGTAGGAAGAGTCAGTCTTCTTGTACTTAAGTCGGCATTGTGCTTTTGTATTTATTTCCGATGCAATATCTGTGTTTCATCGTCAATAAGAAGGTCCAACGGATACAGGAAATCTGAAGTGAAGCATCGGAATCTGTAACTAGCGTCACAGGAATGGTTCATAACTTAGACAGTATGATGAGTCAGTCTTCTTGTACCTCAGTCGGCATTGTGCCTTTTCTATTTAATTCCGATACAATTTCTGTGTTTCATCGTCAATAAGAAATTTCAAGGGATACAGTAAACCTAAAGTGAAGCATCGGAATCTATAACTAGTGTCACAGCAATGGTTCAAAACAGTCAGTAAGAAGAGTCAGTCTTCTTGTACTTAAGTCGGCATTGTGCCTTTTGTATTAAATTCCGATGCAATTTCTGTGATTCATCGTCAATAAGAAGGTCCAAGGGATACAGTAAATCTGAGGGGAAGCATCGGAATCTATAACTTGTGTCACAGGAATGGTTCAAATCATTGACAGTAAGAAGAGTCAGTCTTCTTTTACTTAAGTCGGCATTGTGACTTTTCTATTTAATTCCGATGCGATTTCTGTGTTTCATCTTCAAAAAGAAAGTCAGAGGGACACCGTAAACCTGAAGTGATGCATCGGAATCTATAACTAATCTCACAGGAATGGTTCAAAACATAGACAGTAGGAAGAGTCAGTCTTCTTGTATTTAAGTCTGCATTGCGCATTTTCTGTTTAACTCCGATGCACTATCTGTGTTTCATCGTCAATAAGAAGATCCATGTGATACAGTAAACCTGAAATGAAGCATCGGAATCTATAACAAGTGACACAGGAATGGTTCAAAATATAGACAGTAGGATGATTCATTCTACATGTACTTATGTCGGCATCAAGCCTTTTGTATTCATTTGCGATGCAATTTCTGTGTTTCGTCGTCTACAAGATGGGCAGAGGGATACAGTAAACCTGAAGTGAAGCATCGGAATCTATAACTAATGTAACAGGAATCGTTCAAAACATAGACAGTAGGAAGAGTCATTCTTCTTGTACTTAAGTCGGCATTGTGCCTTTGTATTTAATTCCGATGCAATTTCTGTGTTTCATCGTCAAAAAGAAGGTCAGAGGGATACAGTAAACCTGAAGTGAAGCATCGGAATCTATAACTAGTCTCACAGGAATGCTGCAAAACATAGACAGTAGGAAGAGTCAGTCTTCTTGTACTTAAGTCGGCACTGTGCCATTTGTATTTAACTCCGATGCACTATCTGTGTTTCATCGTCAATAAGAAGCTCCAAGGGATACAGTAAACCTGAAATGAAGCATCGTATTCTATAACAAGTGTCACAGGAATGGTTCAAATCATAGACAGTGGGAAGATTCGATCTACATGTACTTAAGTCGGCATCGTGCCTTTTGTATTTATTTCCGACGCAATTTCTGTGTTTCATCGTCAATAAGAAGGTCAGAGGGATACAGTAAACCTCTAGTGAAGCATCGGAAACTAAAACTAGTGTCACAGGAATGGTTCAAATCATAGTCAGTAAGAAGAGTCAGACTTCTTGTACTTAAGTCGGCATTGTGCCTTTTGTATTTAATTCCGATGTAATTTCTGTGTTTCATCGTCAACAAGAAGGTCCAAATGATACAGTAAACCTGAAGTGAAGCATCGGAATCTCAAACTAGTGTCACAGGAATGGTTCAAAACATAGGCAGTAAGAAGAGTCAGTCTTCTTGTATTTAAGTTGGCAATGTGCCTTTTGTATTTATTTCCGATGCAATATCTGTGTTTCATCGTCAATAAGAAGGTCCAAGGGATACAGTAACCCTGAAGTGAAGCATCGGAATCTGTAACTAGCGTCATAGGAATGGTTCAACACTTAGACAGTATGAATTGTCAGTCTTCTTGTACTTCAGTCGGCATTGTGCCATTTCTATTTAATTCCGATGCAGTTTCTGTGTTTCATCGTCAATGAGACGGTCAGATGGATACAGTAAACCTGAAGTGAAGCATCGGAATCAGTATCTAGTGCCACAGGAATGGTTCAAATCATAGTCAGTAGGAAGAGTCAGTCTTCATGTACTTAAGTCGGCATTGTGCCTTTTCTATTTAATTCCGATGCAATTTCTGTTTTTCATCGTCAATAAGAACGTCCAAGGGATACAGTAAACCTGAAGTGAAGCATCGGAATCTATGACTAGTGTCACAGGAATGGTTCAAAACATAGACAGTAGGGAGAGTCAGTCTTCTTGTACTTAAGTCGGCAATGTGCCTGTTCTATTTAATTCCGATGCAATTTCTGTGTTTCGTCGTCAACAAGAAGGCCCAAGGGATACAGTAAACGCGAAGTGAAGCATCAGAATTGATAACTAATGTCACAGGAATCGTTCAAAACATAGACAGTTGGAAGAGTCAGTCTTCTTGTACTTAAGTCGGCATTGTGCCTTTTGTATTTATTTCCGATGCAATTTCTGTGTTTCATCGTCAATAAGAAGGTCAGAGGAATACAGTAAACCTGAAGTGAAGCATCGGGATCTATAACTAGTGTCTCAGGAATGGTTCAAAACATAGTCAGTAAGAAGAGTCAGACTTCTTGTACTTAAGTCGGCATTGTGCCTTTTGTATTTAATTCCGATACTATTTCTGTGTTTCATCGTCAATTCGAAGGTTCAAGGGATACAGAAAACCTGAAGTGAAGCATCGGAATCTGTAACCAGCGTCACAGGAATGGTTCAAAACTTAGACAGTAAGAAGAGTCAGTCTTCTTGTACTTAAGTCGGCATTGTGCCTTTTCTATTTAATTCCGATGCAATATCCGTGTTTCATCGTCAATAAGAAGGTCAGAGGGATACAGTAAACCTGAAGGGAAGCATCGGAATCAATATCTAGTGCCACAGGAATGGTTCAAATCATAGTCAGTACTAACAGTCAGTCTTCTTGTACTTAAGTAGGCATTGTGCATTTTGTATTTAATTCCGATGCAATTTCTGTGTTTCATCGTCAATAAGAACGTCCAAGGGATACAGTAAACCTGAAGTGAAGCATCGGAATCTATAACTAGTGTCACAGGAATGATTCAAAACATAGACAGTAGGAAGAGTGTCTACTTGTATTTATGTCGGCATTGTGCCTCTTCTATTTAATTCCGATGCAATTTCTGTGTTTCATCGTCAATAAGAAGGTCAGAGGGATACAGTAAACCTGAAGTGATGCATCGGAATCTGTAACCAGCGTCACAGGAATGGTTCAAAACTTAGACAGTAAGAAGAGTCAGTCTTCTTGTACTTAAGTCGGCAATGTGCCTTTTCTATTTAATTCCGATGCAATTTCTGTGTTTCATCGTCAATAAGAAGGTCCAAGGGATACAGTACACCTGAAGTGAGTCATCGGAATCCATAACTAGTGTCACAGGAATGGTTCAAAGCATAGTCAGTACGAAGAGTCAGTCTTCTTGTACGTTATCCGGCATTGTGCCTTTTGTATCTAATTCCGATGCAATTTCTGTGTTTCATCGTCAATAAGAAGGTCAGAGGGATACAGTAAACCTGACGTGAAGCATCGGAATCTGTAACTAGAGCACAGGAATGGTTCAAAACATAGGCAGTAAGAAGAGTCAGTCTTCTTGTACTTAAGTCGGCATTGTGCCTTTTCTATTTAATTCCGATGCAATTTCTAGGTTTCATCGTCAATATGAAGGTCCAAGGGATACAGTAAACCTGAAGTGAAGCATCGGAATCTATATCTATTTTCGCAGGAATGGTTCAAAGCATAGACCGTAAGGAGAGTCAGTCATCTTGTACTTAAGTCGGCATTGTGCCAATTGTATTTATTTCCGATGCAATTTCTGTGTTTCATCGTCAATAAGAAGGACAGAGGGATACAGTAAACCCGAAGTGAAGCATCGGAATCTATAACTAGTGTCACAGGAATGGTTCAAAGCAGGCAGTAGGTAGAGTCAGTCTTCTTTTACTTAAGTCGGCATTGTGACTTTTGTATTTAATTCCGATGCAATTTCTGTGTTTCATCGTCAATAAGAAGGTCAGACGGATGCAGTAAAACTGAAGTGTATCATCGGAATCAATAACTAGTGTCACAGGAATGGTCAAAACTTAGACAGTTGGGAGGGTCAGTCTTCTTGTACTTAAGTCGGCATTGTGCCTTTTGTAATTAATTCCGATGCAATTTCTGTGTTTCATCGTCAATAAGAAGGTCCAAGGGATACAGTAAAGTTGAAGTGAAGCATCGGAATCTATAACTAGTGTCACAGGAATGGTTCAAAGCATAGAGAGTAAGAAAGGTCAGTCTTCTTGTACTTAAGTCGCATTGTGCCTTTTGTAATTAATTCCGATGCAATTTCTGTATTTCATCGTCAACAAGTAGGTCAGAGGGATACAGTAAACCAGAAGTGAAGCATCGGAATCTATAACTAGTGTCACAGGTATGGTCCAAAACATTGAAAGTAGGAAGAGTCAGTCTTCTTGTACTTAAGTTAGCATTGTGCCTTTTCTATTTAATTCCGATGCACTTACTGTGTTTCATCGTCAATAAGAAGGTCCAAGGGATACAGTAAACCTGAAGTGAAGCATCGGAATCTATAACTAGTGTCACAGGAATGTTTCAAAATATAGACAGTAGGAAGAGTCAGTCTACATGTACTTAAGTCGGCATTGTGCCTTTTGTATTTAATTCCGATGCAATTTCTGTGTTTCATCGTCAATAAGAAGGTCAGAGTGATACAGTAAACCTGAAGTGAAGCATCGGAATCTATAACTCGTGTCAAGGGGAATGGTTCAAAACATTGTCAGTAAGAAGAGTCAGTCTTCTTGTACTCAAGTCGGCATTGTGCCTTTTGTATTTAATTCCGATGCAATTTCTGTGTTTCATCGTCAATAAGAAGGTCCAAGGGATACAATAAACCTGAAGTGAAGCATCGGAATCTATAACTAGTGTCACAGGAATGATTCAAAACATAGACAGTTAGAAGAGCCAGTCTTCTTGAACTTAAGTCGGCATTATGCCCTTTTCAATTTATTTCCAATGCAATTACTGTATTTCATCGTCAATAAGAACGTCAGAGGGATACAGTAAACCTGAAGTGAAGCATCGGAATCTCTAACTAGTGTCACAGGAATGGTTCAAAACATAGTCAGTAAGACGAGACAGTCTTCTTGTACTTAAGTCGGCATTGTGCCTTTTGTATTTATTTCCGATGCAATATCTGTGTTTCATCGTCAATATGAAGGTCCAAGGGATACAGGAAATCTGAAGTGAAGCATCGGAATCTGTAACTAGCGTCACAGGAATGGTTCAAAACTTAGACAGTATGATGAGTCAGTCTTCTTGTACTTCAGTCGGCATTGTGCAATTTCTATTTAATTCCGATGCAATTTCTGTGTTTCGTCGTCAATTAGAAGGTCAGATGGATACAGTAAACCTGAAGTGAATCATCGGAATCAATATCTAGTGCCACAGCAATGGTTCAAATCATAGTCAGTAAGAAGAGTCAGTCTTCTTGTACTTAAGTCGGCATGGTGCCATTTCTATTTAATTCCGATGCAATTTCTGTGTTTCATCGTCAATAAGAACGTCCAAGGGATACAGTAAACCTGAAGTGAAGCATCGGAATCTATAACTAGTGTCACAAGAATGGTTCAAAAACATATACAGTAGGAAGAGTCAATCTTCTCGTACTTAAGTCGGCATTGTGCCTTTTGTATTTAATTCCGATGCAATTTCTGTGTTTCGTCGTCAATAAGAAGGTGCATGGGATACAGTAAACCTGAGGTGAAGCATCGGAATCTATAACTAGTGTCACAGGAATGGTTCAAATCAGTCAGTAAGAAGAGTCAGTCTTTTTGTACTTAAGTCGGCATTGTGCTTTTGTATTTAATTCCGATGCAATATCTGTGTTTCATCGTCAATAAGAAGGTCCAAGGGATACAGTAAATCTGAGGTGAAGCATCGGAATCTATAACTTGTGACACAGGAATGGTTCAAAACATTGACAGTAAGAAGAGTCAGTCTTCTTTTACTTAAGTGGGCGTTGTGCCTTTTCTATTTAATCCCGATGCGATTTCTGTGTTTCATCTTCCAAAAGAATGTCAGAGGGACACAGCACACCTGAAGTGATGCATCGGAATCTATAACTAATCTCACAGGAATGGTTCAAAACATAGACAGTAGGAAGAGTCAGTCCTCTTGTACTTAAGTCGGCATTGCGCCTTTTCTATTTAACTCCGATGCACTATCTGTGTTTCATCGTCAATAAGAAGATCCATGTGATACAGTAAACCTGAAATGAAGCATCGGAATCTATAACAAGTGTCACAGGAATGGTTCAAAATATAGACAGTAGGAAGATTCATTCTACATGTACTTATGTCGGCATCGTGCCTTTTGTACTCATTTGCGATGCAATTTCTGTGTTTCGTCGTCTATAAGATGGTCAGAGGGATACAGTAAACCTGAAGTGAAGCATCGGAATCTATAACTAATGTCACAGGAATCGTTCAAAACATAGACAGTAGGAAGAGTCATTCTTCTTGTACTTAAGTCGGCATTGTGCCTTTTGTATTTAATTCCGATGCAATTTCTGTGTTTCATCGTCTAAAAGAAGGTCAGAGGGATACAGTAAACCTGATGTGAAGCATCGGAATCTATAACTAGTCTCACAGGAATGTTTCAAAACATAGACAGTAGGAAGAGTCAGTGTTCTTGTACTTAAGTCGGCATTGTGCCATTTGTATTTAACTCCGATGCACTATCTGTGTTTCATCGTCAATAAGAAGATCCAAGGGATACAGTAAACCTGAAATGAAGCATCGGAATCTATAACAAGTGTCACAGGAATGGTTCAAATCATAGACAGTGGGAAGATTCATTCTACATGTACTTAAGTCAGCATCGTGCCTTTTGTATTTATTTCCGATGCAGTTTCTGTGTTTCATCGTCAATATGAAGTTCAGAGGGATACAGTAAACCTGAAGTGAAGCATCGGAAACTAAAACTAGTGTCACAGGAATGGTTCAAAACATAGTCAGTAAGAAGAGACAGACTTCTTGTACTTAAGTCGGCATTGTGCCTTTTGTATTTAATTCCGATGTAATTTCTGTGTTTCATCGTCAATAAGAAGGTCCAAATGATACAGTAAACCTGAAGTGAAGCATCGGAATCTCAAACTAGTGTCACAGGAATGGTTCAAAACATAGGCAGTAAGAAGAGTCAGTCTTCTTGTATTTAAGTCGGCATTGTGCCTTTTGTATTTGTTTCCGATGAAATATCTGTGTTTCATCGTCAATAAGAAGGTCCAAGGGATACGGTAACCCTGAAGTGAAGCATCGGAATCTGTAACTAGCGTCATAGGAATGGTTCAACACTTAGACAGTATGAATTGTCAGTCTTCTTGTACTTCAGTCGGCATTGTGCCATTTGTATTGATTTCCGATGCAGTTTCTGTGTTTCATCGTCAATGAGACGGTCAGATGGATACAGTAAACCTGAAGTGAAGCGTCGGAATCAGTATCTAGTGCCACAGGAATGGTTCAAATCATAGTCAGTAAGAAGAGTCAGTCTTCTTGTACTTAAGTCGGCATTGTGCCTTTTCTATTTAATTGCGATGCAATTTCTGTTTTTCATCGTCAATAAGAACGTCCAAGGGATACAGTAAACCTGAAGTGAAGCATCGGAATCTATAACTAGTGTCACAGGAATGGTTCAAATCATAGACTGTAGGAAGAGTCAGTCTTCTTGTACTTAAGTCGGCAATGTGCCTTTTCTATTTAATTCCGATGCAATTTCTGTGTTTCATCGTCAATAAGAAGGTCCAAGGGATACAGTACACCTGAAGTGAATCATCGGAATCCATAACTAGTTTCACAGGAATGGTTCAAAACATAGTCAGTACGAAGAGTCAGTCTTCTTGTACTTAAGTCGGCATTGTGCCTTTTCTATTTAATTCCGATGCAATTTCTGTGTTTCATCGTCAATAAGAAGGTCTAAGGGATACAGTAAACCTGAAGTGATGCATCGGAATCTGTAACCAGCGTCACAGGAATGGTTCAAAACTTAGACAGTAAGAAGAGTCAGTCTTCTTGTACTTAAGTCGGCAATGTGCCTTTTCTATTTAATTCCGATGCAATTTCTGTGTTTCATCGTCAATAAGAAGGTCCAAGGGATACAGTACACCTGAAGTGAGTCATCGGAATCCATAACTAGTGTCACAGGAATGGTTCAAAGCATAGTCAGTACGAAGAGTCAGTCTTCTTGTACGTTATCCGGCATTGTGCCTTTTGTATCTAATTCCGATGCAATTTCTGTGTTTCATCGTCAATAAGAAGGTCAGAGGGATACAGTAAACCTGACGTGAAGCATCGGAATCTGTAACTAGAGCACAGGAATGGTTCAAAACATAGGCAGTAAGAAGAGTCAGTCTTCTTGTACTTAAGTCGGCATTGTGCCTTTTCTATTTAATTCCGATGCAATTTCTAGGTTTCATCGTCAATATGAAGGTCCAAGGGATACAGTAAACCTGAAGTGAAGCATCGGAATCTATATCTATTTTCGCAGGAATGGTTCAAAGCATAGACCGTAAGGAGAGTCAGTCATCTTGTACTTAAGTCGGCATTGTGCCAATTGTATTTATTTCCGATGCAATTTCTGTGTTTCATCGTCAATAAGAAGGACAGAGGGATACAGTAAACCCGAAGTGAAGCATCGGAATCTATAACTAGTGTCACAGGAATGGTTCAAAGCAGGCAGTAGGTAGAGTCAGTCTTCTTTTACTTAAGTCGGCATTGTGACTTTTGTATTTAATTCCGATGCAATTTCTGTGTTTCATCGTCAATAAGAAGGTCAGACGGATGCAGTAAAACTGAAGTGTATCATCGGAATCAATAACTAGTGTCACAGGAATGGTCAAAACTTAGACAGTTGGGAGGGTCAGTCTTCTTGTACTTAAGTCGGCATTGTGCCTTTTGTAATTAATTCCGATGCAATTTCTGTGTTTCATCGTCAATAAGAAGGTCCAAGGGATACAGTAAAGTTGAAGTGAAGCATCGGAATCTATAACTAGTGTCACAGGAATGGTTCAAAGCATAGAGAGTAAGAAAGGTCAGTCTTCTTGTACTTAAGTCGCATTGTGCCTTTTGTAATTAATTCCGATGCAATTTCTGTATTTCATCGTCAACAAGTAGGTCAGAGGGATACAGTAAACCAGAAGTGAAGCATCGGAATCTATAACTAGTGTCACAGGTATGGTCCAAAACATTGAAAGTAGGAAGAGTCAGTCTTCTTGTACTTAAGTTAGCATTGTGCCTTTTCTATTTAATTCCGATGCACTTACTGTGTTTCATCGTCAATAAGAAGGTCCAAGGGATACAGTAAACCTGAAATGAAGCATCGGAATCTATAACTAGTGTCACAGGAATGTTTCAAAATATAGACAGTAGGAAGAGTCAGTCTACATGTACTTAAGTCGGCATTGTGCCTTTTGTATTTAATTCCGATGCAATTTCTGTGTTTCATCGTCAATAAGAAGGTCAGAGTGATACAGTAAACCTGAAGTGAAGCATCGGAATCTATAACTCGTGTCACAGGAATGGTTCAAAACATTGTCAGTAAGAAGAGTCAGTCTTCTTGTACTCAAGTCGGCATTGTGCCTTTTGTATTTAATTCCGATGCAATTTCTGTGTTTCATCGTCAATAAGAAGGTCCAAGGGATACAATAAACCTGAAGTGAAGCATCGGAATCTATAACTAGTGTCACAGGAATGATTCAAAACATAGACAGTAAGAAGAGCCAGTCTTCTTGAACTTAAGTCGGCATTATGCCCTTTTCAATTTATTTCCAATGCAATTACTGTATTTCATCGTCAATAAGAACGTCAGAGGGATACAGTAAACCTGAAGTGAAGCATCGGAATCTCTAACTAGTGTCACAGGAATGGTTCAAAACATAGTCAGTAAGACGAGACAGTCTTCTTGTACTTAAGTCGGCATTGTGCCTTTTGTATTTATTTCCGATGCAATATCTGTGTTTCATCGTCAATATGAAGGTCCAAGGGATACAGGAAATCTGAAGTGAAGCATCGGAATCTGTAACTAGCGTCACAGGAATGGTTCAAAACTTAGACAGTATGATGAGTCAGTCTTCTTGTACTTCAGTCGGCATTGTGCAATTTCTATTTAATTCCGATGCAATTTCTGTGTTTCGTCGTCAATTAGAAGGTCAGATGGATACAGTAAACCTGAAGTGAATCATCGGAATCAATATCTAGTGCCACAGCAATGGTTCAAATCATAGTCAGTAAGAAGAGTCAGTCTTCTTGTACTTAAGTCGGCATGGTGCCATTTCTATTTAATTCCGATGCAATTTCTGTGTTTCATCGTCAATAAGAACGTCCAAGGGATACAGTAAACCTGAAGTGAAGCATCGGAATCTATAACTAGTGTCACAAGAATGGTTCAAAAACATAGACAGTAGGAAGAGTCAATCTTCTCGTACTTAAGTCGGCATTGTGCCTTTTGTATTTAATTCCGATGCAATTTCTGTGTTTCGTCGTCAATAAGAAGGTGCATGGGATACAGTAAACCTGAGGTGAAGCATCGGAATCTATAACTAGTGTCACAGGAATGGTTCAAATCAGTCAGTAAGAAGAGTCAGTCTTTTTGTACTTAAGTCGGCATTGTGCTTTTGTATTTAATTCCGATGCAATATCTGTGTTTCATCGTCAATAAGAAGGTCCAAGGGATACAGTAAATCTGAGGTGAAGCATCGGAATCTATAACTTGTGACACAGGAATGGTTCAAAACATTGACAGTAAGAAGAGTCAGTCTTCTTTTACTTAAGTGGGCGTTGTGCCTTTTCTATTTAATCCCGATGCGATTTCTGTGTTTCATCTTCCAAAAGAATGTCAGAGGGACACAGCACACCTGAAGTGATGCATCGGAATCTATAACTAATCTCACAGGAATGGTTCAAAACATAGACAGTAGGAAGAGTCAGTCCTCTTGTACTTAAGTCGGCATTGCGCCTTTTCTATTTAACTCCGATGCACTATCTGTGTTTCATCGTCAATAAGAAGATCCATGTGATACAGTAAACCTGAAATGAAGCATCGGAATCTATAACAAGTGTCACAGGAATGGTTCAAAATATAGACAGTAGGAAGATTCATTCTACATGTACTTATGTCGGCATCGTGCCTTTTGTATTCATTTGCGATGCAATTTCTGTGTTTCGTCGTCTATAAGATGGTCAGAGGGATACAGTAAACCTGAAGTGAAGCATCGGAATCTATAACTAATGTCACAGGAATCGTTCAAAACATAGACAGTAGGAAGAGTCATTCTTCTTGTACTTAAGTCGGCATTGTGCCTTTTGTATTTAATTCCGATGCAATTTCTGTGTTTCATCGTCTAAAAGAAGGTCAGAGGGATACAGTAAACCTGATGTGAAGCATCGGAATCTATAACTAGTCTCACAGGAATGTTTCAAAACATAGACAGTAGGAAGAGTCAGTCTTCTTGTACTTAAGTCGGCATTGTGCCATTTGTATTTAACTCCGATGCACTATCTGTGTTTCATCGTCAATAAGAAGATCCAAGGGATACAGTAAACCTGAAATGAAGCATCGGAATCTATAACAAGTGTCACAGGAATGGTTCAAATCATAGACAGTGGGAAGATTCATTCTACATGTACTTAAGTCAGCATCGTGCCTTTTGTATTTATTTCCGATGCAGTTTCTGTGTTTCATCGTCAATATGAAGTTCAGAGGGATACAGTAAACCTGAAGTGAAGCATCGGAAACTAAAACTAGTGTCACAGGAATGGTTCAAAACATAGTCAGTAAGAAGAGACAGACTTCTTGTACTTAAGTCGGCATTGTGCCTTTTGTATTTAATTCCGATGTAATTTCTGTGTTTCATCGTCAATAAGAAGGTCCAAATGATACAGTAAACCTGAAGTGAAGCATCGGAATCTCAAACTAGTGTCACAGGAATGGTTCAAAACATAGGCAGTAAGAAGAGTCAGTCTTCTTGTATTTAAGTCGGCATTGTGCCTTTTGTATTTGTTTCCGATGAAATATCTGTGTTTCATCGTCAATAAGAAGGTCCAAGGGATACGGTAACCCTGAAGTGAAGCATCGGAATCTGTAACTAGCGTCATAGGAATGGTTCAACACTTAGACAGTATGAATTGTCAGTCTTCTTGTACTTCAGTCGGCATTGTGCCATTTGTATTGAATTCCGATGCAGTTTCTGTGTTTCATCGTCAATGAGACGGTCAGATGGATACAGTAAACCTGAAGTGAAGCGTCGGAATCAGTATCTAGTGCCACAGGAATGGTTCAAATCATAGTCAGTAAGAAGAGTCAGTCTTCTTGTACTTAAGTCGGCATTGTGCCTTTTCTATTTAATTGCGATGCAATTTCTGTTTTTCATCGTCAATAAGAACGTCCAAGGGATACAGTAAACCTGAAGTGAAGCATCGGAATCTATAACTAGTGTCACAGGAATGGTTCAAATCATAGACTGTAGGAAGAGTCAGTCTTCTTGTACTTAAGTCGGCAATGTGCCTTTTCTATTTAATTCCGATGCAATTTCTGTGTTTCATCGTCAATAAGAAGGTCCAAGGGATACAGTACACCTGAAGTGAATCATCGGAATCCATAACTAGTTTCACAGGAATGGTTCAAATCATAGTCAGTACGAAGAGTCAGTCTTCTTGTACTTAAGTCGGCATTGTGCCTTTTCTATTTAATTCCGATGCAATTTCTGTGTTTCATCGTCAATAAGAAGGTCTAAGGGATACAATAAACCTGAAGTGATGCATCGGAATCTATAACTAGTGTCACAGGAATGATTCAAAACATAGACAGTAAGAAGAGCCAGTCTTCTTGAACTTAAGTCGGCATTATGCCCTTTTCAATTTATTTCCGATGCAATTACTGTATTTCAACGTCAATAAGAACGTCAGAGGGATCTGGTAAACCTGAAGTGAAGCATCGGAATCTCGAACTAGTGTCACAGGAATGGTTCAAAACATAGTCAGTAAGACGAGACAGTCTTCTTGTACTTAAGTCGGCATTGTGCCTTTTGTATTTATTTCCGATGCAATATCTGTGTTTCATCGTCAATATGAAGGTCCAAGGGTTACAGGAAATCTGAAGTGAAGCATCGGAATCTGTAACTAGCGTCACAGGAATGGTTCAAAACTTAGACAGTATGATGAGTCAGTCTTCTTGTACTTCAGTCGGCATTGTGCAATTTCTATTTAATTCCGATGCAATTTCTGTGTTTCGTCGTCAATTAGAAGGTCAGATGGATACAGTAAACCTGAAGTGAATCATCGGAATCAATATCTAGTGCCACAGGAATGGTTCAAATCATAGTCAGTAAGAAGAGTCAGTCTTCTTGTACTTATGTCGGCATGGTGCCATTTCTATTTAATTCCGATGCAATTTCTGTGTTTCATCGTCAATAAGAACGTCCAAGGGATACAGTAAACCTGAAGTGAAGCATCGGAATCTATAACTAGTGTCACAAGAATGGTTCAAAGACATAGACAGTAGGAAGAGTCAATCTTCTCGTACTTAAGTCGGCATTGTGCCTTTTGTATTTAATTCCGATGCAATTTCTGTGTTTCGTCGTCAATAAGAAGGTGCATGGGATACAGTAAACCTGAGGTGAAGCATCGGAATCTATAACTAGTGTCACAGGAATGGTTCAAATCAGTCAGTAAGAAGAGTCAGTCTTTTTGTACTTAAGTCGGCATTGTGCTTTTGTATTTAATTCCGATGCAATATCTGTGTTTCATCGTCAATAAGAAGGTCCAAGGGATACAGTAAATCTGAGGTGAAGCATCGGAATCTATAACTTGTGTCACAGGAATGGTTCAAAACATTGACAGTAAGAAGAGTCAGTCTTCTTTTACTTAAGTCGGCGTTGTGCCTTTTCTATTTAATCCCGATGCGATTTCTGTGTTTCATCTTCCAAAAGAATGTCAGAGGGACACAGCACACCTTGAAGTGATGCATCGGAATCTATAACTAATCTCACAGGAATGGTTCAAAACATAGACAGTAGGAAGAGTCAGTCCTCTTGTACTTAAGTCGGCAATGCGCCTTTTCTATTTAACTCCGATGCACTATCTGTGTTTCATCGTCAATAAGAAGATCCATGTGATACAGTAAACCTGAAATGAAGCATCGGAATCTATAACAAGTGTCACAGGAATGGTTCAAAATATAGACAGTAGGAAGATTCATTCTACATGTACTTATGTCGGCATCGTGCCTTTTGTATTCATTTGCGATGCAATTTCTGTGTTTCGTCGTCTATAAGATGGTCAGAGGGATACAGTAAACCTGAAGTGAAGCATCGGAATCTATAACTAATGGCACAGGAATCGTTCAAAACATAGACAGTAGGAAGAGTCATTCTTCTTGTACTTAAGTCGGCATTGTGCCTTTTGTATTTAATTCCGATGCAATTTCTGTGTTTCATCGTCTAAAAGAAGGTCAGAGGGATACAGTAAACCTGATGTGAAGCATCGGAATCTATAACTAGTCTCACAGGAATGTTTCAAAACATAGACAGTAGGAAGAGTCAGTCTTCTTGTACTTAAGTCGGCATTGTGCCATTTGTATTTAACTCCGATGCACTATCTGTGTTTCATCGTCAATAAGAAGATCCAAGGGATACAGTAAACCTGAAATGAAGCATCGGAATCTATAACAAGTGTCACAGGAATGGTTCAAATCATAGACAGTGGGAAGATTCATTCTACATGTACTTAAGTCGGCATCGTGCCTTTTGTATTTATTTCCGATGCAGTTTCTGTGTTTCATCGTCAATATGAAGTTCAGAGGGATACAGTAAACCTGAAGTGAAGCATCGGAAACTAAAACTAGTGTCACAGGAATGGTTCAACACATAGTCAGTAAGAAGAGACAGACTTCTTGTACTTAAGTCGGCATTGTGCCTTTTGTATTTAATTCCGATGTAATTTCTGTGTTTCATCGTCAATAAGAAGGTCCAAATGATACAGTAAACCTGAAGTGAAGCATTGGAATCTCAAACTAGTGTCACAGGAATGGTTCAAAACATAGGCAGTAAGAAGAGTCAGTCTTCTTGTATTTAAGTCGGCATTGTGCCTTTTGTATTTATTTCCGATGCAATATCTGTGTTTCATCGTCAATAAGAAGGTCCAAGGGATACGGTAACCCTGAAGTGAAGCATCGGAATCTGTAACTAGCGTCATAGGAATGGTTCAACACTTAGACAGTATGAATTGTCAGTCTTCTTGTACTTCAGTCGGCATTGTGCCATTTGTATTGAATTCCGATGCAGTTTCTGTGTTTCATCGTCAATGAGACGGTCAGATGGATACAGTAAACCTGAAGTGAAGCGTCGGAATCAGTATCTGGTGCCACAGGAATGGTTCAAATCATAGTCAGTAAGAAGAGTCAGTCTTCTTGTACTTAAGTCGGCATTGTGCCTTTTCTATTTAATTCCGATGCAATTTCTGTTTTTCATCGTCAATAAGAACGTCCAAGGGATACAGTTAACCTGAAGTGAAGCATCGGAATCTATAACTAGTGTCACAGGAATGGTTCAAATCATAGACTGTAGGAAGAGTCAGTCTTCTTGTACTTAAGTCGGCAATGTGCCTTTTCTATATAATTCCGATGCAATTTCTGTGTTTCATCGTCAATAAGAAGGTCCAAGGGATACAGTACACCTGAAGTGAATCATCGGAATCCATAACTAGTTTCACAGGAATCGTTCAAAACATAGTCAGTACGAAGAGTCAGTCTTCTTGTACGTAATCCGGCATTGTGCTTTTTGTATCTAATTCCGATGCAATTTCTGTGTTTCATCGTCAATAAGAAGGTCAGAGGGATACAGTAATCCTGAAGTGAAGAATCGGAATCTATAACTAGTGTCACAGGAATGGTTCAAAACATAGTCAGTAAGAAGAGTCAGACTTCTTGTACTTAAGTCTGCATTGTGCCTTTTGTATTTAATTCCGATGTAATTTCTGTGTTTCATCGTCAATAAGAAGGTCCAAATGATACAGTAAACCTGAAGTGAAGCATCGGAATCTCAAACTAGTGTCACAGGAATGGTTCAAAACATAGACAGTAAGAAGGGTCAGTCTTCTTGTACTTAAGCCGGCATTGTGCCTTTTGTATATAATTCCGATGCAATATCTGTGTTTCGTCGTCAATACGAAGGTCCAAGGGATACAGTAAACCTGAGGTGAAGCAATGGAAACTATAACTAGTGTCACAGGAATGGTTCCAAACACAGACTAAAAGATGAGTCAGTCTTCTTTTACTTAAGTCGGCATTGTGCCTTTTGTATTTAATTCCGATGCAATATCTGTGTTTCGTCGTCAATAAGAAAGTCCAAGGGATACAGTAAACCTGAGGTGAAGCAATGGAATCTATAACTAGTGTCACAGGAATGGTTCCAAACACAGACTAAAAGAAGAGTCAGTCTTCTTTTACTTAAGTCGGCATTGTGCCTCTTGTATTTAATTCCGATGCAATTTCTGTGTTTTGTCGTCAATACGAAGGCCCAAGGGATACAGTACACCTGAAGTGAATCATCGGAATTTATAACTAGTGTCACAGGAATGGTTCAAAACATAGTCAGTACGAAGAGTCAGTCTTCTTGTACGTAATCCGGCATTGTGCTTTTTGTATCTAATTCCGATGCAATTTCTGTGTTTCATCGTCAATAAGAAGGTCCAAATGATACAGTTAACCTGAAGTGAAGCATCGGAATCTATAACTAGTGTCACAGGAATGGTTCAAATCATAGACTGTAGGAAGAGTCAGTCTTCTTGTACTTAAGTCGGCAATGTGCCTTTTCTATTTAATTCCGATGCAATTTCTGTGTTTCATCGTCAATAAGAAGGTCCAAGGGATACAGTACACCTGAAGTGAATCATCGCAATCCATAACTAGTTTCACAGGAATGGTTCAAAACATAGTCAGTACGAAGAGTCAGTCTTCTTGTACGTAATCCGGCATTGTGCTTTTTGTATCTAATTCCGATGCAATTTCTGTGTTTCATCGTCAATAAGAAGGTCAGAGGGATACAGTAAACCTGAAGTGATGCATCGGAATCTGTAACCAGCGTCACAGGAATGGTTCAAAACTTAGACAGTAAGAAGAGTCAGTCTTCTTGTACTTAAGTCGGCAATGTGCCTTTTCTATTTAATTCCGATGCAATTTCTGTGTTTCATCGTCAATAAGAAGGTCCAAGGGATACAGTACACCTGAAGTGAGTCATCGGAATCCATAACTAGTGTCACAGGAATGGTTCAAAGCATAGTCAGTACGAAGAGTCAGTCTTCTTGTACGTTATCCGGCATTGTGCCTTTTGTATCTAATTCCGATGCAATTTCTGTGTTTCATCGTCAATAAGAAGGTCAGAGGGATACAGTAAACCTGACGTGAAGCATCGGAATCTGTAACTAGAGCACAGGAATGGTTCAAAACATAGGCAGTAAGAAGAGTCAGTCTTCTTGTACTTAAGTCGGCATTGTGCCTTTTCTATTTAATTCCGATGCAATTTCTGTGTTTCATCGTCAATATGAAGGTCCAAGGGAAACAGTAAACCTGAAGTGAAGCATCGGAATCTATATCTCTTTTCGCAGGAATGGTTCAAAGCATAGACCGTAAGGAGAGTCAGTCATCTTGTACTTAAGTCGGCATTGTGCCAATTGTATTTATTTCCGATGCAATTTCTGTGTTTCATCGTCAATAAGAAGGTCAGACGGATACAGTAAAACTGAAGTGTATCATCGGAATCTATAACTAGTGTCACAGGTATGGTCCAAAACATTGAAAGTAGGAAGAGTCAGTCTTCTTGTACTTAAGTTAGCATTGTGCCTTTTCTATTTAATTCCGATGCACTTACTGTGTTTCATCGTCAATAAGAAGGTCCAAGGGATACAGTAAACCTGAAATGAAGCATCGGAATCTATAACTAGTGTCACAGGAATGTTTCAAAATATAGACAGTAGGAAGAGTCAGTCTACATGTACTTAAGTCGGCATTGTGCCTTTTGTATTTAATTCCGATGCAATTTCTGTGTTTCATCGTCAATAAGAAGGTCAGAGTGATACAGTAAACCTGAAGTGAAGCATCGGAATCTATAACTCGTGTCACAGGAATGGTTCAAAACATTGTCAGTAAGAAGAGTCAGTCTTCTTGTACTCAAGTCGGCATTGTGCCTTTTGTATTTAATTCCGATGCAATTTCTGTGTTTCATCGTCAATAAGAAGGTCCAAGGGATACAATAAACCTGAAGTGAAGCATCGGAATCTATAACTAGTGTCACAGGAATGATTCAAAACATAGACAGTAAGAAGAGCCAGTCTTCTTGAACTTAAGTCGGCATTATGCCCTTTTCAATTTATTTCCGATGCAATTACTGTATTTCATCGTCAATAAGAACGTCAGAGGGATACAGTAAACCTGAAGTGAAGCATCGGAATCTCTAACTAGTGTCACAGGAATGGTTCAAAACATAGTCAGTAAGACGAGACAGTCTTCTTGTACTTAAGTCGGCATTGTGCCTTTTGTATTTATTTCCGATGCAATATCTGTGTTTCATCGTCAATATGAAGGTCCAAGGGATACAGGAAATCTGAAGTGAAGCATCGGAATCTGTAACTAGCGTCACAGGAATGGTTCAAAACTTAGACAGTATGATGAGTCAGTCTTCTTGTACTTCAGTCGGCATTGTGCAATTTCTATTTAATTCCGATGCAATTTCTGTGTTTCGTCGTCAATTTGAAGGTCAGATGGATACAGTAAACCTGAAGTGAATCATCGGAATCAATATCTAGTGCCACAGGAATGGTTCAAATCATAGTCAGTAAGAAGAGTCAATCTTCTTGTACTTAAGTCGGCATGGTGCCATTTCTATTTAATTCCGATGCAATTTCTGTGTTTCATCGTCAATAAGAACGTCCAAGGGATACAGTAAACCTGAAGTGAAGCATCGGAATCTATAACTAGTGTCACAAGAATGGTTCAAAAACATAGACAGTAGGAAGAGTCAATCTTCTCGTACTTAAGTCGGCATTGTGCCTTTTGTATTTAATTCCGATGCAATTTCTGTGTTTCGTCGTCAATAAGAAGGTGCATGGGATACAGTAAACCTGAGGTGAAGCATCGGAATCTATAACTAGTGTCACAGGAATGGTTCAAATCAGTCAGTAAGAAGAGTCAGTCTTTTTGTACTTAAGTCGGCATTGTGCTTTTGTATTTAATTCCGATGCAATATCTGTGTTTCATCGTCAATAAGAAGGTCCAAGGGATACAGTAAATCTGAGGTGAAGCATCGGAATCTATAACTTGTGACACAGGAATAGTTCAAAACATTGACAGTAAGAAGAGTCAGTCTTCTTTTACTTAAGTCGGCGTTGTGCCTTTTCTATTTAATCCCGATGCGATTTCTGTGTTTCATCTTCCAAAAGAATGTCAGAGGGACACAGCACACCTGAAGTGATGCATCGGAATCTATAACTAATCTCACAGGAATGGTTCAAAACATAGACAGTAGGAAGAGTCAGTCCTCTTGTACTTAAGTCGGCATTACGCCTTTTCTATTTAACTCCGATGCACCATCTGTGTTTCATCGTCAATAAGAAGATCCATGTGATACAGTAAACCTGAAATGAAGCATCGGAATCTATAACAAGTGTCACAGGAATGGTTCAAAATATAGACAGTAGGAAGATTCATTCTACATGTACGTATGTCGGCATCGTGCCTTTTGTATTCATTTGCGATGCAATTTCTGTGTTTCGTCGTCTATAAGATGGTCAGAGGGATACAGTAAACCTGAAGTGAAGCATCGGAATCTATAACTAATGACACAGGAATCGTTCAAAACATAGACAGTAGGAAGAGTCATTCTTCTTGTACTTAAGTCGGCATTGTGCCTTTTGTATTTAATTCCGATGCAATTTCTGTGTTTCATCGTCTAAAAGAAGGTCAGAGGGATACAGTAAACCTGATGTGAAGCATCGGAATCTATAACTAGTCTCACAGGAATGTTTCAAAACATAGACAGTAGGAAGAGTCAGTGTTCTTGTACTTAAGTCGGCATTGTGCCATTTGTATTTAACTCCGATGCACTATCTGTGTTTCATCGTCAATAAGAAGATCCAAGGGATACAGTAAACCTGAAATGAAGCATCGGAATCTATAACAAGTGTCACAGGAATGGTTCAAATCATAGACATTGGGAAGATTCATTCTACATGTACTTAAGTCAGCATCGTGCCTTTTGTATTTATTTCCGATGCAGTTTCTGTGTTTCATCGTCAATATGAAGTTCAGAGGGATACAGTAAACCTGAAGTGAAGCATCGGAAACTAAAACTAGTGTCACAGGAATGGTTCAAAACATAGTCAGTAAGAAGAGACAGACTTCTTGTACTTAAGTCGGCATTGTGCCTTTTGTATTTAATTCCGATGTAATTTCTGTGTTACATCGTCAATAAGAAGGTCCAAATGATACAGTAAACCTGAAGTGAAGCATCGGAATCTTAAACTAGTGTCACAGGAATGGTTCAAAACATAGGCAGTAAGAAGAGTCAGTCTTCTTGTATTTAAGTCGGCATTGTGCCTTTTGTATTTGTTTCCGATGAAATATCTGTGTTTCATCGTCAATAAGAAGGTCCAAGGGATACGGTAACCCTGAAGTGAAGCATCGGAATCTGTAACTAGCGTCATAGGAATGGTTCAACACTTAGACAGTATGAATTGTCAGTCTTCTTGTACTTCAGTCGGCATTGTGCCATTTGTATTGAATTCCGATGCAGTTTCTGTGTTTCATCGTCAATGAGACGGTCAGATGGATACAGTAAACCTGAAGTGAAGCGTCGGAATCAGTATCTAGTGCCACAGGAATGGTTCAAATCATAGTCAGTAAGAAGAGTCAGTCTTCTTGTACTTAAGTCGGCATTGTGCCTTTCCTATTTAATTCCGATGCAATTTCTGTTTTTCATCGTCAATAAGAACGTCCAAGGGATACAGTAAACCTGAAGTGAAGCATCGGAATCTATAACTAGTGTCACAGGAATGGTTCAAATCATAGACTGTAGGAAGAGTCAGTCTTCTTGTACTTAAGTCGGCAATGTGCCTTTTCTATTTAATTCCGATGCAATTTCTGTGTTTCATCGTCAATAAGAAGGTCCAAGGGATACAGTACACCTGAAGTGAATCATCGGAATCCATAACTAGTTTCACAGGAATGGTTCAAAACATAGTCAGTACGAAGAGTCAGTCTTCTTGAACTTAAGTCGGCATTGTGCCTTTTCTATTTAATTCCGATGCAATTTCTGTGTTTCATCGTCAATAAGAAGGTCCAAGGGATACAATAAACCTGAAGTGAAGCATCGGAATCTATAACTAGTGTCACAGGAATGATTCAAAACATAGACAGTAAGAAGAGCCAGTCTTCTTGAACTTAAGTCGGCATTATGCCCTTTTCAATTTATTTCCGATGCAATTACTGTATTTCATCGTCAATAAGAACGTCAGAGGGATACAGTAAACCTGATGTGAAGCATCGGAATCTCGAACTAGTGTCACAGGAATGGTTCAAAACATAGTCAGTAAGACGAGACAGTCTTCTTGTACTTAAGTCGGCATTGTGCCTTTTGTATTTCTTTCCGATGCAATATCTGTGTTTCATCGTCAATATGAAGGTCCAAGGGATACAGGAAATCTGAAGTGAAGCATCGGAATCTGTAACTAGCGTCACAGGAATGGTTCAAAACTTAGACAGTATGATGAGTCAGTCTTCTTGTACTTCAGTCGGCATTGTGCAATTTCTATTTAATTCCGATGCAATTTCTGTGTTTCGTCGTCAATTAGAAGGTCAGATGGATACAGTAAACCTGAAGTGAATCATCGGAATCAATATCTAGTGCCACAGGAATGGTTCAAATCATAGTCAGTAAGAAGAGTCAGTCTTCTTGTACTTAAGTCGGCATGGTGCCATTTCTATTTAATTCCGATGCAATTTCTGTGTTTCATCGTCAATAAGAACGTCCAAGGGATACAGTAAACCTGAAGTGAAGCATCGGAATCTATAACTAGTGTCACAAGAATGGTTCAAAAACATAGACAGTAGGAAGAGTCAATCTTCTCGTACTTAAGTCGGCATTGTGCCTTTTGTATTTAATTCCGATGCAATTTCTGTGTTTCGTCGTCAATAAGAAGGTGCATGGGATACAGTAAACCTGAGGTGAAGCATCGGAATCTATAACTAGTGTCACAGGAATGGTTCAAATCAGTCAGTAAGAAGAGTCAGTCTTTTTGTACTTAAGTCGGCATTGTGCTTTTGTATTTAATTCCGATGCAATATCTGTGTTTCATCGTCAATAAGAAGGTCCAAGGGATACAGTAAATCTGAGGTGAAGCATCGGAATCTATAACTTGTGTCACAGGAATGGTCAAAACTTAGACAGTTGGGAGGGTCAGTCTTCTTGTACTTAAGTCGGCATTGTGCCTTTTGTAATTAATTCCGATGCAATTTCTGTGTTTCATCGTCAATAAGAAGGTCCAAGGGATACAGTAAAGTTGAAGTGAAGCATCGGAATCTATAACTAGTGTCACAGGAATGGTTCAAAGCATAGAGAGTAAGAAAGGTCAGTCTTCTTGTACTTAAGTCGCATTGTGCCTTTTGTAATTAATTCCGATGCAATTTCTGTATTTCATCGTCAACAAGTAGGTCAGAGGGATACAGTAAACCAGAAGTGAAGCATCGGAATCTATAACTAGTGTCACAGGTATGGTCCAAAACATTGAAAGTAGGAAGAGTCAGTCTTCTTGTACTTAAGTTAGCATTGTGCCTTTTCTATTTAATTCCGATGCACTTACTGTGTTTCATCGTCAATAAGAAGGTCCAAGGGATACAGTAAACCTGAAATGAAGCATCGGAATCTATAACTAGTGTCACAGGAATGTTTCAAAATATAGACAGTAGGAAGAGTCAGTCTACATGTACTTAAGTCGGCATTGTGCCTTTTGTATTTAATTCCGATGCAATTTCTGTGTTTCATCGTCAATAAGAAGGTCAGAGTGATACAGTAAACCTGAAGTGAAGCATCGGAATCTATAACTCGTGTCACAGGAATGGTTCAAAACATTGTCAGTAAGAAGAGTCAGTCTTCTTGTACTCAAGTCGGCATTGTGCCTTTTGTATTTAATTCCGATGCAATTTCTGTGTTTCATCGTCAATAAGAAGGTCCAAGGGATACAATAAACCTGAAGTGAAGCATCGGAATCTATAACTAGTGTCACAGGAATGATTCAAAACATAGACAGTAAGAAGAGCCAGTCTTCTTGAACTTAAGTCGGCATTATGCCCTTTTCAATTTATTTCCAATGCAATTACTGTATTTCATCGTCAATAAGAACGTCAGAGGGATACAGTAAACCTGAAGTGAAGCATCGGAATCTCTAACTAGTGTCACAGGAATGGTTCAAAACATAGTCAGTAAGACGAGACAGTCTTCTTGTACTTAAGTCGGCATTGTGCCTTTTGTATTTATTTCCGATGCAATATCTGTGTTTCATCGTCAATATGAAGGTCCAAGGGATACAGGAAATCTGAAGTGAAGCATCGGAATCTGTAACTAGCGTCACAGGAATGGTTCAAAACTTAGACAGTATGATGAGTCAGTCTTCTTGTACTTCAGTCGGCATTGTGCAATTTCTATTTAATTCCGATGCAATTTCTGTGTTTCGTCGTCAATTAGAAGGTCAGATGGATACAGTAAACCTGAAGTGAATCATCGGAATCAATATCTAGTGCCACAGCAATGGTTCAAATCATAGTCAGTAAGAAGAGTCAGTCTTCTTGTACTTAAGTCGGCATGGTGCCATTTCTATTTAATTCCGATGCAATTTCTGTGTTTCATCGTCAATAAGAACGTCCAAGGGATACAGTAAACCTGAAGTGAAGCATCGGAATCTATAACTAGTGTCACAAGAATGGTTCAAAAACATAGACAGTAGGAAGAGTCAATCTTCTCGTACTTAAGTCGGCATTGTGCCTTTTGTATTTAATTCCGATGCAATTTCTGTGTTTCGTCGTCAATAAGAAGGTGCATGGGATACAGTAAACCTGAGGTGAAGCATCGGAATCTATAACTAGTGTCACAGGAATGGTTCAAATCAGTCAGTAAGAAGAGTCAGTCTTTTTGTACTTAAGTCGGCATTGTGCTTTTGTATTTAATTCCGATGCAATATCTGTGTTTCATCGTCAATAAGAAGGTCCAAGGGATACAGTAAATCTGAGGTGAAGCATCGGAATCTATAACTTGTGACACAGGAATGGTTCAAAACATTGACAGTAAGAAGAGTCAGTCTTCTTTTACTTAAGTGGGCGTTGTGCCTTTTCTATTTAATCCCGATGCGATTTCTGTGTTTCATCTTCCAAAAGAATGTCAGAGGGACACAGCACACCTGAAGTGATGCATCGGAATCTATAACTAATCTCACAGGAATGGTTCAAAACATAGACAGTAGGAAGAGTCAGTCCTCTTGTACTTAAGTCGGCATTGCGCCTTTTCTATTTAACTCCGATGCACTATCTGTGTTTCATCGTCAATAAGAAGATCCATGTGATACAGTAAACCTGAAATGAAGCATCGGAATCTATAACAAGTGTCACAGGAATGGTTCAAAATACAGACAGTAGGAAGATTCATTCTACATGTACTTATGTCGGCATCGTGCCTTTTGTATTCATTTGCGATGCAATTTCTGTGTTTCGTCGTCTATAAGATGGTCAGAGGGATACAGTAAACCTGAAGTGAAGCATCGGAATCTATAACTAATGTCACAGGAATCGTTCAAAACATAGACAGTAGGAAGAGTCATTCTTCTTGTACTTAAGTCGGCATTGTGCCTTTTGTATTTAATTCCGATGCAATTTCTGTGTTTCATCGTCTAAAAGAAGGTCAGAGGGATACAGTAAACCTGATGTGAAGCATCGGAATCTATAACTAGTCTCACAGGAATGTTTCAAAACATAGACAGTAGGAAGAGTCAGTCTTCTTGTACTTAAGTCGGCATTGTGCCATTTGTATTTAACTCCGATGCACTATCTGTGTTTCATCGTCAA
The DNA here is from genome assembly GCF_021461385.2 of Schistocerca piceifrons. NCBI lineage: Eukaryota > Metazoa > Arthropoda > Insecta > Orthoptera > Acrididae > Schistocerca > Schistocerca piceifrons. The sequence goes on along the minus strand of NW_025727719.1, from coordinate 128,493 downwards.
TAAGAAGATCCAAGGGATACAGTAAACCTGAAATGAAGCATCGGAATCTATAACAAGTGTCACAGGAATGGTTCAAATCATAGACAGTGGGAAGATTCATTCTACATGTACTTAAGTCAGCATCGTGCCTTTTGTATTTATTTCCGATGCAGTTTCTGTGTTTCATCGTCAATATGAAGTTCAGAGGGATACAGTAAACCTGAAGTGAAGCATCGGAAACTAAAACTAGTGTCACAGGAATGGTTCAAAACATAGTCAGTAAGAAGAGACAGACTTCTTGTACTTAAGTCGGCATTGTGCCTTTTGTATTTAATTCCGATGTAATTTCTGTGTTTCATCGTCAATAAGAAGGTCCAAATGATACAGTAAACCTGAAGTGAAGCATCGGAATCTCAAACTAGTGTCACAGGAATGGTTCAAAACATAGGCAGTAAGAAGAGTCAGTCTTCTTGTATTTAAGTCGGCATTGTGCCTTTTGTATTTGTTTCCGATGAAATATCTGTGTTTCATCGTCAATAAGAAGGTCCAAGGGATACGGTAACCCTGAAGTGAAGCATCGGAATCTGTAACTAGCGTCATAGGAATGGTTCAACACTTAGACAGTATGAATTGTCAGTCTTCTTGTACTTCAGTCGGCATTGTGCCATTTGTATTGAATTCCGATGCAGTTTCTGTGTTTCATCGTCAATGAGACGGTCAGATGGATACAGTAAACCTGAAGTGAAGCGTCGGAATCAGTATCTAGTGCCACAGGAATGGTTCAAATCATAGTCAGTAAGAAGAGTCAGTCTTCTTGTACTTAAGTCGGCATTGTGCCTTTTCTATTTAATTGCGATGCAATTTCTGTTTTTCATCGTCAATAAGAACGTCCAAGGGATACAGTAAACCTGAAGTGAAGCATCGGAATCTATAACTAGTGTCACAGGAATGGTTCAAATCATAGACTGTAGGAAGAGTCAGTCTTCTTGTACTTAAGTCGGCAATGTGCCTTTTCTATTTAATTCCGATGCAATTTCTGTGTTTCATCGTCAATAAGAAGGTCCAAGGGATACAGTACACCTGAAGTGAATCATCGGAATCCATAACTAGTTTCACAGGAATGGTTCAAAACATAGTCAGTACGAAGAGTCAGTCTTCTTGTACTTAAGTCGGCATTGTGCCTTTTCTATTTAATTCCGATGCAATTTCTGTGTTTCATCGTCAATAAGAAGGTCTAAGGGATACAATAAACCTGAAGTGATGCATCGGAATCTATAACTAGTGTCACAGGAATGATTCAAAACATAGACAGTAAGAAGAGCCAGTCTTCTTGAACTTAAGTCGGCATTATGCCCTTTTCAATTTATTTCCGATGCAATTACTGTATTTCAACGTCAATAAGAACGTCAGAGGGATACAGTAAACCTGAAGTGAAGCATCGGAATCTCGAACTAGTGTCACAGGAATGGTTCAAAACATAGTCAGTAAGACGAGACAGTCTTCTTGTACTTAAGTCGGCATTGTGCCTTTTGTATTTATTTCCGATGCAATATCTGTGTTTCATCGTCAATATGAAGGTCCAAGGGTTACAGGAAATCTGAAGTGAAGCATCGGAATCTGTAACTAGCGTCACAGGAATGGTTCAAAACTTAGACAGTATAATGAGTCAGTCTTCTTGTACTTCAGTCGGCATTGTGCAATTTCTATTTAATTCCGATGCAATTTCTGTGTTTCGTCGTCAATTAGAAGGTCAGATGGATACAGTAAACCTGAAGTGAATCATCGGAATCAATATCTAGTGCCACAGGAATGGTTCAAATCATAGTCAGTAAGAAGAGTCAGTCTTCTTGTACTTATGTCGGCATGGTGCCATTTCTATTTAATTCCGATGCAATTTCTGTGTTTCATCGTCAATAAGAACGTCCAAGGGATACAGTAAACCTGAAGTGAAGCATCGGAATCTATAACTAGTGTCACAAGAATGGTTCAAAGACATAGACAGTAGGAAGGGTCAATCTTCTCGTACTTAAGTCGGCATTGTGCCTTTTGTATTTAATTCCGATGCAATTTCTGTGTTTCGTCGTCAATAAGAAGGTGCATGGGATACAGTAAACCTGAGGTGAAGCATCGGAATCTATAACTAGTGTCACAGGAATGGTTCAAATCAGTCAGTAAGAAGAGTCAGTCTTTTTGTACTTAAGTCGGCATTGTGCTTTTGTATTTAATTCCGATGCAATATCTGTGTTTCATCGTCAATAAGAAGGTCCAAGGGATACAGTAAATCTGAGGTGAAGCATCGGAATCTATAACTTGTGTCACAGGAATGGTTCAAAACATTGACAGTAAGAAGAGTCAGTCTTCTTTTACTTAAGTCGGCGTTGTGCCTTTTCTATTTAATCCCGATGCGATTTCTGTGTTTCATCTTCCAAAAGAATGTCAGAGGGACACAGCACACCTGAAGTGATGCATCGGAATCTATAACTAATCTCACAGGAATGGTTCAAAACATAGACAGTAGGAAGAGTCAGTCCTCTTGTACTTAAGTCGGCAATGCGCCTTTTCTATTTAACTCCGATGCACTATCTGTGTTTCATCGTCAATAAGAAGATCCATGTGATACAGTAAACCTGAAATGAAGCATCGGAATCTATAACAAGTGTCACAGGAATGGTTCAAAATATAGACAGTAGGAAGATTCATTCTACATGTACTTATGTCGGCATCGTGCCTTTTGTATTCATTTGCGATGCAATTTCTGTGTTTCGTCGTCTATAAGATGGTCAGAGGGATACAGTAAACCTGAAGTGAAGCATCGGAATCTATAACTAATGGCACAGGAATCGTTCAAAACATAGACAGTAGGAAGAGTCATTCTTCTTGTACTTAAGTCGGCATTGTGCCTTTTGTATTTAATTCCGATGCAATTTCTGTGTTTCATCGTCTAAAAGAAGGTCAGAGGGATACAGTAAACCTGATGTGAAGCATCGGAATCTATAACTAGTCTCACAGGAATGTTTCAAAACATAGACAGTAGGAAGAGTCAGTCTTCTTGTACTTAAGTCGGCATTGTGCCATTTGTATTTAACTCCGATGCACTATCTGTGTTTCATCGTCAATAAGAAGATCCAAGGGATACAGTAAACCTGAAATGAAGCATCGGAATCTATAACAAGTGTCACAGGAATGGTTCAAATCATAGACAGTGGGAAGATTCATTCTACATGTACTTAAGTCGGCATCGTGCCTTTTGTATTTATTTCCGATGCAGTTTCTGTGTTTCATCGTCAATATGAAGTTCAGAGGGATACAGTAAACCTGAAGTGAAGCATCGGAAACTAAAACTAGTGTCACAGGAATGGTTCAACACATAGTCAGTAAGAAGAGACAGACTTCTTGTACTTAAGTCGGCATTGTGCCTTTTGTATTTAATTCCGATGTAATTTCTGTGTTTCATCGTCAATAAGAAGGTCCAAATGATACAGTAAACCTGAAGTGAAGCATTGGAATCTCAAACTAGTGTCACAGGAATGGTTCAAAACATAGGCAGTAAGAAGAGTCAGTCTTCTTGTATTTAAGTCGGCATTGTGCCTTTTGTATTTATTTCCGATGCAATATCTGTGTTTCATCGTCAATAAGAAGGTCCAAGGGATACGGTAACCCTGAAGTGAAGCATCGGAATCTGTAACTAGCGTCATAGGAATGGTTCAACACTTAGACAGTATGAATTGTCAGTCTTCTTGTACTTCAGTCGGCATTGTGCCATTTGTATTGAATTCCGATGCAGTTTCTGTGTTTCATCGTCAATGAGACGGTCAGATGGATACAGTAAACCTGAAGTGAAGCGTCGGAATCAGTATCTGGTGCCACAGGAATGGTTCAAATCATAGTCAGTAAGAAGAGTCAGTCTTCTTGTACTTAAGTCGGCATTGTGCCTTTTCTATTTAATTCCGATGCAATTTCTGTTTTTCATCGTCAATAAGAACGTCCAAGGGATACAGTTAACCTGAAGTGAAGCATCGGAATCTATAACTAGTGTCACAGGAATGGTTCAAATCATAGACTGTAGGAAGAGTCAGTCTTCTTGTACTTAAGTCGGCAATGTGCCTTTTCTATATAATTCCGATGCAATTTCTGTGTTTCATCGTCAATAAGAAGGTCCAAGGGATACAGTACACCTGAAGTGAATCATCGGAATCCATAACTAGTTTCACAGGAATGGTTCAAAACATAGTCAGTACGAAGAGTCAGTCTTCTTGTACGTAATCCGGCATTGTGCTTTTTGTATCTAATTCCGATGCAATTTCTGTGTTTCATCGTCAATAAGAAGGTCAGAGGGATACAGTAAACCTGAAGTGAAGAATCGGAATCTATAACTAGTGTCACAGGAATGGTTCAAAACATAGTCAGTAAGAAGAGTCAGACTTCTTGTACTTAAGTCTGCATTGTGCCTTTTGTATTTAATTCCGATGTAATTTCTGTGTTTCATCGTCAATAAGAAGGTCCAAATGATACAGTAAACCTGAAGTGAAGCATCGGAATCTCAAACTAGTGTCACAGGAATGGTTCAAAACATAGACAGTAAGAAGGGTCAGTCTTCTTGTACTTAAGCCGGCATTGTGCCTTTTGTATATAATTCCGATGCAATATCTGTGTTTCGTCGTCAATACGAAGGTCCAAGGGATACAGTAAACCTGAGGTGAAGCAATGGAAACTATAACTAGTGTCACAGGAATGGTTCCAAACACAGACTAAAAGATGAGTCAGTCTTCTTTTACTTAAGTCGGCATTGTGCCTTTTGTATTTAATTCCGATGCAATATCTGTGTTTCGTCGTCAATAAGAAAGTCCAAGGGATACAGTAAACCTGAGGTGAAGCAATGGAATCTATAACTAGTGTCACAGGAATGGTTCCAAACACAGACTAAAAGAAGAGTCAGTCTTCTTTTACTTAAGTCGGCATTGTGCCTCTTGTATTTAATTCCGATGCAATTTCTGTGTTTTGTCGTCAATACGAAGGCCCAAGGGATACAGTACACCTGAAGTGAATCATCGGAATTTATAACTAGTGTCACAGGAATGGTTCAAAACATAGTCAGTACGAAGAGTCAGTCTTCTTGTACGTAATCCGGCATTGTGCTTTTTGTATCTAATTCCGATGCAATTTCTGTGTTTCATCGTCAATAAGAAGGTCCAAATGATACAGTTAACCTGAAGTGAAGCATCGGAATCTATAACTAGTGTCACAGGAATGGTTCAAATCATAGACTGTAGGAAGAGTCAGTCTTCTTGTACTTAAGTCGGCAATGTGCCTTTTCTATTTAATTCCGATGCAATTTCTGTGTTTCATCGTCAATAAGAAGGTCCAAGGGATACAGTACACCTGAAGTGAATCATCGCAATCCATAACTAGTTTCACAGGAATGGTTCAAAACATAGTCAGTACGAAGAGTCAGTCTTCTTGTACGTAATCCGGCATTGTGCTTTTTGTATCTAATTCCGATGCAATTTCTGTGTTTCATCGTCAATAAGAAGGTCAGAGGGATACAGTAAACCTGAAGTGATGCATCGGAATCTGTAACCAGCGTCACAGGAATGGTTCAAAACTTAGACAGTAAGAAGAGTCAGTCTTCTTGTACTTAAGTCGGCAATGTGCCTTTTCTATTTAATTCCGATGCAATTTCTGTGTTTCATCGTCAATAAGAAGGTCCAAGGGATACAGTACACCTGAAGTGAGTCATCGGAATCCATAACTAGTGTCACAGGAATGGTTCAAAGCATAGTCAGTACGAAGAGTCAGTCTTTTTGTACGTTATCCGGCATTGTGCCTTTTGTATCTAATTCCGATGCAATTTCTGTGTTTCATCGTCAATAAGAAGGTCAGAGGGATACAGTAAACCTGACGTGAAGCATCGGAATCTGTAACTAGAGCACAGGAATGGTTCAAAACATAGGCAGTAAGAAGAGTCAGTCTTCTTGTACTTAAGTCGGCATTGTGCCTTTTCTATTTAATTCCGATGCAATTTCTGTGTTTCATCGTCAATATGAAGGTCCAAGGGATACAGTAAACCTGAAGTGAAGCATCGGAATCTATATCTCTTTTCGCAGGAATGGTTCAAAGCATAGACCGTAAGGAGAGTCAGTCATCTTGTACTTAAGTCGGCATTGTGCCAATTGTATTTATTTCCGATGCAATTTCTGTGTTTCATCGTCAATAAGAAGGTCAGACGGATACAGTAAAACTGAAGTGTATCATCGGAATCTATAACTAGTGTCACAGGTATGGTCCAAAACATTGAAAGTAGGAAGAGTCAGTCTTCTTGTACTTAAGTTAGCATTGTGCCTTTTCTATTTAATTCCGATGCACTTACTGTGTTTCATCGTCAATAAGAAGGTCCAAGGGATACAGTAAACCTGAAATGAAGCATCGGAATCTATAACTAGTGTCACAGGAATGTTTCAAAATATAGACAGTAGGAAGAGTCAGTCTACATGTACTTAAGTCGGCATTGTGCCTTTTGTATTTAATTCCGATGCAATTTCTGTGTTTCATCGTCAATAAGAAGGTCAGAGTGATACAGTAAACCTGAAGTGAAGCATCGGAATCTATAACTCGTGTCACAGGAATGGTTCAAAACATTGTCAGTAAGAAGAGTCAGTCTTCTTGTACTCAAGTCGGCATTGTGCCTTTTGTATTTAATTCCGATGCAATTTCTGTGTTTCATCGTCAATAAGAAGGTCCAAGGGATACAATAAACCTGAAGTGAAGCATCGGAATCTATAACTAGTGTCACAGGAATGATTCAAAACATAGACAGTAAGAAGAGCCAGTCTTCTTGAACTTAAGTCGGCATTATGCCCTTTTCAATTTATTTCCGATGCAATTACTGTATTTCATCGTCAATAAGAACGTCAGAGGGATACAGTAAACCTGAAGTGAAGCATCGGAATCTCTAACTAGTGTCACAGGAATGGTTCAAAACATAGTCAGTAAGACGAGACAGTCTTCTTGTACTTAAGTCGGCATTGTGCCTTTTGTATTTATTTCCGATGCAATATCTGTGTTTCATCGTCAATATGAAGGTCCAAGGGATACAGGAAATCTGAAGTGAAGCATCGGAATCTGTAACTAGCGTCACAGGAATGGTTCAAAACTTAGACAGTATGATGAGTCAGTCTTCTTGTACTTCAGTCGGCATTGTGCAACTTCTATTTAATTCCGATGCAATTTCTGTGTTTCGTCGTCAATTTGAAGGTCAGATGGATACAGTAAACCTGAAGTGAATCATCGGAATCAATATCTAGTGCCACAGGAATGGTTCAAATCATAGTCAGTAAGAAGAGTCAGTCTTCTTGTACTTAAGTCGGCATGGTGCCATTTCTATTTAATTCCGATGCAATTTCTGTGTTTCATCGTCAATAAGAACGTCCAAGGGATACAGTAAACCTGAAGTGAAGCATCGGAATCTATAACTAGTGTCACAAGAATGGTTCAAAAACATAGACAGTAGGAAGAGTCAATCTTCTCGTACTTAAGTCGGCATTGTGCCTTTTGTATTTAATTCCGATGCAATTTCTGTGTTTCGTCGTCAATAAGAAGGTGCATGGGATACAGTAAACCTGAGGTGAAGCATCGGAATCTATAACTAGTGTCACAGGAATGGTTCAAATCAGTCAGTAAGAAGAGTCAGTCTTTTTGTACTTAAGTCGGCATTGTGCTTTTGTATTTAATTCCGATGCAATATCTGTGTTTCATCGTCAATAAGAAGGTCCAAGGAATACAGTAAATCTGAGGTGAAGCATCGGAATCTATAACTTGTGACACAGGAATAGTTCAAAACATTGACAGTAAGAAGAGTCAGTCTTCTTTTACTTAAGTCGGCGTTGTGCCTTTTCTATTTAATCCCGATGCGATTTCTGTGTTTCATCTTCCAAAAGAATGTCAGAGGGACACAGCACACCTGAAGTGATGCATCGGAATCTATAACTAATCTCACAGGAATGGTTCAAAACATAGACAGTAGGAAGAGTCAGTCCTCTTGTACTTAAGTCGGCATTACGCCTTTTCTATTTAACTCCGATGCACCATCTGTGTTTCATCGTCAATAAGAAGATCCATGTGATACAGTAAACCTGAAATGAAGCATCGGAATCTATAACAAGTGTCACAGGAATGGTTCAAAATATAGACAGTAGGAAGATTCATTCTACATGTACGTATGTCGGCATCGTGCCTTTTGTATTCATTTGCGATGCAATTTCTGTGTTTCGTCGTCTATAAGATGGTCAGAGTCATACAGTAAACCTGAAGTGAAGCATCGGAATCTATAACTAATGACACAGGAATCGTTCAAAACATAGACAGTAGGAAGAGTCATTCTTCTTGTACTTAAGTCGGCATTGTGCCTTTTGTATTTAATTCCGATGCAATTTCTGTGTTTCATCGTCTAAAAGAAGGTCAGGGGGATACAGTAAACCTGATGTGAAGCATCGGAATCTATAACTAGTCTCACAGGAATGTTTCAAAACATAGACAGTAGGAAGAGTCAGTCTTCTTGTACTTAAGTCGGCATTGTGCCATTTGTATTTAACTCCGATGCACTATCTGTGTTTCATCGTCAATAAGAAGATCCAAGGGATACAGTAAACCTGAAATGAAGCATCGGAATCTATAACAAGTGTCACAGGAATGGTTCAAATCATAGACATTGGGAAGATTCATTCTACATGTACTTAAGTCAGCATCGTGCCTTTTGTATTTATTTCCGATGCAGTTTCTGTGTTTCATCGTCAATATGAAGTTCAGAGGGATACAGTAAACCTGAAGTGAAGCATCGGAAACTAAAACTAGTGTCACAGGAATGGTTCAAAACATAGTCAGTAAGAAGAGACAGACTTCTTGTACTTAAGTCGGCATTGTGCCTTTTGTATTTAATTCCGATGTAATTTCTGTGTTACATCGTCAATAAGAAGGTCCAAATGATACAGTAAACCTGAAGTGAAGCATCGGAATCTTAAACTAGTGTCACAGGAATGGTTCAAAACATAGGCAGTAAGAAGAGTCAGTCTTCTTGTATTTAAGTCGGCATTGTGCCTTTTGTATTTGTTTCCGATGAAATATCTGTGTTTCATCGTCAATAAGAAGGTCCAAGGGATACGGTAACCCTGAAGTGAAGCATCGGAATCTGTAACTAGCGTCATAGGAATGGTTCAACACTTAGACAGTATGAATTGTCAGTCTTCTTGTACTTCAGTCGGCATTGTGCCATTTGTATTGAATTCCGATGCAGTTTCTGTGTTTCATCGTCCATGAGACGGTCAGATGGATACAGTAAACCTGAAGTGAAGCGTCGGAATCAGTATCTAGTGCCACAGGAATGGTTCAAATCATAGTCAGTAAGAAGAGTCAGTCTTCTTGTACTTAAGTCGGCATTGTGCCTTTCCTATTTAATTCCGATGCAATTTCTGTTTTTCATCGTCAATAAGAACGTCCAAGGGATACAGTAAACCTGAAGTGAAGCATCGGAATCTATAACTAGTGTCACAGGAATGGTTCAAATCATAGACTGTAGGAAGAGTCAGTCTTCTTGTACTTAAGTCGGCAATGTGCCTTTTCTATTTAATTCCGATGCAATTTCTGTGTTTCATCGTCAATAAGAAGGTCCAAGGGATACAGTACACCTGAAGTGAATCATCGGAATCCATAACTAGTTTCACAGGAATGGTTCAAAACATAGTCAGTACGAAGAGTCAGTCTTCTTGAACTTAAGTCGGCATTGTGCCTTTTCTATTTAATTCCGATGCAATTTCTGTGTTTCATCGTCAATAAGAAGGTCCAAGGGATACAATAAACCTGAAGTGAAGCATCGGAATCTATAACTAGTGTCACAGGAATGATTCAAAACATAGACAGTAAGAAGAGCCAGTCTTCTTGAACTTAAGTCGGCATTATGCCCTTTTCAATTTATTTCCGATGCAATTACTGTATTTCATCGTCAATAAGAACGTCAGAGGGATACAGTAAACCTGAAGTGAAGCATCGGAATCTCGAACTAGTGTCACAGGAATGGTTCAAAACATAGTCAGTAAGACGAGACAGTCTTCTTGTACTTAAGTCGGCATTGTGCCTTTTGTATTTCTTTCCGATGCAATATCTGTGTTTCATCGTCAATATGAAGGTCCAAGGGATACAGGAAATCTGAAGTGAAGCATCGGAATCTGTAACTAGCGTCACAGGAATGGTTCAAAACTTAGACAGTATGATGAGTCAGTCTTCTTGTACTTCAGTCGGCATTGTGCAATTTCTATTTAATTCCGATGCAATTTCTGTGTTTCGTCGTCAATTAGAAGGTCAGATGGATACAGTAAACCTGAAGTGAATCATCGGAATCAATATCTAGTGCCACAGGAATGGTTCAAATCATAGTCAGTAAGAAGAGTCAGTCTTCTTGTACTTAAGTCGGCATGGTGCCATTTCTATTTAATTCCGATGCAATTTCTGTGTTTCATCGTCAATAAGAACGTCCAAGGGATACAGTAAACCTGAAGTGAAGCATCGGAATCTATAACTAGTGTCACAAGAATGGTTCAAAAACATAGACAGTAGGAAGAGTCAATCTTCTCGTACTTAAGTCGGCATTGTGCCTTTTGTATTTAATTCCGATGCAATTTCTGTGTTTCGTCGTCAATAAGAAGGTGCATGGGATACAGTAAACCTGAGGTGAAGCATCGGAATCTATAACTAGTGTCACAGGAATGGTTCAAATCAGTCAGTAAGAAGAGTCAGTCTTTTTGTACTTAAGTCGGCATTGTGCTTTTGTATTTAATTCCGATGCAATATCTGTGTTTCATCGTCAATAAGAAGGTCCAAGGAATACAGTAAATCTGAGGTGAAGCATCGGAATCTATAACTTGTGACACAGGAATAGTTCAAAACATTGACAGTAAGAAGAGTCAGTCTTCTTTTACTTAAGTCGGCGTTGTGCCTTTTCTATTTAATCCCGATGCGATTTCTGTGTTTCATCTTCCAAAAGAATGTCAGAGGGACACAGCACACCTGAAGTGATGCATCGGAATCTATAACTAATCTCACAGGAATGGTTCAAAACATAGACAGTAGGAAGAGTCAGTCCTCTTGTACTTAAGTCGGCATTACGCCTTTTCTATTTAACTCCGATGCACCATCTGTGTTTCATCGTCAATAAGAAGATCCATGTGATACAGTAAACCTGAAATGAAGCATCGGAATCTATAACAAGTGTCACAGGAATGGTTCAAAATATAGACAGTAGGAAGATTCATTCTACATGTACGTATGTCGGCATCGTGCCTTTTGTATTCATTTGCGATGCAATTTCTGTGTTTCGTCGTCTATAAGATGGTCAGAGTCATACAGTAAACCTGAAGTGAAGCATCGGAATCTATAACTAATGACACAGGAATCGTTCAAAACATAGACAGTAGGAAGAGTCATTCTTCTTGTACTTAAGTCGGCATTGTGCCTTTTGTATTTAATTCCGATGCAATTTCTGTGTTTCATCGTCTAAAAGAAGGTCAGGGGGATACAGTAAACCTGATGTGAAGCATCGGAATCTATAACTAGTCTCACAGGAATGTTTCAAAACATAGACAGTAGGAAGAGTCAGTCTTCTTGTACTTAAGTCGGCATTGTGCCATTTGTATTTAACTCCGATGCACTATCTGTGTTTCATCGTCAATAAGAAGATCCAAGGGATACAGTAAACCTGAAATGAAGCATCGGAATCTATAACAAGTGTCACAGGAATGGTTCAAATCATAGACATTGGGAAGATTCATTCTACATGTACTTAAGTCAGCATCGTGCCTTTTGTATTTATTTCCGATGCAGTTTCTGTGTTTCATCGTCAATATGAAGTTCAGAGGGATACAGTAAACCTGAAGTGAAGCATCGGAAACTAAAACTAGTGTCACAGGAATGGTTCAAAACATAGTCAGTAAGAAGAGACAGACTTCTTGTACTTAAGTCGGCATTGTGCCTTTTGTATTTAATTCCGATGTAATTTCTGTGTTACATCGTCAATAAGAAGGTCCAAATGATACAGTAAACCTGAAGTGAAGCATCGGAATCTTAAACTAGTGTCACAGGAATGGTTCAAAACATAGGCAGTAAGAAGAGTCAGTCTTCTTGTATTTAAGTCGGCATTGTGCCTTTTGTATTTGTTTCCGATGAAATATCTGTGTTTCATCGTCAATAAGAAGGTCCAAGGGATACGGTAACCCTGAAGTGAAGCATCGGAATCTGTAACTAGCGTCATAGGAATGGTTCAACACTTAGACAGTATGAATTGTCAGTCTTCTTGTACTTCAGTCGGCATTGTGCCATTTGTATTGAATTCCGATGCAGTTTCTGTGTTTCATCGTCCATGAGACGGTCAGATGGATACAGTAAACCTGAAGTGAAGCGTCGGAATCAGTATCTAGTGCCACAGGAATGGTTCAAATCATAGTCAGTAAGAAGAGTCAGTCTTCTTGTACTTAAGTCGGCATTGTGCCTTTCCTATTTAATTCCGATGCAATTTCTGTTTTTCATCGTCAATAAGAACGTCCAAGGGATACAGTAAACCTGAAGTGAAGCATCGGAATCTATAACTAGTGTCACAGGAATGGTTCAAATCATAGACTGTAGGAAGAGTCAGTCTTCTTGTACTTAAGTCGGCAATGTGCCTTTTCTATTTAATTCCGATGCAATTTCTGTGTTTCATCGTCAATAAGAAGGTCCAAGGGATACAGTACACCTGAAGTGAATCATCGGAATCCATAACTAGTTTCACAGGAATGGTTCAAAACATAGTCAGTACGAAGAGTCAGTCTTCTTGAACTTAAGTCGGCATTGTGCCTTTTCTATTTAATTCCGATGCAATTTCTGTGTTTCATCGTCAATAAGAAGGTCCAAGGGATACAATAAACCTGAAGTGAAGCATCGGAATCTATAACTAGTGTCACAGGAATGATTCAAAACATAGACAGTAAGAAGAGCCAGTCTTCTTGAACTTAAGTCGGCATTATGCCCTTTTCAATTTATTTCCGATGCAATTACTGTATTTCATCGTCAATAAGAACGTCAGAGGGATACAGTAAACCTGAAGTGAAGCATCGGAATCTCGAACTAGTGTCACAGGAATGGTTCAAAACATAGTCAGTAAGACGAGACAGTCTTCTTGTACTTAAGTCGGCATTGTGCCTTTTGTATTTCTTTCCGATGCAATATCTGTGTTTCATCGTCAATATGAAGGTCCAAGGGATACAGGAAATCTGAAGTGAAGCATCGGAATCTGTAACTAGCGTCACAGGAATGGTTCAAAACTTAGACAGTATGATGAGTCAGTCTTCTTGTACTTCAGTCGGCATTGTGCAATTTCTATTTAATTCCGATGCAATTTCTGTGTTTCGTCGTCAATTAGAAGGTCAGATGGATACAGTAAACCTGAAGTGAATCATCGGAATCAATATCTAGTGCCACAGGAATGGTTCAAATCATAGTCAGTAAGAAGAGTCAGTCTTCTTGTACTTAAGTCGGCATGGTGCCATTTCTATTTAATTCCGATGCAATTTCTGTGTTTCATCGTCAATAAGAACGTCCAAGGGATACAGTAAACCTGAAGTGAAGCATCGGAATCTATAACTAGTGTCACAAGAATGGTTCAAAAACATAGACAGTAGGAAGAGTCAATCTTCTCGTACTTAAGTCGGCATTGTGCCTTTTGTATTTAATTCCGATGCAATTTCTGTGTTTCGTCGTCAATAAGAAGGTGCATGGGATACAGTAAACCTGAGGTGAAGCATCGGAATCTATAACTAGTGTCACAGGAATGGTTCAAATCAGTCAGTAAGAAGAGTCAGTCTTTTTGTACTTAAGTCGGCATTGTGCTTTTGTATTTAATTCCGATGCAATATCTGTGTTTCATCGTCAATAAGAAGGTCCAAGGGATACAGTAAATCTGAGGTGAAGCATCGGAATCTATAACTTGTGTCACAGGAATGGTTCAAAACATTGACAGTAAGAAGAGTCAGTCTTCTTTTACTTAAGTCGGCGTTGTGCCTTTTCTATTTAATCCCGATGCGATTTCTGTGTTTCATCTTCCAAAAGAATGTCAGAGGGACACAGCACACCTAAAGTGATGCATCGGAATCTATAACTAATCTCACAGGGATGGTTCAAAACATAGACAGTAGGAAGAGTCAGTCCTCTTGTACTTAAGTCGGCAATGCGCCTTTTCTATTTAACTCCGATGCACTATCTGTGTTTCATCGTCAATAAGAAGATCCATGTGATACAGTAAACCTGAAATGAAGCATCGGAATCTATAACAAGTGTCACAGGAATGGTTCAAAATATAGACAGTAGGAAGATTCATTCTACATGTACTTATGTCGGCATCGTGCCTTTTGTATTCATTTGCGATGCAATTTCTGTGTTTCGTCGTCTATAAGATGGTCAGAGGGATACAGTAAACTTGAAGTGAAGCATCGGAATCTATAACTAATGTCACAGGAATCGTTCAAAACATAGACAGTAGGAAGAGTCATTCTTCTTGTACTTAAGTCGGCATTGTGCCTTTTGTATTTAATTCCGATGCAATTTCTGTGTTTCATCGTCTAAAAGAAGGTCAGAGGGATACAGTAAACCTGATGTGAAGCATCGGAATCTATAACTAGTCTCACAGGAATGTTTCAAATCATAGACAGTAGGAAGAGTCAGTCTTCTTGTACTTAAGTCGGCATTGTGCCATTTGTATTTAACTCCGATGCACTATCTGTGTTTCATCGTCAATAAGAAGATCCAAGGGATACAGTAAACTTGAAATGAAGCATCGGAATCTATAACAAGTGTCACAGGAATGGTTCAAATCATAGACAGTGGGAAGATTCATTCTACATGTACTTAAGTCGGCATCGAGCCTTTTGTATTTATTTCCGATGCAGTTTCTGTGTTTCATCGTCAATATGAAGTTCAGAGGGATACAGTAAACCTGAAGTGAAGCATCGGAAACTAAAACTAGTGTCACAGGAATGGTTCAAAACATAGTCAGTAAGAAGAGACAGACTTCTTGAACTTAAGTCGGCATTGTGCCTTTTGTATTTAATTCCGATGTAATTTCTGTGTTTCATCGTCAATAAGAAGGTCCAAATGATACAGTAAACCTGAAGTGAAGCATCGGAATCTCAAACTAGTGTCACAGGAATGGTTCAAAACATAGGCAGTAAGAAGAGTCAGTCTTCTTGTATTTAAGTCGGCATTGTGCCTTTTGTATTTATTTCCGATGCAATATCTGTGTTTCATCGTCAATAAGAAGGTCCAAGGGATATGGTAACCCTGAAGTGAAGCATCGGAATCTGTAACTAGCGTCATAGGAATGGTTCAACACTTAGACAGTATGAATTGTCAGTCTTCTTGTACTTCAGTCGGCATTGTGCCATTTGTATTGAATTCCGATGCAGTTTCTGTGTTTCATCGTCAATGAGACGGTCAGATGGATACAGTAAACCTGAAGTGAAGCGTCGGAATCAGTATCTAGTGCCACAGGAATGGTTCAAATCATAGTCAGTAAGAAGAGTCAGTCTTCTTGTACTTAAGTCGGCATTGTGCCTTTTCTATTTAATTCCGATGCAATTTCTGTTTTTCATCGTCAATAAGAACGTCCAAGGGATACAGTTAACCTGAAGTGAAGCATCGGAATCTATAACTAGTGTCACAGGAATGGTTCAAATCATAGACTGTAGGAAGAGTCAGTCTTCTTGTACTTAAGTCGGCAATGTGCCTTTTCTATTTAATTCCGATGCAATTTCTGTGTTTCATCGTCAATAAGAAGGTCCAAGGGATACAGTACACCTGAAGTGAATCATCGGAATCCATAACTAGTTTCACAGGAATGGTTCAAAACATAGTCAGTACGAAGAGTCAGTCTTCTTGTACGTAATCCGGCATTGTGCTTTTTGTATCTAATTCCGATGCAATTTCTGTGTTTCATCGTCAATAAGAAGGTCAGAGGGATACAGTAAACCTGAAGTGAAGAATCGGAATCTATAACTAGTGTCACAGGAATGGTTCAAAACATAGTCAGTAAGAAGAGTCAGACTTCTTGTACTTAAGTCTGCATTGTGCCTTTTGTATTTAATTCCGATGTAATTTCTGTGTTTCATCGTCAATAAGAAGGTCCAAATGATACAGTAAACCTGAAGTGAAGCATCGGAATCTCAAACTAGTGTCACAGGAATGGTTCAAAACATAGACAGTAAGAAGGGTCAGTCTTCTTGTACTTAAGCCGGCATTGTGCCTTTTGTATATAATTCCGATGCAATATCTGTGTTTCGTCGTCAATACGAAGGTCCAAGGGATACAGTAAACCTGAGGTGAAGCAATGGAAACTATAACTAGTGTCACAGGAATGGTTCCAAACACAGACTAAAAGATGAGTCAGTCTTCTTTTACTTAAGTCGGCATTGTGCCTCTTGTATTTAATTCCGATGCAATTTCTGTGTTTTGTCGTCAATAAGAAGGCCCAAGGGATACAGTACACCTGAAGTGAATCATCGGAATTTATAACTAGTGTCACAGGAATGGTTCAAAACATAGTCAGTACGAAGAGTCAGTCTTCTTGTACGTAATCCGGCATTGTGCTTTTTGTATCTAATTCCGATGCAATTTCTGTGTTTCATCGTCAATAAGAAGGTCAGAGGGATACAGTAAACCTGAAGTGAAGAATCGGAATCTATAACTAGTGTCACAGGAATGGTTCAAACCATAGTCAGTAAGAACAGTCAGACTTCTTGTACTTAAGTCGGCATTGTGCCTTTTGTATTTAATTCCGATGTAATTTCTGTGTTTCATCGTCAATAAGAAGGTCCAAATGATACAGTAGACCTGAAGTGAAACATCGGAATCTCAAACTAGTGTCACAGGAATGGTTCAAAACATAGACAGTAAGAAGGGTCAGTCTTCTTGTACTTAAGTCGGCATTGTGCCTTTTGTATATAATTCCGATGCAATTTCTGTGTTTCATCGTCAATAAGAAGGTCAGAGGGATACAGTAAACCTGAAGTGAAGCATCGGAATCTGTAACTAGCGTCATGGGAATGGTTCAACACTTAGACAGTATGAATTGTCAGTCTTCTTGTACTTCAGTCGGCATTGTGCCATTTCTATTTAATTCCGATGCAGTTTCTGTGTTTCATCGTCAATGAGACGGTCAGATGGATACAGTAAACCTGAAGTGAAGCATCGGAATCAGTATCTAGTGCCACAGGAATGGTTCAAATCATAGTCAGTAAGAAGAGTCAGTCTTCTTGTACTTAAGTCGGCATTGTGCCTTTTCTATTTGATGCCGATGCAATTTCTGTATTTCATCGTCAATAAGAACGTCCAAGGGATACAGTAAACCTGAAGTGAAGCATCGGAATCTATAACTAGTGTCACAGGAATGGTTCAAAACATAGATAGTAGGAAGAGTCAGTCTTCTTGTACTTAAGTCGGTAATGTGCCTTTTCTATTTAATTCCGATGCAATTTCTGTGTTTCATCGTCAATAAGAAGGTCCAAGGGATACAGTACACCTGAAGTGAATCATCGGAATCCATAACTAGTGTCACAGGAATGGTTCAAAACATTGTCAGTAAGAAGAGTCATACTTCTTGTACTTAAGTCGGCATTGTGCCTTTTGAATTTAATTCCGATGTAATTTCTGTGTTTCATCGTCAATAAGAAGGTCCAAATGATACAGTAAACCTGAAGTGAAGCATCGGAATCTCAAACTAGTGTCACAGGAATGGTTCAAAGCATAGACAGTAAAAAGGGTCAGTCTTCTTGTACTTAAGTCGGCATTGTGCCTTTTGTATATAATTCCGATGCAATTTCTGTGTTTCATCGTCAATAAGAAGGTCAGAGGGATACAGTAAACCTGAAGTGAAGAATCGGAATCTATAACTAGTGTCACAGGAATGGTTCAAAACATAGCCAGTAAGAAGGGTCAGTCTTCTTGTACTTAAGTCGGCATTGTGCCTTTTGTATTTAATTCCGATGCAATTTCTGTGTTTCGTCGTCAATAAGAAGGTGCATGGGATACAGTAAACCTGAAGCGAAGCATCGGAATCTATAACTAGTGTCACTGGAATGGTTCAAAACAGTCAGTAAGAAGAGTCAGTCTTCTTGTACTTAAGTCGGCATTGTGCTTTTGTATTTAATTCCGATGCAATATCTGTGTTTCATCGTCAATAAGAAGGTCCAAGGGATACAGTAAATCTGAGGTAAAGCATCGGAATCTATAACTTGTGTCACAGGGATGGTTCAAAACATTGACAGTAAGAAGAGTCAGTCTTCTTTTATTTAAGTCGGCATTGCGCCTTTCTATTTAACTCCGATGCACTATCAGTGTTTAATCGTCAATAAGAAGATCCATGTGATACAGTAAACCTGAAATGAAGCATCGGAATCTATAACAAGTGTCACAGGAATGGTTCAAAATATAGACAGTAGGAAGATTCATTCTACATGTACTTATGTCGGCATCGTGCCTTTTGTATTCATTTGCGATGCAATTTCTGTGTTTCGTCGTCTATAAGATGGTCAGAGGGATACAGTAAACCTGAAGTGAAGCATCGGAATCTATAACTAATGTCACAGGAATCGTTCAAAACATAGACAGTAGGAAGAGTCATTCTTCTTGTACTTAAGTCGGCATTGTGCCTTTTTTATTTAATTCCGATGCAATTTCTGTGTTTCGTCGTCAAAAAGAAGGTCAGAGGGATACAGTAAACCTGAAGTGAAGCATCGGAATCTATAACTAGTCTCACAGGAATGCTTCAAAACATAGACAGTAGGAAGAGTCAGTCTTCTTGTACTTAAGTCGGCATTGTGCCATTTGTATTTAACTCCGTTGCACTATCTGTGTTTCATCGTCAATAAGAAGATCCAAGGGATACAGTAAACCTGAAATGAAGCATCGGAATTTATAACAAGTGTCACAGGAATGGTTTAAATCATAGACAGTGGGAAGATTCATTGTACATGTACTTAAGTCGGCATCGTGCCTTTTGCATTTATTTCCGATGCAATTTCTGTGTTTCATCGTCAATATGAAGTTCAGAGGGATACAGTAAACCTGAAGTGAAGCATCGGAAACTAAAACTAGTGTCACAGGAATGGTTCAAAACATAGTCAGTAAGAAGAGTCAGACTTCTTGTACTGAAGTCGGCATTGTGCCTTTTGTATTTAATTCCGATGTAATTTCTGTGTTTCATCGTTAATAAAAGGTCCAAATGATACAGTAAACCTGAAGTGAAGCATCGGAATCTCAAACTAGTGTCACAGGAATGGTGCAAAACATAGGCAGTAAGAAGAGTCAGTCTTCTTGTATTTAAGTCGGCATTGTGCCTTTTGTATTTATTTCCGATGCAATATCTGTGTTTCATCGTCAATAAGAAGGTCCAAGGGATACGGTAAACCTGAAGTGAAGCATCGGAATCTGTAACTAGCGTCATAGGAATGGTTCAACAGATAGACAGTATGAATTGTCAGTCTTCTTGTACTTCAGACGGCATTGTGCCATTTCTATTCAATTCCGATGCAGTTTCTGTGTTTCATCGTCAATGAGACGGTCAGATGGATGCAGTAAACATGAAGTGAAGCATCGGAATCAGTATCTAGTGCCACAGGAATGGTTCAAATCATAGTCAGTAAGAAGAGTCAGTCTTCTTGTACTTAAGTCGGCATTGTGCCTTTTCTATTTAATTCCGATGCAATTTCTGTTTTTCATCGTCAATAAGAACGTCCAAGGGATACAGTAAACCTGAAGTGAAGCATCGGAATCTATAACTAGTGTCACAGGAATGGTTCAAAACATAGACAGTAGGAAGAGTCAGTCTTCTTGTATGTAAGTCGGCAATGTGCCTTTTCTATTTAATTCCGATGCAATTTCTGTGTTTCATCGTCAATAAGAAGGTCCAAGGGATACAGTACACCTGAAGTGAATCATCGGAATCCATAACTAGTGTCACACTAATGGTTCAAAACATAGTCAGTACGAAGAGTCAGTCTTCTTGTACGTAATCCGGCATTGTGCTTTTTGTATCTAATTCCGACGCAATTTCTGTGTTTCATCGTCAATAAGAAGGTCAGAGGGATACAGTAAAACTGAAGTGAAGAATCGGAATCTATAACTAGTGTCACAGGAATGGTTCAAAACATAGACAGTAAGAAGGGTCAGTCTTCTTGTACTTAAGTCGGCATTGTGCCTGTTGTATATAATTCCGATGCAATATCAGTGTTTCGTCGTCAATAAGAAGGTCCAAGGGATACAGTAAACCTGAGGTGATTCAATGGAAACTATAACTAGTGTCACAGGGATGGTTCCATACACAGACTAAAAGAAGAGTCAGTCTTCTTTTACTTAAGTCGGCATTGTGCCTTTTGTATTTAATTCCGATGCAATATCTGTGTTTCGTCGTCAATAAGAAGGTCCAAGGGATACAGTAAACCTGAGGTGAAGCAATGGAACCTATAACTAGTGTCACAGGAATGGTTCCAAACACAGACTAAAAGAAGAGTCAGTCTTCTTTTACTTAAGTCGGCATTGTGCCTCTTGTATTTAATTCCGATGCAATTTATGGGTTTCGTCGTCAATAAAAAGGCCCAAGAGATACAGTAAACTTGAAGTGAAGCATCGAAATCTATAACTAGTCTCTCAGGAATGCTTCAAAACATAGACAGTAGGGAGAGTCAGTCTTCTTGTACTTAAGTCGGCATTGTGCCTTTTGTATTTACCTCCGATGCACTATCTGTGTTTCATCGTCAATAAGAAGATCCAAGGGATACATTAAACCTGAAATGAAGCATCGGAATCTATAACTAGTGTCACAGGAATGGTTCAAAACATAGACAGTAGGAAGAGTCAGTCTTCTTGTACTTAAGTCGGCAATGTGCCTTTTCTATTTAATTCCGATGCAATTTCTGTGTTTCATCGTCAATAAGAAGGTCAGAGGGATACAGTAAACCTGAAGTGAAGCATCGTAAACTGTAACTAGTGTCACAGGAATGGTATAAAACATAGTCAGTAAGAAGAGACAGCCTTCTTGTACTTAAGTCGGCATTGTGCCTTTTGTATTTTATTCCGATGCAATTTCTGTGTTTCATCGTCAATAACAAGGTCCAAGGGATACAGTAAACCTGAAGTGAAGCATCGGAATCTATAACTAATGTCACAGGAATCGTTCAAAACATAGACAGTAGGAAAGGGTCAGTCTTCTTGTACTTAAGTCGGCATTGTGCGTTTTGTATTTAGTTCCGATGCAATTTCTGTGATTCATCGTCAATAAGAACATCCGAGTGATAGAGTAAACCTGAAGTGAAGCATCGGAATCTACAACTAGTGTCACAGGAATGGTTCAAAGCATAGTCAGTAAGAAGAGTCAGTCTTCTTGTACTTATGTCGGCATTGTGCCGTTTGTATTTAATTCCGATGCAATTTCTGTGTTTCTTCGTCAATAAGAAGGTCCAAGGGATACAGTAAACCTGAAGTGAAGCATCGGAATCTATAACTAATGTCACAGGATTCGTTCAAAACATAGACAGTAGGAAGAGTCAGTCTTCTTGTACTTAAGTCGGCATTGTGCCTTTTGTATTTATTTCCGATGCAATTTCTGTGTTTCATCGTCTATAAGAACGTCAGAGGGAAACAGTAAACCTGAAGTGAAGCATCGGAATCTATAACTGGTGTCACAGGAATGGTTCAAAGCATAGTCAGTAAGAAGAGTCAGACTTCTTGTACTTAAGTCGGCATTGTGCCTTTTGTATTTAACTCCGATGCACTATCTGTGTTTCATCTTCAATAAGTAGATCCAAGGGATACAGTAAACCTGAAATGAAGCATAGGTATCTTTAACAAGTGTCACAGGAATGGTTCATAACATAGGCAGTGGGATGATTCATTCTACATGTACCTAAGTCGGCATCGTGCCTTTTGTATTTAATTCCGATGCAATTTCTGTGTTTCATCGTCAATAAGAAGGTCCAAGGGATACAGTAAACCTTAAGTGAAGCATCGGAATCTATAACTAATGTCACAGGAATCGTTCAAAACATAGACAGTAGGAAGAGTCAGTCTTCTTGTTATTAAGTCGGCATTGTGCATTTTGTATTTAGTTCCGATGCAATTTCTGTGTTTCATCGTCAATAAGAAGGTCCTAGTGATAGAGTAAACCTGACGTGAAGCATTGGAATCTATAACTAGTGTCACAGGAATGGTTCAAAACATAGTCAGTAAGAAGAGTCAGTCTTCTTGTACTTAAGTCGGCATTGTGCCGTTTGTATTTAATTCCGATGCAATTTCTGTGTTCCTTCGCCAATAAGAAGGTCCAAGGGATACAGTAAACGTGAAGTGAAGCATCGGAATCTATAACTAATGTCGCAGGAATCGTTCAAAACATAGACAGTAGGAAGAGTCAGTCTTCTTGTACTTAAGTCGGCATTGTGCCTTTTGTATTTATTTCCGATGCAATTTCTGTGTTTCATCGTCAATAAGAAGGTCAGAGGGATACAGTAAACCTGAAGTGAAGCATCGGAATCTATAACTAGTGTCACAGGAATGGTTCAAAACATAGTCAGTAAAAAGAGTCAGACTTCTTGTACTTAAGTCGGCATTGTGCCTTTTCTATTTAATTCCGATGCAATATCTGTGTTTCATCGTCAATAAGAAGGTCAGAGGGATACAGTAAACCTGAAGTGAAGCATCGGAATCAATATCTAGTGCCACAGGAATGGTTCAAATCATATTCAGTACTAACAGTCAGTCTTCTTGTACTTAAGTAGGCATTGTGCATTTTGTATTTAATTCCGATGCAATTTCTGTGTTTCATCGTCAATAAGAACGTCCAAGGGATACAGTAAACCTGAAGTGAAGCATCGGAATCTATAAGTAGTGTCACAGAAATGGTTCAAAACATAGACAGTAGGAAGAGTCAGTCTACTTGTACTTATGTCGGCATTGTGCCTCTTCTATTTAATTCCGATGCAATTTCTGTGTTTCATCGTCAATACGAAGTTCAGAGGTATACAGTAAACCTCTAGTGAAGCATCTGAATCTGTAACTAGCGTCACAGCAATGGTTCAAAACATAGATAGTAGGAAGAGTCAGACTTCTTGTACTTAAGCCGGCATTGTGCCTTTTCTATTTAATTCCGATGCAAATTCTGTGTTTCATCGTCAAAACGACGGTCAAAGGGATACAGTAAACCTGGAGTGAAGCATCGGAATCTATAACTAGTGTCACAGGAATGGTTCAAAACATAGACAGTAAGAAGAGTCAGTTTTCTTGTACATAAGTCGGCATTGTGCCTTTTCAATTTAATTCCGATGCAATTTCTGTGTTGCATCGTCAATAAGAAGGTCAGAGGGATACAGTAACCCTGAAGTGAAGCATCGGAATCTATAACTAGTGTCACAGGAATATTTCAAAACATAGTCAGTGAGAAGAGTCAGTCTTCTTGAACTTAAGTCGGCATTGTGCCTTTTCTATTTAATTCCGATGCAATATCTGTGTTTCATCGTCAATAAGAAGGTCAGAGGGATACAGTAAACCTGAAGTGAAGCATCGGAATCTATAACAAGTGTCACAGGAATGGTTCCAAACATAGACAGTAAGAAGAGTCAGTCTTCTTGTACTTAAGTCGGCATTGTGCCTTTTCTATTTAATACCGATGCAATTTCTGTGTTTCATCGTCAATAAGAAAGTCCAAGGAATACAGTACACCTGAAGTGAATCAACGGAATCTATAACTAGTGTCACAGGAATTGTTCAAATACATAGTCAGTACGAAGAGTCAGTCTTCTTGTACTTAAGTCGGCATTGTGCCTTTTGTATCTAATTCCGATGCAATTTCTGTGTTTAATCGTCAATAAGAAGGTCAGAGGGATACAGTAAACCTGAAGTGAAGCATCGGAATCTATAACTAATGTCACAGGAATGGTTCAAATCATTGACAGTAAGAAGGGACAGTCATCTTGTACTTTAGTCGACATTGTGCCCTTTTTAATTAATTCTGATGCAATTTCTGTGTTTCATCGTCAAAAAGAAGGTCAGAGGGATACAGTAAACCTGAACTGAAGCATCGGAATCTATAACTAGTGTCACAGGAATGGTTCAAAACAGTCAGTAAGTAGAGTCAGTCTTCTTGCACCTATGTCGGCATTCTGCCTTTTGTATTTAATTCAGATGCAATTTCTGTGTTTCATCGTCATTAAGAAGGTCCAAAGGAGACAGTAAACCTGTAGTGAAGCATCGGAATCTATAACTAGTGTCACAGGAATGGTTCCCAACTTAGTCAGTAAGAACAGTCAGTCTTCTTGTACTTAAGTCAGCATTGTGCCTTTTCTATTTAATTCCGATGCAATTTCTGTGTTTCGTCGTCAATAAGAAGGTCCAAGGGATACAGTAAACCTGAAGTGAAGCATCGGAATCTATAACTAGTGTCACAGGATTAGATCAAAACATACACAAAAAGAAGAGTCAGTCTTCTTGTACTTAAGTCGGCATTGTGCCTTTTGTAATTAATTCGATGCAATTTCTGAGTTTCATCGTCAATACGAAGGTCAGAGGCATACAGTAAACCTGAAGTGAAGCATCGGAATCTGTAACTAGTGTCACAGGGATGGTAAAAAAAAACAGTCAGTAAGAAAAGTCACTCTTCTTGTACTTAAGTCGGCATTGTGTCTTTTGTATTTAATTCCGATGCAATTTCTGTGTTTCATCGTCAATAAGAAGGTCCAAGGGATACAGTAAACCTGAAGTGAAGCATCGGAATCTATAACTAAAGTCACAGGAATCGTTCAAAACATAGACAGTAGGAAGGGTCAGTCTTCTTGTATTTCAGTCGCCATTGTGCCTTTTGTATTTAATTCCAATACAATTTCTGTGTTTCGTCGTCAATAAGAAGGTCCAAGGTATACAGTAAACCTGAAGTGAAGCATCGGAATCTATAACTAGTGTCACAGGAATGACTCAAAACATAGATAAAAAAAAAGTCACTCTTCTTGTACTTAAGTCAGCATTGTGCCATTTGTATTTATTTCCGATGCAATTTCTGAGTTTCATCGTCAATAAGAAGGTCAGGGGGATACAGTAAACCTGAAGTGAAGCATCGGAATCTATAACTAGTGTCTCAGGAATGGTTCAAAACAGTCAGTAAGAAGGGTCAGTCTTCTTGTTCTTAAGTCGACATTCTGCCTTTTAAATTTAATTCCGATGCAATTTCTGTATTTCATCGTCAAAAAGAAGGTCAGAGGGATACAGTAAACCTGAAGTGATGCATCGGAATCAATAACTAGTCTCACAGGAATGGTTCAAAGCATTGACAGTACGATGAGTCAGTCTTCTTGTACTTAAGACGGCATTGTGCCTTTTCTATTTACTTCCGATGCAATTTCTGTGATTCATCGTCAATACGAAGGTCCAAGGGATACAGGAAACCTGACGTGAAGCATCGGAATCTATAACTAGTGTCACAGGAATGGTTCAAATCATTGACAGTAAGAAGAGTCAGTCTTCTTGTACTTAAGTCGGCATTCTGCCTTTGGTATTTTATTCCGATGCAATTTCTGTGTTTCATCGTCAATAAGAAGGTCTTAGTGATGGAGTAAACCTGAAGTGAAGCATCGTAAACTGTAACTAGTGTCACAGGAATGGTATAAATCATAGTAAGTAAGAAGAGACAGCCTTCTTGTACTTAAGTCGGCATTGTGCCTTTTGTATTTTATTCCTATGCAATTTCTGTGTTTCATCGTCAATAACAAGGTCCAAGGGATACAGTAAACCTGAAGTGAAGCATCGGAATGTATAACTAATGTCACAGGAATCGTTCAAAACATAGACAGTAGGAAAGGGTCAGTCTTCTTGTACTTAAGTCGGCATTGTGCGTTTTGTATTTAGTTCCGATGCAATTTCTGTGATTCATCGTCAATAAGAACATCCGAGTGATAGAGTAAACCTGAAGTGAAGCATCGGAATCTACAACTAGTGTCACAGGAATGGTTCAAAGCATAGTCAGTAAGAAGAGTCAGTCTTCTTGTACTTATGTCGGCATTGTGCCGTTTGTATTTAATTCCGATGCAATTTCTGTGTTTCTTCGTCAATAAGAAGGTCCAAGGGATACAGTAAACCTGAAGTGAAGCATCGGAATCTATAACTAATGTCACAGGATTCGTTCAAAACATAGACAGTAGGAAGAGTCAGTCTTCTTGTACTTAAGTCGGCATTGTGCCTTTTGTATTTATTTCCGATGCAATTTCTGTGTTTCATCGTCTATAAGAACGTCAGAGGGAAACAGTAAACCTGAAGTGAAGCATCGGAATCTATAACTGGTGTCACAGGAATGGTTCAAAGCATAGTCAGTAAGAAGAGTCAGACTTCTTGTACTTAAGTCGGCATTGTGCCTTCTGTATTTAACTCCGATGCACTATCTGTGTTTCATCTTCAATAAGTAGATCCAAGGGATACAGTAAACCTGAAATGAAACATAGGTATCTTTAACAAGTGTCACAGGAATGGTTCATAACATAGGCAGTGGGATGATTCATTCTACATGTACCTAAGTCGGCATCGTGCATTTTGTATTTAATTCCGATGCAATTTCTGTGTTTCATCGTCAATAAGAACGTCCAAGGGATACAGTAAACCTGAAGTGAAGCATCGGAATCTGTAACTAGTGTCACAGAAATGGTTCAAAACATAGACAGTAGGAAGAGTCGGTCTACTTGTACTTATGTCGGCATTGTGCCTCTTCCATTTAATTCCGATGCAATTTCTGTGTTTCATCGTCAATAAGAAGTTCCGAGGTATACAGTAAACCTCTAGTGAAGCATCTGAATCTGTAACTAGCGTCACAGCAATGGTTCAAAACATAGATAGTAGGAAGAGTCAGACTTCTTCTACTTAAGCCGGCATTGTGCCTTTTCTATTTAATTCCGATGCAAATTCTGTGTTTCATCGTCAAAACGACGGTCAAAGGGATACAGTAAACCTGGAGTGAAGCATCGGAATCTATAACTAGTGTCACAGGAATGGTTCAAAACATAGACAGTAAGAAGAGTCAGTTTTCTTGTACATAAGTCGGCATTGTGCATTTTCAATTTAATTCCGATGCAATTTCTGTGTTGCATCGTCAATAAGAGGGTCAGAGGGATACAGTAACCCTGAAGTGAAGCATCGGAATCTATAACTAGTGTCACAGGAATATTTCAAAACATAGTCAGTGAGAAGAGTCAGTCTTCTTGAACTTAAGTCGGCATTGTGCCTTTTCTATTTAATTCCGATGCAATATCTGTGTTTCATCGTCAAAAAGAAGGTCAGAGGGAAACAGTAAACCTGAAGTGAAGCATCGGAATCTATAACAAGTGTCACAGGAATGGTTCCAAACATAGACAGTAAGAAGAGTCAGTCTTCTTGTACTTAAATCGGCATTGTGCCTTTTCTATTTAATACCGATGCAATTTCTGTGTTTCATCGTCAATAAGAAAGTCCAAGGAATACAGTACACCTGAAGTGAATCAACGGAATCTATAACTAGTGTCACACGAATTGTTCAAATACATAGTCAGTACGAAGAGTCAGTCTTCTTGTACTTAAGTCGGCATTGTGCCTTTTGTATCTAATTCCGATGCAATTTCTGTGTTTAATCGTCAATAAGAAGGTCAGAGGGATACAGTAAACCTGAAGTGAAGCATCGGAATCTATAACTAATGTCACAGGAATGGTTCAAATCATTGACAGTAAGAAGGGACAGTCATCTTGTACTTTAGTCGACATTGTGCCCTTTTTAATTAATTCTGATGCAATTTCTGTGTTTCGTCGTCAATAAGAAGGTCAGAGGGATACAGTAAACCTGAAGTGAAGCATCGGAATCTATAACTAGTGTCACAGGAATGGTTCAAAACAGTCAGTAAGAAGAGTCAGTCTTCTTGTACCTAAGTCGGCATTCTACCTTTTGTATTTAATTCAGATGCAATTTCTGTGTTTCATCTTCATTAAGAAGGTCCAAGGGAGACAGTAAATCTGAGGTGAAGCATCGGAATCTATAACTAATGTCACAGGAATGGTTCAAAACATTGACAGTAAGAAGAGTCAGTCTTCTTGTACTTAAGTCGGCATTGTGGATTTTCTATTTAATTCCGATGCAATTTCTGTGTTTCATCGTCAAAAAGAAGGTCAGAGGGATACAGTAAACCTGAACTGAAGCATCGGAATCTATAACTAGTGTCACAGGAATGGTTCAAAGCAGTCAGTAAGTAGAGTCAGTCTTCTTGTACCTAAGTCGGCATTCTGCCTTTTGTATTTAATTCAGATGCAATTTCTGTGTTTCATCGTCATTAAGAAGGTCCAAAGGAGACAGTAAACCTGTAGTGAAGCATCGGAATCTATAACTAGTGTCACAGGAATGGTTCCCAACATAGTCAGTAAGAACAGTCAGTCTTCTTGTACTTAAGTCAGCATTGTGCCTTTTCTATTTAATTCCGATGCAATTTCTGTGTTTCGTCGTCAATAAGAAGGTCCAAGGGATACAGTAAACCTAAAGTGAAGCATCGGAATCTATAACTAGTGTCACAGGATTAGATCAAAACATACACAAAAAGAAGAGTCAGTCTTCTTGTACTTAAGTCGGCATTGTGCCTTTTGTAATTAATTCCGATGCAATTTCTGAGTTTCATCGTCAATACGAAGGTCAGAGGCATACAGTAAACCTGAAGTGAAGCATCGGAATCTGTAACTAGTGTCACAGGAATGGTAAAAAAAACAGTCAGTAAGAAAAGTCACTCTTCTTGTACTTAAGTCGGCATTGTGTCTTTTGTATTTAATTCCGATGCAATTTCTGTGTTTCATCGTCAATAAGAAGGTCCAAGGGATACAGTAAACCTGAAGTGAAGCATCGGAATCTATAACTAAAGTCACAGGAATCGTTCAAAACATAGACAGTAGGAAGGGGCAGTCTTCTTGTACTTCAGTCGCCATTGTGCCTTTTGTATTTAATTCCAATACAATTTCTGTGTTTCGTCGTCAATAAGAAGGTCCAAGGTATACAGTAAACCTGAAGTGAAGCATCGGAATCTATAACTAGTGTCACAGGAATGACTCAAAACATAGATAAAAAAAAAGTCACTCTTCTTGTACTTAAGTCGGCATTGTGCCATTTGTATTTATTTCCGATGCAATTTCTGAGTTTCATCGTCAATAAGAAGGTCAGGGGGATACAGTAAACCTGAAGTGAAGCATAGGAATCTATAACTAGTGTCTCAGGAATGGTTCAAAACAGTCAGTAAGAAGGGTCAGTCTTCTTGTTCTTAAGTCGACATTCTGCCTTTTAAATTTAATTCAGATGCAATTTCTGTATTTCATCGTCAAAAAGAAGGTCAGAGGGATACAGTAAACCTGAAGTGATGCATCGGAATCAATAACTAGTCTCACAGGAATGGTTCAAAACATAGACAGTAAGAAGAGTCAGTTTTCTTGTACATAAGTCGGCATTGTGCTTTTCAATTTAATTCCGATGCAATTTCTGTGTTTCATCGTCAATAAGAAGGTGAGAGGGATACAGTAAACCTGAAGTGAAGCATCGGAATCTATAACTAGTGTCACAGGAATATTTCAAAACATAGTCAGTGAGAAGAGTCGGTCTTCTTGTACATAAGTCGGCATTGTGCCTTTTCTATTTAATTCCGATGCAATATCTGTGTTTCATCGTCAATAGGAAGGTCAGAGGGATACAGTAAACCTGAAGTGAAGCATCGGAATCTATAACTGGTGTCACAGGAATGGTTCCAAACATAGACAGTAAGAAGAGTCAGTCTTCTTGTACTTAAGTCGGCATTGTGCCTTTTCTATTTAATTCCGATGCAATATCTGTGTTTCATCGTCAATAGGAAGGTCAGAGGGATACAGTAAACCTGAAGTGAAGCATCGGAATCTATAACTGGTGTCACAGGAATTGTTCAAAAACATAGTCAGTACGAAGAGTCAGTCTTCTTGTACTTAAGTCGGCATTGTGCCTAATGTATCTAATTCCGATGCAATTTCTGTGTTTAATCGTCAATAAGAAAGTCAGAGGGATACAGTAAACCTGAAGTGAAGCATCGGAATCTATAACTAATGTCACAGGAATGGTTCAAATCATTGACAGTAAAAAGGGTCAGTCATCTTGTACTTTAGTCGACATTGTGCCCTTTTTAATTAATTCCGATGCAATTTCTGTGTTTCGTCGTCAATAAGAAGGTCAGAGGGATACAGTAAACCTGAAGTGAAGCATCGGAATCTATAACTAGTGTCACAGGAATGCTTCAAAACAGTCAGTAAGAAGAGTCAGTCTTCTTGTACCTAAGTCGGAATTCTGACTTTTGTATTTAATTCAGATGCAATTTCTGTGTTTCATCGTCATTAAGAAGGTCCAATGGATTCAGTAAATCTGAAGTGAAGCATCGGAATCTATAACTAATGTCACAGGAATGGTTCAAATCATTGACAGTAAGAAGAGTCAGTCTTCTTGTACTTAAGTCGGCATTGTGGATTTTCTATTTAATTCCGATGCAATCCTGTGTTTCATTGTCAAAAATAAGGTCAGAGGGATACAGTAAACCTGAAGTGAAGCATCGGAATCTATAACTAGTCTCACAGGAATGGTTCAAAATATAGACAGTAGAAAGAGTCAGTCTTCTTGTACTTAAGTCGGCATTGTGCCTTTTGTATTTAACTCCGATGCTCTATCTGTGTTTCATCGTCAATAAGAAGATCCAAGGGATACAGTAAACCTGAAATGAAGCATCGGAATTTGTAACAAGTGTCACAGGAATGGTTCAAAACATAGACAGTAGGAAGAGTCACTCTTCTTGTACTTAAGTCGGCATTGTGCCTCTTGTATTTACTTCCGATGCAATTTCTGTGTTTCGTCGTCAATAAGAAGGTCCAAGGGATACAGTAAACCTGAAGTGAAGCATCGGAATCTATAACTATTGTCACAGGAATGGTTCAAAACATAGACAAAAAGAAGAGTCATTCTTCTTGTACTTATGTCGGCATTGATCCTTTTGTATTTAATTCCGATGCAATTTCTGAGTTTCATCGTCAATAAGAAGGTCAGAGGGATCCA
The DNA here is from genome assembly GCF_021461385.2 of Schistocerca piceifrons. NCBI lineage: Eukaryota > Metazoa > Arthropoda > Insecta > Orthoptera > Acrididae > Schistocerca > Schistocerca piceifrons. Next base: position 97,361 of record NW_025727719.1, on the reverse strand, counting down.
CTAAACCTGAAGTGAAGCATCGGAATCTATAACTAGTGTCACAGGAATGGTTCAAAACATTGTCAGTAAGAAGAGTCAGTCTCCTTGTACTTAAGTCGGCATTGTGCCTTTTCTATTTAATTCCGATTCAACATCTGTGTTTCGTCGTCAGTAAGAAGGACAGAGGTATACAGTTAACCTGTAGTGAAGCATCGGAATCTATAACTAGTGTCACAGGAATGGTTCCCAACTTAGTCAGTAAGAACAGTCAGTCTTCTTGTACTTAAGTCAGCATTGTGCCTTTTCTATTTAATTCCGATGCAATTTCCGTGTTTCATCGTCAATAAGAAGGTCCAAAGGATACAGTAAACCTGAAGTGAAGCATCGGAATCTATAACTAATGTCACAGGAATCGTTCAAAACATAGACAGTAGGAAGAGTCAGTCTTCTTGTACTTAAGTCGGCATTGTGCCTTTTGTATTTAATTGCGATGCAATTTCTGTGTTTCGTCGTCAATAAGAAGGTCCAAGGGATACAGTTAACCTGAACTGAAGCATCGGAATCTATAACTAGTGTCACAGGATTAGTTCAAAACATAGACAAAAAGAAGAGTCAGTCTTCTTGTACTTAAGTCGGCATTGTGCTTTTTGTATTTTATTCCGATGCAATTTCTGAGTTTCATCGTCAATACGAAGGTCAGATGCATACAGTAAACCTGAAGTGAAGCATCGGAATCTGTAACTAGTGTCACAGGAATGGTTCAAAACAGTCAGTAAGAAAAGTCACTCTTCTTGTACTTAAGTCGGCATTGTGTCTTTTGTATTTAATTCCGATGCAATTTCTATGTTTCATCGTCAATAAGAAGGTCCAAGGGATACAGTAAACCGGAAGTGAAGCATCGGAATCTATAACTAATGTCACAGGAATCGTTCAAAACATAGACAGTAGGAAGAGTCAGTCTTCTTGTACTTCAGTCGCCATTGTGCCTTTTGTATTTAATTCCAATACAATTTCTGTGTTTCGTCGTCAATAAGAAGGTCCAAGGTATACAGTAAACCTGAAGTGAAGCATCGGAATCTATAACTAGTGTCACAGGAATGACTCAAAGCATAGATAAAAAAAAAGTCACTCTTCTTGTACTTAAGTCGGCATTGTGCCATTTGTATTTAATTCCGATGCAATTTCTGAGTTTCACCGTCAATAAGAAGGTCAGGGGTATACAGTAAACCTGAAGTGAAGCATCGGAATCTATAACTAGTGTCACAGGAATGGTTCAAAACAGTCAGTAAGAAGGGTCAGTCTTCTTGTTCTTAAGTCGGCATTGTGCCTTTTGTATTTAATTCCGATGCAATTTCTGTGTTTCATCGTCAACTAGAAGGTCCAAGGGATACAGTAAATCTGAGGTGAAGCATCGCAATCTATAAATAGTGTCACAGGAATGGTTCAAAGCATTGACAGTAAGATGAGTCAGTTTTCTTGTACTTAAGTCGGCATAGCGCCTTTTCAATTTAATTCCGATGCAATTTCTGTATTTCATCGTCAAAAAGAAGGTCAGAGGGATACAGTAAACCTCAAGTGATGCATCGGAATCAATAACTAGTCACACAGGAATGGGTCAAAACATTGACAGTACGATGAGTCAGTCTTCTTGTACTTAAGACGGCATTGTGCCTTTTGTATTTAATTCCGATGCAATTTCTGCGATTCATCGTCAATACGAAGGTCCAAGGGATACAGTAAACCTGACGTCAAGCATCGGAATCTATAACTAGTGTCACAGGAATGGTTCAAATCATAGACAGTATGAAGAGTCAGTCTTCTTGTACTTAAGTCGGCATTGTACCTTTTGTATTTTATTCCGATGCAATTTCTGTGCTTCATCGTCAATAAGAAGGTCTTAGTGATGGAGTAAACCTGAAGTGAAGCATCGGAATCTATAACTAGTGTCACAGGAATGGTTCAAAACATAGACAGTAAGAAGAGTCAGTTTTCTTGTACATAAGTCGGCATTGTGCTTTTCAATTTAATTCCGATGCAATTTCTGTGTTTCATCGTCAATAAGAAGGTCAGAGGGATACAGTAAACCTGAAGTGAAGCATCGGAATCTATAACTAGTGTCACAGGAATATTTCAAAACATAGTCAGTGAGAAGAGTCGGTCTTCTTGTACATAAGTCGGCATTGTGCCTTTTCTATTTAATTCCGATGCAATATCTGTGTTTCATCGTCAATAGGAAGGTCAGAGGGATACAGTAAACCTGAAGTGAAGCATCGGAATCTATAACTGGTGTCACAGGAATGGTTCCAAACATAGACAGTAAGAAGAGTCAGTCTTCTTGTACTTAAGTCGGCATTGTGCCTTTTCTATTTAATACCGATGCAATTTCTGTGTTTCATCGTCAATAAGAAAGTCCAAGGAATACAGTACACCTGAAGTGAATCAACGGAATCTATAACTAGTGTCACAGGAATTGTTCAAAAACATAGTCAGTACGAAGAGTCAGTCTTCTTGTACTTAAGTCGGCATTGTGCCTAATGTATCTAATTCCGATGCAATTTCTGTGTTTAATCGTCAATAAGAAAGTCAGAGGGATACAGTAAACCTGAAGTGAAGCATCGGAATCTATAACTAATGTCACAGGAATGGTTCAAATCATTGACAGTAAAAAGGGTCAGTCATCTTGTACTTTAGTCGACATTGTGCCCTTTTTAATTAATTCCGATGCAATTTCTGTGTTTCGTCGTCAATAAGAAGGTCAGAGGGATACAGTAAACCTGAAGTGAAGCATCGGAATCTATAACTAGTGTCACAGGAATGCTTCAAAACAGTCAGTAAGAAGAGTCAGTCTTCTTGTACCTAAGTCGGAATTCTGCCTTTTGTATTTAATTCAGATGCAATTTCTGTGTTTCATCGTCATTAAGAAGGTCCAATGGATTCAGTAAATCTGAGGTGAAGCATCGGAATCTATAACTAATGTCACAGGAATGGTTCAAATCATTGACAGTAAGAAGAGTCAGTCTTTTGTACTTAAGTCGGCATTGTGGATTTTCTATTTAATTCCGATGCAATTCCTGTGTTTCATTGTCAAAAATAAGGTCAGAGGGATACAGTAAACCTGAAGTGAAGCATCGGAATCTATAACTAGTCTCACAGGAATGGTTCAAAATATAGACAGTAGAAAGAGTCAGTCTTCTTGTACTTAAGTCGGCATTGTGCCTTTTGTATTTAACTCCGATGCTCTATCTGTGTTTCATCGTCAATAAGAAGATCCAAGGGATACAGTAAACCTGAAATGAAGCATCGGAATTTGTAACAAGTGTCACAGGAATGGTTCAAAACATAGACAGTAGGAAGAGTCACTCTTCTTGTACTTAAGTCGGCATTGTGCCTCTTGTATTTACTTCCGATGCAATTTCTGTGTTTCGTCGTCAATAAGAAGGTCCAAGGGATACAGTAAACCTGAAGTGAAGCATCGGAATCTATAACTATTGTCACAGGAATGGTTCAAAACATAGACAAAAAGAAGAGTCAGTCTTCTTGTACTTATGTCGGCATTGATCCTTTTGTATTTAATTCCGATGCAATTTCTGAGTTTCATCGTCAATAAGAAGGTCAGAGGGATACACTAAACCTGAAGTGAAGCATCGGAATCTATAACTAGTGTCACAGGAATGGTTCAAAACATTGTCAGTAAGAAGAGTCAGTCTCCTTGTACTTAAGTCGGCATTGTGCCTTTTCTATTTAATTCCGATTCAATATCTGTGTTTCGTCGTCAGTAAGAAGGACAGAGGTATACAGTAAACCTGTAGTGAAGCATCTGAATCTATAACTAGTGTCACAGGAATGGTTCCCAACTTAGTCAGTAAGAACAGTCAGTCTTCTTGTACTTAAGTCAGCATTGTGCCTTTTCTATTTAATTCCGATGCAATTTCTGTGTTTCATCGTCAATAAGAAGGTCCAAGGGATACAGTAAACCTGAAGTGAAGCATCGGAATCTATAACTAATGTCACCGGAATCGTTCAAAACATAGACAGTAGGAAGAGTCAGTCTTCTTGCACTTAAGTCGGCATTGTGCCTTTTGTATTTAATTGCGATGCAATTTCTGTGTTTCGTCGTCTATAAGAAGGTCCAAGGGATACAGTTAACCTGAAGTGAAGCATCGGAATCTATAACTAGTGTCACAGGATTAGTTCAAAACATAGACAAAAAGAAGAGTCAGTCTTCTTGTACTTAAGTCGGCATTGTGCTTTTTGTATTTAATTCCGATGCAATTTCTGAGTTTCATCGTCAATACGAAGGTCAGATGCATACAGTAAACCTGAAGTGAAGCATCGGAATCTGTAACTAGTGTCACAGGAATGGTTCAAAACAGTCAGTAAGAAAAGTCACTCTTCTTGTACTTAAGTCGGCATTGTGTCTTTTGTATTTAATTCCGATGCAATTTCTATGTTTCATCGTCAATAAGAAGGTCCAAGGGATACAGTAAACCGGAAGTGAAGCATCGGAATCTATAACTAATGTCACAGGAATCGTTCAAAACATAGACAGTAGGAAGAGTCAGTCTTCTTGTACTTCAGTCGCCATTGTGCCTTTTGTATTTAATTCCAATACAATTTCTGTGTTTCGTCGTCAATAAGAAGGTCCAAGGTATACAGTAAACCTGAAGTGAAGCATCGGAATCTATAACTAGTGTCACAGGAATGACTCAAAACATAGATAAAAAAAAAGTCACTCTTCTTGTACTTAAGTCGGCATTGTGCCATTTGTATTTAATTCCGATGCAATTTCTGAGTTTCATCGTCAATAAGAAGGTCAGGGGTATACAGTAAACCTGAAGTGAAGCATCGGAATCTATAACTAGTGTCACAGGAATGGTTCAAAACAGTCAGTAAGAAGGGTCAGTCTTCTTGTTCTTAAGTCGGCATTTTGCCTTTTGTATTTAATTCCGATGCAATTTCTGTGTTTCATCGTCAACTAGAAGGTCCAAGGGATACAGTAAATCTGAGGTGAAGCATCGCAATCTATAACTAGTGTCACTGGAATGGTTCAAAGCATTGACAGTAAGATGAGTCAGTTTTCTTGTACCTAAGTCGGCATAGCGCCTTTTCAATTTAATTCCGATGCAATTTCTGTATTTCATCGTCAAAAAGAAGGTCAGAGGGATACAGTAAACCTGAAGTGATGCATCGGAATCAATAACTAGTCACACAGGAATGGGTCAAAACATTGACAGTACGATGAGTCAGTCTTCTTGTACTTAAGACGGCATTGTGCCTTTTCTATTTAATTCCGATGCAATTTCTGTGATTCATCGTCAATACGAAGGTCCAAGGGATACAGTAAACCTGACGTGAAGCATCGGAATCTATAACTAGTGTCACAGGAATGGTTCAAATCATAGACAGTATGAAGAGTCAGTCTTCTTGTACTTAAGTCGGCATTGTACCTTTTGTATTTTATTCCGATGCAATTTCTGTGCTTCATCGTCAATAAGAAGGTCTTAGTGATGGAGTAAACCTGAAGTGAAGCATCGGAATCTATAACTAGTGTCACAGGAATGGTTCAAAACATAGTCAGTAAGAAGAGTCAGTCTTTTTGTACTTAAGTCGGCATTGTGCCTTTTGTATTTAATTTCGATGCAATTTCTGTGTTTCATCCTCAATACGAAGGTCTAATGGATACAGTAAACCTGAAGTGAAGCATCGGAATCTATAACTAATGTCACAGGAATGGTTCAAATCATTGACAGTAAGAAGGGTCAGTCATCTTGTACTTTAGTCGACATTGTGCCCTTTTTAAATAATTCCGATGCAATTTCTGTGTTTCGTCGTCAATAAGAAGGTCAGAGGGATACAGTAAAACTGAGGTGAAACATCGGAATCTATAACTAATGTCACAGGAATGGTTCAAATCATTGACAGTAAGAAGAGTCAGTCTTCTTGTACTTAAGTCGGCATTGTGGATTTTCTATTTAATTCCGATGCAATTTCTGTGTTTCATTGTCAAAAATAAGGTCAGAGGGATACAGTAAACCTGAAGTGAAGCATCGGAATCTATAACTAGTCTCACAGGAATGGTTCAAAATATAGACAGTAGAAAGTGTCAGTCTTCTTGTACTTAAGTCGGCATTGGGCCTTTTGTATTTAACTCCGATGCACTATCTGTGTTTCATCGTCAATAAGAAGATCCAAGGGATACAGTAAACCTGAAATGAAGCATCGGAATCTGTAACAAGTGTCACAGGAATGGTTCAAAACATAGACAGTAGGAAGAGTCACTCTTCTTGTACTTAAGTCGGCATTGTGCCTCTTGTATTTACTTCCGATGCAATTTCTGTGTTTCGTCGTCAATAAGAAGGTCCAAGGGATACAGTAAACCTGAAGTGAAGCATCGGAATCTATAACTATTGTCACAGGAATGGTTCAAAGCATAGACAAAAAGAAGAGTCAGTCTTCTTGTACTTATGTCGGCATTGATCCTTTTGTATTTAATTCCGATGCAATTTCTGAGTTTCATCGTCAATAAGAAGGTCAGAGGGATACACTAAACCTGAAGTGAAGCATCGGAATCTATAACTAGTGTCACAGGAATGGTTCAAAACATTGTCAGTAAGAAGAGTCAGTCTCCTTGTACTTAAGTCGGCATTGTGCCTTTTCTATTTAATTCCGATTCAATATCTGTGTTTCGTCGTCAGTAAGAAGGACAGAGGGATACAGTAAACCTGTAGTGAAGCATCGGAATCTATAACTAGTGTCACAGGAATGGTTCCCAACTTAGTCAGTAAGAACAGTCAGTCTTCTTGTACTTAAGTCAGCATTGTGCCTTTTCTATTTAATTCCGATGCAATTTCTGTGTTTCATCGTCAATAAGAAAGTCCAAGGGATACAGTAAACCTGAAGTGAAGCATCGGAATCTATAACTAATGTCACAGGAATCGTTCAAAACATAGACAGTAGGAAGAGTCAGTCTTCTTGTACTTAAGTCGGCATTGTGCCTTTTGTATTTAATTGCGATGCAATTTCTGTGTTTCGTCGTCAATAAGAAGGTCCAAGGGATACAGTTAACCTGAAGTGAAGCATCGGAATCTATAACTAGTGTCACAGGATTAGTTCAAAACATAGACAAAAAGAAGAGTCAGTCTTCTTGTACTTAAGTCGGCATTGTGCCTTTTGTATTTAATTCCGATGCAATTTCTGAGTTTCATCGTAAATACGAAGGTAAGATGCATACAGTAAACCTGAAGTGAAGCATCGGAATCTGTAACTAGTGTCACAGGAATGGTTCAAAACAGTCAGTAAGAAAAGTCACTCTTCTTGTACTTAAGTCGGCATATTGTCTTTTGTATTTAACTCCGATGCAATTTCTATGTTTCATCGTCAATAAGAAGGCCCAAGGGATACAGTAAACCGGAAGTGAAGCATCGGAATCTATAACTAATGTCACAGGAATCGTTCAAAACATAGACAGTAGGAAGAGTCAGTCTTCTTGTACTTCAGTCGCCATTGTGCCATTTGTATTTAATTCCAATACAATTTCCGTGTTTCGTCGTCAATAAGAAGGTCCAAGGTATACAGTAAACCTGAAGTGAAGCATCGGAATCTATAACTAGTGTCACAGGAATGACTCAAAACATAGATAAAAAAAAAAGTCACTCTTCTTGTACTTAAGTCGGCATTGTGCCATTTGTATTTAATTCCGATGCAATTTCTGAGTTTCATCGTCAATAAGAAGGTCAGGGGTATACAGTAAACCTGAAGTGAAGCATCGGAATCTATAACTAGTGTCACAGGAATGGTTCAAAACAGTCAGTAAGAAGGGTCAGTCTTCTTGTTCTTAAGTCGGCATTGTGCCTTTTGTATTTTATTCCGATGCAATTTCTGTGTTTCATCGTCAACTAGAAGGTCCAAGGGATACAGTAAATCTGAGGTGAAGCATCGCAATCTATATCTAGTGTCACAGGAATGGTTCAAAGCATTGACAGTAAGATGAGTCAGTTTTCTTGTACTTAAGACGGCATTGTGCCTTGTCTATTTAATTCCGATGCAATTTCTGTGATTCATCGTCAATACGAAGGTCCAAGGGATACAGTAAACCTGACGTGAAGCATCGGAATCTATAACTAGTGTCACAGGAATGGTTCAAATCATAGACAGTATGAAGAGTCAGTCTTCTTGTACTTAAGTCGGCATTGTACCTTGTGTATTTTATTCCGATGCAATTTCTGTGCTTCATCGTCAATAAGAACGTCTTAGTGATGGAGTAAACCTGAAGTGAAGCATCGGAATCTATAACTAGTGTCACAGGAATGGTTCAAAACATAGTCAGTAAGAAGAGTCAGTCTTTTTGTACTTAAGTCGGCATTGTGCCTTTTGTATTTAATTTCGATGCAATTTCTGTGTTTCATCCTCAATACAAAGGTCCAATGGATACAGTAAACCTGAAGTGAAGCATCGGAATATATAACTAGTTTCACAGGACTGGTTCAAAGCAGTCAGTAAGAAGAGTCAGCCTTCTTGTACTTATGTCAGCATTGTGCATTTTGAATTTAATTCCGATGCCATTTCTGTGTTTCATTGTCAATAAGATTGTCCAAGGGATACAGTAAACCTGAAGTGAAGCATCGGAATCTATAACTAGTGTCACAGGAATGGTTCAAAGCATAGACAGTGAGGAGAGTCAGTTTTCTTGTACTTAAGTCGGCATTGTGCCTTTTCTATTTAATTCCGATGCAATTTCTGTGTTTCATCGTCAAAAAGGTGGTCACAGGCATACAGTAAACATGAAGTGAAGCATCGGAATCTATAACTAGTGTCACAGGAATGGTTCAAAACATAGTCAGTAAGAAGAGTCAGACTTCTTTACTTAAGTCGGCATTGTGCCTTTTGTATTTATTTCCGATGCAATTTCTGTGTTTCATCGTCAATAAGAAGGTCAGAGGGATACAGTAAACCTGAAGTGAAGCATCGGAATCTATAACTGGTGTCACAGGAATGGTTCAAAACATAGTCAGTAAGAAAAGTCAGACTTCTTGTACTCAAGTCGGCATTGTGCCTTTTGTATTTAATTCCGATGCAATTTCTGTGTTTCATCGTCAATAAGAAGGTTCAAGGGATACAGTAAACCTGAAGTGAAGCATCGGAATCTGTAACCAGCGTCACAGGAATGGTTCAAAACTTAGACGGTAAGAAGAGTCAGTCTTCTAGTAGTTAAGTCGGCATTGTGCCTTGTCTATTTAATTCCGATGCAATATCTGTGTTTCATCGTCAATAAGAAGGTCAGAGGGATACAGTAAACCTGATGTGAAGCATCGGAATCAATATCTAGTGCCACAGGAATGGTTCAAATCATAGTCAGTACTAACAGTCAGTCTTCTTGTACTTAAGTAGGCATTGTGCATTTTGTATTTAATTCCGATGCAATTTCTGTGTTTCATCGTCAATAAAAACATCCAAGGGATACAGTAAACCTGAAGTGAAGCATCGGAATCTATAACTAGTGTCACAGAAATGGTTCAAAACATAGACAGTAGGAAGAGTCAGTCTACTTGTACTTATGTCGGCATTGTGCCTCTTCTATTTAATTCCGATGCAATTTCTGTGTTTCATCGTCAATAAGAAGGTCAGAGGTATACAGTAAACCTCAAGTGAAGCATCTGAATCTGTAACTAGCGTCACAGCAATGGTTAAAAACATAGATATTAAGAAGAGTCAGACTTCTTGTACTTAAGCCGGCATTGTGCCTTTTCTATTTAATTCCGATGCAAATTCTGTGTTTCATCGTCAAAAAGAAGGTCAAAGGGATACAGTAAACCTTGAGTGAAGCATCGGAATCCATAACTAGTGTCACAGGAATGGTTCAAAACATAGACAGTATGAAGAGTCAGTTTTCTTGTACTTAAGTCGGCATTGTGCCTTTTCTATTTAATTCCGATGCAATATCTGTGTTTCATCGTCAATAAGACGGTCAGAGGGATACAGTAACCCTGAAGTGAAGCATCGGAATCTATAACTAGTGTCACAGGAATGGTTCCAAACATAGGCAGTATGAAGAGTTAGTCTTCTTGTACTTAAGTCGGCATTGTGCCTTTTGTATTTAACTCCGATGCACTATCTGTGTTTCATCGTCAATAAGAAGATCCAAGGGATACAGTAAACCTGAAATGAAGCATCGGAATCTGTAACAAGTGTCACAGGAATGGTTCAAATCATAGACAGTAGGAAGAGTCACTCTTCTTGTACTTAAGTCGGCATTGTGCCTTTTGTATTTACTTCCGATGCAATTTCTGTGTTTCGTCGTCAATAAGAAGGTCCAAGGGATACAGTAAACCTGAAGTGAAGCATCGGAATCTATAACTAGTGTCACAGGAATGGTTCAAAACATAGTCAGTAAGAAGAGTCAGTCTTCTTGTACTTAAGTCGGCATTGTGCCTTTTCTATTTAATTCCGATTCAATATCTGTGTTTCATCGTCAGTTAGAAGGACTGAGGGATACAGTAAACCTGTAGTGAAGCATCGGAATCTATAACTAGTGTCACAGGAATGGTTCCCAACTTAGTCAGTAAGAACAGTCAGTCTTCTAGTACTTAAGTCAGCATTGTGCCTTTTCTATTTAATTCCGATGCAATTTCTGTGTTTCATCGTCAATAAGAAGGTCCAAGGGATACAGTAAACCTGAAGTGAAGCATCGGAATCTATAACTAATGTCACAGGAATCGTTCAAAACATAGACAGTAGGAAGAGTCAGTCTTCTTGTACTTAAGTCGGCATTGTGCCTTTTGTATTTAATTGCGATGCAATTTCTGTGTTTCGTCGTCAATAAGAAGGTCCAAGGGATACAGTAAACCTGAAGTGAAGCATCGGAATCTATAACTAGTGTCACAGGATTAGTTCAAGACATAGACAATAAGAAGAGTCAGTCTTCCTGTACTTAAGTCGGCATTGTGCCTTTTGTATTTAATTCAGATGCAATTTCTGAGTTTCATCGTCAATACGAAGGTCAGAGGCATACAGTAAACCTGAAGTGAAGCATCGGAATCTGTAACTAGTGTCACAGGAATGGTTCAAAACAGTCAGTAAGAAAAGTCACTCTTCTTGTACTTAAGTCGGCATTGTGTCTTTTGTATTTAATTCCGATGCAATTTCTGTGTTTCATCGTCAATAAGAACGTCCAAGGGATACAGTAAACCTGAAGTGAAGCATCGGAATCTATAACTAAAGTCATAGGAATCGTTCAAAACATAGACAGTAGGAAGAGTCAGTCTTCTTGTACTTCAGTCGCCATTGTGCCTTTTGTATTTAATTCCAATACAATTTCTGTGTTTCGTCGTCAATAAGAAGGTCCAAGGTATACAGTAAACCTGAAGTGAAGCATCGGAATATATAACTAGTGTCACAGGAATGACTCAAAACATAGATAAAAAAAAAGTCACTCTTCTTGTACTTAAGTCGGCATTGTGCCATTTGTATTTAATTCCGATGCAATTTCTGAGTTTCATCGTCAATAAGAAGGTCAGGGGGATACAGTAAACCTGAAGTGAAGCATCGGAATCTATAACTAGTGTCACAGGAATGGTTCAAAACAGTCAGTAAGAAGGGTCAGTCTTCTTGTTCTTAAGTCGGCATTGTGCCTTTTGTATTTAATTCCGATGCAATTTCTGTGTTTCATCGTCAACTAGAATGTCCAAGGGATACAGTAAATCTGAGGTGAAGCATCACAATCTATAACTAGTGTCACAGGAATGGTTCAAAGCATTGACAGTAAGATTAGTCAGTAGTCTTGTACTTAAGTCGGCATTGTGCCTTTTCAATTTAATTCCGATGCAGTTTCTGTATTTCATCGTCAAAAAGAAGGTCAGAGGGATACAGTAAACCTGAAGTGATGCATCGGAATCAATAACTAGTCTCACAGGAATGGTCAAAACATTGACAGTACGATGAGTCAGTCTTCTTGTACTTAAGTCGGCATTGTGCCTTTTGTATTTTATTCCGATGCAATTTATGTGTTTCATCGTCAATAAGAAGTTCTTAGTGATGGAGTAAACCTGAAGTGAAGCATCGGAATATATAACTAGTTTCACAGGACTGGTTCAAAACAGTGAGTAAGAAGAGTCAGCCTTCTTGTACTTATGTCAGCATTGTGCATTTTGTATTTATTTCCGATGCCATTTGTGTGTTTCATTGTCAATAAGATACTCCAAGGGATACAGTAAACCTGAAGTGAAGCATCGGAATCTATAACTAGTGTCACAGGATTGGTTCAACACATAGACAGTGAGGAGAGTCAGTTTTCTTGTACTTAAGTCGGCATTGTGCCTTTTCTATTTAATTCCGATGCAATTTCTGTGTTTCATCATCAAAAAGATGGTCAGAGGCATACAGTAAACCTGAAGTGAAGCATCGGAATCTATAACTAGTGTCACAGGAATGGTTCAAAACATAGTCAGTAAGAAGAGTCAGACTTCTTGTACTTAAGTCGGCATTGTGCCTTTTGTATTTATTTCCGATGCAATTTCTGTGTTTCATCGTCAATAAGAAGGTCAGAGGGATACAGTAAACCTGAAGTGAAGCATCGGAATCTATAACTAGTGTCACAGGAATGGTTCAAAACATAGTCAGTAAGAAGAGTCAGACTTCTTGTACTTTAGTCGGCATTGTGCCTTTTGTATTTAATTCCGATGCAATTTCTGTGTTTCATCGTCAATAAGAAGGTTCAAGGGATACAGTAAACCTGAAGTGAAGCATCGGAATCTGTAACCAGCGTCACAGGAATGGTTCAAAACTTAGACAGTAAGAAGAGTCAGTCTTCTAGTACTTAAGTCGGCATTGTGCCTTTTCTATTTAATTCCGATGCAATATCTGTGTTTCATCGTCAATAAGAAGGTCAGAGGGATACAGTAAACCTGAAGTGAAGCATCGGAATCAATATCTAGTGCCACAGGAATGGTTCAAATCATAGTCAGTACTAACAGTCATTCTTCTTGTACTTCAGTAGGCATTGTGCCTTTTCTATTTAATTCCGATGCAAAATCTGTGTTTCATCGACAAAAAGAAGGTCAAAGGGATACAGTAAACCTGGAGTGAAGCATCGGAATCTATAACTAGTGTCACAGGAATGCTTCAAAACATAGACAGTAAGAAGAGTCAGTTTTCTTATACATAAGTCGGCATTGTGCCTTTTCAATTTAATTCCGATGCAATTTCTGTGTTTCATCGTCAATAAGAAGGTCAGAGGGATACAGTAAACCTGAAGTGAAGCATCGGAATCTATAACTAGTGTCACAGGAATATTTCAAAACATAGTCAGTGAGAAGAGTCAGTCTTCTTGTACTTAAGTCGGCATTGTGCCTTTTCTATTTAATTCCGATGCAATATCTGTGTTTCATCGTCAATAAGAAGGTCAGAGGGATACAGTAAACCTGAAGTGAAGCATCGGAATCTATAACTAGTGTCACAGGAATGGTTCCAAACATAGACAGTAAGAAGAGTCAGTCTTCTTGTACTTAAGTCGGCATTGTGCCTTTTCTATTTAATACCGATGCAATTTCTGTGTTTCATCGTCAATAAGAAAGTCCAAGGAATACAGTACACCTGAAGTGAATCAACGGAATCTATAACTAGTGTCACAGGAATTGTTCAAAAACATAGTCAGTACGAAGAGTCAGTCTTCTTGTACTTAAGTCGGCATTGTGCCTTTTGTATCTAATTCCGATGCAATTTCTGTGTTTAATCGTCAATAAGAAGGTCAGAGGGATACAGTAAACCTGAAGTGAAGCATCGGAATCTATAACTGATGTCACAGGAATGGTTCAAATCATTGACAGTAAGAAGGGTCAGTCATCTTGTACTTTAGTCGACATTGTGCCCTTTTTAATTAATTCCGATGCAATTTTTGTGTTTAATCGTCAATAAGAAGGTCAGAGGGATACAGTAAACCTGAAGTGAAGCTTTGGAATCTATAACTAGTGTCACAGGAATGGTTCAAAACAGTCAGTAAGAAGAGTCAGTCTTCTTGTACCTAAGTCGGCATTCTGCCTTTTGTATTTAATTCAGATGCAATTTCTGTGTTTCATCGTCATTAAGAAGGTCCAAGGGAGACAGTAAATCTGAGGTGAAGCATCGGAATCTATAACTAATGTCACAGGAATGGTTCAAAACATTGACAGTAAGAAGAGTCAGTCTTCTTGTACTTAAGTCGGCATTGTGGATTTTCTATTTAATTCCGATGCAATTTCTGTGTTTCATCGTCAAAAAGAAGGTCAGAGGCATACAGTAAACCTGAAGTGAGGCATCGGAATCTATAACTAGTGTCACAGGAATGGTTCAAAGCATAGTCAGTAAAAAGAGTCAGTCTTCTTGTACTTAAGTCGGCATTGTGCCTTTTCTATTTAATTCCGATTCAATATCTGTGTTTCATCGTCAGTAAGAAGGACAGAGGGATACAGTAAACCTGTAGTGAAGCATCGGAATCTATAACTAGTGTCACAGGAATGGTTCCCAACTTAGTCAGTAAGAACAGACAGTCTTCTTGTACTTAAGTCAGCATTGTGCCTTTTCTATTTAATTCCGATGCAATTTCTGTGTTTCATCGTCAATAAGAAGGTCCAAGGGATACAGTAAACCTGAAGTGAAGCATCGGAATCTATAACTAATGTCACAGGAATCGTTCAAAACATAGACAGTAGGAAGAGTCAGTCTTCTTGTACTTAAGTCGGCATCGTCCATTTGGATTTAATTGCGATGCAATTTCTGTGTTTCGTCGTCAATAAGAAGGTCCAAGGGATACAGTAAACCTGAAGTGAAGCATCGGAATCTGTAACTAGTGTCACAGGATTAGTTCAAAACATAGACAAAAAGAAGAGTCAGTCTTCTTGTACTTAAGACGGCATTGTGCCTTTTGTATTTAATTCCGATGCAATTTCTGAGTTTCATCGTCAATACGAAGGTCAGAGGCATAAAGTAAACCTGAAGTGAAGCATCGGAATCTGTAACTAGTGTCACAGGAATGGTTCAAAACAGTCAGTAAGATAAGGCACTCTTCTTGTACTTAAGTCGGCATTGTGTCTTTTGTATTTAATTCCGATGCAATTTCTGTGTTTCATCGTCAATAAGAAGGTCCAAGGGATACAGTAAACCTGAAGTGAAGCATCGGAATCTATAACTAAAGTCACAGGAATCGTTCAAAGCATAGACAGTAGGAAGAGTCAGTCTTCTTGTACTTCAGTCGCCATTGTGCCTTTTGTATTTAATTCCAATACAATTTCTGTGTTTCGTCGTCAATAAGAAGGTCCAAGGTATACAGTAAACCTGAAGTGAAGCATCGGAATCTATAACTAGTGTCACAGGAATCACTCAAAACATAGATAAAAAAAAAAGTCACTCTTCTTGTACTTAAGTCGGCATTGTGCCATTTGTATTTAATTCCGATGCAATTTCTGAGTTTCATCGTCAATAAGAAGGTCAGGATGATACAGTAAACCTGAAGTGAAGCATCGGAATCTATAACTAGTGTCACAGGAATGGTTCAAAACAGTCAGTAAGAAGGGTCAGTCTTCTTGTTCTTAAGTCGGCATTGTGCCTTTTGTATTTAATTCCGATGCAATGTCTGTGTTTCATCGTCAACTAGACGGTCCAAGGGATACAGTAAATCTGAGGTGAAGCATCGCAATCTATAACTAGTGTCACAGGAATGGTTCAAAGCATTGACAGTAAGATGAGTCAGTCTTCTTGTACGTAAGTCGGCATTGTGACTTTTCAATTTAATTCCGATGCAATTTCTGTATTTCATCGTCAAAAAGAAGGTCAGAGGGATACAGTAAACCTGAAGTGATGCATCGGAATCAATAACTAGTCTCACAGGAATGGTTCAAAACATTGACAGTACGATAAGTCAGTCTTCTTGTACTTAAGACGGCATTGTGCCTTTTCTATTTAATTCCGATGCAAAATCTGTGATTCATCGTCAATACGAAGGTCCAAGGGATAGAGTAAACCTGACATGAAGCATCGGAATCTATAACTAGTGTCACAGGAATGGTTCAAATCATAGACAGTAAGAAGAGTCAGTCATCTTGTACTTAAGTCGGCATTGTGCCTTTTGTATTTAATTTCGATGCAATTTCTGCGTTTCATCCTCAATACGAAGGTCCAATGGATACAGTAAACCTGAAGTGAAGCATCGGAATATATAACTACTTTCACAGGACTGGTTCAAAACAGTCAGTAAGAAGAGTCAGCCTTCTTGTACTTATGTCAGCATTGTGCATTTTGTATTTAATTCCGAAGCCATTTCTGTGTTTCATTGTCAATAAGATAGTCCAAGGGATACAGTAAACCTGAAGTGAAGCATCGGAATCTATAACTAGTGTCACAGGAATGGTTCAAAACATAGACAGTGAGGAGAGTCAGTTTTCTTGTACTTAAGTCGGCATTGTGCCTTTTCTATTTAATTCCGACGCAATTTCTGTGTTTCATCATCAAAAAGATGGTCAGAGGCATACAGTAAACCTGAAGTGAAGCATCGGAATCTATAACTAGTGTCACAGGAATGGTTCAAAACATAGTCAGTAAGAAGAGTTAGTCTTCTTGTACTTAAGTCGGCATCGTACCTTTTCTATTTAATTCCGATGCAATATCTGTGTTTCATCGTCATTAAGAAGGTCGGAGGGATACAGTAAACCTGAAGTGAAGCATCGTATTTAATATCTAGTGCCACAGGAATGGTTCAAATCATAGTCAGTAAGAAGAGTCAGTCTTCTTGTACTTAAGTAGGCATTGTGCTTTCTGTATTTAATTCCAATGCATTTCTGTGTTTCATCGTCAATAAGAACGTCCAAGTGATACAGTAAACCTGAAGTGAGGCATCGGAATCTATAACTAGTGTCACAGGAATGGTTCAAAACATATACAGTAGGAAGAGTCAGTCTTCTTGTACTTAAGTCGGCATTGTGATTCTTCTATTTAATTCCGATGCAATTTCTGTGTTTCATCGTCAAAAAGAAGGTCAAAGGGAAACAGTAAACCTGGAGTGAATCATCGGATTCTATAACTAGTGTCACAGGAATGGTTCAAAACATAGACAGTAAGAGGAGTCAGTCTTCTTGTACATAAGTCGGCACTGCGCCTTTTCAATATAATTCCGATGCAATTTCTGTGTTTCATCGTCAATAAGAAGGTCAGAGGGATACAGTAAACCTGAAGTGAAGCATCGGAATCTATAACTAGTGTCACAGGAATGGTTCAAAACAGTCAGTAGGAAGAGTCAGTCTTCTTGTACCTAGGTCGGCATTGTGCCTTTTGTATTTAATTCCGATGTAATTTCTTTGTTTCAAAAAAAAAGAAGGTCAGAAGGATACAATAAACCTGAAGTGAAGCATAGGAATCTACAACTAGTCGCACAGCAATGGTTCAAAACATAGACAGTAGGAAGAGTCATTCATCTTGTACTTAAGTCGGCATTGTGCCTTTTGTATTTAACTCCGATGCACTATCTGTGTTTCATCGTCAATAAGAAGATACAAGGAATACAGTAAACCTGAAATGAAGCATCGGAATCTGTAACAAGTGTCACAGGAACGGTCAAATCATAGACAGTGGGAAGCGTCAGTCTTCTTGTACTTAAGTCGGCATTGTGCCTTTTGTATTTACTTCCGATGCAATTTCTGTGTTTCGTCGTCAATAAGAAGGTCCAAGGGATACAGTATACCTGAAGTGAAGCATCGGAATCTATAACTAGTCACACAGGAATGGTTCAAAACATAAACAAGAAGAAGCGTCAGTCTTCTTGTACTTAAGTTGGCATTGTGCCTTTTGTATTTAATTCCGATGCAATTTCTGTCTTTCATCGTCAATAAGAAGGTCCTAGTGATAGAGTAAACCTGAAGTGAAGCATCGGAATCTATAACTAGAGTCACAAAAATATTTCAAAACATAGTCAGTAAGAAGAGTCAGTCTTCTTGTACTTAAGTCGGCATTGTGCCTTCTGTATTTAATTTCGATGCAATTTCTGTGTGTCATCGTCAATACGAAGGTCCAATGGATACAGTAAACCTGAAGTGAAGCATCGGAATATATAACTAGTTTCACAGGACTGGTTCAAAGCAGTCAGTAAGAAGAGTCATCCTTCTTGTACTTAAGTCAGCATTGTGCATTTTGTATTTAATTCCGATGCCATTTCTGTGTTTCATTGTCAATAAGATGGTCCAAGGGATACAGTAAACCTGAAGTGAAGCATCGGAATCTATAACTAGTGTCACAGGAATGGTTCAAAACATAGACAGTGAGAAGTGTCAGTTTTCTTGTACTTAAGTTGGCATTGTGCCTTTTCTACATAATTCCGCCGCAATTTCTGTGTTTCATCGTCAAAAAGAAGGTCAGAGGCATACAGTAAACCTGAAGTGAAGCATCGGAATCTATAACTAGTGTCAAAGGAATGGTTCAAACATAGTCAGTAAGAAGAGTCAGTCTTCTTGTACTTAAGTCGGCATTGTGCCTTTTCAATTTAATTACGATGCAATATCTGTGTTTCATCGTCAATAAGAAGGTCAGAGGGATACAGTAAACCTGAAGTGAAGCATCGGAATCAATATCTAGTGCCACAGGAATGGTTCAAATCATAGTCAGTAAGAAGAAACAGTCTTCTTGTACTTAAGTAGGCATTGTGCCCTCTGTATTTAATTCCGATGCAATTTCTGTGTTTCATCGTCAATAAGAACGGCCAAGGGATACAGTAAACCTGAAGTGAGGCATCGGAATATATAACTAGTGTCACAGAAATGGTTCAAAACATAGACAGTAGGAAGAGTCAGTCTTCTTGTACTTAAGTCGGCATTGTGATTCTTCTATTAAATTCCGATGCAATTTCTGTGTTTCATCGTCAAAAAGAAGGTCAAAGGGAAACAGTAAACCTGGAGTGAATCATCGGATTCTATAACTAGTGTCACAGGAATGGTTCAAAACATAGACAGTAAGAAGAGTCAGTCTTCTTGTACATAAGTCGGCACTGCGCCTTTTCAATATAATTCCGATGCAATTTCTGTGTTTCATCGTCAATAAGAAGGTCAGAGGGATACAGTAAACTTGAAGTGAAGCATCGGAATCTATAACTAGTGTCACAGGAATGGTTCAAAACATAGTCAGTATGAAGAGTCAGTCTTCTTGTACTTAAGTCGGCCTTGTGCCTTTTCTATTTAATTCCGATGCAATATCTGTGATTCATCGTCAATAAGAAGGTCAGAGGGATACAGTAAACCTGAAGTGAAGCATCGGAATCTACAACTAGTGTCACAGGAATGGTTCCAAGCATGGTCAGTAAGAAGAGTCAGTCTTCTTGTACTTTAGTCGGCATTGTGCCTTTTCTATTTAATACCGATGCAATTTCTGTGTTTCATCGTCAATAAGAAAGTCCAAGGGATACAGTACAACTGAAGTGAATCAACAGAATCTATGACTAGAGTCACAGGAATAGTTCAAAACATAGTCAGTACGAAGAGTCAGTCTTCTTGTACTTAAGTCGGAATTGTGCCTTTTGTGTCTAATTCCGATGCAATTTCTCTGTTTCATCGTCAATAAGAAGGTCAGAGGGATACAGTAAACCTGAAGTGAAGCATCGGAATCTATAACTAATGTCATAGGAATGGTTCAAAACATTGACAGTAAGAAGGGTCAGTCTTCTTGTACTTTAGTCGACATTATGCCTTTTGTATTTAATTCCGATGCAATATCTGTGTTTCGTCGTCAATATGAAGGTCAGAGGGATACAGTGAACCTGACGTGAAGCATCGGAATCTATAACTAGTGTCACAGGAATGGTTCAAAACAGTCAGTAGAACGAGTCAGTCTTTTTGTACCAAGGTCGGCATTGTGCCTTTTGTATTTAAATCCGATGCAATTTCTGTGTTTCATCGTCAATAAGAAGGTCCAAGGGATACAGTAAATCTGAGGTGAAACATCGGAATCTATAACTTATGTCACAGGAATGTTTCAAAACATAGACAAAGAGAAGAGTCCGTCTTCTTGTACTGAAGTCGGCATTGATCCTTTTGTACTTAATTCCGATGCAATTTCTGAGTTTCATCGTCAATAAGAAGGTCAGAGGGATACACTAAACCTGAAGTGAAGCATCGGAATCTATAACTAGTGTCACAGGAATGGTTCAAAGCATAGTTAGTAAGAAGAGTCAGTCTTCTTGTACTTAAGTCGGCATTGTGCCTTTTCGATTTAATTCCGATGCAATATCTGTGTTTCATCGTCAATAAGAAGGACAGAGGGATACAGTAAACCTGTAGTGAAGCATCGGAATCTATAACTAGTGTCACAGGAATGGTTCCCAACTTAGTCAGTAAGAAGAGTCAGTCTTCTTGTACTTAATTCGGCATTGTGCCTTTTCTATTTAATTCCGATGCAATTTCTGTGTTTCATCGTCAATAAGAAAGTCCAAGGGATACAGTACACCTGAAGAGAATCATCGGAATCTATAACTAGTGTCACAGGAATGGTTCAAAACATAGTCGGGACGAAGAGCCAGTCTTCTTGTACTTAAGTCGGCATTGTGCCTTTTCTATTTAATTCCGATGCAATTTCTGTGTTTCATCGTCAAAAAGAAGGTCAGAGGGATACAGTAAACCTGAAGTGAGGCATCGGAATCTATAACTAGTGTCACAGGAATGGTTCAAAGCATAGTCAGTAAAAAGAGTCAGTCTTCTTGTACTTAAGTCGGCATTGTGCCTTTTCTATTTAATTCCGATTCAATATCTGTGTTTCATCGTCAGTAAGAAGGACAGAGGGATACAGTAAACCTGTAGTGAAGCATCGGAATCTATAACTAGTGTCACAGGAATGGTTCCCAACTTAGTCAGTAAGAACAGACAGTCTTCTTGTACTTAAGTCAGCATTGTGCCTTTTCTATTTAATTCCGATGCAATTTCTGTGTTTCATCGTCAATAAGAAGGTCCAAGGGATACAGTAAACCTGAAGTGAAGCATCGGAATCTATAACTAGTGTCACAGGATTAGTTCAAAACATAGACAAAAAAAAAAGGAAGAGTCAGTCTTCTTGTACTTAAGTCGGCAATGTGCCTTTTGTATTTAATTCCGATGCAATTTCTGAGTTTCATCGTCAATACGAAGGTCAGAGGCATACAGTAAACCTGAAGTGAAGCATCGGAATCTGTAACTAGTGTCACAGGAATGGTTCAAAACAGTCAGTAAGATAAGGCACTCTTCTTGTACTTAAGTCGGCATTGTGTCTTTTGTATTTAATTCCGATGCAATTTCTGTGTTTCATCGTCAATAAGAAGGTCCAAGGGATACAGTAAACCTGAAGTGAAGCATCGGAATCTATAACTAAAGTCACAGGAATCGTTCAAAGCATAGACAGTAGGAAGAGTCAGTCTTCTTGTACTTCAGTCGCCATTGTGCCTTTTGTATTTAATTCCAATACAATTTCTGTGTTTCGTCGTCAATACGAAGGTCCAAGGTATACAGTAAACCTGAAGTGAAGCATCGGAATCTATAACTAGTGTCACAGGAATGACTCAAAACATAGATAAAAAAAAAGTCACTCTTCTTGTACTTAAGTCGGCATTGTGCCATTTGTATTTAATTCCGATGCAATTTCTGAGTTTCATCGTCAATAAGAAGGTCAGGATGATACAGTAAACCTGAAGTGAAGCATCGGAATCTATAACTAGTGTCACAGGAATGGTTCAAAACAGTCAGTAAGAAGGGTCAGTCTTCTTGTTCTTAAGTCGGCATTGTGCCTTTTGTATTTAATTCCGATGCAATGTCTGTGTTTCATCGTCAACTAGACGGTCCAAGGGATACAGTAAATCTGAGGTGAAGCATCGCAATCTATAACTAGTGTCACAGGAATGGTTCAAAGCATTGACAGTAAGATGAGTCAGTCTTCTTGTATGTAAGTCGGCATTGTGACTTTTCAATTTAATTCCGATGCAATTTCTGTATTTCATCGTCAAAAAGAAGGTCAGAGGGATACAGTAAACCTGAAGTGATGCATCGGAATCAATAACTAGTCTCACAGGAATGGTTCAAAACATTGACAGTACGATAAGTCAGTCTTCTTGTACTTAAGACGGCATTGTGCATTTTCTATTTAATTCCGATGCAATTTCTGTGATTCATCGCCAATACGAAGGTCCAAGGGATAGAGTAAACCTGACATGAAGCATCGGAATCTATAACTAGTGTCACAAAAATGGTTCAAAACATAGTCAGTAAGAAGAGTCAGTCTTCTTGTACTTAAGTCGGCATTGTGCCTTTTGTATTTAATTCCAATGCAATTTCTGTGTTTCATCGTCAATAAGAAGGTCAGAGGGATACAGTAAACTTGAAGTGAAGCATCGGAATCTATAACTAGTGTCACAGGAATGGTTCAAATCATAGACAGTAAGAAGAGTCAGTCATCTTGTACTTAAGACGGCATTGTGCCTTTTGTATTTAATTCCAATGCAATTTCTGTGTTTCATCGTCAATAAGAAGGACCTAGTGATAGAGCTAACCTGAAGTGAAGCATCGGAATCTATAACTAGTGTCACAGGATATGGTTCAAAACGTAGTGAGTAAGAAGAGTCAGTCTTCTTGTACTTAAGTATGCATTGCGCCTTTTGTATTTAATTTCGATGCAATTTCTGTGTATCATCGTCAATACGAAGGTCCAATGGATACAGTAAACCGGAAGTGAAGCATCGGAATATATAACTAGTTTCACAGGACTGGTTCAAAGCAGTCAGTAAGAAGAGTCATCCTTCTTGTACTTAAGTCAGCATTGTGCATTTTGTATTTAATTCCGATGCCATTTCTGTGTTTCATTGTCAATAAGATGGTCCAAGGGATACAGTAAACCTGAAGTGAAGCACCGGAATCAATAACTAGTGTCACAGGAATGGTTGAAAACATAGACAGTGAGAAGTGTCAGTTTTCTTGTACTTAAGTTGGCATTGTGCCTTTTCTACATAATTCCGACGCAATTTCTGTGTTTCATCGTCAAAAAGAAGGTCAGAGGCATACAGTAAACCTGAAGTGAAGCATCGGAATCTATAACTAGTGTCAAAGGAATGGTTCAAACATAGTCAGTAAGAAGAGTCAGTCTTCTTGTACTTAAGTCGGCATTGTGCCTTTTCAATTTAATTACGATGCAATATCTGTGTTTCATCGTCAATAAGAAGGTCAGAGGGATACAGTAAACCTGAAGTGAAGCATCGGAATCAATATCTAGTGCCACAGGAATGGTTCAAATCATAGTCAGTAAGAAGAGTCAGTCTTCTTGTACTTAAGTAGGCATTGTGCCCTTTGTATGTAATTCCGATGCAATTTCTGTGTTTCATCGTCAATAAGAACGGCCAAGGGATACAGTAAACCTGAAGTGAGGCACCGGAATATGCAACTAGTGTCACAGAAATGGTTCAAAACATAGACAGTAGGAAGAGTCAGTCTTCTTGTACTTAAGTCGGCATTGTGATTCTTCTATTAAATTCCGATGCAATTTCTGTGTTTCATCGTCAAAAAGAAGGTCAAAGGGAAACAGTAAACCTGGAGTGAATCATCGGATTCTATAACTAGTGTCACAGGAATGGTTCAATACATAGACAGTAAGAAGTGTCAGTCTTCTTGTACATAAGTCGGCACTGCGCCTTTTCAATTTAATTCCGATGCAATTTCTGTGTTTCATCGTCAATAAGAAGGTCAGAGGGATACAGTAAACTTGAAGTGAAGCATCGGAATCTATAACTAGTGTCACAGGAATGGTTCAAAACATAGTCAGTATGAAGAGTCAGTCTTCTTGTACTTAAGTCGGCCTTGTGCCTTTTCTATTTAATTCCGATGCAATATCTGTGATTCATCGTCAATAAGAAGGTCAGAGGGATACAGTAAACCTGAAGTGAAGCATCGGAATCTATAACTAGTGTCACAGGAATGGTACCAAGCATGGTCAGTAAGAAGAGTCAGTCTTCTTGTACTTTAGTCGGCATTGTGCCTTTTCTATTTAATACCGATGCAATTTCTGTGTTTCACAGTCAATAAGAAAGTCCAAGGGATACAGTACAACTGAAGTGAATCAACAGAATCTATGACTAGAGTCACAGGAATAGTTCAAAACATAGTCAGTACGAAGAGTCAGTCTTCTTGTACTTAAGTCGGCATTGTGCCTTTTGTATCTAATTCCGATGCAATTTCTCTGTTTCATCGTCAATAAGAAGGTCAGAGGGATACAGTAAACCTGAAGTGAAGCATCGGAATCTATAACTAATGTCATAGGAATGGTTCAAAACATTGACAGTAAGAAGGGTCAGTCTTCTTGTACTTTAGTCGACATTGTGCCTTTTGTATTTAATTCCGATGCAATATCTGTGTTTCGTCGTCAATATGAAGGTCAGAGGGAAACAGTGAACCTGAAGTGAAGCATCGGAATCTATAACTAGTGTCACAGGAATGGTTCAAAACAGTCAGTAGAACGAGTCAGTCTTTTTGTACCAAGGTCGGCATTGTGCCTTTTGTATTTAAATCCGATGCAATTTCTGTGTTTCATCGTCAATAAGAAGGTCCAAGGGATACAGTAAATCTGAGGTGAAACATCGGAATCTATAACTTATGTCACAGGAATGGTTCAAAACATAGACAAAGAGAAGAGTCCGTCTTCTTGTACTTAAGTCGGCATTGATCCTTTTGTACTTAATTCCGATGCAATTTCTGAGTTTCATCGTCAATAAGAAGGTCACAGGGATACACTAAACCTGAAGTGAAGCATCGGAAACTATAACTAGTGTCACAGGAATGGTTCAAAGCATAATTAGTAAGAAGAGTCAGTCTTCTTGTACTTAAGTCGGCATTGTGCCTTTTCTATTTAATTCCGATGCAATATCTGTGTTTCATCGTCAATAAGAAGGACAGAGGGATACAGTAAACCTGTAGTGAAGCATCGGAATCTATAACTAGTGTCACAGGAATGGTTCCCAACTTAGTCAGTAAGAAGAGTCAGTCTTCTTGTACTTAATTCGGCATTGTGCCTTTTCTATTTAATTCCGATGCAATTTCTGTGTTTCATCATCAATAAGAAAGTCCAAGGGATACAGTACACCTGAAGAGAATCATCGGAATCTATAACTAGTGTCACAGGAATGGTTCAAAACATAGTCGGGACGAAGAGCCAGTCTTCTTATACTTAAGTCGGCATTGTGCCTTTTCTATTTAATTCCGATGCAATTTCTGTGTTTCATCGTCAAAAAGAAGGTCAGAGGGATACAGTAAACCTGAAGTGAAACATCAGAATCTATAATTAGTCTCACAGGAATGGTTCAAAACATAGACAGTAGGAAGAGTCAGTCTTCTTGTATTTAAGTCGGCATTGTGCCTTTTGTATTTAACTCCGATGCACTATCTGTGTTTCATCGTCAATAAGAAGATACAAGGGATACAGTAATCCTGAAATGAAGCATCGGAATCTATAACAAGTGTCACAGCAATGTTTCAAACCATAGAAGGTGGGAAGATTCATTCTACATGTACTTAAGTCGGCATCGTGCCTTTTGTATTTATTTCCGATACAATTTCTGTGTATCATCGTCAATAAGAAGGTCAGAGGGATACAGTTAACCTGAAGTGAAGCATCGGAATCTATAACTAGTGTCACAGGAATGGTTCAAATCATAGTCAGTAAGAAGAGTCAGTCTTCTTGTACTTAAGTCGGCATTGTGCCTTTTGTGTTTAATTCCGATGCAAATTCTGTGTTTCATCGTCAATAAGAAGGTCCAAGGCATACAGTAACCCTGAAGTGAAGCATCGGAATCTATAACTAATGTCACAGGAATCGTTCAAATCATAGACAGTAGGAAGAGTCAGTCTTCTTGTACTTAAGTCGTCATTGTGCCTTTTGTATTTAACTGCGATGCAATTTCTGTGTGTCGTCGTCAATAAGAAGGTCCAAGGGATACAGTAAACCTGAAGTGAAGCATCGGAATCTATAACTAGTGTCACAGGAATGGTTCAAATCATAGACAGTAAGAAGAGTCAGTCATCTTGTACTTAAGTCGGCATTGTGCCTTTTGTATTTAATTCCAATGCAATTTCTGTGTTTCATCGTCAATACGAAGGACCTAGTGATAGAGCAAACCTGAAGTGAAGCATCGGAATCTATAACTAGTGTCACAGGAATGGTTCAAAACATGGTCAGTAAGAAGAGTCCGTCTTCTTGTACTTAAGTATGCATTGTGCCTTTTGTATTTAATTTCGATGTAATTTCTGTGTTTCATCGTCAATACGAAGGTCCAATGGATACAGTAAACCTGAAGTGAAGCATCGGAATATATAACTAGTTTCACAGGACAGGTTCAAAGCAGTCAGTAAGAAGAGTCAGCCTTCTTGTACTTAAGTCAGCATTGTGCATTTTGTATTTAATTCCGATGCCATTTCTATGTTTCATTGTCAATAAGGTGGTCCAAGAGATACAGTAAACCTGAAGTGAAGCATCGGAATCTATAACTAGTGTGACAGGAATGGTTCAAAACATAGACAGTGAGAAGGGTCAGTTTTCTTGTACTTAGCCGGCATTGTGCCTTTTCTATTTAATTCCGATGCAGTTTCTGTGTTTCATCGTCAAAAAGAAGGTCAGATGCATACAGTAAACCTGAAGTGAAGCGTCGGAATCTATAACTAGTGTCACAGGAATGGTTCAAAACATAGTCAGTAAGAAGAGTCAGTCTTCCTGTACTTAAGTCGGAATTGTGCCTTTCCTATTTAATTCCGATGCAATATCTGTGTTTCATCGTCAATAAGAAGGTCAGAGGGATACAGTAAACCTGAAGTGAAGCATCAGAATCAATATCTAGTGCCACAGGAATGGTTCAAATCATAGTCAGTAAGAAGAGTCAGACTTCTTGTACTTAAGTAGGCATTGTGCCTTCTGTATTTAATTCCGATTCAATTTCTGTGTTTCGTCGTCAATAAGAACGTCCAAGGGATACAGTAAACTTGAAGTGAGGCATTGGAATCTATAACTAGTGTCACAGGAATGGTTCAAAGCATAGACAGTAGGAAGAGTCAGTCTTCTTGTACTTTAGTCGGCATTGTGATTCTTCTATTTAATTTCGATGCGATTTCTGTGTTTCATCGTCAATAAGAAGGTCAGAGGGATACAGTAAACCTGAAGTGAAGCATCGGAATCTATAACTAGTGTCACAGGAATGGTTCAAAACATAGACAAGAAGAAGAGTCAGTCTTCTTGTACTTAAGTTGGCATTGTGCCTTTTGTATTTAATTCCGATGCAATTTCTGTCTTTCATCGTCAATAAGAAGGTCAGAGGGATACATTAAACCTGAAGTGAAGCATCGGAATCTATAACTAGTGTCACAGGAGTGGTTCAAAACATAGTCAGTAGGAAGAGTCAGTCTTCTTGTACTTAAGTCGGCATTGTGCCTTTTCTATTTAATTCCGATGCAATATCTGTGTTTCATCGTCAATAAGAAGGACAGAAGGATACAGTAAACCTGAAGTGAAGCATCGGTATCCATAACTAGAGTCACAGGAATGGTTCCAAAGATATTCAGTAAGAAGAGTCAGTCTTCTTGTGCTTAAGTCGGCATTGTGCCTATTCTATTTAATTCCGATGCAATTTCTGTGTTTCATCGTCAATAAGAAAGTCCAAGGGATACAGTACACCTGAAGTGAATCATCAGAATCTATAACTAGTGTCACAAAAATGGTT
Source organism: Schistocerca piceifrons (assembly GCF_021461385.2). NCBI lineage: Eukaryota > Metazoa > Arthropoda > Insecta > Orthoptera > Acrididae > Schistocerca > Schistocerca piceifrons. The sequence goes on along the minus strand of NW_025727719.1, from coordinate 69,670 downwards.
CAAAACATAGTCAGTACGAAGAGCCAGTCTTCTTGTACTTAAGTCGGCATTGTGCCTTTTGTATCTAATTCCGATGCAATATCTGTGTTTCATCGTCAATAAGAATGTCGGAGGGATACTGTAAACCTGAAGTGAAGCATCGGAATCTATAACTAGTGTCACAGGAATGGTTCAAAACATAGTCAGTAGGAAGAGTCAGTCTTCTTGTACTTAAGTCGGCATTGTGCCTTTTCTATTTAATTCCGATGCCATTTCTGTGTTTCTTTGTCAAAAAGAAGGTCAGAGGGATGCAGTAAATCTGAAGTGAAACATCGTAATCTATAACTAGTCTCACAGGAATGGTTCTAAACATAGACAGTAGGAAGAATCAGTCTTCTTGTATTTAAGTCGGCATTGTGCCTTTTGTATTTTACTCCGATGCACTATCTGTGATTCATCGTCAATAAAAAGATCCAAGGGATACAGTAAACCTGAAATGAAGCATCAGAATCTATAACAAGTGTCACAGGAATGGTTCAAAACATAGACAGTAGGAAGATTCATTCTACATTTACTTAAGTCGGCATCGTGCCTTTTGTATTTCTTTCCAATGCAATTTCTGTCTTTCATCGTCAATAAGAAGGTCAGAGTGATACAGTTAACCTGTAGTGAAGCATCGGAATCTATAACTAGTGTCACAGGAATGGTTCAAATCATAGTCAGTAAGAAGAGTCAGTCTTCTTTTACTTAAGTCGGTATTGTGCCTTTTGTATTTAATTCCGGTGCGATTTCTGTGTTTCATCGTCAATAAGAAGGTCCAAGGGACACAGTAAACCTGAAGTGAAGCATCGGAATCCATAACTAGTGTCACAGGAATGGTTCATAACAGTCAGTAAGAAGGGTCAGTCCTCTTGTACTTAAGTCGGCATTGTGGCCTTTGTATTTAATTCCGATGCAATTTCTGTGTTTCATTGTCAATTAGAAGGCCCAAGGGACCGGTAAATCTGAGGTGAAGCATCGGAATCTATAACTAGTGTCACTGGAATGGTTGAAAGCATTGACAGTAAGATGAGTCAGGCTTCTTGTACTTAAGTCGGCATTGTGCCTTTTCAATTTAATTCCGATGCAATATCTGTGTTTCATCGTCAATAAGAAGGTCAGAGGGATACAGTAAACCTGAAGTGAAGCATCGGAATCAATATCTAGTGCCACAGGAATGGTTCAAATCATAGTCAGTAAGAAGAGTCAGTCTTCTTGTAATTAAGTAGGCATTGTGCCTTCTGTAATTAATTCCGCTGCAATTTCTGTGTTTCATCGTCAATAAGAACGTCCAAGGGATACAGTAAACCTGAAGTGAGGCATCGGAATCTATAACTAGTGTCACAGGAATGGTTCAAAACATAGACAGTAGGAAGAGTCAGTCTTCTTGTACATAAGTCGGCACTGCGCCTTTTCAATTTAATTCCGATGCAATTTCTGTGTTACATCGTCAATAAGAAAGTCCAAGGGATACAGTACACCTGAAGTGAATCAACAGAATCTATGACTAGTGTCACAGGAATAGTTCAAAACATAGTCAGTACGAAGAGTCAGTCTTCTTGTACTTAAGTCGGCATTGTGCCTTTTGTATCTAATTCCGACGCAATTTCTCTATTTCATCGTCAATAAGAAGGTCAGAGGGACACAGTAAACCAGAAGTGAAGCATCGGAAACTATAACTAATGTCACAGGAATGGTTCAAAACATTGACAGTAAGAAGGGTCAGTCTTCTTGTACTTTAGACGACATTGTGCCTTTTGTATTTAATTCCGATGCAATATCTGTGTTTCGTCGTCAATATGAAGGTCAGAGGGATACAGTAAACCTGAAGTGAAGCATCGGAATCTATAACTAGTGTCACAGGAATGGTTCAAAAAAGTCAGTAGGAAGAGTCAGTCTTCTTGTACCTAGGTCGGCATTGTGCCTTTTGTATTTAAATCCGATGCAATTTCTGTGTTTCATCTTCAATAAGAAGGTCCAAGGGATACAGTAAATCTGAGGTGAAGCATCGGAATCTATAACTATTGTCACAGGAATGGTTCAAAACATAGACAAAAAGAAGAGTCAGTCTTCTTGTACTTAAGTCGGCATTGATCTTTTGTATTTAATTCCGATGCAATTTCCGAGTTTCATCGTCAATAAGAAGGTCAGAGGGAAACAGTAAACCTGAAGTGAAGCATCGGAATCTGTAACTAGTGTCACAGGAATGGTTCAAAACAGTCAGTAAGAAAAGTCACTCTTCTTGTACTTAAGTCGGCATTGATCTTTTGTATTTAATTCCGATGCAATATCTGTGTTTCGTCGTCAATATGAAGGTCAGAGGGATACAGTAAACCTGAAGTGAAGCATCGGAATCTATAACTAGTGTCACAGGAATGGTTCAAAAAAGTCAGTAGGAAGAGTCAGTCTTCTTGTACCTAGGTCGGCATTGTGCCTTTTGTATTTAAATCCGATGCAATTTCTGTGTTTCATCGTCAATAAGAAGATCCAAGGCATACAGTAAACCTAAAATGAAGCATCAGAATCTATAACAAGTGTCACAGGATTGGTTCAAAACATAGACAGTAGGAAGATTCATTCTACATTTACTTAAGTCGGCATCGTGCCTTTTGTTTTTCTTTCCAATGCAATTTCTGTGTTTCATCGACAATAAGAAGGTCAGAGTGATACAGTTAACCTGAAGTGAGGCATCGGAATCTATAACTAGTCTCACAGGAATGGTTCAAAACATAGACAAGAAGAAGAGTCAGTCTTCTTGTACTTAAGTTGGCATTGTGCCTTTTGTATTTAATTCCGATGCAATTTCTGTCTTTCTTCGTCAATAAGAAGGTATTAGTGATAGAGTAAACCTGAAGTGAAGCATCGGAATCTATAACTAGTGTCACAGGAATGGTTCAAAACATAGTCAGTAAGAAGAGTCAGTCTTCTTGTACTTAAGTCGGCATTGTGCCTTTTGTATTTAATTTCGATGCAATTTCTGTGTTTCATCGTCAATACGAAGGTCCAATGGATACAGTAAACATGAAGTGAAGCATCGGAATATATAACTAGTTTCACAGGACTGGTTCAAAGCAGTCAGTAAGAAGAGTCAGCCTTCTTGTACTTAAGTCAGCATTGTGCATTTTGTATATAATTCCGACGCCATTTCTGTGTTTCATTGTCAATAAGATGGTCCAAGGAATACAGTAAACCTGAAGTGAAGCATCGGAATCTATAACTAGTGTTACAGGAATGGATCCAAGCGTAGTCAGTAAGAAGAGTCAGTCTTCTTCTACTTTAGTCGGCATTGTGCCTTTTCTATTTAATACCGATGCAATTTCTGTGTTTCATCGTCAATAAGAATGTCAGAGGCATAGAGTAAACCTGAAGTGAAGCATCGGAATCTATAACTAGTGTCACAGGAATGGTTCAAAACATAGACAGTAAGAAGAGTCAGTCTTCTTGTACTTAAGTAGGCATTGTGCCCTCTGTATTTAATTCCGATGCAATTTCTGTGTTTCATCGTTAAAAAGAACGTCCAAGTTATACAGTAAACCTGAAGTGAGGCATCGGAATATATAACTAGTGTCACAGGAATGGTTCAAAACATAGACAGTAGGAAGAGTCAGTCTTCTTGTACTTAAGTCGGCATTGTGATTCTTCTATTTAATTCCGATGCAATTTCAGTGTTTCATCGTCAAAAAGAAGGTCAAAGGGAAACAGTAAACCTGTAGTGAAGCATCGGATTCTATAACTAGTGTCACAGGAATGGTTCATAACATAGACAGTAAGAAGAGTCAGTCTTCTTGTACATAAGTCGGCACTGCGCCTTTTCAATTTAATTCCGATGCAATTTCTGTGTTTCATCGTCAATAAGAACGTCAGAGGGATACAGTAAACTTGAAGTGAAGCATCGGAATCTATAACTAGTGTCACAGGAATGGTTCAAAACATAGTCAGTAAGAAGAGTCAGTCTTCTTGTACTTAAGTCGGCCTTGTGCCTTTTCTATTTAATTCCGATGCAATATCTGTGATTCATCGTCAATAAGCAGGTCAGAGGGATACAGTAAACCTGAAGTGAAGCATCGGAATCTATAACTAGTGTTACAGGAATGGATCCAAGCGTAGTCAGTAAGAAGAGTCAGTCTTCTTCTACTTTAGTCGGCATTGTGCCTTTTCTATTTAATACCGATGCAATTTCTGTGTTTCATCGTCAATAAGAAAGTCCAAGGGATTCAGTACATTGAAGTGAATCAACAGAATCTATGACTAGTGTCGCAGGAATAGTTCAAAACATAGCCAGTACGAAGAGTCAGTCTTCTTGTACTTAAGTCGGCATTGTGCTTTTGTATCTAATTCCGATGCAATTTCTCTGTTTCATCGTCAATAAGAAGGTCAGAGGGATACAGTAAACCAGAAGTGAAACATCGGAATCTATAACTAATGTCACAGGATGGGTTCAAAACATTGACAGTAAGAAGGGTCAGTCTTCTTGTACTTTAGTCGACATTGTGCCTTTTGTATTTAATTCCGATGCAATATCTGTGTTTCGTAGTCAATATGAAGGTCAGAGGGATACAGTGAACCTGAAGTGAAGCATCGGAATCTATAACTAGTGTCACACGAATGGTTCAAAACAGTCAGTAGGAAGAGTCAGTCTTTTTGTACCAAGGTCGGCATTGTGCCTTTTGTATTTAAATCCGATGCAATTTCTGTGTTTCATCGTCAATAAGAAGGTACAAGGGATACAGTAAATGTGAGGTGAAGCATCGGATTCTATAACTTATGTCACAGGAATGGTTCAAAACATAGACAAAAAGAAGAGTCAGTCTTCTTGTACTTAAGTCGGCATTGATCCTTTTGTATTTAATTCCGATGCAATTTCTGAGTTTCATCGTCAATAAGAAGGACAGAGGGATACACTAAACCTGAAGTGAAGAATCGGAATCTATAACTAGTGTCACAGGAATGGTTCAAATCATAGTTAGTAAGAAGAGTCAGTCTTCTTGTACTTAAGTCGGCATTGTGCCTTTTCTATTTAATTCCGATGCAATATCTGTGTTTCATCGTCAATAAGAAGGATAGGGGTACAGTAAACCTGTAGTGAAGCATCGGAATCTATAACTAGTATCACAGGAATGGTTCCCAACTTAGTCAGTAAGAAGAGTCAGTCTTCTTGTACTTAAGTCGGCATTGTGCCTTTTTTATTTAATTCCGATGCAATTTCTGTGTTTCATCGTCAATAAGAAAGTCCAAGGGATACAGTACACCTGAAGAGAATCATCGGAATCTATAACTAGTGTCACAGGAATGGTTCAAAACATAGTCAGGACGAAGAGCCAGTCTTCTTGTACTTAAGTCGGCATTGTGCCTTTCCTATTTAATTCCGATGCAATTTCTGTGTTTCATCGTCAAAAAGAAGGTCAGAGGGATGCAGTAAACCTGAAGTGAAACATCGGAATCTATAACTAGCGCCACAGGATTGGTTCAAAACATAGACAAAAAGAAGAGTCAGTCTTCTTGTATTTAAGTCGGCATTGTGCGTTTTGTATTTAACTCCGATGCACTATCTGTGTTTCATCGTCAATAAGAAGATCCAAGGGATACAGTAATCCTGAAATGAAGCATCGGAATCTGTAACAACTGTCACAGGAATGGTTCAAAGCATAGACAGTAGGAAGATTCATTCTACATGTACTTAAGTCGGCATCGTGCCTTTTGTATTTATTTCCGATGCAATTTCTGTGTATCATCGTCAATAAGAAGGTCCAAGGGATACAGTAAACCTGAAGTGAAGCATCGGAATCTATAACTAATGTCACAGGAATCGGTCAAAACATAGACAGTAGGAAGAGTCAGTCTTCTTGTACTTAAGTCGGCATTGTGCCTTTTGTATTTAACTGCGATGCAATTTCTGTGTTTCGTCGTCAATAAGAAGGTCCAAGGGATACAGTAAACCTGAAGTGAAGCATCGGAATCTATAACTAGTGCCACAGGATTGGTTCAAAACATAGACAAAAAGAAGAGTCAGTCTTCTTGTACTTAAGTCGGCATTGTGCCTTTTGTATTTAATTACGATGCAATTTCTGTCTTTCATCGTCAATAAGAAGGTCCTAGTGATAGAGTAAATCTGAAGTGAAGCATCGGAATCTATAACTAGTGTCACAGGAATGGTTCAAAACATAGTCAGTAAGAAGAGTCAGTCTTCTTGTACTTAAGTCGGCATTGTGCCTTTTGTATTTAATTTCGATGCAATTTCTGTGTTTCATCGTCAATACGAAGGTCCAATGGATACAGTAAACATGAAGTGAAGCATCGGAATATATAACTAGTTTCACAGGACTGGTTCGAAGCAGTCAGTAAGAAGAGTCAGCCTTCTTGTACTTAAGTCAGCATTGTGCATTTTGTATTTAATTCCGACGCCATTTCTGTGTTTCATTGTCAATAAGATGGTCCAAGGGATACAGTAAACCTGAAGTGAAGCATCGGAATCTATAACTAGTGTCACAGGAATGGTTCAAAACATAGACTGTGAGAAGTGTCAGTTTTCTTGTACTTAAGTTGGCATTGTGCCTTTTCTACATAATTCCGACGCAATTTCTGTGTTTCATCGTCAAAAAGAATGTCAGAGGCATACAGTAAACCTGAAGTGAAGCATCGGAATCTATAACTAGTGTCACAGGAATGGTTCAAAACATAGACAGTAAGAAGAGTCAGTCTTCTTGTACTTAAGTAGGCATTGTGCCCTCTGTATTTAATTCCGATGCAATTTCTGTGTTTCATCGTTAATAAGAACGTCCAAGTTATACAGTAAACCTGAAGTGAGGCATCGGAATATATAACTAGTGTCACAGGAATGGTTCAAAACATAGACAGTAGGAAGAGTCAGTCTTCTTGTACTTAAGTCGGCATTGTGATTCTTCTATTTAATTCCGATGCAATTTCTGTGTTTCATCGTCAAAAAGAAGGTCAAAGGGAAACAGTAAACCTGTAGTGAAGCATCGGATTCTATAACTAGTGTCACAGGAATGGTTCAAAGCATAGGCAGTAAGAAGAGTCAGTCTTCTTGTACATAAGTCGGCACTGCGCCTTTTCAATTTAATTCCGATGCAATTTCTGTGTTTCATCGTCAATAAGAACGTCAGAGGGATACAGTAAACTTGAAGTGAAGCATCGGAATCTATAACTAGTGTCACAGGAATGGTTCAAAACATAGTCAGTAAGAAGAGTCAGTCTTCTTGTACTTAAGTCGGCCTTGTGCCTTTTCTATTTAATTCCGATGCAATATCTGTGATTCATCGTCAATAAGAAGGTCAGAGGGATACAGTAAACCTGAAGTGAAGCATCGGAATCTATAACTAGTGTTACAGGAATGGATCCAAGCATAGTCAGTAAGAAGAGTCAGTCTTCTTCTACTTTAGTCGGCATTGTGCCTTTTCTATTTAATACCGATGCAATTTCTGTGTTTCATCGTCAATAAGAAAGTCCAAGGGATTCAGTACATTGAAGTGAATCAACAGAATCTATGACTAGTGTCACAGGAATAGTTCAAAACATAGCCAGTACGAAGAGTCAGTCTTCTTGTACTTAAGTCGGCATTGTGCTTTTGTATCTAATTCCGATGCGATTTCTCTGTTTCATCGTCAATAAGAAGGTCAGAGGGATACAGTAAACCTGAAGTGAAACATCGGAATCTATAACTAATGTCACAGGATGGGTTCAAAACATTGACAGTAAGAAGGGTCAGTCTTCTTGTACTTTAGTCGACATTGTGCCTTTTGTATTTAATTCCGATGCAATATCTGTGTTTCGTAGTCAATATGAAGGTCAGAGGGATACAGTGAACCTGAAGTGAAGCATCGGATTCTATAACTAGTGTCACAGGAATGGTTCAAAACAGTCAGTAGGAAGAGTCAGTCTTTTTGTACCAAGGTCGGCATTGTGCCTTTTGTATTTAAATCCGATGCAATTTCTGTGTTTCATCGTCAATAAGAAGGTACAAGGGATACAGTAAATCTGAGGTGAAGCATCGGATTCTATAACTTATGTCACAGGAATGGTTCAAAACATAGACAAAAAGAATAGTCAGTCTTCTTGTACTTAAGTCGGCATTGATCCTTTTGTATTTAATTCCGATGCAATTTCTGAGTTTCATCGTCAATAAGAAGGACAGAGGGATACACTAAACCTGAAGTGAAGAATCGGAATCTATAACTAGTGTCACAGGAATGGTTCAAATCATAGTTAGTAAGAAGAGTCAGTCTTCTTGTACTTAAGTCGGCATTGTGCCTTTTCTATTTAATTCCGATGCAATATCTGTGTTTCATCGTCATTAAGAAAGATAGGGGTACAGTAAACCTGTAGTGAAGCATCGGAATCTATAACTAGTGTCACAGGAATGGTTCCCAACGTAGTCAGTAAGAAGAGTCAGTCTTCTTGTACTTAAGTCGGCATTGTGCCTTTTTTATTTAATTCCGATGCAATTTCTGTGTTTCATCGTCAATAAGAAAGTCCAAGGGATACAGTACACCTGAAGAGAATCATCGGAATCTATAACTAGTGTCACAGGAATGGTTCAAAACATAGTCAGGACGAAGAGCCAGTCTTCTTGTACTTAAGTCGGCATTGTGCCTTTCTATTTAATTCCGATGCAATTTCTGTGTTTCATCGTCAAAAAGAAGGTCAGAGGGATGCAGTAAACCTGAAGTGAAACATCGGAATCTATAACTAGTGCCACAGGATTGGTTCAAAACATAGACAAAAAGAAGAGTCAGTCTTCTTGTATTTAAGTCGGCATTGTGCCTTTTGTATTTAACTCCGATGCACTATCTGTGTTTCATCGTCAATAAGAAGATCCAAGGGATACAGTAATCCTGAAATGAAGCATCGGAATCTGTAACAACTGTCACAGGAATGGTTCAAAACATAGACAGTTGGAAGATTCATTCTACATGTACTTAAGTCGTCATCGTGCCTTTTGTATTTATTTCCGATGCAATTTCTGTGTATCATCGTCGATAAGAAGGTCCAAGGGATACAGTAAACCTGAAGTGAAGCATCGGAATCTATAACTAATGTCACAGGAATCGGTCAAAGCATAGACAGTAGGAAGAGTCAGTCTTCTTGTACTTAAGTCGGCATTGTGCCTTTTGTATTTAACTGCGATGCAATTTCTGTGTTTCGTCGTCAATAAGAAGGTCCAAGGGATACAGTAAACCTGAAGTGAAGCATCGGAATCTATAACTAGTGCCACAGGATTGGTTCAAAACATAGACAAAAAGGAGAGTCAGTCCTCTTGTACTTAAGTCGGCATTGTGCCTTTTGTATTTAATTACGATGCAATTTCTGAGTTTCATCGTCAATACGAAGGTCAGAGGGAAACAGTAAATCTGAAGTGAAGCATCGGAATCTGTAACTAGTGTCACAGGAATGGTTCAAAACACTCAGTAAGAAAAGTCACTCTTCTTGTACTTAAGTCGGCATTGTGTCTTTTGTATTTAATTCCGATGCAATTTCTGTGTTTCATCGTCAATAAGAAGGTCCCAGGGATACAGTAAACCTGAAGTGAAGCATCGGAATCTATAACTAATGTCACAGGAATCGTTCAAAGCATAGACAGTAGGAAGAGTCAGTCTTCTTGTACTTCAGTCGCCATGTGCCTTTTGTATTTTACTCCGATGCACTATCTGTGTTTCATCGTCAATAAGAAGATCCAAGGGATACTGTAAACCTGAAATGAAGCATCAGAATCTATAACAAGTGTCACAGGAATGGTTCAAAACATAGACAGTAGGAAGATTCATTCAACATTTACTTAAGTCGGCATCGTGCCTTTTGTTTTTCTTTCCAATGCAATTTCTGTGTTTCATCGACAATAAGAAAGTCAGAGTGATACAGTTAACCTGAAGTGAAGCATCGGAATCTATAACTAGTCTCACAGGAATGGTTCAAAACATAGACAAGAAGAAGAGTCAGTCTTCTTGTACTTAAGTTGGCAATGTGTCTTTTGTATTTAATTCCGATGCAATTTCTGTCTTTCATCGTCAATAAGAAGGTCCTAGTGATAGAGTAAACCTGAACTGAAGCATCGGAATCTATAACTAGTGTCACAGGAATGGTTCAAAACATAGTCAGTAAGAAGAGTCAGTCTTCTTGTACTTAAGTCTGCATTGTGCCTTTTGTATTTAATTTCGATTCAATTTCTGTGTTTCATCGTCAATACGAAGGTCCAATGGATACAGTAAACATGAAGTGAAGCATCGGAATATATAACTAGTTTCACAGGACTGGTTCAAAGCAGTCATTAAGAAGAGTCAGCCTTCTTGTACTTAAGTCAGCATTGTGCATTTTGTATTTAATTCCGATGCCATTTCTGTGTTTCATTGTCAATAAGATGGTCCAAGGGATACAGTAAACCTGAAGTGAAGCATCGGAATCTATAACTAGTGTCAGAGGAATGGTTGAAAACATAGACTGTGAGAAGTGTCAGTTTTCTTGTACTTAAGTTGGCATTGTGCCTTTTCTACATAATTCCGACGCAATTTCTGTGTTTCATCGTCAAAAAGAAGGTCAGAGGCATACAGTAAACCTGAAGTGAAGCATCGGAATCTATAACTAGTGTCACAGGAATGGTTCAAAACATTGTCAGTAAGAAGAGTCAGTCTTCTTGTACTTAAGTCGGCATTGTGCCTTTTCAATTTCATTCCGATGCAATATCTGTGTTTCATCGTCAATAAGAAGGTCAGAGGGATACAGTAAACCTGAAGTGAAGCATCGGAATCAATATCTAGTGCCACAGGAATGGTTCAAATCATAGTCAGTAAGAAGAGTCAGTCTTCTTGTACTTAAGTAGGCATTGTGCCCTCTGTATTTAATTCCGATGCAATTTCTGTGTTTCATCGTCAATAAGAACGTCCAAATTATACAGTAAACCTGAAGTGAGGCATCGGAATATATAACTAGTGTCACAGGAATGGTTCAAAACATAGACAGTAGGAAGAGTTAGTCTTCTTGTACTTAAGTCGGCATTGTGATTCTTCTATTTAATTCCGATGCAATTTCTGTGTTTCATCGTCAAAAAGAAGGTCAAAGGGAAACAGTAAACCTGGAGTGAAGCATCGGATTCTATAACTAGTGTCACAGGAATGGTTCAAAACATAGACAGTAAGAAGAGTCAGTCTTCTTGTACATAAGTCGGCGCTGCGCCTTTTCAATTTAATTCCGATGCAATTTCTGTGTTTCATCGTCAATAAGAAGGTCAGAGGGATACAGTAAACCTGAAGTGAAGCATCTGAATCAATATCTAGTGCCACAGGAATGGTTCAAATCATAGTCAGTAAGAAGAGTCAGACTTCTTGTACTTAAGTAGGCATTGTGCCTTCTGTATTTAATTCCGATGCAATTTCTGTGTTTCATCGTCAATAAGAACGTCCAAGGGATACAGTAAACTTGAAGTGAGGCATTGGAATCTATAACTAGTGTCACAGTAATGGTTCAAAGCATAGACAGTAGGAAGAGTCAGTCTTCTTGTACCTTAGTCGGCATCGTGATTCTTCTATTTAATTCCGATGCAATTTCTGTGTTTCATCGACAATAAGAAGGTCAGAGGGATACAGTAAACTTGAAGTGAAGCATCGGAATCTATAACTAGTGTCACAGGAATGGTTCAAAACATAGACAGTAAGAAGAGTCAGTCTTCTTGTACTTAAGTCGGCCTTGTGCCTTTTCTATTTCATTCCGATACAATATCTGTGATTCATCGTCAATAAGAAGGTCAGAGGGATACAGTAAACCTGAAGTGAAGCATCGGAATCTATAACTAGTGTCACAGGAATGGTTCCAAGCATAGTCAGTAAGAAGAGTCAGTCTTCTTGAACTTTAGTCGGCATTGTGCCTTTTCTATTTAATACCGATGCAATTTCTGTGTTTCATCGTCAATAAGAAAGTCCAAGGGATACAGTACACCTGAAGTGAATCAACGGAATCTATGACTAGTGTCACAGGAATAGTTCAAAACATAGTCAGTACGAAGAGTCAGTCTTCTTGTACTTAAGTCGACATTGTGCCTTTTGTATTTAATTCCGATGCAATATCTGTGTTTCGTCGTCAATATCAAGGTCAGAGGGATACAGTAAACCTGAAGTGAAGCATCGGAATCTATAACTAGTGTCACAGGAATGGTTCAAAACAGTCAGTAGGAAGAGTCAGTCTTCTTGTACCTAGGTCGGCATTGTGCCTTTTGTATTTAAATCCGATGCAATTTCTGTGTTTCATCGTCAATAAGAAGGTCCAAGGGATACAGTAAATCTGAGGTGAAGCATCGGAATCTATAACTATTGTCACAGGAATGGTTCAAATCATAGACAAAAAGAAGAGTCAGTCTTCTTGTACTTAAGTCGGCATTGATCCTTTTGTATTTAATTCCGATGCAATTTCCGAGTTTCATCGTCAATACGAAGGTCAGAGGGATACACTAAACCTGAAGTGAAGCATCGGAATCTATAACTAGTGTCACAGGAATGGTTCAAAACATAGACAGTAGGAAGAATCAGTCTTCTTGTATTTAAGTCGGCATTGTGCCTTTTGTATTTTACTCCGATGCACTATCTGTGTTTCATCGTCAATAAGAAGATCCAAGGGATACAGTAAACCTGAAATGAAGCATCAGAATCTATAACAAGTGTCACAGGAATGGTTCAAAACATAGACAGTAGGAAGATTCATTCTACATTTACTTAAGTCGGCATCGTGCCTTTTGTTTTTCTTTCCAATGCAATTTCTGTGTTTCATCGACAATAAGAAAGTCAGAGTGATACAGTTAACCTGAAGTGAAGCATCGGAATCTATAACTAGTCTCACAGGAATGGTTCAAAACATAGACAAGAAGAAGAGTCAGTCTTCTTGTACTTAAGTTGGCATTGTGCCTTTTGTATTTAATTCCGATGCAATTTCTGTCTTTCATCGTCAATAAGAAGGTCCTAGTTATAGAGTAAACCTGAACTGAAGCATCGGAATCTATAACTAGTGTCACAGGAATGGTTCAAAACATAGTCAGTAAGAAGAGTCAGTCTTCTTGTACTTAAGTCTGCATTGTGCCATTTGTATTTAATTTCGATTCAATTTCTGTGTTTCATCGTCAATACGAAGGTCCAATGGATACAGTAAACATGAAGTGAAGCATCGGAATATATAACTAGTTTCACAGGACTGGTTCAAAGCAGTCATTAAGAAGAGTCAGCCTTCTTGTACTTAAGTCAGCATTGTGCATTTTGTATTTAATTCCGATGCCATTTCTATGTTTCATTGTCAATAAGATGGTCCAAGGGATACAGTAAACCTGAAGTGAAGCATCGGAATCTATAACTAGTGTCACAGGAATGGTTCAAAACATAATCAGTAAGAAGAGTCAGTCTTCTTGTACTTAAGTCGGCCTTGTGCCTTTTCTATTTAACTCTGATGCACTATCTGTGTTTCATCGTCAATAAGAAGATCAGAGGGATACAGTAAACCTGAAATGAAGCATCGGAATCTGTAACAAGTGTCACAGGAATGGTTCAAAACATAGACAGTAAGAAAAGTCAGTCTTCTTGTACATAAGTCGGCGCTGCGCCTTTTCAATTTAATTCCGATGCAATTTCTGTGTTTCATCGTCAATAAGAAGGTCAGAGGGAGACAGTAAACTTGAAGTGAAGCATCGGAAACTATTACTAGTGTCACAGGAATGGTTCAAAACATAATCAGTAAGAAGAGTCAGTCTTCTTGTACTTAAGTCGGCCTTGTGCCTTTTCTATTTAACTCTGATGCACTATCTGTGTTTCATCGTCAATAAGAAGGTCAGAGGGATACAGTAAACCTGAAATGAAGCATCGGAATCTGTAACAAGTGTCACAGGAATGGTTCAAAACATAGACAGTAGGAAGAGTCAGTCTTCTTGTACTTAAGTCGGCATTGTGCTTTTTGTATTTACTTCCGATGCAATTTCTATGTTTCGTCGTCAATAAGAAGATCCAAGGGATACAGCAAACCTGAAGTGAAGCATCGGAATCTATAACTAGGGTCACAGGAATGGCTCAAATCATAGACAAGAAGAAGAGTCAGTCTTCTTGTACTTAAGTTGGCATTGTGCCTTTTGCATTTAATTCCGATGCAATTTCTGTCTTTCATCGTCAATAAGAAGGTCAGAGGGATACAGTAAACCTGAAGTGAAGCATCGGAATCTATAACTATTGTCACAGGAATGGTTCAAAGCATAGAGAAAAAGAAGAGTCAGTCTTCTTGTACTTAAGTCGACATTGATCTTTTGTATTTAATTCCGATGCAATTTCCGAGGTTCATCGTCAATAAGAAGGTCTCAGGGATACACTAAACCTGAAGTGAAGCATCGGAATCTATAACTAGTGTCACAGGAATGGTTCAAAACATAGACAGTAGGAAGAATCAGTCTTCTTGTATTTAAGTCGGCATTGTGCCTTTTGTATTTTACTCCGATGCACTATCTGTGTTTCATCGTCAATAAGAAGATCCAAGGGATACAGTAAACCTGAAATGAAGCGTCAGAATGTATAACAAGTGTCACAGGAATGGTTCAAAACATAGACAGTAGGAAGATTCATTCTACATTTACTTAAGTCGGCATCGTGCCTCTTGTTTTTCTTTCCAATGCAATTTCTGTGTTTCATCGACAATAAGAAGGTCAGAGTGATACAGTTAACCTGAAGTGAAGCATCGGAATCTATAACTAGTCTCACAGGAATGGTTCAAAACATAGACAAGAAGAAGAGTCAGTCTTCTTGTACTTAAGTTGGCATTGTGCCTTTTGTATTTAATTCCGATGCAATTTCTGTCTTTCATCGTCAATATGAGGGTCCTAGTGATAGAGTAAACCTGAAGTGAAGCATCGGAATCTATAACTAGTGTCACAGGAATGGTTCAAAACATAGTCAGTAAGAAGAGTCAGTCTTCTTGTACTTAAGTCAGCATTGTGCATTTTGTATTTAATTCCGATGCCATTTCTGTGTTTCATTGTCAATAAGATGGTCCAAGGGATACAGTAAACCTGAAGTGAAGCATCGGAATCTATAACTAGTGTCACAGGAATGGTTCAAAACATAGACTGTGAGAAGTGTCAGTTTTCTTGTACTTAAGTTGGCATTGTGCCTTTTCTACATAATTCCGACGCAGTTTCTGTGTTTCATCGTCAAAAAGAAGGTCGGAGGCATACAGTAAACCTGAAGTGAAGCATCGGAATCTATAACTAGTGTCACAGGAATGGTTCAAAACATAGTCAGTAAGAAGAGTCAGTCTTTTTGTACTTAAGTAGGCATTGTGCCCACTGTATTTAATTCCGATGCAATTTCTGTGTTTCATCGTCAATAAGAACGTCCACGTTATACAGTAAACCTGAAGTGAGGCATCGGAATATATAACTAGTGTCACAGGAATGGTTCAAAACATAGACAGTGGGAAGAGTCAGTCTTCTTGTACTTAAGTCGGCATTGTGATTCTTCTATTTAATTCCGATGCAATTTCTGTGTTTCATCGTCAAAAAGAAGGTCAAAGGGAAACAGTAAACCTGGAGTGAAGCATCGGATTCTATAACTAGTGTCACAGGAATGGTTCAAAACATAGACAGTAAGAAGAGTCAGTCTTCTTGTACATAAGTCGGCGCTGCGCCTTTTCAATTTAATTCCGATGCAATTTCTGTGTTTCATCGTCAATAAGAACGTCAGAGGGATACAGTAAACTTGAAGTGAAGCATCGGAATCTATAACTAGTGTCACAGGAATAGTTCAAAACATAGTCAGTACGAAGAGTCAGTCTTCTTGTACTTAAGTCGGCATTGTGCCTTTTGTATCTAATTCCGATGCAATTTTTTTGTTTCATCGTCAATAAGAAGGTCAGAGGGATACAGTAAACCTGAAGTGAAACATCGGAATCTATAACTAATGTCACAGGATGGGTTCAAAACATTGACAGTAAGGAGGGTCAGTCTTCTTGTACTTTAGTCGACATTGTGCCTTTTGTATTTAATTCCGATGCAATATCTGTGTTTCGTCGTCAATATGAAGGTCAGAGGGATACAGTGAACCTGAAGTGAAGCATCGGAATCTATAACTAGTGTCACAGGAATGGTTCAAAACAGTCAGTAGGAAGAGTCAGTCTTTTTGTACCAAGGTCGGCATTGTGCCTTTTGTATTTAAATCCGATGCAATTTCTGTGTTTCATCGTCAATAAGAAGGTACAAGGGATACAGTAAATCTGAGGTGAAGCATCGGATTCTATAACTTATGTCACAGGAATGGTCGGCAGTGATCCTTTTATATTTAATTCCGATGCAATTTCTGAGTTTCATCGTCAATAAGAAGGTCAGAGGGATACACAAACCTGAAGTGAAGCATCGGAATCTATAACTAGTGTCACAGGAATGGTTCAAAGCATAGTTAGTAAGAAGAGTCAGTCTTCTTGTACTTAAGTCGGCATTGTGCCTTTTCTATTTAATTCCGATGCAATATCTGTGTTTCATCGTCGATAAGAAGGACAGAGGGATACAGTAAACCTGTAGTGAAGCATCGGAATCTATAACTAGTGTCACAGGAATGGTTCCCAACTTAGTCAGTAAGAAGAGTCAGTCTTCTTGTACTTAAGTCGGCATTGTGGCTTTTGTATTTAACTCCGATGCACTATCTGTGTTTCATCGCCAATAAGAAGATCCAAGGGATACAGTATTCCTGAAATGAAGCATCGGAATCTGTAACAAGTGTCACAGGAATGGTTCAGAACATAGACAGTAAGAAGATTCATTCTACATGTACTTAAGTCGGCATCGTGCCTTTTGTATTTATTTCCGATGCAATTTCTGTGTATCATCGTCAATAAGAAGGTCCAAGGGATACAGTAAACCTGAAGTGAAGCATCGGAATCTATAACTAATGTCACAGGAATCGGTCAAAGCATAGACAGTGGGAAGAGTCAGTCTTCTTGTACTTAAGTCGGCATTGTGCCTTTTGTATTTAACTGCGATGCAATTTCTGTGTTGCGTCGTCAGTAAGAAGGTCCAAGGGATACAGTAAACCTGAAGTGAAGCATCGGAATCTATAGCTAGTGTCACAGGAATGGTTCAAAGCAGTCAGTAAGAAGGTAGAGTCTTCTTGTACTTCAGTAGGCATTGTGCCTTTTGTATTTAATTCCGATGCAATTTCTGTGTTTCATCGTCAAGTAGAAGGTCCAAGGGATACAGTAAAACTGAGGTGAAGCATCGGAATCTATAACTAGTTTCACAGGAATGGTTCAAAGCATTGACAGAGAGATGAGTCAGTCTTCTTGTACTTAAGTCGGCATTGTGCCTTTTCAATTTCATTCCGATGCAATTTCTGTCCTTCATCGTCAATAAGAAGGTCCTAGTGATAGAGTAAACCTGAAGTGAAGCATCGGAATCTATAACTAGTGTCACATGAATGGTTCAAAACATAGTCAGTAAGAAGAGTCAGTCTTCTTGTACTTAAGTCGGCATTGTGCCTTTTGTATTTAATTCCGATGCAATTTCTGTGTTTCATTGTCAATAAGATGGTCCAAGGGATACAGTAAACCTGAAGTGAAGCATCGGAATCTATAACTAGTGTCACAGGAATGGTTCAAAAGCATAGACTGTGAGAAGTGTCAGTTTTC
The DNA here is from genome assembly GCF_021461385.2 of Schistocerca piceifrons. Taxonomy (NCBI): domain Eukaryota; kingdom Metazoa; phylum Arthropoda; class Insecta; order Orthoptera; family Acrididae; genus Schistocerca; species Schistocerca piceifrons. Next base: position 52,009 of record NW_025727719.1, on the reverse strand, counting down.
TTGTACTTAAGTTGGCATTGTGCCTTTTCAACATAATTCCGACGCAATTTCTGTGTTTCATCGTCAAAAAGAAGGTCAGAGGCATACAGTAAACCTGAAGTGAAGCATCGGAATCTATAACTAGTGTCACAGGAATGGTTCAAAACATAGTCAGTAAGAAGAGTCAGTCTTCTTGTACTTAAGTTGGCATTGTGCCTTTTTAATTTAATTCCGATGCAATATCTGTGTTTCATCGTCAATAAGAAGGTCAGAGGGATACAGTAAACCTGAAGTGAAGCATCGGATTCAATATCTAGTGCCACAGGAATGGTTCAAATCATAGTCAGTAAGAAGAGTCAGTCTTCTTGTACTTAAGTAGGCATTGTGCCCTCTGTATTTAATTCCGATGCAATTTCTGTGTTTCATCGTCAATAAGAACGTCCAAGTTATACAGTAAACCTGAAGTGAGGCATCGGAATATATAACTAGTGTCACAGGAATGGTTCAAAACATAGACGGTAGGAAGAGTCTGTCTTCTTGTACTTAAGTCCGCATTGTGATTCTTCTATTTAATTCCGACGCAATTTCTGTGTTTCATCGTCAAAAAGAAGGTCAAAGGGAAACAGTAAACCTGGAGTGAAGCATCGGATTCTATAACTAGTGTCACAGGAATGGTTCAAAACATAGACAGTAAGAAGAGTCAGTCTTCTTGTACATAAGTCGGCGCTGCGCCTTTTCAATTTAATTCCGATGCAATATCTGTGTTTCATCGTCAATAAGAAGGTCAGAGGGATACAGTAAACTTGAAGTGAAGCATCGGAATCTATAACTAGTGTCACAGGAATGGTTCAAAACATAGTCAGTAAGAAGAGTCAGTCTTCTTGTACTTAAGTAGGCCTTGTGCCTTTTCTATTTAATTCCCATGCAATATCTGTGATTCATCGTCAATACGAGGGTCAGAGGGATACAGTAAACCTGAAGTGAAGCATCGGAATCTATAACTAGTGTCACAGGAATGGATCCAAGCATAGTCAGTAAGAAGAGTCAGTCTTCTTGTACTTTAGTCGGCATTGTGCCTTTTCTATTTAATACCGATGCAATTTCTGTGTTTCATCGTCAATAAGAAAGTCCAAGGGATACAGTACAACTGAAGTGAATCAACAGAATCTCTGACTAGTGTCACAGGAATAGTTCAAAACATAGTCAGTACGAAGAGTCAGTCTTCTTGTACTTAAGTCGGCATTGTGCCTTTTGTATCTAATTCCGATGCAATTTCTCTGTTTCATCGTCAATAAGAAGGTCAGAGGGATACAGTAAACCTGAAGTGAAACATCGGAATCTATAACTAATGTCACAGGATGGTTTCAAAACATTGACAGTAAGAAGGGTCAGTCTTCTTGTACTTTAGTCGACATTGTGCCTTTTGTATTTAATTCCGATGCAATATCTGTGTTTCGTCGTCAATATGAAGGTCAGAGGGATACAGTGAACCTGAAGTGAAACATCGGAATCTATAACTAGTGTCACAGGAATGGTTCAAAACAGTCAGTAGGAAGAGTCAGTCTTTTTGTACCAAGGTCGGCATTGTGCCTTTTGTATTTAAATCCGATGCAATTTCTGTGTTTCATCGTCAAGAAGAAGGTACAAGGGATACAGTAAATCTGAGGCGAAGCATCGGATTCTATAAATTATGTCACAGGAATGGTTCAAAACATAGACAAAAAGAAGAGTCAGTCTTCTTGTACTTAAGTCGGCATTGATCCTTTTGTATTTAATTCCGATGCAAATTCTGAGTTTCATAGTCAATAAGAAGGTCAGAGGGATACACTAAACCTGTAGTGAAGCATCGGAATCTATAACTAGTGTCACAGGAATGGTTCAAAGCATAGTTAGTAAGAAGAGTCAGTCTTCTTGTACTTAAGTCGGCATTGTGCCTTTTCTATTTAATTCCGATGCAATATCTGTGTTTCATCGTCAATAAGAAGGACAGAGGGATACAGTAAACCTGTAGTGAAGCATCGGAATCTATAACTAGTGTAACAGGAATGGTTCCCAACTTAGTCAGTAAGAAGAGTGTGTCTTCTTGTACTTAAGTCGGCATTGTGCCTTTTTTATTTAATTCCGATGCAATTTCTGTGTTTCATCGTCAATAAGAAAGTCCAAGGGATACAGTACACTTGAAGAGAATCATCGGAATCTATAACTAGTGTCACAGGAATGGTTCAAAACATAGTCAGGACGAAGAGCCAGTCTTCTTGTACTTAAGTCGGCATTGTGCCTTTTCTATTTAATTCCGATGCAATTTCTGTGTTTCATCGTCAAAAAGATGGTCAGAGGGATGCAGTAAACCTGAAGTGAAACATCAGAATCTATAATTAGTCTCACAGGAATGGTTCAAAACATAGACAGTAGGAAGAGTCAGTCTTCTTGTATTTAAGTCGGCATTGTGCCTTTTGTATTTAACTCCGATGCACTATCTGTGTTTCATCGTCAATAAGAAGATCCAAGGGATACAGTAATCCTGAAATGAAGCATCGGAATCTATAACAAGTGTCACAGGAATGGTTCAAAACATAGACAGTAGGAAGATTCATTCTACATGTACTTATGTCGGCATCGTGCCTTTTGTATTTTTTTCCGATGCAATTTCTGTGTATCATCGTCAATAAGAAGGTCCAAGGGATACAGTAAACCTGAAGTGAAGCATCGGAATCTATAACTAATGTCACAGGAATCGGTCAAAGCATAGACAGTAGGAAGTGTCAGTCTTCTTGAACTTAAGTCGTCATTGTGCCTTTTGTATTTAACTGCGATGCAATTTCTGTGTTTCGTCGTCAATAAGAAGGTCCAAGGGATACAGTAAACCTGAAGTGAAGCATCGGAATCTATAACTAGTGCCACAGGATTGGTTCAAAACATAGACAAAAAGAAGAGTCAGTCTTCTTGTACTTAAGTCGGCATTGTGCCTTTTGTATTTAATTACGATGCAATTTCTGAGTTTCATCGTCAATACGAAGGTCAGAGGGATACAGTAAACCTGAAGTGAAGCATCGGAATTTGTAACTAGTGACACAGGAATGGTTCAAAACATAGTCAGTAAGAAAAGTCACTCTTCTTGTACTTAAGTCGGCATTGTGTCTTTTGTATTTAATTCCGATGCAATTTCTGTGTTTCATCGTCAATAAGAAGGTCCCAGGGATACAGTAAACCTGAAGTGAAGCATCGGAATCTATAACTAATGTCACAGGAATCGTTCAAAACATAGACAGTAGGAAGAGTCAGTCTTCTTGTACTTCAGTCGCCATTGTGCCTTTTGTATTTAATTCCGATACAATATCTGTGTTTCGTCGTCAATAAGAAGGTCCAAGGTATACAGTAAACCTGAAGTGAAGCATCGGAATCTATAGCATGTGTCACAGGAATGGTTGAAAACAGTCAGTAAGAAGGGTCAGTCTTCTTGTACTTCAGTCGGCATTGTGCCTTTTGTATTTAATTCCGATGCAATTTGTGTGTTTCATCGTCAAGTAGAAGGTCCAAGGGATACAGTAAATCTTAGGTGAAGCATCGGAATCTATAACTAGTGTCACAGGAATGGTTCAAAGCATTGACAGTGAGATGAGTCAGTCTTCTTGTACTTAAGTCGGCATTGTGCCTTTTCAATTTCATTCCGATGCAATTTCTGTATTTCATCGTCAAAAAGAAGATCAAAGGGATACAGTAAACCTGAAGTGAAGCATCGGAATCAATAACTAGTCTCACAGGAATGGTTCAAAACAATGACAGTTGGATGAGTCAGTCTTCTTGTACTTAAGACGGCATTGTGCCTTTTGTATTTACCTCCGATGCACTATGTGTGTTTCATCGTCAATAAGAAGATCCAAAGGATACAGCAAACCTGAAATGAAGCATCGGAATCTATAACATGTGTCACAGGTGTGGTTCAAAACATAGACAGTAGGGAGATTCATTCTACATGTACTTAAGTCGGCATTGTGTCTTTTCTATTTAATTCTGATGCAATTTCTGTGATTCTTCGTCAATAACAAGGTCCAAGGGATACAGTAAATCTGAAGTGAAGTATCGGAATCTATAACTAGTGTCACAGGAATGGTTCAAATCATAGACAGTAAGAAGAGTCAGTCATCTTGTACTTAAGTAGGCATTGTGCCTTTTGTATTTAATTCCGATGCAATTTCTGTGTTTCATCGTCAATAAGAAGGACCTAGTGATAGAGCAAACCTGAAGTGAAGCATCGGAATCTATAACTAGTGTCACAGGAATGGTGCAAAACATAGACAGTGAGAAGGGTCAGCTTTCTTGTACTTAGTCGGCATTGTGCTTTTCTATTTAATTCCGATTCAGTTTCTGTGTTTCATCGTCAAAAAGAAGGTCAGAGGCATACAGTAAACCTGAAGTGAAGCGTCGGTATCTATAACTAGTGTCACAAGAATGGTTCAAAACATAGTCAGTAAGAAGAGTCAGTCTTCTTGAACTTTAGTCGGCATTGTGCCTTTTCTATTTAATACCGATGCAATTTCTGTGTTTCATCGTCAATAAGAAAGTCCAAGGGATACAGTACACCTGAAGTGAATCAACGGAATCTATGACTAGTGTCACAGGAATAGTTCAAAACATAGTCAGTACGAAGAGTCAGTCATCTTGTACTTAAGTCGGCATTGTGCCTTTCGTATCTAATTCCGATGCAATTTCTCTGTTTCATCGTCAATAAGAGGGTCAGAGGGATACAGTAAACCTGAAGTGAAGCATCGGAATCTGTAACTAATGTCACAGGAATGGTTCAAAACATTGACAGTAAGAAGGGTCAGTCTTCTTGTACTTTAGTCGACATTGTGCCTTTTGTATTTAATTCCGATGCAATATCTGTGTTTCGTCGTCAATATGAAGGTCAGAGGGATACAGTAAACCTGAAGTGAAGCATCGGAATCTATAACTAGTGTCACAGGAATGGTTCAAAACAGTCAGTAGGAAGAGTCAGTCTTCTTGTACCTAGGTCGGCATTGTGCCTTTTGTATTTAATTCCGATGCAATTTCTGTGTTTCATCGTCAATAAGAAGGTCCAAGGGATACTGTAAATCTGAGGTGAAGCATCGGAATCTATAACTATTGTCACAGGAATGGGTCAAAACATAGTCAGTACGAAGAGCCCGTCTTCTTGTACTTAAGTCGGCATTGTGCCTTATGTATCTAATTCCGATGCAATATCTGTGTTTCATCGTCAATAAGAATGTCGGAGGGATACTGTAAACCTGAAGTGAAGCATCGGAATCTATAACTAGTGTCACAGGAATGGTTCAAAACATAGTCAGTAGGAAGAGTCAGTCTTCTTGTACTTAAGTCGGCATTGTGCCTTTTCTATTTAATTCCGGTGCAATTTCTGTGTTTCATCGTCAATAAGAAGGTCCAAGGGACACAGTAAACCTGAAGTAAAGCATCGGAATCTATAACTAATGTCACAGGAATCGTTCAAAGCATACACAGTAGGAAGAGTCAGTTTTCTTGTACTTAAGTCTGCATTGTGCCTTTTGTATTTAATTCCGATGCAATTCCTGTGTTTCGTCGTCAATACGAAGGTCCAAGGTATACAGTAAACCTGAATTGATGCATCAGAATCTATAACTAGTGTCGCAGGAATGGTTCAAAACATAGACCAAAAGAAGACTCAGTCTTCTTATACTTAAGTCGGCATTGTGCATTTTGTATTTAATTCCGATGCAATATCTGAGTTTCATCTTCAATAAGAAGGTCAGAGGGATACAGTAAACCTGAAGTGAAGCATCGGAATCCATAACTAGTGTCACAGGAATGGTTCATAACAGTCAGTAAGAAGGGTCAGTCCTCTTGTACTTAAGTCGGCATTGTGGCTTTTGTATTTAATTCCGATGAAATTTCTGTGTTTCATCGTCAATTAGAAGGCCCAAGGGATCCGGTAAATCTGAGGTGAAACATCTGAATCTATAACTAGTGTCACAGGAATGGTTCAAAGCATTGACAGTAAGGTGAGTGAGGCTTCTTGTACTTAAGTCGGCATTGACCTTTTCTATTTAAATCCGATGCAATATCTGTGTTTCATCGTCAATAAGAAGGTCAGAGGGATACAGTAAACCTGAAGTGAAGCATCGGAATCAATATCTAGTGCCACAGGAATGGTTCAAATCATCGTCAGTAAGAAGAGTCAGTCTTCTTGTAATTAAGTAGGCATTGTCCCTTCTGTAATTAATTCCGATACAATTTCTGTGTTTCATCGTCAATAAGAACGTCTAAGGGATACAGTAAACCTGAAGTGAAGCATCCGAATCTATAACTAGAGTCACAGGAATGGTTCCAAAGATAGTCAGGAAGAAGTGTCAGTCTTCTTGTACTTTAGTCGACATTGTGCCTTTTGTATTTAATTCCGATGCAATGTCTGTGTTTTGTCGTCAATTTGAAGGTCAGTGGGATACAGTAAACCTGAAGTGAAGCATCGGAATCTATAACTAGTGACACAGGAATGGTTCAAAACAGTCAGTAGGAAGAGTCAGTCTTCTTGTACCTAGGTCGGCATTGTGCCTTTTGTATTTAAATCCGATGCAATTTCTGTGTTTCATCGTCAATAAGAAGGTCCAAGGGATACAGTAAATCTGAGGTGAAGCATCGGAATCTATAACTATTGCCACAGGAATGGTTCAAACATAGACAAAAAGAAGAGTCAGTCTTCTTGTACTTAAGTCGGCATTGATCCTTTTGTATTTAATTCCGATGCAATTTCCGAGTTTCATCGTCAATAAGAAGGTCAGAGGGATACACTAAACCTGAAGTGAAGCATCGGAATCTACAACTAGTGTCACAGGAGTGGTTCAAAACATAGACAGTAGGAAGAATCAGTCTTCTTGTATTTAAGTCGGCATTGTGCCTTTTGTATTTTACTCCGATGCACTATCTGTGTTTCATCGTCAATAAGAAGATACAAGGGATACAGTAAACCTGAAATGAAGCATCAGAATCTATAACAAGTGTCACAGGAATGGTTCAAAACATAGACAGTAGGAAGATTCATTCTACATTTACTTAAGTCGGCATCGTGCCTTTTGTATTTCTTTCCAATGCAATTTCTGTGTTTCATCGACAATAAGAAGGTCAGAGTGATACAGTTAACCTGAAGTGAAGCATCGGAATCTATAACTAGTGTCACAGGAATGGTTCAAATCATAGTCAGTAAGAAGAGTCAGTCTTCTTGTACTTAAGTCGGTATTGTGCCTTTTGTATTTAATTCCGATGCAATTTCTGTGTTTCATCGTCAGTAAGAAGGTCCAAGAGACACAGTAAACCTGAAGTAAAGCATCGGAATCTATAACTAGTGTCACAGGAATCGTTCAAAACATACACAGTAGGAAGAGTCAGTCTTCTTGTACTTAAGTCGTCATTGTGCCTTTTCTATTTAATTCCGATGCAATTTCTGTGTTTCATCGTCAAAAAGAAGGTCAGAGGGATACAGTAAACCTGAAGTGAAACATCAGAATCTTTAATTAGTGTCACAGGAATATTTCAAAGCATAGACAGAAGGAAGAGTCAGTCTTCTTGTATTTAAGTCGGCATTGTGCCTTTTGTATTTAACTCCGATGCACTATCTGTGTTTCATCGTCAATAAGAAGGTCCAAGGGATACAGTAAACCTGAAGTGAAGCATCGGAATCAATAACTAGTGCCACAGGATTGGTTCAAAACATAGACAAAAAGAAGAGTCAGTCTTCTTGTACTTAAGTCGGCATTGTGCCTTTTGTATTTAATTACGATGCAATTTCTGAGTTTCATCGTCAATACGAAAGTCACAGGGATACAGTAAACCTGAAGTGAAGCATCGGAATCTGTAACTAGTGTCACAGGAATGGTTCAAAACAGTCAGTAAGAAAAGTCACTCTTCTTGTACTTAAGTCGGCATTGTGCATTTTGTATTTAATTCCGATGCCATTTCTGTGTTTCATTGTCAATAAGATGGTCCAAGGGATACAGTAAACCTGAAGTGAAGCATCGGAATCTATAACTAGTGTCACAGGAATGGTTCAAAACATAGACAGTGAGAAGGGTCAGTTTTCTTGTACTTAGTCGGCATTGTGAATTTTCTATTTATTTCCGATGCAGTTTCTGTGTTTCATCGTCAAAAAGAAGGTCAGAGGCATACAGTAAATTTGAAGTGAAGCATCGGAATCAATATCTAGTGCCACAGGAATGCTTCAAATCATAGTCAGTAAGAAGAGTCAGACTTCTTGAAATTAAGTAGGCATTGTGCCTTCTGTATTTAGTTCCGATGCAATTTCTGTGTTTCATCGTCAATAAGAACGTCCAAGGGATACAGTAAACTTGAAGTGAGGCATTGGGATCTATAACTAGTGTCACAGTAATGGTTCAAAGCATAGACAGTAGGAAGAGTCAGTCTTCTTGTACTTTAGTCGGCATTGTGATTCTTCTATTTAATTCCGATGCAATTTCTGTGTTTCATCGTCAATAAGAAGGTCAGAGGGATACAGTAAACTTGAAGTGAAGCATCGGAATCTATAACTAGTGTCACAGGAATCGTTCAAAACATAGTCAGTAAGAAGAGTCAGTCTTCTTGTACTTAAGTCGGCCTTGTGCCTTTTCTATTTAATTCCGATGCAATATCTGTGATTCATCGTCAATAAGAAGGTCACAGGGATACAGTAAACCTGAAGTGAAGCATCGGAAACTATAACTAGTGTCACAGGAATGGTTCAAAGCATAGACAGTAGGAAGAGTCAGTCTTCTTGTACTTTAGTCGGCATTGTGATTCTTCTATTTAATTCCGATGCAATTTCTGTGTTTCATCGTCAATAAGAAGGTCAGAGGGATACAGTAAACTTGAAGTGAAGCATCGGAATCTATAACTAGTGTCACAGGAATGGTTCAAACATAGTCAGTAAGAAGAGTCAGTCTTCTTGTACTTAAGTCGGCCTTGTGCCTTTTCTATTTAATTCCGGTGCAATTTCTGTGTTTCATCGTCAATAAGAAGGTCAGAGGGATACAGTACACCTGAAGTGAATCAACGGAATCTATGACTAGTGTCACAGGAATAGTTCAAAACATTGTCAGTACGAAGAGTCAGTCTTCTTGTACTTAAGTGGGCATTGTGCCTTTTGTATCTAATTCGGATGCAATTTCTCTGTTTCATCGTCAATAAGAAGGTCAGAGGGATACAGTAAACCTAAAGTGAAGCATCGGAATCTATAACTAATGTCACAGGAATGGTTCAAAATCATTGACAATAAGAAAGGTCAGTCTTCTTGTACTTTAGTCGACATTGTGCCTTTTGTATTTAATTCCGATGCAATATCTGTGTTTCGGTTTCAATATGAAGGTCAGAGGGATACAGTAAACCTGAAGTGAAGCATCGGAATCTATAACTAGTGTCACAGGAATGGTTCAAAACAGTCAGTAGGAAGAGTCAGTCTTCTTGTACCTAGGTCGGCATTGTGCCTTTTGTATTTAATTCCGATGCAATTTCTGTGTTTCATCGTCAATAAGAAGGTCCAAGGGATACAGTAAATCTGAGGTGAAGCATCGGAATCTATAACTAGTGTCACAGGAATGGTTCAAAACATTGACAGTAAGAAGAGTCAGTCTTCTTGTACTTAAGTCGGCATTGTTGATTTTCTATTTAACTCCGATGCAATTTCTGTGTTTCATCGTTAAAAAGAAGGTTAGAGGGATACAATAAACCTGAAGTGAAGCATCGGAATCTACAACTGGTCTCACAGGAATGGTTCAAAATATAGACAGTAGGAAGAGTCAGTCTTCTTGTACTTAAGTCGGCATTGTGCCTTTTCTATTTAATTCTGATGCAATATCTGTGTTTCATCGTCAATAAGAAGGACAGAAGGATACAGTAAATCTGAAGAGAAGCATCGGAATCTGTAACAAGTGTCACAGGAATGGTTCAAAACATAGACAGTAGGAAGAGTCAGTCTTCTTGTACTTAAGTCGGCATTGTGCCTTTTGTATTTACTTCCGATGCAATTTCTGTGTTTCGTCGTCAATAAGAAGGTCCAAGGGATACAGTAAACCTGAAGTGAAGCATCGGAATCTATAACTAGTGTCACAGGAATGGTTCAAAACATAGACAAGAAGAAGAGTCAGTCTTCTTGTACTTAAGTTGGCATTGTGCCTTTTGTATTTAATTCCGATGCAATTTCTGTCTTTCATCGTCAATAAGAAGGTCAGAGGGATACAGTAAACCTGAAGTGAAGCATCGGAATCTATAACTAGTGTCACAGGAATGGTTCAAAACATAGTCAGTAGGAAGAGTCAGTCTTCATGTACTTAAGTCGGCATTGTGCCTTTTCTATTTAATTCCGATGCAATATCTGTGTTTCATCGTCAATAAGAAGGACAGAAGCATACAGTAAACCTGAAGAGAAGCATCGGAATCTATAACTAGAGTCACAGGAATGGTTCCAAAGATAGTCAGGAAGAAGAGTCAGTCTTCTTGTACTTAAGTCGGCATTGTGCCTATTCTATTTAATTCCGATGCAATTTCTGTGTTTCATCGTCAATAAGAAAGTCCAAGGGATACAGTACACCTGAAGTGAATCAACGGAATCTATGACTAGTGTCACAGGAATAGTTCAAAACATAGTCAGTACGAAGAGTCAGTCTTCTTGTACTTAAGTCGGCATTGTGCCTTTCGTATCTAATTCCGAAGCAATTTCTCTGTTTCATCGTCAATAAGAGGGTCAGAGGGATACAGTAAACCTGAAGTGAAACATCGTAATCTATAACTAGTCTCACAGGAATGGTTCAAAACATAGACAGTAGGAAGAATCAGTCTTCTTGTATTTAAGTCGGCATTGTGCCTTTTGTATTTTACTCCGATGCACTATCTGTGTTTCATCGTCATTAAGAAGATCCAAGGGATACGGTAAACCTGAAATGTAGCATCAGAATCTATAACAAATGTCACAGGAATGGTTCAAAGCATAGACAGTAGGAAGATTCATTCTACATTTACTTAAGTCGGCATCGTGCCTTTTGTATTTCTTCCCAATGCAATTTCTGTGTTTCATCGTCAATAAGAAGGTCACAGTGATACAGTTAAACTGAAGTGAAGCATCGGAATCTATAACTAGTGTCACAGGAATGGTTCAAATCATAGTCAGTAAGAAGAGTCATTCTTCTTGTACTTAAGTCGGTATTGTGCCTTTTGTATTTAATTCCGGTGCAATTTCTGTGTTTCATCGTCAATAAGAAGGTCCAAGGGACACAGTAAACCTGAAGTAAAGCATCGGAATCTATAACTAATGTCACAGGAATCGTTCAAAGCATACACAGTAGGAAGAGTCAGTTTTCTTGTACTTAAGTCTGCATTGTGCCTTTTGTATTTAATTCCGATGCAATTCCTGTGTTTCGTCGTCAATACGAAGGTCCAAGGTATACAGTAAACCTAAATTGATGCATCAGAATCTATAACTAGTGTCGCAGGAATGGTTGAAAACATAGACCGAAAGAAGACTCAGTCTTCTTATACTTAAGTCGGCATTGTGCATTTTGTATTTAATTCCGATGCAATATCTGAGTTTCATCTTCAATAAGAAGGTCAGAGGGATACAGTAAACCTGAAGTGAAGCATCGGAATTCATAACTAGTGTCACAGGAATGGTTCATAACAGTCAGTAAGAAGGGTCAGTCCTCTTGTACTTAAGTCGGCATTGTGGCTTTTGTATTTAATTCCGATGAAATTTCTGTGTTTCATCGTCAATTAGAAGGCCCAAGGGATCCGGTAAATCTGAGGTGAAACATCTGAATCTATAACTAGTGTCACAGGAATGGTTCAAAGCATTGACAGTAAGGTGAGTGAGGCTTCTTGTACTTAAGTCGGCATTGGCCTTTTCTATTTAAATCCGATGCAATATCTGTGTTTCATCGTCAATAAGAAGGTCAGAGGGATACAGTAAACCTGAAGTGAAGCATCGGAATCAATATCTAGTGCCACAGGAATGGTTCAAATCATAGTCAGTAAGAAGAGTCAGTCTTCTTGTAATTAAGTAGGCATTGTCCCTTCTGTAATTAATTCCGATACAATTTCTGTGTTTCATCGTCAATAAGAACGTCTAAGGGATACAGTAAACCTGAAGTGAAGCATCCGAATCTATAACTAGAGTCACAGGAATGGTTCCAAAGATAGTCAGGAAGAAGTGTCAGTCTTCTTGTACTTTAGTCGACATTGTGCCTTTTGTATTTAATTCCGATGCAATATCTGTGTTTTGTCGTCAATTTGAAGGTCAGTGGGATACAGTAAACCTGAAGTGAAGCATCGGAATCTATAACTAGTGACACAGGAATGGTTCAAAACAGTCAGTAGGAAGAGTCAGTCTTCTTGTACCTAGGTCGGCATTGTGCCTTTTGTATTTAAATCCGATGCAATTTCTGTGTTTCATCGTCAATAAGAAGGTCCAAGGGATACAGTAAATCTGAGGTGAAGCATCGGAATCTATAACTATTGTCACAGGAATGGTACAAACATAGACAAAAAGAAGAGTCAGTCTTCTTGTACTTAAGTCGGCATTGATCCTTTTGTATTTAATTCCGATGCAATTTCCGAGTTTCATCGTCAATAAGAAGGTCAGAGGGATACACTAAACCTGAAGTGAAGCATCGGAATCTATAACTAGTGTCACAGGAGTGGTTCAAAACATAGACAGTAGGAAGAATCAGTCTTCTTGTATTTAAGTCGGCATTGTGCCTTTTGTATTTTACTCCGATGCACTATCTGTGTTTCATCGTCAATAAGAAGATACAAGGGATACAGTAAACCTGAAATGAAGCATCAGAATCTATAACAAGTGTCACAGGAATGGTTCAAAACATAGACAGTAGGAAGATTCATTCTACATTTACTTAAGTCGGCATCGTGCCTTTTGTATTTCTTTCCAATGCAATTTCTGTGTTTCATCGACAATAAGAAGGTCAGAGTGATACAGTTAACCTGAAGTGAAGCATCGGAATCTATAACTAGTGTCACAGGAATGGTTCAAATCATAGTCAGTAAGAAGAGTCAGTCTTCTTGTACCTAAGTCGGTATTGTGCCTTTTGTATTTAATTCCGATGCAATTTCTGTGTTTCATCGTCAGTAAGAAGGTCCAAGGGACACAGTAAACCTGAAGTAAAGCATCGGAATCTATAACTAGTGTCACAGGAATCGTTCAAAACATACACAGTAGGAAGAGTCAGTCTTCTTGTACTTAAGTCGTCATTGTGCCTTTTCTATTTAATTCCGATGCAATTTCTGTGTTTCATCGTCAAAAAGAAGGTCAGAGGGATACAGTAAACCTGAAGTGAAACATCAGAATCTTTAATTAGTCTCACAGGAATGGTTCAAAGCATAGACAGAAGGAAGAGTCAGTCTTCTTGTATTTAAGTCGGCATTGTGCCTTTTGTATTTAACTCCGATGCACTATCTGTGTTTCATCGTCAATAAGAAGGTCCAAGGGATACAGTAAACCTGAAGTGAAGCATCGGAATCAATAACTAGTGCCACAGGATTGGTTCAAAACATAGACAAAAAGAAGAGTCAGTCTTCTTGTACTTAAGTCGGCATTGTGCCTTTTGTATTTAATTACGATGCAATTTCTGAGTTTCATCGTCAATACGAAAGTCACAGGGATACAGTAAACCTGAAGTGAAGCATCGGAATCTGTAACTAGTGTCACAGGAATGGTTCAAAACAGTCAGTAAGAAAAGTCACTCTTCTTGTACTTAAGTCGGCATTGTGCATTTTGTATTTAATTCCGATGCCATTTCTGTGTTTCATTGTCAATAAGATGGTCCAAGGGATACAGTAAACCTGAAGTGAAGCATCGGAATCTATAACTAGTGTCACAGGAATGGCTCAAAACATAGACAGTGAGAAGGGTCAGTCTTCTTGTACTTTAGTCGGCATTGTGATTCTTCTATTTAATTCCGATGCAATTTCTGTGTTTCATCGTCAATAAGAAGGTCAGAGGGATACAGTAAACTTGAAGTGAAGCATCGGAATCTATAACTAGTGTCACAGGAATCGTTCAAAACATAGTCAGTAAGAAGAGTCAGTCTTCTTGTACTTAAGTCGGCCTTGTGCCTTTTCTATTTAATTCCGATGCAATATCTGTGATTCATCGTCAATAAGAAGGTCACAGGGATACAGTAAACCTGAAGTGAAGCATCGGAAACTATAACTAGTGTCACAGGAATGGTTCAAAGCATAGACAGTAGGAAGAGTCAGTCTTCTTGTACTTTAGTCGGCATTGTGATTCTTCTATTTAATTCCGATGCAATTTCTGTGTTTCATCGTCAATAAGAAGGTCAGAGGGATACAGTAAACTTGAAGTGAAGCATCGGAATCTATAACTAGTGTCACAGGAATGGTTCAAACATAGTCAGTAAGAAGAGTCAGTCTTCTTGTACTTAAGTCGGCCTTGTGCCTTTTCTATTTAATTCCGGTGCAATTTCTGTGTTTCATCGTCAATAAGAAGGTCAGAGGGATACAGTACACCTGAAGTGAATCAACGGAATCTATGACTAGTGTCACAGGAATAGTTCAAAACATTGTCAGTACGAAGAGTCAGTCTTCTTGTACTTAAGTGGGCATTGTGCCTTTTGTATCTAATTCGGATGCAATTTCTCTGTTTCATCGTCAATAAGATGGTCAGAGGGATACAGTAAACCTAAAGTGAAGCATCGGAATCTATAACTAATGTCACAGGAATGGTTCAAAATCATTGACAATAAGAAAGGTCAGTCTTCTTGTACTTTAGTCGACATTGTGCCTTTTGTATTTAATTCCGATGCAATATCTGTGTTTCGGTTTCAATATGAAGGTCAGAGGGATACAGTAAACCTGAAGTGAAGCATCGGAATCTATAACTAGTGTCACAGGAATGGTTCAAAACAGTCAGTAGGAAGAGTCAGTCTTCTTGTACCTAGGTCGGCATTGTGCCTTTTGTATTTAATTCCGATGCAATTTCTGTGTTTCATCGTCAATAAGAAGGTCCAAGGGATACAGTAAATCTGAGGTGAAGCATCGGAATCTATAACTAGTGTCACAGGAATGGTTCAAAACATTGACAGTAAGAAGAGTCAGTCTTCTTGTACTTAAGTCGGCATTGTTGATTTTTATTTAACTCCGATGCAATTTCTGTGTTTCATCGTTAAAAAGAAGGTTAGAGGGATACAATAAACCTGAAGTGAAGCATCGGAATCTACAACTGGTCTCACAGGAATGGTTCAAAATATAGACAGTAGGAAGAGTCAGTCTTCTTGTACTTAAGTCGGCATTGTGCCTTTTCTATTTAATTCCGATGCAATATCTGTGTTTCATCGTCAATAAGAAGGACAGAAGGATACAGTAAATCTGAAGAGAAGCATCGGAATCTGTAACAAGTGTCACAGGAATGGTTCAAAACATAGACAGTAGGAAGAGTCAGTCTTCTTGTACTTAAGTCGGCATTGTGCCTTTTGTATTTACTTCCGATGCAATTTCTGTGTTTCGTCGTCAATAAGAAGGTCCAAGGGATACAGTA
Organism: Schistocerca piceifrons; assembly: GCF_021461385.2. Classification (NCBI taxonomy): domain Eukaryota; kingdom Metazoa; phylum Arthropoda; class Insecta; order Orthoptera; family Acrididae; genus Schistocerca; species Schistocerca piceifrons. The sequence goes on along the minus strand of NW_025727719.1, from coordinate 36,468 downwards.
AACCTGAAGTGAAGCATCGGAATCTATAACTAGTGTCACAGGAATGGTTCAAAACATAGACAAGAAGAAGAGTCAGTCTTCTTGTACTTAAGTTGGCATTGTGCCTTTTGTATTTAATTCCGATGCAATTTCTGTCTTTCATCGTCAATAAGAAGGTCAGAGGGATACAGTAAACCTGAAGTGAAGCATCGGAATCTATAACTAGTGTCACAGGAATGGTTCAAAACATAGTCAGTAGGAAGAGTCAGTCTTCATGTACTTAAGTCGGCATTGTGCCTTTTCTATTTAATTCCGATGCAATATCTGTGTTTCATCGTCAATAAGAAGGACAGAAGCATACAGTAAACCTGAAGAGAAGCATCGGAATCTATAACTAGAGTCACAGGAATGGTTCCAAAGATAGTCAGGAAGAAGAGTCAGTCTTCTTGTACTTAAGTCGGCATTGTGCCTATTCTATTTAATTCCGATGCAATTTCTGTGTTTCATCGTCAATAAGAAAGTCCAAGGGATACAGTACACCAGAAGTGAATCATCATAATCTATAACTAGTGTCACAGAAATGGTTCAAAACATAGTCAGTACGAAGAGCCAGTCTTCTTGTACTTAAGTCGGCATTGTGCCTTTTGTATCTAATTCCGATGCAATATCTGTGTTTCATCGTCAATAAGAATGTCGGAGGGATGCTGTAAACCTGAAGTGAAGCATCGGAATCTATAACCAGTGTCACAGGAATGGTTCAAACATAGTCAGTAGGAAGAGTCAGTCTTCTTGTACTTAAGTCGGCATTGTGCCTTTTGTATCTAATTCCGATGCAATATCTGTGTTTCATCGTCAATAAGAATGTCGGAGGGATGCTGTAAACCTGAAGTGAAGCATCGGAATCTATAACCAGTGTCACAGGAATGGTTCAAAACATAGTCAGTAGGAAGAGTCAGTCTTCTTGTACTTAAGTCGGCATTGTGCCTTTTCTATTTAATTCCGATGCAATATCTGTGCTTCATCGTCAAAAAGAAGGTCAGAGGGATACAGTAAACCTGAAGTGAAACATCGTAATCTATAACTAGTCTCACAGGAATGGTTCAAAACATAGACAGTAGGAAGAATCAGTCTTCTTGTATTTAAGTCGGCATTGTGCCTTTTGTATCTTACTCCGATGCACTATCTGTGTTTCATCGTCAATAAGAAGATCCAAGGGATACAGTAAACCTGAAATGAAGCATCAGAATCTATAACAAGTGTCACAGGAATGGTTCAAAACATAGACAGTAGGAAGATTCATTCTACATTTACTTAAGTCGGCATCGTGCCTTTTGTATTTCTTTCCAATGCAATTTCTGTGTTTCATCGTCAATAAGAAAGTCAGAGTGATACAGTTAACCTAAAGTGAAGCATCGGAATCTATAACTAGTGTCACAGGAATGGTTCAAATCATAGTCAGTAAGAAGAGTCAGTCTTCTTGTACTTAAGTCGGCATTGTGCCTTTTGTATTTAATTCCGATGGAATTCCTGTGTTTCGTCGTCAATCAGAAGGTCCAAGGTATACAGTAAACCTGAATTGAAGCATCGGAATCTATAACAAGTGTCACAGGAATAGTTCAAAACATAGACCAAAAGAAGACTCAGTCTTCTTATACTTAAGTCGGCATTGTGCATTTTGTATTTAATTCCGATGCAATATCTGAGTTTCATCGTCAATAGGAAGGTCAGGGGGATACAGTTAACCTGAAGTGAAGCATCGGAATCCATAACTAGTGTCATAGGAATGGTTCATAACAGTCAGTAAGAAGGGTCAGTCCTCTTGTACTTAAGTCCGCATTGTGGCTTTTGTATTTAATTCCGATGCAATTTCTGTGTTTCAGCGTCAATTAGAAGGCCCAAGGGATCCGGTAAATCTGAGGTGAAACATCGGAATCTATAACTAGTGTCACAGGAATGGTTCAAAACATTGACAGTAAGATGAGTCAGGCTTCTTGTACTTAAGTCGGCATTGTGCCCTTTCAATTTAATTCCGATGCAATATCTGTGTTTCATCGTCAATAAGAAGGTCAGAGGGATACAGTAAACCTGAATTGAAGCATCGGAATCAATATCTAGTGCCACAGGAATGGTTCAAATCATAGTCAGTAAGAGGAGTCAGTCTTCTTGTAATTAAGTAGCCATTGCGCCTTCTGTAATTAATTCCGATGCAATTTCTGTGTTTCATCGTCAATAAGAACGTCCAAGGGATACAGTAAACCTGAAGTGAGGCATCAGAATCTATAACTAGTGTCACAGGAATGGTTCAAATCATAGACAGTAGGAAGAGTAAGTCTTCTTGTACATAAGTTGGCACTGCGCCTTTTCAATTTAATTCCGATGCTATTTCTGTGTTACATCGTCAATAAGAAAGTCCAAGGGATACAGTACACCTGAAGTGAATCAACAGAATCTATGACTAGTGTCACAGGAATAGTTCAAAACATAGTCAGTACGAAGAGTCAGTCTTCTTGTACTTAAGTCGGCATTGTGCCTTTTGTATCTAATTCCGATGCAATTTCTCTGTTTCATCGTCAATAAGAAGGTCAGAGGTATACAGTAAACCAGAAGTGAAGCATCGGAATCTATAACTAATGTCACAGGAATGGTTCAAAACATTGACAGAAAGAAGGGTCAGTCTTCTTGTACTTTAGTCGACATTGTGCCTTTTGTATTTAATTCCGAAGCAATATCTGTGTTTCGTCGTCAATATGAAGGTCAGAGGGATACAGTAAACCTGAAGTGATGCATCGGAATCTATAACTAGTGTCACAGGAATGGTTCAAAACAGTCAGTAGGAAGAGTCAGTCTTCTTGTACCTAGGTCGGCATTGTGCCTTATGTATTTAAATCCGATGCAATTTCTGTGTTTCATAGTCAATAAGAAGGTCCAAGGGATACAGTAAATCTGTGGTGAAGCATCGGAATCTATAACTATTGTCACAGGAATGGTTCAAAACATAGACAAAAAGAAGAGTCAGTCTTCTTGTACTTAAGTCGGCATTGATCCTTTTGTATTTTATTCCGATGCAATTTCTGTGTTTCATCGACAATAAGAAGGTCAGAGGGATACACTAAACCTGAAGTGAAGCATCGGAATCTATAACTAGTGTCACAGGAATGGTTCAAAACATAGACAGTAGGAAGAATCAGTCTTCTTGTATTTAAGTCGGCATTGTGCCTTTTGTATTTTACTCCGATGCACTATCTGTGTTTCATCGTCAATAAGAAGATCCAAGGGATACAGTAAACCTGAAATGAAGCATCAGAATCTATAACAAGTGTCACAGGAATGGTTCAAATCGTAGACAGTAGGAAGATTCATTCTACATTTACTTAAGTCGGCATCGTGCCTTTTGTATTTCTTTCTAATGCAATTTCTGTGTTTCATCGACAATAAGAAGGTCAGAGTGATACAGTTAACCTGAAGTGAAGCATCAGAATCTATAACTAGTGTCACAGGAATGATTCAAAACAGTCAGTAAGAAGGGTCAGTCCTCTTGTACTTAAGTCGGCATTGTGGCTTTTGTATTTAATTCCGATGCAATTTCTGTGTTTCATCGTCGATTAGAAGGCCCAAGCGATCCAGTAAATCTCAGGTGAAGCATCGGAATCTATAACTAGTGTCACAGGAATGGTTCAAAGCATTGACAGTAAGATGAGTCAGTCTTCTTGTACTTAAGTCGGCATTGTGCCTTTTCAATTTAATTCCGATGCAATATCTGTATTTCATCGTCAAAAAGAAGGTCTGAGGGATACTGTAAATCTCAATTGAAACATTGGAATCAATAACTAGTGTCACAGGAATGGTTCAAAACATAGACAGTAGGAAGAGTCAGTCTTCTTGTACTTAAGTCGGCATTGTGCCTTTTCTACATAATTCCGATGCAATTTCTGTGTTTCATCGTCAAAATGAAGGTCAGAGGCATACAGTAAACCTGAAGTGAAGCATCGGAATCTATAACTAGTGTCACAGGAATGGTTCAAAACATAGTCAGTAAGAAGAGTCAGTCTTCTTGTACTTAAGTCGGCATTGTGCCTTTTCAATTTAATTCCGATGCAATATCTGTGTTTCATCGTCAATAAGAAGGTCAGAGGGATACAGTAAACCTGAAGTGAAGCATCGGAATCAATATCTAGTGCCACAGGAATGGTTCAAATCATAGTCAGTAAGAAGAGTCAGTCTTCTTGTACTTAAGTAGGCATTGTGCGTTCTGTATTTAATTCCGATGCAATTTCTGTGTTTCATCGTCAAAAAGAACGTCCAAGGGATACAGTAAACCTGAAGTGAGGCATCGGAATCAATAACTAGTGTCACAGGAATGGTTCAAAACATAGACAGTAGGAAGAGTCAGTCTTCTTGTACTTAACTCGTCATTGTGCCTTTTGTATCTAATTCCGATGCAATTTCTCTGTGTCATTGTCAATATGAAGGTCAGAGGGATACAGTAAACCTGAAGTGAAGCATCGGAATCTATAACTAATGTCACAGGAATGGTTCAAAACATTGACAGTAAGAAGGGTCAGTCTTCTTGTACTTTAGTCGACATTGTGCCTTTTGTGTTTAATTCCGATGCAATTTCTGAGTTTCATCGTCAATAAGAAGGTCAGAGGGATACACTAAACCTGAAGTGAAGCATCGGAATCTATAACTAGTGTCACAGGAATGGTTCAAAGCATAGTCAGTAAGAAGAGTCAGTCTTCTTGTACTTAAGTCGGCATTGTGCCTTTTCTATTTAATTCCGATGCAATATCTGTGTTTCATCGTCAATAAGAAGGACAGAGGGATACAGTAAACCTGTAGTGAAGCATCGGAATCTATAACTAGTGTCACAGGAATGGTTCCCATCTTAGTCAGTAAGAAGAGTCAATCTTCTTGTACTTAAGTCGGCATTATGCCTTTTCTATTTAATTCCGATGCAATTTCTGTGTTTCATCGCCAAAAAAAAGGTCAGAGGGATACAGTAAACCTGAAGTGAAACATCGGAATCTATAATTAGTCTCACAGGATTGGGTCAAAACATAGACAGTAGGAAGAGTCAGTCTTCTTGTATTTAAGCCGGCATTGTGCCTTTTGTATTTAACTCCGATGCACTATCTGTGTTTCATCGTCAACAAGAAGATCCAAGGGCTACAGTAATCCTGAAATGAAGCATCGGAATCTATAACAAGTGTCACAGGAATGGTTCAAAACATAGACAGTAGGAAGATTCATTCTACATGTACTTAAGTCGGCATCGTGCCTTTTGTATCGATTTCCGATGCAATTTCTGTGTATCATCGTCAATAAGAAGGTCACAGGGATACAGTTAACCTGAAGTGAAGCATCGGAATCTATAACTAGTGTCACAGGAATGGTTCAAATCATAGACAAGAAGAAGAGTCAGTCTTCTTGTACTTAAGTTGGCATTGTGCCTTTTGTATCTAATTCCGATGCAATATCTGTGTTTCATCGTCAATAAGAATGTCGGAGGGATACTGTAAACCTGAAGTGAAGCATCGGAATCTATAACTAGTGACACAGGAATGGTTCAAAGCATAGTCAGTAGGAAGAGTCAGTCTTCTTGTACTTTAGTCGGCATTGTGCCTTTTCTATTTAATTCCGATGCCATTTCTGTGTTTCATCGTCAAAAAGAAGGTCAGAGGGATACAGTAAACATGAAGTGAAACATCGTAATCTATAACTAGTCTCACAGGAATGGTTCAAAACATAGACAGTAGGAAGAATCAGTCTTCTTGTATTGAAGTCGACATTGTGCCTTTTGTATTGTACTCCGATGCACTATCTGTGTTTCATCGTCAATAAGAAGATCCAAGGGATACAGTAAACCTGAAATGAAGCATCAGAATCTATAACAAGTGTCACAGGAATGGTTCAAATCATAGACAGTAGGAAGATTCATTCTACATTTACTTAAGTCGGCATCGTGCCTTTTATATTTCTTTCCAATGCAATTTCTGTGTTTCATAGTTAATAAGAAGGTCAGAGTGATACAGTTAACCTGAAGTGAAGCATCGGAATCTATAACTAGTGTCACAGGAATGGTTCAAATCATAGTCAGTAAGAAGTGTCAGTCTTCTTTTAGTTAAGTCGGTATTGTGCCTTTTGTATTTAATTCCGGTGCAATTTCTGTGTTTCATCGTCAATAAGAAGGTCCAAGGGACACAGTAAACCTGAAGTAAAGCATCGGAATCTATAACTAATGTCACAGGAATCGTTCAAAACATACACAGTAGGAAGAGTCAGTCTTCTTGTACTTAAGTCGGCATTGTGCCTTTTGTATTTAATTCCGATGCAATTCCTGTGTTTCGTCGTCAATAAGAACGTCCAAGGGATACAGTAAACCTGAAGTGAGGCATCGGAATCTATAACTAGTGTCACAGGAATGGTTGAAAACATAGACCAAAAGAAGACTCAGTCTTCTTATACTTAAGACGGCATTGTGCCTTTTGTATTTAATTCCGATGCAATATCTGAGTTTCATCGTCAATAAGAAGGTCAGAGGGATACATTAAACCTGAAGTGAAGCATCGGAATCCTTAACTAGTGTCACAGGAATGGTTCAAATCATAGACAAAAAGAAGAGTCAGTCTTCTAGTACTTAAGTCGGCATTGATCCTTTTGCATTTAATTCCGATGCAATTTCAGAGTTTCATCGTCAATAAGAAGGTCAGAGGGATACACTAAACCTGAAGTGAAGCATCGGAATCTATAACTAGTGTCACAGGAATGGTTCAAAACATAGACAGTAGGAAGAATCAGTCTTCTTGTATTTAAGTCGGCATTGTGCCTTTTGTATTTTACTCCGATGCACTATCTGTGTTTCATCGTCAATAAGAAGATCCATGGGATACAGTAAACCTGAAATGAAGCATCAGAATCTATAACAAGTGTCACAGGAATGGTTCAAAACATAGACAGTAGGAAGATTCATTCTACATTTACTTAAGTCGGCATCGTGCCTTTTGTATTTCTTTCAAATGCAATATCTGTGTTTCATCGACAATAAGAAGGTCAGAGTGATACAGTAAACCTGAAGTGAAGCATCGGAATCTATAACTAGTGTCACAGGAATGGTTCAAAGCATAGACAGTAGGAAGAGTCAGTCTTCTTGTACTTTAGTCGGCATTGTGATTCTTCTATTTAATTCCGATGCAATTTCTGTGTTTCATCGTCAATAAGAAGGTCAGAGGGATACAGTAAACTTGAAGTGAAGCATCGGAATCTATAACTAGTGTCACAGGAATGGTTCAAAACATAGTCAGTAAGAAGAGTCAGTCTTCTTGTACTTAAGTCGGCCTTGTGCCTTTTCTATTTAATTCCGGTGCAATTTCTGTGTTTCATCGTCAATAAGAAGGTCAGAGGGATACAGTACACATGAAGTGAATCAACGGAATCTATGACTAGTGTCACAGGAATAGTTCAAAACATTGTCAGTACGAAGAGTCAGTCTTCTTGTACTTAAGTCGGCATTGTGCCTTTTCAATTTAATTCCGATGCAATATCTGTGTTTCATCGTCAATAAGAAGGTCAGAGGGATACAGTAAACCTGAAGTGAAGCATCGGAATCAATATCTAGTGCCACAGGAATGGTTCAAATCATAGTCAGTAAGAAGAGTCAGTCTTCTTGTACTTAAGTAGGCATTGTGCGTTCTGTATTTAATTCCGATGCAATTTCTGTGTTTCATCGTCAAAAAGAACGTCCAAGGGATACAGTAAACCTGAAGTGAGGCATCGGAATCAATAACTAGTGTCACAGGAATGGTTCAAAACATAGACAGTAGGAAGAGTCAGTCTTCTTGTACTTAACTCGTCATTGTGCCTTTTGTATCTAATTCCGATGCAATTTCTCTGTGTCATTGTCAATATGAAGGTCAGAGGGATACAGTAAACCTGAAGTGAAGCATCGGAATCTATAACTAATGTCACAGGAATGGTTCAAAACATTGACAGTAAGAAGGGTCAGTCTTCTTGTACTTTAGTCGACATTGTGCCTTTTGTATTTAATTCCGATGCAATTTCTGAGTTTCATCGTCAATAAGAAGGTCAGAGGGATACACTAAACCTGAAGTGAAGCATCGGAATCTATAACTAGTGTCACAGGAATGGTTCAAAGCATAGTCAGTAAGAAGAGTCAGTCTTCTTGTACTTAAGTCGGCATTGTGCCTTTTCTATTTAATTCCGATGCAATATCTGTGTTTCATCGTCAATAAGAAGGACAGAGGGATACAGTAAACCTGTAGTGAAGCATCGGAATCTATAACTAGTGTCACAGGAATGGTTCCCATCTTAGTCAGTAAGAAGAGTCAATCTTCTTGTACTTAAGTCGGCATTATGCCTTTTCTATTTAATTCCGATGCAATTTCTGTGTTTCATCGCCAAAAAAAAGGTCAGAGGGATACAGTAAACCTGAAGTGAAACATCGGAATCTATAATTAGTCTCACAGGATTGGGTCAAAACATAGACAGTAGGAAGAGTCAGTCTTCTTGTATTTAAGCCGGCATTGTGCCTTTTGTATTTAACTCCGATGCACTATCTGTGTTTCATCGTCAACAAGAAGATCCAAGGGCTACAGTAATCCTGAAATGAAGCATCGGAATCTATAACAAGTGTCACAGGAATGGTTCAAAACATAGACAGTAGGAAGATTCATTCTACATGTACTTAAGTCGGCATCGTGCCTTTTGTATCGATTTCCGATGCAATTTCTGTGTATCATCGTCAATAAGAAGGTCACAGGGATACAGTTAACCTGAAGTGAAGCATCGGAATCTATAACTAGTGTCACAGGAATGGTTCAAATCATAGACAAGAAGAAGAGTCAGTCTTCTTGTACTTAAGTTGGCATTGTGCCTTTTGTATCTAATTCCGATGCAATATCTGTGTTTCATCGTCAATAAGAATGTCGGAGGGATACTGTAAACCTGAAGTGAAGCATCGGAATCTATAACTAGTGACACAGGAATGGTTCAAAGCATAGTCAGTAGGAAGAGTCAGTCTTCTTGTACTTTAGTCGGCATTGTGCCTTTTCTATTTAATTCCGATGCCATTTCTGTGTTTCATCGTCAAAAAGAAGGTCAGAGGGATACAGTAAACATGAAGTGAAACATCGTAATCTATAACTAGTCTCACAGGAATGGTTCAAAACATAGACAGTAGGAAGAATCAGTCTTCTTGTATTGAAGTCGACATTGTGCCTTTTGTATTGTACTCCGATGCACTATCTGTGTTTCATCGTCAATAAGAAGATCCAAGGGATACAGTAAACCTGAAATGAAGCATCAGAATCTATAACAAGTGTCACAGGAATGGTTCAAATCATAGACAGTAGGAAGATTCATTCTACATTTACTTAAGTCGGCATCGTGCCTTTTATATTTCTTTCCAATGCAATTTCTGTGTTTCATAGTTAATAAGAAGGTCAGAGTGATACAGTTAACCTGAAGTGAAGCATCGGAATCTATAACTAGTGTCACAGGAATGGTTCAAATCATAGTCAGTAAGAAGTGTCAGTCTTCTTTTAGTTAAGTCGGTATTGTGCCTTTTGTATTTAATTCCGGTGCAATTTCTGTGTTTCATCGTCAATAAGAAGGTCCAAGGGACACAGTAAACCTGAAGTAAAGCATCGGAATCTATAACTAATGTCACAGGAATCGTTCAAAACATACACAGTAGGAAGAGTCAGTCTTCTTGTACTTAAGTCGGCATTGTGCCTTTTGTATTTAATTCCGATGCAATTCCTGTGTTTCGTCGTCAATAAGAACGTCCAAGGGATACAGTAAACCTGAAGTGAGGCATCGGAATCTATAACTAGTGTCACAGGAATGGTTGAAAACATAGACCAAAAGAAGACTCAGTCTTCTTATACTTAAGACGGCATTGTGCCTTTTGTATTTAATTCCGATGCAATATCTGAGTTTCATCGTCAATAAGAAGGTCAGAGGGATACATTAAACCTGAAGTGAAGCATCGGAATCCTTAACTAGTGTCACAGGAATGGTTCAAATCATAGACAAAAAGAAGAGTCAGTCTTCTAGTACTTAAGTCGGCATTGATCCTTTTGCATTTAATTCCGATGCAATTTCAGAGTTTCATCGTCAATAAGAAGGTCAGAGGGATACACTAAACCTGAAGTGAAGCATCGGAATCTATAACTAGTGTCACAGGAATGGTTCAAAACATAGACAGTAGGAAGAATCAGTCTTCTTGTATTTAAGTCGGCATTGTGCCTTTTGTATTTTACTCCGATGCACTATCTGTGTTTCATCGTCAATAAGAAGATCCATGGGATACAGTAAACCTGAAATGAAGCATCAGAATCTATAACAAGTGTCACAGGAATGGTTCAAAACATAGACAGTAGGAAGATTCATTCTACATTTACTTAAGTCGGCATCGTGCCTTTTGTATTTCTTTCAAATGCAATATCTGTGTTTCATCGACAATAAGAAGGTCAGAGTGATACAGTAAACCTGAAGTGAAGCATCGGAATCTATAACTAGTGTCACAGGAATGGTTCAAAGCATAGACAGTAGGAAGAGTCAGTCTTCTTGTACTTTAGTCGGCATTGTGATTCTTCTATTTAATTCCGATGCAATTTCTGTGTTTCATCGTCAATAAGAAGGTCAGAGGGATACAGTAAACTTGAAGTGAAGCATCGGAATCTATAACTAGTGTCACAGGAATGGTTCAAAACATAGTCAGTAAGAAGAGTCAGTCTTCTTGTACTTAAGTCGGCCTTGTGCCTTTTCTATTTAATTCCGGTGCAATTTCTGTGTTTCATCGTCAATAAGAAGGTCAGAGGGATACAGTACACATGAAGTGAATCAACGGAATCTATGACTAGTGTCACAGGAATAGTTCAAAACATTGTCAGTACGAAGAGTCAGTCTTCTTGTACTTAAGTCGGCATTGTGCCTTTTGTATCTAATTCGGATGCAATTTCTCTGTTTCATCGTCAATAAGAAGGTCAGAGGGATACAGTAAACCTAAAGTGAAGCATCGGAATCTATAACTAATGTCACAGGAATGGTTCAAAATCATTGACAGTATGAAAGGTCAGTCTTCTTGTACTTTAGTCGACATTGTGCTTTTTGTATTTAATTCCGATGCAATATCTGTGTTTCGGTTTCAATATGAAGGTCAGAGGGATACAGTAAACCTGAAGTGAAGCATCGGAATCTATAACTAGTGTCACAGGAATGGTTCAAAACAGTCAGTAGGAAGAGTCAGTCTTCTTGTACCTAGGTCGGCATTGTGCCTTTTGTATTTAATTCCGATGCAATTTCTGTGTTTCATCGTCAATAAGAAGGTCCAAGGGATACAGTAAATCTGAGGTGAAGCATCGGAATCTATAACTAGTGTCACAGGAATGGTTCAAATCATTGACAGTAAGAAGAGTCAGTCTTCTTGTACTTAAGTCGGCATTGTGGATTTTCTATTTAACTCCGATGCAATTTCTATGTTTCATCGTTAAAAAGAAGGTCAGAGGGATACAATAAACCTGAAGTGAATCATCGGAATCTACAACTGGTCTCACAGGAATGGTTCAAAATATAGACAGTAGGAAGAGTCAGTCTTCTTGTACTTAAGTCGGCATTGTGCCTTTTCTATTTAATTCCGATGCAATATCTGTGTTTCATCGTCAATAAGAAGGACAGAAGGATACAGTAAATCTGAAGAGAAGCATCGGAATCTGTAACAAGTGTCACAGGGATGGTTCAAAACATAGACAGTAGGAAGAGTCAGTCTTCTTGTACTTAAGTCGGCATTGTGCCTTTTGTATTTACTTCCGATGCAATTTCTGTGTTTCGTCGTCAATAAGAAGGTCCAAGGGATACAGTAAACCTGAAGTGAAGCATCGGAATCTATAACTAGTGTCACAGGAATGGTTCAAAACATAGACAAGAAGAAGAGTCAGTCTTCTTGTACTTAAGTTTGCATTGTGCCTTTTGTATTTAATTCCGATGCAATTTCTGTCTTTCATCGTCAATAAGAAGGTCAGAGGGATACAGTAAACCTGAAGTGAAGCATCGGAATCTATAACTAGTGTCACAGGAATGGTTCAAAACATAGTCAGTAGGAAGAGTCAGTCTTCATGTACTTAAGTCGGCATTGTGCCTTTTCTATTTAATTCCGATGCAATATCTGTGTTTCATCGTCAATAAGAAGGACAGAAGCATACAGTAAACCTGAAGAGAAGCATCGGAATCTATAACTAGAGTCACAGGAATGGTTCCAAAGATAGTCAGGAAGAAGAGTCAGTCTTCTTGTACTTAAGTCGGCATTGTGCCTATTCTATTTAATTCCGATGCAATTTCTGTGTTTCGTCGTCAATAAGAAAGTCCAAGGGATACAGTACACCAGAAGTGAATCATCATAATCTATAACTAGTGTCACAGAAATGGTTCAAAACATAGTCAGTACGAAGAGCCATTCTTCTTGTACTTAAGCCGGCATTGTGCCTTTTGTATCTAATTCCGATGCAATATCTGTGTTTCATCGTCAATAAGAATGTCGGAGGGATGCTGTAAACCTGAAGTGAAGCATCGGAATCTATAACCAGTGTCACAGGAATGGTTCAAACATAGTCAGTAGGAAGAGTCAGTCTTCTTGTACTTAAGTCGGCATTGTGCCTTTTGTATCTAATTCCGATGCAATATCTGTGTTTCATCGTCAATAAGAATGTCGGAGGGATGCTGTAAACCTGAAGTGAAGCATCGGAATCTATAACCAGTGTCACAGGAATGGTTCAAAACATAGTCAGTAGGAAGAGTCAGTCTTCTTGTACTTAAGTCGGCATTGTGCCTTTTCTATTTAATTCCGATGCAATATCTGTGCTTCATCGTCAAAAAGAAGGTCAGAGGGATACAGTAAACCTGAAGTGAAACATCGTAATCTATAACTAGTCTCACAGGAATGGTTCAAAACATAGACAGTAGGAAGAATCAGTCTTCTTGTATTTAAGTCGGCATTGTGCCTTTTGTATCTTACTCCGATGCACTATCTGTGTTTCATCGTCAATAAGAAGATCCAAGGGATACAGTGAACCCGAAATGAAGCATCAGAATCTATAACAAGTGTCACAGGAATGGTTCAAAACATAGACAGTAGGAAGATTCATTCTACATTTACTTAAGTCGGCATGGTGCCTTTTGTATTTCTTTCCAATGCAATTTCTGTGTTTCATCGTCAATAAGAAAGTCAGAGTGATACAGTTAACCTGAAGTGAAGCATCGGAATCTATAACTAGTGTCACAGGAATGGTTCAAATCATAGTCAGTAAGAAGAGTCAGACTTCTTGTACATAAGTCGGCATTGTGCCTTTTGTATTTAATTCCGATGGAATTCCTGTGTTTCGTCGTCAATAAGAAGGTCCAAGGTATACAGTAAACCTGAATTGAAGCATCGGAATCTATAACAAGTGTCACAGGAATAGTTCAAAACATAGACCAAAAGAAGACTCAGTCTTCTTATACTTAAGTCGGCATAGTGCATTTTGTATTTAATTCCGATGCAATATCTGAGTTTCATCGTCAATAGGAAGGTCAGAGGGATACAGTTAACCTGAAGTGAAGCATCGGAATCCATAACTAGTGTCATAGGAATGGTTCATAACAGTCAGTAAGAAGGGTCAGTCCTCTTGTACTTAAGTCCGCATTGTGGCTTTTGTATTTAATTCCGATGCAATTTCTGTGTTTCATCGTCAATAAGAACGTCCAAGGGATACAGTAAACCTGAAGTGAGGCATCGGAATCTATAACTAGTGTCACAGGAATGGTTCAAATCATAGACAGTAGGAAGAGTAAGTCTTCTTGTACATAAGTTGGCACTGCGCCTTTTCAATTTAATTCCGATGCTATTTCTGTGTTACATCGTCAATAAGAAAGTCCAAGGGATACAGTACACCTGAAGTGAATCAACAGAATCTATGACTAGTGTCACAGGAATAGTTCAAAACATAGTCAGTACGAAGAGTCAGTCTTCTTGTACTTAAGTCGGCATTGTGCCTTTTGTATCTAATTCCGATGCAATTTCTCTGTTTCATCGTCAATAAGAAGGTCAGAGGTATACAGTAAACCAGAAGTGAAGCATCGGAATCTATAACTAATGTCACAGGAATGGTTCAAAACATTGACAGAAAGAAGGGTCAGTCTTCTTGTACTTTAGTCGACATTGTGCCTTTTGTATTTAATTCCGATGCAATATCTGTGTTTCGTCGTCAATATGAAGGTCAGAGGGATACAGTAAACCTGAAGTGATGCATCGGAATCTATAACTAGTGTCACAGGAATGGTTCAAAACAGTCAGTAGGAAGAGTCAGTCTTCTTGTACCTAGGTCGGCATTGTGCCTTTTGTATTAAAATCCGATGCAATTTCTGTGTTTCATAGTCAATAAGAAGGTCCAAGGGATACAGTAAATCTGTGGTGAAGCATCGGAATCTATAACTATTGTCACAGGAATGGTTCAAAACATAGACAAAAAGAAGAGTCAGTCTTCTTGTACTTAAGTCGGCATTGATCCTTTTGTATTTTATTCCGATGCAATTTCTGTGCTTCATCGTCAATAAGAAGGTCAGAGGGATACACTAAACCTGAAGTGAAGCATCGGAATCTATAACTAGTGTCACAGGAATGGTTCAAAACATAGACAGTAGGAAGAATCAGTCTTCTTGTATTTAAGTCGGCATTGTGCCTTTTGTATTTTACTCCGATGCACTATCTGTGTTTCATCGTCAATAAGAAGATCCAAGGGATACAGTAAACCTGAAATGAAGCATCAGAATCTATAACAAGTGTCACAGGAATGGTTCAAAACATAGACAGTAGGAAGATTCATTCTACATTTACTTAAGTCGGCATCGTGCCTTTTGTATTTCTTTCTAATGCAATTTCTGTGTTTCATCGACAATAAGAAGGTCAGAGTGATGCAGTTAACCTGAAGTGAAGCATCAGAATCTATAACTAGTGTCACAGGAATGATTCAAAACAGTCAGTAAGAAGGGTCAGTCCTCTTGTACTTAAGTCGGCATTGTGGCTTTTGTATTTAATTCCGATGCAATTTCTGTGTTTCATCGTCGATTAGAAGGCCCAAGCGATCCAGTAAATCTCAGGTGAAGCATCGGAATCTATAACTAGTGTCACAGGAATGGTTCAAAGCATTGACAGTAAGATGAGTCAGTCTTCTTGTACTTAAGTAGGCATTGTGCGTTCTGTATTTAATTCCGATGCAATTTCTGTGTTTCATCGTCAAAAAGAACGTCCAAGGGATACAGTAAACCTGAAGTGAGGCATCGGAATCAATAACTAGTGTCACAGGAATGGTTCAAAACATAGACAGTAGGAAGAGTCAGTCTTCTTGTACTTAAGTCGTCATTGTGTCTTTTGTATCTAATTCCGATGCAATTTCTCTGTTTCATTGTCAATATGAAGGTCAGAGGGATACAGTAAACCTGAAGTGAAGCATCGGAATCTATAACTAATGTCACAGGAATGGTTCAAAACATTGACAGTAAGAAGGGTCAGTCTTCTTGTACTTTAGTCGACATTGTGCCTTTTGTATTTAATTCCGATGCAATTTCTGAGTTTCATCGTCAATAAGAAGGTCAGAGGGATACACTAAACCTGAAGTGAAGCATCGGAATCTATAACTAGTGTCACAGGAATGGTTCAAAGCATAGTCAGTAAGAAGAGTCAGTCTTCTTGTACTTAAGTCGGCATTGTGCCTTTTCTATTTAATTCCGATGCAATATCTGTGTTTCATCGTCAATAAGAAGGACAGAGGGATACAGTAAACCTGTAGTGAAGCATCGGAATCTATAACTAGTGTCACAGGAATGGTTCCCATCTTAGTCAGTAAGAAGAGTCAATCTTCTTGTACTTAAGTCGGCATTGTGCCTTTTCTATTTAATTCCGATGCAATTTCTGTGTTTCATCGCCAAAAAAAAGGTCAGAGGGATACAGTAAACCTGAAGTGAAACATCGGAATCTATAATTAGTCTCACAGGAATGGGTCAAAACATAGACAGTAGGAAGAGTCAGTCTTCTTGTATTTAAGTCGGCATTGTGCCTTTTGTATTTAACTCCGATGCACTATCTGTGTTTCATCGTCAACAAGAAGATCCAAGGGCTACAGTAATCCTGAAATGAAGCATCGGAATCTATAACAAGTGTCACAGGAATGGTTCAAAACATAGACAGTAGGAAGATTCATTCTACATGTACTTAAGTCGGCATCGTGCCTTTTGTATCGATTTCCGATGCAATTTCTGTGTATCATCGTCAATAAGAAGGTCAGAGGGATACAGTTAACCTGAAGTGAAGCATCGGAATCTATAACTAGTGTCACAGGAATGGTTCAAATCATAGACAAGAAGAAGAGTCAGTCTTCTTGTACTTAAGTTGGCATTGTGCCTTTTGTATCTAATTCCGATGCAATATCTGTGTTTCATCGTCAATAAGAATGTCGGAGGGATACTGTAAACCTGAAGTGAAGCATCGGAATCTATAACTAGTGACACAGGAATGGTTCAAAGCATAGTCAGTAGGAAGAGTCAGTCTTCTTGTACTTTAGTCGGCATTGTGCCTTTTCTATTTAATTCCGATGCCATTTCTGTGTTTCATCGTCAAAAAGAAGGTCAGAGGGATACAGTAAACATGAAGTGAAACATCGTAATCTATAACTAGTCTCACAGGAATGGTTCAAAACATAGACAGTAGGAAGAATCAGTCTTCTTGTATTGAAGTCGGCATTGTGCCTTTTGTATTGTACTCCGATGCACTATCTGTGTTTCATCGTCAATAAGAAGATCCAAGGGATACAGTAAACCTGAAATGAAGCATCAGAATCTATAACAAGTGTCACAGGAATGGTTCAAATCATAGACAGTAGGAAGATTCATTCTACATTTACTTAAGTCGGCATCGTGCCTTTTATATTTCTTTCCAATGCAATTTCTGTGTTTCATCGTTAATAAGAAGGTCAGAGTGATACAGTTAACCTGAAGTGAAGCATCGGAATCTATAACTAGTGTCACAGGAATGGTTCAAATCATAGTCAGTAAGAAGAGTCAGTCTTCTTTTACTTAAGTCGGTATTGTGCCTTTTGTATTTAATTCCGGTGCAATTTCTGTGTTTCATCGTCAATAAGAAGGTCCAAGGGACACAGTAAACCTGAAGTAAAGCATCGGAATCTATAACTAGTGTCACAGGAATGGTTCAAAACATAGACCAAAAGAAGACTCAGTCTTCTTATACTTAAGACGGCATTGTGCCTTTTGTATTTAATTCCGATGCAATATCTGAGTTTCATCGTCAATAAGAAGGTCAGAGGGATACAGTAAACCTGAAGTGAAGCATCGGAATCCTTAACTAGTGTCACAGGAATGGTTCAAAACATAGACCAAAAGAAGACTCAGTCTTCTTATACTTAAGACGGCATTGTGCCTTTTGTATTTAATTCCGATGCAATATCTGAGTTTCATCGTCAATAAGAAGGTCAGAGTGATACAGTTAACCAGAAGTGAAGCATCGGAATCTATAATTAGTCTCACAGGAATGGTTCAAAACATAGACATGAAGAAGAGTCAGTCTTCTTGTACTTAAGTTGGCATTGTGCCTTTTGTATTTAATTCCGATGCAATATCTGTCTTTCATCGTCAATAAGAAGGTCCTAGGGATAGAGTAAACCTGAAGTGAAGGATCGGAATCTATATCTAGTGTCACAGGAATGGTTCAAAACATAGTCAGTAAGAAGAGTCAGTCTTCTTGTACTTAAGTCGGCCTTCTGCCTTTTCTATTTAATTCCGATGCAATATCTGTGATTCATCGTCAATAAGAAGGTCAGAGGGATACAGTAAACCTGAAGTGAAGCATCGGAATCTATAACTAGTGTTACAGGAATGGATCCAAGCATAGTCAGTAAGAAGAGTCAGTCTTCTTGTACTTTAGTCGGCATTGTGCCTTTTCTGTTTAATACCGATGCAATTTCTGTGTTTCATCGTCAAAAAGAAAGTCCAAGGGATACAGTACAACTGAAGTGAATCAACAGGATCTATGACTAGTGTCACAGGAATAGTTCAAAACATAGTCAGTACGAAGAGTCAGTCTTCTTGTACTTAAGTCGGCATTGTGCCTTTTGTATCTAATTCCGATGCAATTTCTCTGTTTCATCGTCAATAAGAAGGTCAGAGGGATACAGTAAACCTGAAGTGAAGCATCGGAATCTATAACTAATGTCACAGGATGGTTTCAAAACATTGACAGTAAGAAGGGTCAGTCTTCTTGTACTTTAGTCGACATTGTGCCTTTTGTATTTAATTCCGATGCAATATCTGTGTTTCGTCGTCAATATGAAGGTCAGAGGGATACAGTGAACCTGAAGTGAAGCATCGGAATCTATAACTAGTGTCACAGGAATGGTTCAAAACAGTCAGTAGGAAGAGTCAGTCTTTTTGTACCAAGGTCGGCATTGTGCCTTTTGTATTTAAATCCGATGCAATTTCTGTGTTTCATCGTCAATAAGAAGGTCCAAGGGATACAGTAAATCTGAGGTGAAGCATCGGAATCTATAACTTATGTCACAGGAATGGTTCAAAACATAGACAAAAAGAAGAGTCAGTCTTCTTGTACTTAAGTCGGCATTGATCCTTTTGTATTTAATTCCGATGCAATTTATGAGTTTCATCGTCAATAAGAAGGTCAGAGGGATACACTAAACCTGAAGTGAAGCATCGGAATCTATAACTAGTGTCACAGGAATGGTTCAAAGCATAGTTAGTAGGAAGAGTCAGTCTTCTTGTACTTAAGTCGGCATTGTGCCTTTTCTACTTAATTCCGATGCAATATCTGTCTTTCATCGTCAATAAGAAGGACAGAGGGATACAGTAAGCATGTAGTGAAGCATCGGGATCTATAACTAGTGTCACAGGAATGGTTCCCAACTTAGTCAGTAAGAAGAGTCAGTCTTCTTGTACTTAAGTCGGCATTGTGCCTTTTCTATTTATTTCCGATGCAATTTCTGTGTTTCATCGTCAATAAGAAAGTCCAAGGGATACAGTACACCTGAAGAGAATCATCGGAATCTATAACTAGTGTCACAGGAATGGTTCAAAACATAGTCAGCACGAAGAGCCAGTCTTCTTGTACTTAAGTCGGCATTGTGCCTTTTCTATTTAATTCCGATGCAATTTCTGTGTTTCATCGTCAAAAAGAAGGTCAGAGGGATACAGTAAACCTGAAGTGACACATCAGAATCTATAATTAGTCTCACAGGAATGGTTCAAAACATAGACAGTAGGAAGAGTCAGTCTTCTTGTATTTAAGTCGGCATTGTGCCTTTTGTATTTAACTCAGATGCACTATCTGTGTTTCATTGTCAATAAGAAGATCCAAGGGATACGGTAATCCTGAAATGAAGCATCGGAATCTATAACAAGTGTCACAGGAATGGTTCAAAACATAGACAGTAGGAAGATTCATTCTACATGTACTTAAGTCGGCATCGTGCATTTTGTATTTATTTCCGATGCAATTTCTGTGTATCATCGTCAATAAGAAGGTCAGAGGGATACAGTTAACCTGAAGTGAAGCATCGGAATCTATAACTAGTGCCACAGGATTGGTTCAAAACATAGACAAAAAGAAGAGTCAGTCTTCTTGTACTTAAGTCGGCATTGTGCATTTTGTATTTAATTACGATGCAATTTCTGAGTTTCATCGTCATTACGAAGGTCAGAGGGATACAGTAAACCTGAAGTGAAGCATCGGAATCTGTAACTAGTGTCACAGGAATAATTCAAAGCAGTCAGTAAGAAAAGTCACTCTTCTTGTACATAAGTCAGCATTGTGTCTTTTGTATTTACCTCCGATGCAATTTCTGTGTTTCATCGTCAATAAGAAGGTCCCAGGGATATTGTAAACCTGAAGTGAAGCATCGGAATCTATAACTAATGTCACAGGAATCGTTCAAAGCATAGACAGTAGGAAGGGTCAGTCTTCTTGTACTTCAGTCGCCATTGTGCCTTTTGTATTTAATTCCGATACAATTTCTGTGTTTCGTCGTCAATAAGAAGGTCCAAGGTATACAGTAAACCTGAAGTGAAGCATCGGAATCTATAGCTAGTGTCACAGGAATGGTTCAAAACAGTCAGTAAGAAGGGTCAGTCTTCTTGTACTTTAGTCGACATTGTGCCTTTTGTATTTAATTCCGATGCAATATCTGTGTTTCGTCGTCAATATGAAGGTCAGAGGGATACAGTGAACCTGAAGTGAAGAATCGGAATCTATAACTAGTGTCACAGGAATAGTTCAAAACAGTCAGTAGGAAGAGTCAGTCTTTTTGTACCAAGGTCGGCATTGTGCCTTTTGTATTTAAATCCGATGCAATTTCTGTGTTTCATCGTCAATAAGAAGGTCCAAGGGATACAGTAAATCTGAGGTGAAGCATCGGAATCTATAACTTATGTCACAGGAATGGTTCAAAACATACACAAAAAGAAGAGTCAGTCTTCTTGTACTTAAGTCGGCATTGATCCTTTTGTATTTAATTCCGATGCAATTTATGAGTTTCATCGTCAATAAGAAGGTCAGAGGGATACACTAAACCTGAAGTGAAGCATCGGAATCTATAACTAGTGTCACAGGAATGGTTCAAAGCGTAGTTAGTAAGAAGAGTCAGTCTTCTTGTACTTAAGTCGGCATTGTGCCTTTTCTACTTAATTCCGATGCAATATCTGTCTTTCATCGTCAATAAGAAGGACAGAGGGATACAGTAAACCTGTAGTGAAGCATCGGGATCTATAACTAGTGTCACAGGAATGGTTCCCAACTTAGTCAGTAAGACGAGTCAGTCTTCTTGTACTTAAGTCGGCATTGTGCCTTTTCTATTTAATTCCGATGCAATTTCTGTGTTTCATCGTCAATAAGAAAGTCCAAGGGATACAGTACACCTGAAGAGAATCATCGGAATCTATAACTAGTGTCACAGGAATGGTTCAAAACATAGTCAGGACGAAGAGCCAGTCTTCTTGTACTTAAGTCGGCATTGTGCCTTTTCTATTTAATTCCGATGCAATTTCTGTGTTTCATCGTCAAAAAGAAGGTCAGAGGGATACAGTAAACCTGAAGTGACACATCAGAATCTATAATTAGTCTCACAGGAATGGTTCAAAACATAGACAGTAGGAAGCGTCAGTCTTCTTGTATTTAAGTCGGCATTGTGCCTTTTGTATTTAACTCCGATGCACTATCTGTGTTTCATTGTCAATAAGAAGATCCAAGGGATACAGTAATCCTGAAATGAAGCATCGGAATCTATAACAAGTGTCACAGGAATGGTTCAAAACATAGACAGTAGGAAGATTCATTCTACATGTACTTAAGTCGGCATCGTGCATTTTGTATTTATTTCCGATGCAATTTCTGTGTATCATCGTCAATAAGAAGGTCAGAGGGATACAGTTAACCTGAAGTGAAGCATCGGAATCTATAACTATTGCCCCAGGATTGGTTCAAAACATAGACAAAAAGAAGAGTCAGTCTTCTTGTACTTAAGTCGGCATTGTGCATTTTGTATTTAATTACGATGCAATTTCTGAGTTTCATCGTCAATACGAAGGTCAGAGGGATACAGTAAACCTGAAGTGAAGCATCGGAATCTGTAACTAGTGTCACAGGAATGGTTCAAAACAGTCAGTAAGAAAAGTCACTCTTCTTGTACTTAGGTCAGCATTGTGTCTTTTGTATTTAACTCCGATGCAATTTCTGTGTTTCATCGTCAATAAGAAGGTCCCAGGGATACAGTAAACCTGAAGTGAAGCATCGGAATCTATAACTAATGTCACAGGAATCGTTCAAAGCATAGACAGTAGGAAGAGTCAGTCTTCTTGTACTTCAGTCGCCATTGTGCCTTTTGTATTTAATTCCGATACAATTTCTGTGTTTCGTCGTCAATAAGAAGGTCCAAGGTATACAGTAAACCTGAAGTGAAGCATCGGAATCTATAGCTAGTGTCACAGGAATGGTTCAAAACAGTCAGTAAGAAGGGTCAGTCTTCTTGTACGTCAGTCGGCATTGTGCCTTTTGTATTTAATTCCGATGCAATTTCTGTGTTTCATCGTCAATAAGAAGGACTTAGTGATAGAGCAATCCTGAAGTGAAGCATCGGAATCTATAACTAGTGTCACAGGAATGTTTCAAAACATAGTCAGTAAGAAGAGTCAGTCTTCTTGTACTTCAGTCGCCATTGTGCCTTTTGTATTTAATTTCGATGCAATTTCTGTGTTTAATCGTCAATACGAAGGTCCAATGGATACAGTAAACCTGAAGTGAAGCATCGGAATATATAACTAGTTTCACAGGACTGGTTCAAAACTGTCAGTAAGAAGAGTCAGCATTCTTGTACTTAAGTCAGCATTTTGCATTTTGTATTTAATTCCGATGCCATTTCTGTGTTTCATTGTCCATAAGATGGTCCAAGGGATACAGTAAACCTGAAGTGAAGCATCGGAATCTATAACTAGTGTCACAGGAATGGTTCAAACATAGACAGTGAGAAGGGTCAGTTTTTTTGTACTTAGTCGGCATTGTGCCTTTTCTATTTAATTCTGATGCAGTTTCTGTGTTTCATCGTCAAAAAGAAGGTCAGAGGCATACAGTAAACCTGAAGTGAGGCGTCGGAATCTATAACTAGTGTCACAGGAATGGTTCAAAACATAGTCAGTAAGAAGAGTCAGTCTTCTTGTACTTAAGTCGGCATTGTGCCTTTTCTATTTAATTCCGATGAAATATCTGTGTTTCATCGTCAATAAGAAGGTCAGAGGGATACAGTAAACCTGAAGTGAAGCATCAGAATCAATATCTAGTGCCACAGGAATGGTTCAAATCATAGTCAGTAAGAAGAGTCAGACTTCTTGTACTTAAGTAGGCATTGTGCATTCTGTATTTAATTCCGATGCAATTTCTGTGTTTCATCGTCAATAAGAACGTCCAAGGGATACAGTAAACTTGAAGTGAGGCTTTGGAATCTATAACTAGTGTCACAGGAATGGTTCCAAACATAGTCAGTAAGAAGAGTCAGTCTTCTTGAACTTTAGTCGGCATTGTGCCTTTTCTATTTAATACCGATGCAATTTCTGTGTTTCATCGTCAATAAGAAAGTCCAAGGGATACAGTACACCTGAAGTGAATCAACGGAATCTATGACTAGTGTCACAGGAATAGTTCAAAACATAGTCAGTACGAAGAGTCAGTCTTCTTGTACTTAAGTCGGCATTGTGCCTTTCGTATCTAATTCCGATGCAATTTCTCTGTTTCATCGTCAATAAGAATGTCAGAGGGATACAGTAAACCTGAAGTGAAGCATCGGAATCTATAACTAATGTCACAGGAATGGTTCAAAGCATTGACAGTAAGAAGGGTCAGTCTTCTTGTACTTTAGTCGACATTGTGCCTTTTGTATTTAATTCCGATGCAATATCTGTGTTTCGTCGTCAATATGAAGGTCAGAGGGATACAGTAAACCTGAAGTGAACCATCGGAATCCATAACTAGTGTCACAGGAATGGTTCAAAACAGTCAGTAGGAAGAGTCAGTCTTTTTGTACCTAGGTCGGCATTGTGCCTTTTGTATTTAATTCCGATGCAATTTCTGTGTTTCATCGTCAATAAGAAGGTCCGAGGGATACAGTAAATCTGAGGTGAAGCATCGGGATCTATAACTAGTGTCACAGGAATGGTTCAAAACATTGACAGTAAGAAGAGTCAGTCTTCTTGTACTTAAGACGGCATTGTGGATTTTCTATTTAATTCCGATGCAATTTCTGTGTTTCATCGTTAAAAAGAAGGTCAGAGGGATACAATAAACCTGAAGTGAAGCATCGGAATCTACAACTAGTCTCACAGGAATGGTTCAAAACATAGACAGTAGGAAGAGTCAGTCTTCTTGTACTTAATTCGGCATTGTGCCTTTTTATTTAACTCCGATGCACTCTCTGTGTTTTATCGTCAATAAGAAGATCCAAGGGATACAGTAAACCTGAAATGAAGCATCGGAATCTGTAACAAGTGTCACAGGAATGGTTCAAAACATAGACAGTAGGAAGAGTCAGTCTTCTTGTACTTAAGTCGGCATTGTGCCTTTTCTATTTAATTCCGATGCAATATCTGTCTTTCATCGTCAATAAGAAGGACAGAGGGATACAGTAAATCTGTAGTGAAGCATCGGAATCTATAACTAGTGTCACAGGAATGGTTCCCAACTTAGTCAGTAAGAAGAGTCAGTCTTCTTGTACTTAAGTCGGTATTGTGCCTTTTCTATTTAATTCCGATGCAATTTCTGTGTTTCATCGTCAATAAGAAAGTCCAAGGGATACAGTACACCTGAAGAGAATCATCGGAATCTATAACTAGTGTCACAGGAATGGTTCAAAACATAGTCAGGACGAAGAGCCAGTCTTCTTGTACTTAAGTCGGCATTGTGCCTTATCTATTTAATTCCGATGCAATTTCTGTGTTTCATCGTCAAAAAGAAGGTCAGAGGGATACAGTAAACCTGAAGTGAAACATCAGAATCTATAATTAGTCTCACAGGAATGGTTCAAAACATAGACAGTAGGAAGAGTCAGTCTTCTTGTATTTAAGTCGGCATTGTGCCTTTTGTTTTTAACTCCGATGCACTATCTGTGTTTCATCGTCAATAAGAAGATCCAAGGGATACAGTAATCCTGAAATGAAGCATCGGAATCTATAACAAGTGTCACAGGAATGGTTCAAAACATAGACAGTAGGAAGATTCATTCTACATGTACTTAAGTCGGCATCGGGCCTTTTGTATTTATTTCCGATGCAATTTCTGTGTATCATCGTCAATAAGAAAGTCAGAGGGATACAGTTAACCTGAAGTGAAGCATCGGAATCTATAACTAGTGCCACAGGATTGGTTCAAAACATAGACAAAAAGAAGAGTCAGTCTTCTTGTACTTAAGTCGGCATTGTGCATTTTGTATTTAATTACGATGCAATTTCTGAGTTTCATCGTCAATACGAAGGTCAGAGGGATACAGTAAACCTGGAGTGAAGCATCGGAATCTGTAACTAGTGTCACAGTAATGGTTCAGAACAGTCAGTAAGAAAAGTCACTCTTCTTGTACTTAAGTCAGCATTGTGTCTTTTGTATTTAATTCCAATGCAGTTTCTGTGTTTCATCGTCAATAAGAAGGTCCCAGGGATACAGTAAACCTGAAGTGAAGCATCGGAATCTATAACTAATGTCACAGGAATCGTTCAAAACATAGACAGTAGGAAGAGTCAGTCTTCTTGTACTTCAGTCGCTATTGTGCCTTTTGTATTTAATTCCGATACAATTTCTGTGTTTCGTCGTCAATAAGAAGGTCCAAGGTATACAGTAAACCTGAAGTGAAGCATCGGAATCTATAGCTAGTGTCACAGGAATGGTTCAAAACAGTCAGTAAGTAGGGTCAGTCTTCTTGTACGTCAGTCGGCATTGTGCCTTTTGTATTTAATTCCGATGCAATTTCTGTGTTTCATCGTCAATAAGAAGATCCAAGGGATGCAGTAAATCTGAAATGAAGCATCGGAATCTGTAACAAGTGTCACAGGAATGGTTCAAAACATAGACAGTAGGAAGAGTCAGTCTTCTTGTACTTAAGTCGGCATTGTGCCTTTTGTATTTACTTCCGTTGCAATTTCTGTGTTTCGTCGTCAATAAGAATGTCAGAGGGATACAGTAAACCTGAAGTGAAGCATCGGAATCTATAACTAATGTCACAGGAATGGTTCAAAGCATTGACAATAAGAAGGGTCAGTATTCTTGTACTTTAGTCGACATTGTGCCTTTTGTATTTAATTCCGATGCAATATCTGTGTTTCGTCGTCAATATGAATGTCAGAGGGATACAGTAAACCTGAAGTGAACCATCGGAATCTATAACTAGTGTCACAGGAATGGTTCAAAACAGTCTGTAGGAAGAGTCAGTCTTCTTGTACCTAGGTCGGCATTGTGCCTTTTGTATTTAATTCCGATGCAATTTCTGTGTTTCATCGTCAATAAGAAGGTCCGACGGATACAGTAAATCTGAGGTGAAGCATCGGAATCTATAACTAGTGTCACAGGAATGGTTCAAAACATTGACAGTAAGAAGAGTCAGTCTTCTGGTACTTAAGTCGGCATTGTGGATTTTCTATTTAATTCCGATGCAATTTCTGTGTTTCATCGTTAAAAAGAAGGTCAGAGGGATACTATAAACCTGAAGTGAAGCATCGGAATCTACAACTAGTCAAACAGGAATGGTTCAAAACATAGACAGTAGGAAGAGTCAGTCTTCTTGTACTTCAGTCGCCATTGTGCCTTTTGTATTTAATTCCGATACAATTTCTGTGTTTCGTCGTCAATAAGAAGATCCAAGGGAAATAGTAAATCTGAAATGAAGCATCGGAATCTGTAACAAGTGTCACAGGAATGGTTCAAAACATAGACAGTAGGAAGAGTCAGTCTTCTTGTACTTAAGTCGGCATTGTGCCTTTTGTATTTACTTCCGTTGCAATTTCTGTGTTTCGTCGTCAATAAGAAGGTCCAAGGGATACAGAAAACGTGAAGAGAAGCATCGGAATCTATAACTAGTGTCACAGGAATGGTTCAAAACATATACAAGAAGAAGAGTCAGTCTTCTTGTACTTAAGTTGGCATTGTGCCTTTTGTATTTAATTCCGATGCGATTTCTGTCTTTCATCGTCAATAAGAAGGTCAGAGGGATACAGTAAACCTGAAGTGAAGCATCGGAATCTATAACTAGTGTCACAGGAATGGTTCAAATCATAGTCAGTAGGAAGAGTCAGTCTTCTTGTACTTAAGTCGGCATTGTGCCTTTTCTATTTAATTCCGATACAATATCTGTGTTTTATCGTCAATAAGAAGGACAGAAGGATACAGTAAACCTGAAGTGAAGCACCGGAATCTATAACTAGAGTCACAGGAATGGTTCCTAAGATAGTCAGGAAGAAGAGTCAGTCTTCTTGTACTTAAGTCGGCATTGTGCCTATTCTATTTAATTCCGATGCAATTTCTGTGTTTCATCGTCAATAAGAAAGTCCAAGGGATACAGAAAACGTGAAGTGAAGCATCGGAATCTATAACTAGTGTCACAGGAATGGTTCAAAACATAGTCAGTAGGAAGAGTCAGTCTTCTTGTACTTAAGTCGGCATTGTGCCTTTTCCATTTAATTCCGATGCAATATCTGTGTTTCATCGTGAAAAAGAAGGTCAGAGGGATACAGCAAACCTGAAGTGAAACATCGTAATCTATAACTAGTCTCACAGGAATTGTTCAAAACATAGACGGTAGGAAGAATCAGTCTTCTTGGATTTAAGTCGGCATTGTGCCTTTTGTATTTCACTCCGATGCACTATCTGTGTTTCATCGTCAATAAGAAGATCCAAGGGATACAGTAAACCTGAAATGAAGCATCAGAATCCATAACAAGTGTCACAGGAATGGTTCAAAACATAGACAGTAGGAAGATTCATTCTACATTTACTTAAGTCGGCATCGTGCCTTTTGTATTTCTTCCCAATGCAATTTCTGTGTGTCATCGTCAATAAGAAGGTCATAATGATACAGTTAACCTGAAGTGAAGCATCGGAATCTATAACTAGTGTCACAGGAATGGTTCAAATCATAGTCAGTAAGAAGAGTCAGTCTTCTTGTACTTCAGTCGGTATTATGCCTTTTGTATTTAATTCCGGTGCAATTTCTGTGTTTCATCGTCAATAAGAAGGTCCAAGGGACACAGTAAACCTGAAGTAAAGCATCGGAATCTATAACTAATGTCACAGGAATAGTTCAAATCATACACAGTAGGAAGAGTCTGTCTTCTTGTACTTAAGTCGGCGTTGTGCCTTTTGTATTTAATTCCGATGCAATTCCTGTGTTTCGTCGTCAATAAGAAGGTCCAAGGTATACAGTAAACCTGAATTGAAGCATCGGAATCTATAACTAGTGTCACAGGAATGGTTCAAAACATAGACCAAAAGAAGACTCAGTCTTCTTATACTTAAGTCGGCATTGTGAATTTTGTATTTGATTCCCATGCATTATCTGAGTTTCATCGTCAATAAGAAGGTCAGTAAACCTGAAGTGAAGCATCGGAATAAATAACTAGTGTCACAGGAATGGTTCATAACAGTCAGTAAGAAGGGTCAGTCCTCTTGTACTTAAGTCGGCATTGTGGCTTTTGTATTTAATTCCGATGCAATTTCTGTGTTTCATCGTCAATTAGAAGGCCCAAGGGATCCGGTAAATCTGAGGTGAAACATGGGAATCTATAACTAGTGTCACAGGAATGGTTCAAAGCATTGACAGTAAGATGAGTCAGGCTTCTTGTACTTAAGTCGGCATTGTGCCTTTTCAATTTAATTCCGATGCAATTTCAGTATTTCGTCGTCAAAAAGAAGGTCAAAGGGATACAGTAAACCTGAAGTGAAGCATCGGAATCAATAACTAGTCTCACAGGAATGGTTCAAAACAATGACAGTAGGATGAGTCAGTCTTCTTGTACTTAAGACGGCATTGTGCCTTTTGTATTTACCTCCGATGCACTATGTGTGTTTCATCGTCAATAAGAAGATCCAAAGGATACAGCAAACCTGAAATGAAGCATCGGAATCTATAACATGTGTCACAGGTGTGGTTCAAAACATAGACAGTAGGGAGATTCATTCTACATGTACTTAAGTCGGCATTGTGTCTTTTCTATTTAATTCTGATGCAATTTCTGTGATTCGTCGTCAATAAGAAGGTCCAAGGGATACAGTAAATCTGAAGTAAAGCATCGGAATCTATAACTAGTGTCACAGGAATGGTTCAAATCATAGACAGTAAGAAGAGTCAGTCATCTTGTACTTAAGTCGGCATTGTGCCTTTTGTATTTAATTCCGATGCAATTTCTGTGTTTCATCGTCAATAAGAAGGACTTAGTGATAGAGCAATCCTGAAGTGAAGCATCGGAATCTATAACTAGTGTCACAGGAATGGTTCAAACATAGTCAGTAAGAAGAGTCAGTCTTTTTTTACTTAAGTATGCATTGTGTCTTTTGTATTTAATTTCGATCCGATTTCTGTGTTTAATCGTCAATACGAAGGTCCAATGGATACAGTAAACCTGAAGTGAAGCATCGGAATATATAACTAGTTTCACAGGACTGGTTCAAAACAGTCAGTAAGAAGAGTCAGCATTCTTGTACTTAAGTCAGCATTGTGCATTTTGTATTTAATTCCGATGCCATTTCTGTGTTTCATTGTCAATAAGATGGTCCAAGGGATACAGTAAACCTGAAGTGAAGCATCGGAATCTATAACTAGTGTCACAGGAATGTTTCAAAACATAGACAGTGAGGAGGGTCAGTTTTTTTGTACTTAGTCGGCATTGTGACTTTTCTATTTAATTCCGATGCAGTTTCTGTGTTTCATCGTCAAAAAGAAGGTCAGGGGCATACAGTAAACCTGAAGTGAAGCGTCGGAATCTATAACTAGTGTCACAGTAATGGTTCAAAACATAGTCAGTAAGAAGAGTCAGTCATCTTGTACTTAAGTCGGCATTGTGCCTTTTCTATTTAATTCCGATGCAATATCTGTGTTTCATCGTCAATAAGAAGGTCAGAGGGATACAGTAAACCTGAAGTGAAGCATCAGAAACATTATCTAGTGCCACAGGAATGGTTCAAATCATAGTCAGTAAGAAGAGTCAGACTTCTTGTACTTAAGTAGGCATTGTGCATTCTGTATTTAATTCCGATGCAATTTCTGTGTTTCATCGTCAATAAGAACGTCCAAGGAATACAGTAAACTTGAAGTGAGGCATTGGAATCTATAACTAGTGTCACAGGAATGGTTCCAAGCATAGTCAGTAAGAAGAGTCAGTCTTCTTGAACTTTAGTCGGCATTGTGCCTTTTCTATTTAATACCGATGCAATTTCTGTGTTTCATCGTCAATAAGAAGATCCAAGGGATGCAGTAAATCTGAAATGAAGCATCGGAATCTGTAACAAGTGTCACAGGAATGGTTCAAAACATAGACAGTAGGAAGAGTCAGTCTTCTTGTACTTAAGTCGGCATTGTGCCTTTTGTATTTACTTCCGTTGCAATTTCTGTGTTTCGTCGTCAATAAGAATGTCAGAGGGATACAGTAAACCTGAAGTGAAGCATCGGAATCTATAACTAATGTCACAGGAATGGTTCAAAGCATTGACAATAAGAAGGGTCAGTATTCTTGTACTTTAGTCGACATTGTGCCTTTTGTATTTAATTCCGATGCAATATCTGTGTTTCGTCGTCAATATGAAGGTCAGAGGGATACAGTAAACCTGAAGTGAACCATCGGAATCCATAACTAGTGTCACAGGAATGGTTCAAAACAGTCAGTAGGAAGAGTCAGTCTTTTTGTACCTAGGTCGGCATTGTGCCTTTTGTATTTAATTCCGATGCAATTTCTGTGTTTCATCGTCAATAAGAAGGTCCGAGGGATACAGTAAATCTGAGGTGAAGCATCGGGATCTATAACTAGTGTCACAGGAATGGTTCAAAACATTGACAGTAAGAAGAGTCAGTCTTCTTGTACTTAAGACGGCATTGTGGATTTTCTATTTAATTCCGATGCAATTTCTGTGTTTCATCGTTAAAAAGAAGGTCAGAGGGATACAATAAACCTGAAGTGAAGCATCGGAATCTACAACTAGTCTCACAGGAATGGTTCAAAACATAGACAGTAGGAAGAGTCAGTCTTCTTGTACTTAATTCGGCATTGTGCCTTTTTATTTAACTCCGATGCACTCTCTGTGTTTTATCGTCAATAAGAAGATCCAAGGGATACAGTAAACCTGAAATGAAGCATCGGAATCTGTAACAAGTGTCACAGGAATGGTTCAAAACATAGACAGTAGGAAGAGTCAGTCTTCTTGTACTTAAGTCGGCATTGTGCCTTTTCTATTTAATTCCGATGCAATATCTGTCTTTCATCGTCAATAAGAAGGACAGAGGGATACAGTAAATCTGTAGTGAAGCATCGGAATCTATAACTAGTGTCACAGGAATGGTTCCCAACTTAGTCAGTAAGAAGAGTCAGTCTTCTTGTACTTAAGTCGGTATTGTGCCTTTTCTATTTAATTCCGATGCAATTTCTGTGTTTCATCGTCAATAAGAAAGTCCAAGGGATACAGTACACCTGAAGAGAATCATCGGAATCTATAACTAGTGTCACAGGAATGGTTCAAAACATAGTCAGGACGAAGAGCCAGTCTTCTTGTACTTAAGTCGGCATTGTGCCTTATCTATTTAATTCCGATGCAATTTCTGTGTTTCATCGTCAAAAAGAAGGTCAGAGGGATACAGTAAACCTGAAGTGAAACATCAGACAGATCTATAATTAGTCTCACAGGAATGGTTCAAAACATAGACAGTAGGAAGAGTCAGTCTTCTTGTATTTAAGTCGGCATTGTGCCTTTTGTTTTTAACTCCGATGCACTATCTGTGTTTCATCGTCAATAAGAAGATCCAAGGGATACAGTAATCCTGAAATGAAGCATCGGAATCTATAACAAGTGTCACAGGAATGGTTCAAAACATAGACAGTAGGAAGATTCATTCTACATGTACTTAAGTCGGCATCGGGCCTTTGTATTTATTTCCGATGCAATTTCTGTGTATCATCGTCAATAAGAAAGTCAGAGGGATACAGTTAACCTGAAGTGAAGCATCGGAATCTATAACTAGTGCCACAGGATTGGTTCAAAACATAGACAAAAAGAAGAGTCAGTCTTCTTGTACTTAAGTCGGCATTGTGCATTTTGTATTTAATTACGATGCAATTTCTGAGTTTCATCGTCAATACGAAGGTCAGAGGGATACAGTAAACCTGGAGTGAAGCATCGGAATCTGTAACTAGTGTCACAGTAATGGTTCAGAACAGTCAGTAAGAAAAGTCACTCTTCTTGTACTTAAGTCAGCATTGTGTCTTTTGTATTTAATTCCAATGCAGTTTCTGTGTTTCATCGTCAATAAGAAGGTCCCAGGGATACAGTAAACCTGAAGTGAAGCATCGGAATCTATAACTAATGTCACAGGAATCGTTCAAAACATAGACAGTAGGAAGAGTCAGTCTTCTGTACTTCAGTCGCTATTGTGCCTTTTGTATTTAATTCCGATACAATTTCTGTGTTTCGTCGTCAATAAGAAGGTCCAAGGTATACAGTAAACCTGAAGTGAAGCATCGGAATCTATAGCTAGTGTCACAGGAATGGTTCAAAACAGTCAGTAAGTAGGGTCAGTCTTCTTGTACGTCAGTCGGCATTGTGCCTTTTGTATTTAATTCCGATGCAATTTCTGTGTTTCATCGTCAATAAGAAGATCCAAGGGATGCAGTAAATCTGAAATGAAGCATCGGAATCTGTAACAAGTGTCACAGGAATGGTTCAAAACATAGACAGTAGGAAGAGTCAGTCTTCTTGTACTTAAGTCGGCATTGTGCCTTTTGTATTTACTTCCGTTGCAATTTCTGTGTTTCGTCGTCAATAAGAATGTCAGAGGGATACAGTAAACCTGAAGTGAAGCATCGGAATCTATAACTAATGTCACAGGAATGGTTCAAAGCATTGACAATAAGAAGGGTCAGTATTCTTGTACTTTAGTCGACATTGTGCCTTTTGTATTTAATTCCGATGCAATATCTGTGTTTCGTCGTCAATATGAATGTCAGAGGGATACAGTAAACCTGAAGTGAACCATCGGAATCTATAACTAGTGTCACAAGGAATGGTTCAAAACAGTCTGTAGGAAGAGTCAGTCTTCTTGTACCTAGGTCGGGCATTGTGCCTTTTGTATTTAATTCCGATGCAATTTCTGTGTTTCATCGTCAATAAGAAGGTCCGACGGATACAGTAAATCTGAGGTGAAGCATCGGAATCTATAACTAGTGTCACAGGAATGGTTCAAAACATTGACAGTAAGAAGAGTCAGTCTTCTGGTACTTAAGTCGGCATTGTGGATTTTCTATTTAATTCCGATGCAATTTCTGTGTTTCATCGTTAAAAAGAAGGTCAGAGGGATACTATAAACCTGAAGTGAAGCATCGGAATCTACAACTAGTCAAACAGGAATGGTTCAAAACATAGACAGTAGGAAGAGTCAGTCTTCTTGTACTTCAGTCGCCATTGTGCCTTTTGTATTTAATTCCGATACAATTTCTGTGTTTCGTCGTCAATAAGAAGATCCAAGGGAAATAGTAAATCTGAAATGAAGCATCGGAATCTGTAACAAGTGTCACAGGAATGGTTCAAAACATAGACAGTAGGAAGAGTCAGTCTTCTTGTACTTAAGTCGGCATTGTGCCTTTTGTATTTACTTCCGTTGCAATTTCTGTGTTTCGTCGTCAATAAGAAGGTCCAAGGGATACAGAAAACGTGAAGAGAAGCATCGGAATCTATAACTAGTGTCACAGGAATGGTTCAAAACATATACAAGAAGAAGAGTCAGTCTTCTTGTACTTAAGTTGGCATTGTGCCTTTTGTATTTAATTCCGATGCGATTTCTGTCTTTCATCGTCAATAAGAAGGTCAGAGGGATACAGTAAACCTGAAGTGAAGCATCGGAATCTATAACTAGTGTCACAGGAATGGTTCAAATCATAGTCAGTAGGAAGAGTCAGTCTTCTTGTACTTAAGTCGGCATTGTGCCTTTTCTATTTAATTCCGATACAATATCTGTGTTTTATCGTCAATAAGAAGGACAGAAGGATACAGTAAACCTGAAGTGAAGCACCGGAATCTATAACTAGAGTCACAGGAATGGTTCCTAAGATAGTCAGGAAGAAGAGTCAGTCTTCTTGTACTTAAGTCGGCATTGTGCCTATTCTATTTAATTCCGATGCAATTTCTGTGTTTCATCGTCAATAAGAAAGTCCAAGGGATACAGAAAACGTGAAGTGAAGCATCGGAATCTATAACTAGTGTCACAGGAATGGTTCAAAACATAGTCAGTAGGAAGAGTCAGTCTTCTTGTACTTAAGTCGGCATTGTGCCTTTTCCATTTAATTCCGATGCAATATCTGTGTTTCATCGTGAAAAAGAAGGTCAGAGGGATACAGCAAACCTGAAGTGAAACATCGTAATCTATAACTAGTCTCACAGGAATTGTTCAAAACATAGACGGTAGGAAGAATCAGTCTTCTTGGATTTAAGTCGGCATTGTGCCTTTTGTATTTCACTCCGATGCACTATCTGTGTTTCATCGTCAATAAGAAGATCCAAGGGATACAGTAAACCTGAAATGAAGCATCAGAATCCATAACAAGTGTCACAGGAATGGTTCAAAACATAGACAGTAGGAAGATTCATTCTACATTTACTTAAGTCGGCATCGTGCCTTTTGTATTTCTTCCCAATGCAATTTCTGTGTGTCATCGTCAATAAGAAGGTCATAATGATACAGTTAACCTGAAGTGAAGCATCGGAATCTATAACTAGTGTCACAGGAATGGTTCAAATCATAGTCAGTAAGAAGAGTCAGTCTTCTTGTACTTCAGTCGGTATTATGCCTTTTGTATTTAATTCCGGTGCAATTTCTGTGTTTCATCGTCAATAAGAAGGTCCAAGGGACACAGTAAACCTGAAGTAAAGCATCGGAATCTATAACTAATGTCACAGGAATAGTTCAAATCATACACAGTAGGAAGAGTCTGTCTTCTTGTACTTAAGTCGGCGTTGTGCCTTTTGTATTTAATTCCGATGCAATTCCTGTGTTTCGTCGTCAATAAGAAGGTCCAAGGTATACAGTAAACCTGAATTGAAGCATCGGAATCTATAACTAGTGTCACAGGAATGGTTCAAAACATAGACCAAAAGAAGACTCAGTCTTCTTATACTTAAGTCGGCATGTGAATTTTGTATTTGATTCCCATGCATTATCTGAGTTTCATCGTCAATAAGAAGGTCAGTAAACCTGAAGTGAAGCATCGGAATAAATAACTAGTGTCACAGGAATGGTTCATAACAGTCAGTAAGAAGGGTCAGTCCTCTTGTACTTAAGTCGGCATTGTGGCTTTTGTATTTAATTCCGATGCAATTTCTGTGTTTCATCGTCAATTAGAAGGCCCAAGGGATCCGGTAAATCTGAGGTGAAACATGGGAATCTATAACTAGTGTCACAGGAATGGTTCAAAGCATTGACAGTAAGATGAGTCAGGCTTCTTGTACTTAAGTCGGCATTGTGCCTTTTCAATTTAATTCCGATGCAATTTCAGTATTTCGTCGTCAAAAAGAAGGTCAAAGGGATACAGTAAACCTGAAGTGAAGCATCGGAATCAATAACTAGTCTCACAGGAATGGTTCAAAACAATGACAGTAGGATGAGTCAGTCTTCTTGTACTTAAGACGGCATTGTGCCTTTTGTATTTACCTCCGATGCACTATGTGTGTTTCATCGTCAATAAGAAGATCCAAAGGATACAGCAAACCTGAAATGAAGCATCGGAATCTATAACATGTGTCACAGGTGTGGTTCAAAACATAGACAGTAGGGAGATTCATTCTACATGTACTTAAGTCGGCATTGTGTCTTTTCTATTTAATTCTGATGCAATTTCTGTGATTCGTCGTCAATAAGAAGGTCCAAGGGATACAGTAAATCTGAAGTAAAGCATCGGAATCTATAACTAGTGTCACAGGAATGGTTCAAATCATAGACAGTAAGAAGAGTCAGTCATCTTGTACTTAAGTCGGCATTGTGCCTTTTGTATTTAATTCCGATGCAATTTCTGTGTTTCATCGTCAATAAGAAGGACTTAGTGATAGAGCAATCCTGAAGTGAAGCATCGGAATCTATAACTAGTGTCACAGGAATGGTTCAAACATAGTCAGTAAGAAGAGTCAGTCTTTTTTTACTTAAGTATGCATTG
Organism: Schistocerca piceifrons; assembly: GCF_021461385.2. Classification (NCBI taxonomy): domain Eukaryota; kingdom Metazoa; phylum Arthropoda; class Insecta; order Orthoptera; family Acrididae; genus Schistocerca; species Schistocerca piceifrons. The sequence goes on along the minus strand of NW_025727719.1, from coordinate 495 downwards.
TGTCTTTTGTATTTAATTTCGATCCGATTTCTGTGTTTAATCGTCAATACGAAGGTCCAATGGATACAGTAAACCTGAAGTGAAGCATCGGAATATATAACTAGTTTCACAGGACTGGTTCAAAACAGTCAGTAAGAAGAGTCAGCATTCTTGTACTTAAGTCAGCATTGTGCATTTTGTATTTAATTCCGATGCCATTTCTGTGTTTCATTGTCAATAAGATGGTCCAAGGGATACAGTAAACCTGAAGTGAAGCATCGGAATCTATAACTAGTGTCACAGGAATGTTTCAAAACATAGACAGTGAGGAGGGTCAGTTTTTTTGTACTTAGTCGGCATTGTGACTTTTCTATTTAATTCCGATGCAGTTTCTGTGTTTCATCGTCAAAAAGAAGGTCAGGGGCATACAGTAAACCTGAAGTGAAGCGTCGGAATCTATAACTAGTGTCACAGTAATGGTTCAAAACATAGTCAGTAAGAAGAGTCAGTCATCTT